>NW_022145615.1:27516920-28716920 GCF_000002235.5 Strongylocentrotus purpuratus | reverse complement strand
GTGAAAGCAGATAGTTTAATAAATGTGTCCCGCGATATCGTCCTCGTTGGGCCTGTCCTCATCAGCTTGAGATTGCCAACTAACCCGCTATTTTACCTATCCCGATCGCAAATTATCCAGTTAATTCGTGTCCTCATCAGCCAGAAGTTGTAATTAGCTGGATATTTGGTCGAGATAATCATCTCAAGACATCTTTGGCTAGTTTGCTAAATATCCCGTCATTTGTTTGTTGCAGCTTCACCAGCCCGAAGATTGCACTATGCTCGAACGCTGAGCAAAATATCTAGAGCTAATTTCTCGAGCTAATTTCTCGAGCTAATTTCTCAAGCTCAAGTTTCGAGTTTCAGGGTAGAGTCTCGAGCTGATGAAGACGCAATTGGTAACTTCAGGTTTATTTCCCAAATCAGAAATAGCGGGCTATTTAGCAATCTCGGGCTGATGAGGACAGGCCTATTGTATCAAAGATTTGCTGCAGACCAAATTGAATTGAACGCTTGCGTACCTGCTGCTGATGGATGGAAGTACTCTGGCATTTCAGGATTACTTCATGGATTTTGTCATTATTTGCAGTGTCAAGCATTTTAAAGCCCCTCTGCAATAGTTTGGCCAGGAGGGATTAGACCTCCCTGCATGGTCACTGACAGGTGGTTATCTCATCAAATCGGCTCTCAATTAACATAAGAAAAAAGGGAGCATGGGGGACCAATAGTCACCGCTTTAATAAGCATTGTTTGCTATGTACCGTGTGAGTTAAAAAAAAAAACTGTGTTGGATTGGCAGTTTACAGTAGATAATATATCGCAAAGATACCAGGACGACATGCACTTCAGTTACATACAAATTATCAGAGCTCCACACTTACTTCTTTGGGAAGGGGGTCTGGATTGAACATTTTACAGTCTGTAGGCATGAGCTCTATGTAAAACTCCAAGATTTGGTGGTCTGGACTAGGCCTGACTAGGCCAGAGTCATCAGGGTTTTCCTAGAGACCGGTTGGACCCCAAGGGCCTGGTAAAAAATATGAGGCAATAATATGGATTTTGCATTGAATTTATACATCACAAAAATTTGGCTCAAGCAGGTCAGAAAGGTGGCTAATATTTCACTTTTTATGCAGGGTGAAATGCCATGATACATTTCATTCTCCAATAGAATAGGATTCTTTTGTTAAGATTATCTATTGTTGAATACTGTTTTTAAAACCATAGTTTTTTGTCTCGCCTGCGTAGCAAAAAAGTGAGACATAGGCGCCGCTTTTTCGGTGACGGCGGCGACGGCGGCGGCGAAGGCGGCGGCGAAGGCGTCAACATCAAAAACTTAACCTAAAGTTAGGTTTTTGAATTTTTGATATAATTTTGAAAGTATAATTCCTTAGTCAATGAAACTTGGGCTATAGGGTAATCAAGTATCCCCAATCATGTGAGCAGAATTCAGGTCACTAAGTTAAGGTCAAAGGTCATTTTAGGTCAACAAACTTAGACTTTTTGTGGCATCAACATCAAGATTTTGAATTTTTAGCATATTTTCAAAAGTGTTTTGTTCAAATTCCATGAAACTTGTACCCAAGGGTTATCAAGTATCACAAGTCATATGACACAAATTCCAGGTCACAAGGTCAAAGGTCATTTTAGGTCAGTAGACTTGGATTATGTTTTCACAACTTAATATGAGAATAAATGCATCAATTTTTATTATGCCTCCGCCACCGAAGGTGGTGCCGGAGGCATCATGTTTTCGGGTTGTCCGTCCGTACGTCGTACCGTCCGTACGTCCGTCCGTCCGTCCGTACGTCCCGTTTGACCGTTATCACAATATCTCAAGAACCATTTAAGATTTAAACTTAAGACTCGGAAATAGTATTTATCACCATAGGAAGACGATCTGATTAGATTTTGGAGTACGTAGGTCAAAGGTCACAGGTCACAGAGGCCAACTTATGAAATTCCTTGTATTGAGTTTGTTAGCGCGATATCTCAAGAACCATTCGAGATTTACACTTCAAACTTAAGGATAGTATGTATCACCATAGGAAGACGATCTGATTAGATTTTGGAGCACGTATGTCAAAGGTCAAGGGTCACAGAGGTCAACTTATCAAATTCCATACATTGAGATTGTTATCATGATATCTCAAGAACCACTGGAGATTTAAACTTCAAACTTAGTGATAGTGTGTATCACTATAGGAAAACAATCTGATTACATTTTGGGTCACGAGGTCAAAGGTCAAAGGTCACAGGGCTCATTATGTATGCAAAAACAGCTTGTGATCGCGTTATCTGAAGAACCGATTGATGGATTCCTGCCAAACTTTGGTCATGTATGTACAGTATCTTGCAGAGCTGATGAACTGATTAGATTTTGGGGTCACGAGGTCAAAGGTCACAGGGCTCATTATGTATGCAAAAACAGCTTGTGATCGCGTTATCTGAAGAACCGATTTGATGGATTCCTGCCAAACTTTGGTCATGTATGTATCTTGCAAAGCCAATGAACTGATTAGATTTTGGGGTCACGAGGTCAAAGGTCACAGCGCACATTGTGTATGCAAAAACAGCTCGTGATCGCCTTATCTCAAGAACCGATCGATGGATTCCTGCCAAACTTAGGTCATGTATGTTACTTGCAGAGCTGATGAACTGATTAGATTTTGGGGTCATGGGGTAAAGGTCAAGGTCATGCGGCTCATTATGTATGCAAAAATAGCTTGTGATCGTATTATCATTAGAACAGATTGATGGATTCCTGCCAAACTTAGATCATTTATGTATCTTGCAGAGCCAATGAATGGTTCATAAGATCAAAGGTCATGGGCTCATTATGTATGCAAAAATAGCTTGTGGACGCATTCTCATTAGAACTGACAGATGGATTACTATTTAACTCAGGAAATCTTGCAGAGCCAATGAACTGAGTAGATTTTAGGGTCATGAGGTCAAAGATCAAAGGGTCATATATGTATATGAGAAATTGCTTGTAATCACGATATTCTGAGAACATGTTAATGGATTACAATTGAACTTGAATTTGAAAAATTTCTTCCGTTTCGGTTTGTAAAATTGCTCTATGACGGAGGCATCATTTTCGACTGCGCGCAGTCGAATTCCATCTAGTTCTTATTTGTTCATGATTCTTAATCAATATTTACTTCAAAATGCTGATTATATTCAGAGAATTTCATTTTTGGGGGCCTGCTAATGGGCCACCCTGCCTATAAATAATGTTCCAACCTCAATTTTTTCATCATATCGATTGCGTAATGCAGGCGAGACCGCCGAGATCGTTTCCCTTGTTTTCATGATGACGTAAAGTGTTATATGCGTCACATTTTTAAAACTTATAATGCAGAGCTAAGTGAATATAAGCTGTTGCCTTTCATTTTTACACCTAAAAAAATGCAGCAGCAGCTTTTTTGCGGCAGTTTACCACTTCTTATCCGAGCCATAAAACTGTCCATTGGGTGCATCAATTAGTCTCTTTGAGTAGTCATTCCATGCCTTATACATGTGTACATGATCCTAATGAAAGTATGAAAGAAAAAATTTGCCAATGTCCAAGGAGGCAGACTTTGATCATCATCACCATCATCATTTGACATTTTTGGAAATTCATCATAATTCTACAAAAAAACTCAATCCATCTTATGACTCACTGCGAGCAAACACAAATCCCTCTTGAGAACCGTCCTGCTTTGTCCCCCCCCCCCCTCTCGTACCCACCAGACCATCGGACAGACGTGATGGATGGTGAGTACTCCTTCTCCTTCCTGTCATGTTGAATTGACACTGGAATGAGACATAGGGGCGGGGTGGTGCAATTTGATACTTCAGCGCGGTAATTTCCCCCATTCACAGAGCTCCAAGGTGTATTCAGCATGACACTGTGTTATATCATGCATGCGCTCACGTGTGCTTCATAATGTTTTAAAAAATCTGCTTTATTCCCAAGATGGCAGACGAGAGTATGTGGTGTAATTCATAGCTGAGTTTTAATCCTTTGATAATAAGCATCTCAAGTATGACTCACACGAAGCGAGTATCGAGAAGCCTGAATCTATGGATGATATGATCTGATAACATGGGTGGAAGGAGGGATTATAATCACGATTCATGTACGGATTCAATTAATGAGTTTCTTCAGAAATAATCAAGAGAGTATGAATACATACTGATACAATCTGTGATCAACATTGAAGTTCTCATTGTGATAAGATCATGTAACAGACTCTTGTATTTCCATTTTGGCTGTTTTATAACTGTACCAGGTTTAAATACAGAAATACACCTGTGTGTTACTTCCTTCCATGTTGCTCTTTCCTTACTTAGAGTTGAAAGAAAGATAGCCCTGAGAGTTTTAGGAAAATCAGCATTGAGAATAATAAGAATAAGATTAACAGTACCACAACATAAATATACTCCCAAATTATTGATAAAATGAACAGAGGAATTTGTAAGGAATTGCATTATTGTTGCCATGCCATCCCAGTAAATTTAGCTCTGTACTGAATTTTTGGAATGGTTCTTTTTTTCAACATAAACTTTCAAAACATAGAGGTGATGTGGTCCAGTGGGTAAGTCACTAGACTGTTAATCACAAGACAAAGGGATCAAATCCCTTTCAAAGCACCAATGTCCTGTGGCAAGACATTGAAGGCATTGTTTGACAATGTTTCCAGTTTTACAAATATGAGATACAATGTACATGGCCCTACATGTTATCAGTGTCTGTGATATGGTGTAATATTGAAGCCCTAAAAAAATTGTATTTAAAAATGATCATAAAGTGCTTCAAATAAGTAGAAATCTTTGAGTGACCAGTTTTACCATACTCATTATCCCTAATAGACTGTAGTGTTATAAAAACTGGTTTTTGAAATTCTAATTCAAACCATATATATCTTGATAATCAGACAGGCGACCGGCTTGTAAAGGTCATGGGATTCCTGACTGACCTAAAGCTAAAGGTTTATGAGCTAAATCCAGGATTTTTTGTAGAATCTGAGGCAAATTAATAGATACCCAATACCTTTAACTACTTGTGACTCTAATTGAGTACCAGGTAGGAAGAAATTCCTTGAATGTTTCAAGGCACACTGGCTAAAGCTGGGTTAAATACCTGTAAATTTAACATTTCTTTTCTTTTCCTTCGTTACTTTTGTTTCTCTTGATTGTAGGAGTTGAGGGTACGAGAAGGATTGTTAAACTTCAACCCGACAGAGGAACCAGTCAGCAGAGAACTATTATCAGAAAAATTCACAGTCCTGGTAAGTAATATCTGTTGAATGGGAATCAGAAACGAGCAAGAATCAAATAGAGAAGACTAGAAAGGAATATGAGGGAAGACTTCATGATTGTTCAAGATATCCTTTGAAAGTATTGATATTAAAGACGTTCATGGGTGGGTATATAGTGGTTCGTGAAGTAGGCATCTTGGCGATCACTACATAACACTGGGCCAACAAGTATTTACGCTCCTGTGCGTACGTCCGTCTGCTGCCCTCTATATTCCCATGCATGAGCAACTTGAATAGGAATTTAAGACAACACTTTTTAGTGACAAATCTTGTGGTACCAGTCTTAAAATACTGTTCCAAACTGCTTTCCAGGAAATGAATTAGCTATGTACAATGATCAGGAAGAAGGATGTTAGGGTTTTAGACCTTTTTTTGAGAAAAACCTCTAGAAATAACCACGTTCTGAAACTGATACAACTAAGTTTAGAAGCTCATTCAGAGAATTTTGAAATATATCTCATGAAATGGAAGTGCGTCATGGTTTTACACCTTTTTTTGAGATAAATCTCTCAAAATAACCACATTCTAAATCTGATACAAATAAGTTTAGAAGCTCATTCTCAGAATTTTAAAAATATTTCCCAATAAATGGAAGTGTGCTAATGTTGGCCTTTTTTAATAGTTGATACAAGGATACTGTATGTCATCAAAAACACATACTGTAAATATACAAGTATGTGTGTAACTTCCGAATCTTACATAAACCTGTACCGTATTTTACAAATTATGTAACATTTATTGAAAATGGTAATAATTTCATTTGATCCACTTGACACATTTTCCATTGCTCTTGGTAAATCTTCTGTATCGGACATTGCAAAGCTCCCAAATCCTTATCCATTTCCTCAAATTGGCAGTGATAGGAAGAACCTGTGCATCATTATTTTAGGATGAACAAAAATGTGATAAGACATTTGTTATATCGACAGAATTTGATTGTTTTAAATTCTTTTGATCAGGAAGATGATGGTGAATATTATGAAGCAATTAGAAAAGCTTTCCATTTTAAAATTTTGAATTAAACAAAAATACTGCAGAAGCTTATATTTGTATGTCTTCTGTGCGTATATATAATGTATAATAAGACATATTTATGATGATCAATTAAAGGATGTGATGTAGGCTAGATTCACTTTCAATTCTACTTTTTCTATTGAATATTGTATTGGCTGTCAACCATTACCTTATTTAAACTAATGTTACACTTTAATTGGCAGAAACTTGCAAGTAGCTAGTTTTAAAAAGGCAGTTTTACCTGTCAAATATAGTTTCATACCATTTTCAAAACATGCAAATATATTGGTACAGTAATGAACTAAAAAGATTAAGAACCCTCATGTAATAATTGAGAGTTCGTAAAAGTACTCTTGTACTAAAGTAATGTTCCACTTTAATTGGCAGAAACTTCCAATTAGTTAGTTTTAAAAAGGCAATTTTTACCCGTTAAGTATAGTTTCATACCATTTTCAAAACATGCAAATATACTGGTAGTCTGGTACAATATAGATCTAAGAAGTTAAGAACCCTCATGTAATAATTCAAACTAAAGTAATGTTACATTTTAATTGGCAGAAACTGATAATTAGTTTTAAAAAGGCAGTTTTTACACGTCAAATGTAGTTTCATACCATTTTCAAAACATGCAAATATACTGGTACATTATAGTACTAAGAAGTTAATAAAATAATAATAATAGCTAGTTCTTGTAAAGTGCTTTTCAGGACCGAAGGCCCTCTCAAAGCACTTTACAGATATATGTATTTTTTACCTTGGTTAAGAACCCTCATGTAATATTCAGAGTCCTTAAAAGTACTTTTGAAAACATGTTAAGGATGATGTGAAACTCCACTCATGCACACATGAATGTGAGTCATGTGGTATTGAGGGTGTCATGAAGTTGTAGGATAAAATTGGAGGTAATTTTCACATACTTCCTTGTATGTTAGACAGGAAAGCATTCGTTGTAAGACGGTTAAATCCGATTAGAGACACCCGCCTCTGGTTATTAAGAGCTGGACGGCATGGTGTTGTTGGAAGGTCCTTTGAATCTTAAAGGTAGCATTGATTGGGTTATGAAGTTTAAATTATTCCTTAAAATTGACATTTTAAGGTTGACGACAATGATATTCTGATTCTTTTTTTCTCAAAGGCTTTGTTGGTATATTTCAAGACATCTGTAAAGAATGAATCAAAGCAGAAACATTTCTTTAGACTTTCAGGTTTAATATGCCACTCTGTAGTTTCATAGATTCCCTCATCTTTATATCATACTTGTACAGCATGCACAATACACATATGATCATTTCATATATCATTAATAAAGTTAATAAAATTAATGAAATTACTGATTAGTTGTTAGTTTCTAAATCTGTCATGCAATTATACCTCATACATACTTGTACATTTAGTTGCAACACTTTGCATCCTCTAAGAGGATATTAGTCATTGAAGCCCCCTGTAGGTACAGTGTATTGACACTTACATTTGTAATCATATGCATATTCATATGCAGTGTGATTGTCAGAGGGAAGTTTACATCATGAGCCACCAAAGTACAAGGCCAGCTCATATGTAAAAAGTCTTGAGTTTCAAGGCCCAGTACAAGACCAGGCCTGGCCCAATCACCAAACCAGACCAATTCCAGACTCGGTAATAGACCCAACAGCCTAACCGCAGATGGAGATCGGTCCTGTATTGTAGAGGGGATTTCATTCATAAGGACCTCTAGCGTTTTTAAGTGGAAAGTCTTGTTGTTGTTTAAAAGTGGAATATGCACGTCGCGTATTACCGCTAGCCGGAAACACCAAATAGGATTCCTGCCGACACATGTCATGATAAGTTTGAACTTGAAGAGCAATAATCAATGTATCGTTTCGTTCATTTTCTGACCAAATATGGTGTATTTGTGCAAAGTTATGTTGCTTCAAAGAAGGGTTCTTGAAGAAATAAAAGATTTTGCATGCCCTCAAACTATGCTGGATCCTGACCCATATTAAACATGGATTAAATAAATGTTATGTGCACTGAAAGCCAATATTGTGGCGCAAATTTTGACATCAAATTTATTTGGGCCCAAAAATAAAACTATATGTAAAAAATTGAATTGTTTTCAAAGTTTTTATCTTTCTAGAAAAAACATTTTTATTGTGGAAATTGAATTATTTATAGGATTTGTATAATGAATATTCTTAAATATTAAGTAACTCCAGATATTTACTATGATCTTGCAAAAAAAACAGAGCGTATCGTCGTTTGAAAATGTGCCTTCTTGGAGAGCTCTACAGTACGGGTCAAACCGGTCCGAGTACGTCGTATTAATGAAATAGACGTGTTTTTTCACGCCTGCCGATAGGCTGCCAATACCAGGTCCAATATTAAACTAATTTTGTCTACAGGCCTTATACATCAGTCACACTGCCAAACCGACTCCAGACTAAGGCTGTGAAGGGTAGTCGAATGCTCGAGTACCCGCACGGTTGACAACTACTCGGGTACGATTTCTCGTACCCGAATATTCGGCCGCAAAAAAAAAAAAAAAAAAAAAAAAAAATTTAAATGTCCAGGCCGACGCTTACCCGTGCCTGGGTGAGCGGCGGCCGCTGGCATGGTGCCGTCGGTAAAAATGTTTCCCAACTCGAGCACTGTCAAACTCACCACTCAGAAACTGGGACCAAATGTCTGGATTTCTGCTTGGACTTGGAGGACAATGGATTATTCTGCCATCTTTGGTTTTTAAAACAGCATTGTTCACTGTTATTATTATTATTCAATCGGCGCCTTCAACTGCAACTCAAAGTAAAATTGTATGCCTTTTCGGCGACAGAACTGGGATACTGCTCCAGTGGTATGTATGGTGGTGGCAAAAAAAAAAAAAAAAAAAAAAAAAAAAAAAAATCAAATTTAAAAAAAAAAAAAACATGGCGTCCGAATACTCGAGTATTCGCCTGTAAGCATGGGAGTGTACTCGGGTACCCCATTACACTGTTGTGCACAGCCTTAACTTACTCCAGACCACCTCGAAACTGATCGACTTTTTACCATTTAATAGGGGCAATGTAATTGTTTGATCGGCCTGGTGTCGGTCTGGTGTTGGGCTGGTATTGGGCTGGTGTTGGATTCTTTAGGTGTGACTGAGATGTACATGTAATACAAGATGTCTGTCCAGTTGCAAGGTCTAATATCAAACTGCTTTCTAGTCCTAACAACATACATGTACACAGTACCAGAGACAAATCAGACCCTTTCTCAGACACAAAACCAAACACAGTACTTGGTCTATTAAACATCAGTAAACATACGCAATAAAATGATTACTACACTAGATCTACATCAAGCCTGATACCAGATTGAACAACACACTCCTTACCCAATACTGTAGGCCATTTCCGTAATCTGATCAAATTTAATGCAAAAACCTTTGTTAAGTGCCCTGTTACAAATTGTTTTATTCACCTGTTACAAATAATTGTATTTCAATAGTCAGAATGTGAACTACATGTGCATACACTTCTTGTTGTTAGGTAGACCAAGCCATACTAAAACATGGTACATTTTCTAATATTTGATTTCAAAAGAAAGTGAACCATGTTTCATGTTGCTTGGTACAATTTCTTTTGGAAAAAAAAGGAAATTGAGATACAGTCTCGATTTTTATACAATTTGTTGACATGTGATTGGTATACTAGCCATTGATATGATGCTTGATTCTCAAGATGCATAATTCTGATATTCTGTTTTATTCAGCCATTCCGAGATGCTGGCGGTGCGGCCATAGCTCTCTTCTCAGCCCGCTACCACGCCCCACACTCAACACCCACCCAGGCAGTACTCCAAGCTGCTGTGTTTCAACTCGACCAGGCTCTTAGCAGGTATGCACAAACAGACAGGGTTTGAAAAAGTTTTTTAAAAAGGGTTTGAAAGAGAAAAAGAAGGGGTTTGAAAGAGAAAAAGTAGGGGTTCGAAAGAGAAAAAATAAGGGTTCGAAAGAGAAAAAGAAAGGGTTTTTAAAGAGAAACAGAAGGGGTTTAATATTTAAAGAGTGAACTTAGGCTTGCTATCTTTTTTCACAGGTATGCACAACCAGAAGGGGTTTGAAAGAGAAAAAGACGAGATGGAAGAGTGAAATTATGCTTTGCTACTTTTTTTCTCAACATTGCGACAGAAATCTCACACGAGATGGAGAAGAAGATGTTAGAATAGAACAGAAATCCATGTCAATTCTGAGCACAGTGAAATGCTGCCCTCTCTTGGTTGGAGGGGAGTAACTGTTAATACATGATTTCCAGCCTGAGCTATGCCCTCACCTGAATAAATATATGCCAGGACGATAGGAATGTAGTTTTCAGGAAAAGGCATGTTGTTTTTGTTGATGTTGGCAACTCGACTCTATTATCAAAAGCCTGTTTGTTTAAAAAATCACTGAGAAAGAAACTGATGAAGCAGGAGTACTAGTATTATGTTGAACCATATTCTGATTTTATTGGAAGGGATTGAAGTCTTACAACTCAACCCAGGGAAAAGCTGGGATCCATGTCGACATTGAGCAAGTTGATATACTGCCCTCTAGTGATTGCTAGGATATAGGATTTTACTCAGGCTCCTAGTATACACTTTAAAGTTTATAAAATGCAGGAAAGTGTTGCTTTTGAAGATTTTGTTTTTCTCTTCCTTTTTACAGAACATGCATTAAAGATATTTCTTATTATTTTATTACACTTACGGCTAAGATTTTTTTTCTTCCCGGTCTTATTCCCTTCTTTGCTTGTTCATGGCAGGTTTTCTTGTACTTTTACTTCAGACAATAGTCAACATACTTTACATTGGTATGTAATCTGTAATTCTTCCTGGTTTTAGGTTCAAGAGGTGCATGACTACATGTACACATATAATACTCATACAGTATATCTTGAGACGTTGTACAATGTATATAACGTCTAGGATATGGTTGCCTCATATATTGTCACATCCACGTATTTAAGCTTTCGGCAAATTCATCACAGGATATTGTTTGCTGGTTAAATCTATACAGATCACTACACAGGTCATATGATAGAAAATATCTGCACATGTTGAAAATTGTGAGAAAGCATGATCATATATTGTTCATTTTCATATGAACAGTACTTTGCACTGTTACTCTAATTTTAAGTCAGGAAATACAATAATAATTAATTAATCTTCATGATTATCTGCAAATCCTTCATATTTAGAACACATGTATTTTTCACTGGTTTTCAAAGTGTAGTAGTCTACTATCTACATGTAAATTACACTGAATTTGACTGAAACTTACTTGATAAATAATTGTTGTTTGTTTTGCAATACAGGTTTTTATTTGCACACATGTAGGCTATGATGTATGAGGCCCCATTTGTAAACTTATTATTTACCTCAATTATTTATATATAATTTACTTTTTACCAAGTCATATAACAATTTATATATAATACAATAAAAAGTGTATAATTATTCATAAATAATGAAACCATAATATCCATTATATATAAATAATGATTTCATGAAATCCAAATTGTATACAAATAATAATTTCAACATAATTATTTATAAATGATGATAACACAATGTTAGTTATTTATAAACAATGAATTGCATATTTTTTATTATTTGTAGATAATGATTTCAAAATATCCATTATGTAATGATTAAACAATATGGATTCACTAAATTCACTTTTCACGATTTTATAATACATGATATTCAATTTATTATTTGTAAATCATTTTACAACAGTCTGCAATTATTAACAAACTCATCAAATCAAGAATAACTGTAAATGTGGAAATATTTGCGGTACATTAATTTTAAGGGTCCTAAACATGTTTGAGATTATATATTATTAGGGAAATAATGTGTCGTAATGATCTATCATGAAGTGGTGAGGAGCTCACTGTTCTTCCATGATATCCATTTCACCTGACACATTTACATGTACAAATCTACCGCATCTCTACTTTCACTCAGGCACCCTTGATAGAGCACTGTACAAATATATGATCCGTCAGTTAAATCACCTGTCGGTACTAACTTTGGAATACTGAGGATTCGGGTCAAGTGTATCCTCCATCTTGTCTTGAACTTTTTCCTTTGAGTCCATGTACTAAACTTACCCATCTTTGAGCAGAGATCATTGTGTCAAAAAAGAGCTTTTATAACGCAGTCATTTGCTGACTTGGAAGGGATTCAGCATCTTGTATGCTCTATGTAGCGACATTGAAAGATATCGATAGAGTTAAAGTTAGAGTAGTGATTTTTTTTTAAGGTTAGGTTTGGGGAGGGTTAGTGTTTAGGGGTATATTGTTGGTTTTAGGGTTGAATATAGGAATTTGGTTAATGTAGGAAACTCTCCAGTGAGCAAATGTTGCTGAAGCATTACTCATAGAACCTTGAATGAGGGTTGCCAGATTTAGTGAAGGATAAATCTTTTTTTTTTCTTTATTACTTTCTTTTCTTTAAAAAAAATTAAATTTTACTTCAATTCACCGACTATTCAGATGTTACTTTGATGTACAAATATTTTCCACTCTTTGCCTGCACTTGTAAGAAGAAAATGTATACTATTCCATCATCACACTTAGAAAGAAAACCCCCCCAAACCCAGACCAATAATGACATTTCTTTTATGCAATGGATAAGGAAAAAACATGCAGCAACAGGACATGAAGCACCAGAGTATTTCCCAATAAAATAATAATGCTTGACTACAAGAGCTTGTGTACATTCCAAACAAAATAGGATCTTCAAAATCAATTTTATCTGGGAGGTAATGTACTTTTATGTTTTTTTATTGGATGTCTTTGCTCCATAATGGTAACACATATCCTAGCATGTTTTTACATTTGTCAAATGAAAATGTTATCTGATTAGAGTTCCTTCTTGGAAATGCTTATTTGAACATTGCGGTAATCAAATAAATGACTGAAATTTAATTAGAGTTAACCACTTCAGGGAAATGTAAATGAATGAAAATTAAATTGTCTGCCTTTCAATTATTTCTGTAAAAAATGAACCATCTCATATCGGATGATCAAAGCTCCTTTGATGCAGGACTCATTAAGAATGCATAGTGCATTTCCCAAAATTAATATGATGTTGGGATAATTTACCGGCAAATTACTATGATTTGGTTTATACTCTAGTTAGGAATATACATGTATTAAGATGAATGAATGTGCTGATTAATATGATTTGCGTTCAATATTTTGAAAGCACTTGGATAAAGTGTATAGAGGGTGAATGCCCTACTCTTTATAATATATGATGTGTCTAGATTCAAAGCTCAGCCACAACTCTGCATTTTTTTCTATCTCCTACTCTGTACCATAGCGAGAAATGGGGACCAGATAGGAAATAATGAAGAAAAATTTCTTTTATCATTTACTAAAAGCCAGAAGGACACTAACTCTTATCAATTTACTTGGAGGTAGAGGTAACGACCTTCTGGCGCTCAGATAATGATATGCCCTCACTGTAATCATAATTATCCAGGCTTTGAAGATGGTGCATATTGTGACAGGCATTAAACAATAGATTCGTTTACAAACGTATTAAAATTTATAGACGTTTCATTCTTGGGGACCCAGTGACGAGGTTTTCCATTAACCAGTCATTATTGAACTACAATACTCAATTTAATAATTGTTGCTATGTTGGGCAATCCTCAGACAAGTTTTCATGATGTCAAGAATAACTTGTGTTTAATAAGTATGCATAGAATTTGAATATGTTAGTGAATCGGTCTATTGCCTTGTGATATCCGATACTTAATCTTAATAATCCCTTATTATCAAGGAAATTGAATCAAATCCATATTTTTCCTATCAGTAGCCCCTCCCCCACCCCTCCTGCACCCCTCCGGCACCCCTCCCACACCCTCTTTCAAGCACATTGGTTGTCCCTTTGAAGATAGGACCGTCATAAACAAGTTGTATGAATCAGTCGCTTATTCTGCGGTCAGGAAATCAAGAAAACCAACTATTGAGTTTGATGGGTGATTCATTTGTTTTTCATGCTTCAGAATTATGGATCATCATAAGTTCATTTTGACAGCCAATGCAGCTGCCCTTCACTGCACCGTACTGGTGATCTAAGGGGAGGGGGAGGGGTATATAACTGCCCCATGCCCCCCTGTTTGAAGGCAATCTGGTGCTATACCTTCAGTACACAAACAGTGAAATCTGGCCCTCTAATTGTTTTATTTTGCCCCCTTTTTGTAATGGATCCTTGATATGCCCCTGCTACATAATATTACCTTGACCATGTGCCAAATGAAGAAAAAAAAGTTGGCTGTCATAATTTTTTTTAATATCTTCAATTTTTTCCAACAATTTTTAAAGAAAAATTGATAAAGAGAGAAGTAATTACCCTCTTTGCAAGTGTGTGTTTCGCAGCTTATGAAAATGTTAATGTATCCTCTCATCTCCATACAAGAGTGATCTTATTAATAAATGATCACATGAGACCTTGTATGACTTTGTTATTATTACCAGGTTTTTTAAGGCCATCGTAACTTTTCTCCCTAAACCTGATTACCCACGATTAGTTGCAATCCTTACTGACCTTGTACGACCCTATTGTTACTCACATCCCCTGCCTGCCTGCCATAGCATGGACTGGCGCAACAGTCAGATGCATGAATCATGGTTTTGTGTGGCAAGTATCGTCCTGACTGCGTGCCGCTCCCTGGACATCAATCTCGTAAGATTGAAACTACTAGATTACACAACCCACATTGAATGAGTAAACAAGTAAAATGTTCACTGAAATCTCAGCCCCCTTCCCCCGCCCCCTTCCCCCGCCCCCTGCCCCCGCCCCCTGCCCCCGCCCCCTGCCCCCGCCCCTGCCCCTCCTCCTGAATGAGAAGAGGTCATTATGAGTGTTTGGCAGTCTTAAAAAATAATATTAATAAAGAAAAAGAAAATATGTCTTAACTTGATCGACCAAGGTGTAGCAAGAAGCTATGGTAATCGCATAGCTCAGAGATCTACCCTCATTTGAATAAAAACAAAGACACTTCAGTTTAATTCCTTAACATTTCTTTTCAACATACATTAGAAATTAATTTTCAACCAAAATGTACATTTAGCAATATTCTAATCATGCAATTTCAGAACAGGCTCAACAAATGGGTACTTGATGGTTTTGCTCAGACCAGAATATGTATAACTTGACAAATATATACTTGGAAGTCACAACACCATTTGGAACAGTCTGATCTCATTTGATTCATAAAACCTGTTTCTTCACTTATAGAGTGAAATACCCCAAGGAAGCAGGAATTATTCATGACGGTTTCATATTCAGGAGTGAGTGGGTGGCTGCACGCTGGCAAACCACACTTCAACCCTTGCTTGGGATAACGTGGAAATGTGGACAATTTCAAAGTTGACCGTGGGGGTTGCAGATGCCATTTTCATTATCCTAACATCTACATGTATATTTTATTGATTTTGTATGAATGATATAGTGTCATGAACTCAAGGGAGGGAGGTGAGAGGGGAGGGGGGGGGGGGGGGGGGGGCAGATAGATGGAAACTAAAGTATTTATAAATGCCATAGTCAATGACCTAAAAGGAATCAAGTAAACATGTATATTAATTTCAAGTGAAATGATCGAGTAAGTATTGAGTTGCTTATATTTACTACCTCAAGTATTTCATCATACTTAAAGCAAATATATATCCTGTCGTTTTATATACTCTCCTTTTCTTTCATCGTCTTTATCTGTTCAGTTACGAGACGCAGAGGAACGGGTTAACATGGATCTACAACATGACGGGATCCTCTTTCACGAACTTTGACCTGACCATGAGCAAGAAGCTACTGGGCATGCTCAGAGACGGGTACCCAGCACGGCTGAAGCGCATCTACGTCGTTACACCCCCTCTATGGTTCAAAGCCATGTATAAGATCCTCACACCAATGCTGAAGGAGAAGATGAAAGAAAGAGTAAGTCTGGATTTTAAAAATATTTTTTTGATTAAAAAAGAAGAAGAATGATTACTTTGCTGATTATCATATCATATATCATATATATATATGTGGTGGTAATTTACCTGGCTGCTAAGAAAGCGTAACTGCTTAGTAAGCAACCAGAGGACCGACGACTTTAGGTCCTCTCCGAGGGACCTGGTAATGAGGATTAATGCCTTACCAAAGGGCACTAGCACATCGACTGGTTTTGTACCCGGGTCACAGGATTACGAGACCACTGCTCTACTAACTGAGCTATTGCGCCTCCTCTGTTATGAAAAATATCCACTTAAAAGTACTTCACATTTGAAATTAATAATGCAGAATGTTTTCCTTGGGTACTTGTGTCTCTACACTACGATTGATGCTGATAAGAGCACTCTTATTTTGTGAGTGTTAATGAGTTGTTTCGTAATCAAGGAGCAGGATTCCCAAAGCTGTCATTATCTAACTGTTACAAAATTACTCTTCAAATGTAGATGATACTCCAGGAAATAGAAAATGGCATCATTAAGTTACGAAATACAAACTAGACCTTGCGGTTTGTAAGAGCAAGTCTGTGGATTGTTATGAAATGTGATGAAGGAAGATGACGTTAATTAGATAGAACAGGATGTATGTGGCAGAAGAGATGGGGCTTGAGAGTGCAAGAAACCTGGATGTGACATTTTCAAAATTCCTCTCTCAAGATGCTCGTCGTCGGGTCAGGTGAACGTGATGTAAGTTCTTCACTGAGCAGCTGGCATTGGATTGAACTTTATTTCTTTCTTTCTTTCAGAGATTGTTTCAGTTTCTGTCGATGGATTTTGTAACTTTTCCTTTTGTGTCGTAAAGGAAATCTGGATAGAAATCATCCTTTTCTCTGAACTCCTTTTCTCCTTAGTTCCTGATTCTTTTGTTTTTTGGAAATCTTATTTTCCAGTAAAAACAACATTTCATATGCTTTGGCATGGATTGTGTCCGATATTTCAGTGTGTTTGTTTTCTTGCCGAAGGCCCATTAAAAACAAAAAACAAAATTTCTCAGTTTGTATTACCTTCCTTCATCACCCTTTTTCCTGCTATTATCCTTGTTTAGTTTTGCACACTGACAACACTGGCTAATTTTAGATCATTGCTGCAGTATGAAAGGAAATGCTATATCTGATTGATCAGTTCCTGGCTGAGATTATCATCTCGCATTTCCAGGATTCTTAGAATTATTGCAAGACACAACAGCAACTGTTTTCTCTGTGATTTGTCTTTATGTCTCTTTCTTTCTCTCTCCCAGTCTCTCTTCCATCTCCCCCTGTTTCTCCCCCTCTCTTATTTTCCACTGTGCCTTTAAAAGATGGTGGCCATTCCAAAAATAAAAAATGATGGCCCTACTTTGCCCCCTCTATTTTTGGTTTGTCGTGATCTCTCCTCGAAAACCTTTCATAATGTTGAATTTGAGTAAAAAAAATAACCACAAACAAACACTCTAGTTCTCTCTTTCCCTCTCTCTCTCTCTCTCTCTCTATCTATCTGTCTCTCTCTATTTGTCTCTGTCTCTATCTCTCTCCCTCCCTCTCTCTCTCTCTCTCTCTCTCTATCGTCTCTCTCTCTCTCTATCATCTCTCTCTCTCTCTGTATCTGTCTCTTTCTCTCTGTCTCTGTTTCTGTTTCTCTTTCTCTTTTAGCTGTCTTCATTTCTGGAGCATTGTCTCATTCATCACTTATCTCTATACTATATATACACGCTCTCTTTGTATCGTTTTGTTCTCTGTCTAACCGTCTCATTCTTCAAGCCTGAGCACAAAGATCTATATGTGGGACTGCAGTGATAATGGGTCACATGAATGTGTCCTCTCTGCATGTAGCAATACGTGCCGATACGTCAGCGTGCATCCGACCACAGCTACATCCATGGCAGTGCTAGAGGATTAGACTAGAGCGGAATGTGGTGCCTTGCTTACGCACATTGAAACTGACCCATTAGGAATCCCGCTTCTTAAAGGTGTGATTCTTCTGGGAAGTCGTTCGATACCACAGCATGCCAGGGATAGCTGGTGATGTATGCAAGCTTCCCTCCTTTTGTTTGCGGTTTGCGCACTTGCACAGAAAAGTCAGGCCATTACGTCAGAAATGCCGCAGGGACCACTACTTGTTTCGAGTGATTTCCCGCATCGCTGAAATCGCATGTACATGATGATTATATCTACTTTTTTATGAATAAAGATGTTATCGCATTGTCAGAATTGAAATTCCAAGATTTATTAACTGTTTGTGAATTTTTCTTGCGTGAGGAGTACCTCCCCAGATAATAAATCTTCACAAAGAAATTGTTCAAAAGGAGCTTTCTATGTGCTCATCTCTGGAGTATCTAAGGGTATTTGCTATATATGTGTACCTTAAAAGAAAACTGATGTCTCTGCCAATATGACACATACAGTAAATGTAGAAAAATGCATTTGATCAATTTTTAATCTCACTCAAAGCAAACATTTCATTTGAAGATTATGATACCAACCAAGCCTGTGCAGCTTAAATCTTGTCACATCTTTTCCCACTGGTTAAAACTGATCAATCTGTTTTTCATTTTCAATGTTTTCAAAATCACATACCGGTACTCTCTTCGCTCATATCAAGTACATTGTATACATGTGGCAAATACCTGAATCTCTATGTTGATCAGATGAGATGATATGAGGGACTTTCCCTTTAAAGTGAGATGAAGCAATGTAACAGACCATCTCGTACTTATCCTAGTCCCTCTATCATAAGATGAGAATGGTCCATGTCAGGATGGTCTTCATCAGCTGTGCCTTGCCTGTACAATGCCTCTCTCTCTCTCCTGCATTGCTTCAAGCTCTGTATGCTAATTAAACTCAGCAGCTGTTAATTGAATTAAAACATCATTAGGTTCCGAGAATCCGGACCATTTATTGCATTCATTAGTGAAGTTTGGATTTGGAGAGTGGTATGTATTCTTGAAGGTGCTGTTGATATCGTATATGGTGTTTTCGTTCTGAGTGTTTTTGGATCTACATCTATGTGGAGTTTGATGCGAAGGATAGATATGAGGGAAATGTTGAAAGCAACATTGTGTATAATTGCACCTGTCATGGATGCTGGCTTTTAAACTTCCACTATGTGAGCATGCATATGTACATATCTACATGTGCATGTACATGCATTAAACAGTGTACTACTCACTTTAGATGGAGTCGGTTGAATTGGTTTTATATCCATTTGTCCTGTACTTTGAAGGAAGATATATCGTCTGTTTGGAGCCAGAAGGGTGTTAAGTCATATACTTTAACACAGAGTAAATGCCTTCTGGCACTGGAACAGATGATTTTATGTTCAGGACAATTTATTTCAAAGTACTTTTCAAAGGTTTTATTGATGCTGTATAAATAAATGTTGGTATTGAAAACTTAGGAAAACAATTTAGATGTAATGAGTTAACGACATTGTTGGACTTTGTACAATGCTTTTATGTCAGTCATGTGCTGTTAGATATTTCTGCACTGTTTGTACATCGGAGGTTTAATGCTGTAAAATATTTATATGCAATTCTCAGAATTGCTTATTCTTGGAAGAGAGGAAGGTGTAAATATCATAGCTCAGCTAAAACAGGTACACGGCGATGACATAATTATATTATCCAAAAGTATTCAGCACTTTGTGTCCTGATCAGGAAAAGGCACTTTCTTAATCCATAAGCTTGTATTAAAATGTTATTATTCCGGACATTATGACAAAGCTTATTTTGAACCTGTTGAAGGAAAGAAGAGATATCATTCAAAGAATATGATTATAGCAGCTGTTCTTTGATTCATGCGCAAGGTGCAGATCCGTGGCTGAATATAGCTCAAGTGATGAGAAAGAGCTATTTCCAGAAAAGAGCTTAACTGCCGTTACGTGTACATCTGCCTGTCTGCTTTGTTGATGAGTATAACCATATATCTGACGTGTATGAGTGTATATTTGATTCATTGTTTGGTTTTCAGGTGAGAGCTATTAAAGTCCATCACAAGTTCATCACTAGTCCGCATCTTTTTATAGAAGAGACTTTTAATAATAGTTTCATGAAAGTTATGATTCATGTAGTAATTGTTGATTTTTTGACCAATTTATAGATCAGCTCCTGGAAATTGCAGGAAGATGTAAAATTATGATTTCTCTGTGGCATTTCGCTGGTTACGTCTGGCTTCAGGCCGTTTGATACCATCTTGGGACTCTGTGTTTTGTTCAGATCACCGATCTGTGAAAGGGGCATGTGAACTTTCACTTAATATTAAAGAAAGCCATGTTGTTGCCACATGAACGTGCCTTGCAAATAGCATTAACTTATGCACAGAAAGAGAATGTACATACAATACAGGTCTAGCTCTAGGAGTATGCCTTTAATCTTTCTGTGACATCATCTACATGTATATTTACTTGTACACAATACATTTTGCTTGTACTTTATCTGAATAGTTAATAAGTGATATGTTGTAATTTCTCTCTAACATTTCTTTTACCCTTTCCGCGCAAACCATAAACCAAATAAAGAAGAAAGTGGCAAAATTTATGTTTCTTTACCCTTTCTGCAAAAAATAAAAAATAAAATAAGAAGAAAGAGTGACCCAAATTTATATTTGCATCCTTTTGCAGCGCATAGGAAGATAAGATGTAAGATGTAGAATTAAGATGCCTTACGTTGCTTGAACTCCTCGGTCGTATTTCCTCATGAGTAAGATACAAGTGGGCATGCAGGGAGATTGCGAGTGATCAGGGCATTTCCTATTGTGCTGTTGAGAGAATCCTGCTTCATATTTACCCCGGTGACTCAATGTTTGAGCTACGATTACTCAACCAATTAAATGCTCATAATACCAGAATACTGTGCTATTTAGTTGATCTTATTTTTGGTATATTGGAGGACCATGTGTACATGTATGTATTGTGCTTAGATAGTGGATTCCTATTTGAATCCTACATGTATGTTTAGCAAATTTTAGAAATCTTGGTCTTGTTTCCCGAATAGCCCTTTGCGCTAGCTTGTGATGAGTGTATCGGTCTGGTGAAGACGCAATTTTGAGCTTCAGGAAAATATCCAGAGTCTGAAAATAGCTGGTTATTTTGGCCCATTGATGCATCCTTTTCTTGGGTAATGATATTGCAAAATGCATACCGGTAGCAGCTAGAGATCTAGTCTCACTGGTGCACAACACAACAAATCCCTCCCATCCTATCACACCGAATGCTTGTGTGAAGACAAGCAAGCCCCTAGCCAGTTTACGTAATGATCATGTGAAAAATGACCTTAGAGGAGGTGGGAGGGGGGGAGGGGGAGGGGGAGGGGACACTGCCTATGGGTTAGTGTGATAATTACTACAAGGTCCCACCATGACAAATAAGTTCCTATGTAAGGCGTCTGATGACTTCCGAGAGTGACATCGAGTCAGCGAGAGAAACGTCCGATTCACGATGATTGGCATGTGATCTTAGTTTTGATGTATCTTTTTATAGCTTAAAGGTACTATGTCCCATTTGCAGGCCAAAAAAATGAAAAAGTTAAATTCCAACTGCATTTGAAAGATAATACTAATTTAGAACTTCCCTAAAAAAGGTGGGGCTTGAAAATGTCTTCAAGTGGGAAAATAATGACTATTAGTTGTCAAATCGACTTTAGGGCTATAGAGCCCAAAAGTAATAGTCTTGATTTTCAGACAATTGTACCGAATGGTCATACGTTTTATGCTGCGCAAAGATTCAATCAGTTTAATCTTGGCCATCACAAGAAGTGGGTTATTGATGTACATTGTAGACAAATGCTCATGTACCCTTTACAACTCTTTTCATGTGTGTTATTACCAAAGAAGAAAAAAGCCAGTCAGTCACTCAATAGTGTCTGACAGTGAAGTAAACAGGTTTCCTTGCATAATTTGAATATGAGGACACTGCTAACGTTTAAATTTCACAGATAGGACATACATGACATATTCATAATTCCTGCAAAGTTCTACAGAATTTGAGGTTGGCTGCAAACGGGACATAGTACCTTTAAAGCTAGCCACCTTGCGTTTGTTAATTTAACTTTGTTTCCAGAAAAGCTTGCCATATAATTGAGTGATACTCATGTGCTGTACAGGTACATGGATTGTTTGGACTAGCAAAATGTAATCAAACTCTCAAGCTCATTGAAATTATCTACTAAAAAGCACCAACACACAGAAGCGCTTGTGGGACTACATGTACATGATCTGTTTGTTGGCCCAACAGCCTACATTTCCTTATTTTTCTTTGCTCATTAATAATTAGCCTTTATTCATTTCACTGCAAATTTGTTTGATAGATATTATCTACTTTTTGTCTTGAGCATTCAGTCTATATTTTGTTGGATTCTTTACCACTTTGTATATATTTTCCATCATATCCAGAAACCAGGACTGCCTTTAACTAACAGCATCTAGCATTGAGGCCTTGTAGCCCTCCTGATCACTAATCAATCACTATTTATACCCTTGAGAGCTTTACAGAGAAGATTAATTGACTATTTTAGTCATATCTGTATTCATATCAGATGAAATTGAAGTCTATTCATAAGAGTTCATGTGATCCCTAGCCCCCCCCCCCCCCCCTCTGATTTTAGACAAATGTGAAACAGTCTATTGTGGTCTCTTTAATTAGTGTTGTATGTGTATGGGTATACTTAATTAATTAGCTATTTAAAACTAATACTAGCGATCAGGAAGGCTACATGAAGGCCTTTGTGCGATATGTACATCTTGATGTTTATTTCTTTTGTTCTCTATATGGTCTTCCTGAAGGTGTAACAGAGTTCAAGTTCAAGTTCATGTTCATGTTTCATGCTCTCTGAGCAACTCGATCATGTATGAAGACTTTTATTGAATTTTTACAAATGAGTATACACTGTAGCTGTAGTTTGATAGAAACAAAACATTTGAAAATGGAGAGACTTCAATCCTCACTTATTCGGTATGGAGAGTTGACATTTAAGGTATAATAAGGGGATATTGGATTTGATGAGAAGGAATTTATGAGTAAGTGATTTCAATCCCATGGGAGAGGAAAGAACATGACTGCGGAATGTTACCCATGTTCATCCTAGAAACATATCAAGGAATTAGGAAATGTCCATGAAGTATGTCCCATGACGTATAATCAGTAAATCTCTATTTCATGAAGTATACTCTCATCATGTAAAATGTTAGGAACCTGACTAGCATTTTACACATTTGTTGCCTCAATGACTCAATGTTTAAAGCTAGAAATCAGTAGGATAATTGATTTAGAGATAATAAATACTTAATTTGATTTGACACTTCAGAGTGAAATGGATTTGTTGGGAAAATGGTAAACTGTTTGTTATTCTATTCAATCATTGTCTCAGTTAAAGGTTAGAAATCATTGCTATTTTGACATTCCACTGATATACATGTATCCTGACTGCAAATGTCTGAAGTTATTTTAGTAGATCACAGTATTTTTAATCACAACATTTAAATGTTCGGGATTTTTATATAATATTGAACCTGATTGGTTTGATTTGGGCAATAGCAACCGATAGAAGAAGCTTTTTCATGACCATGAATAGCATTTTCCTATATAATTAGTGCATCTCCAATGGTCCCTGACTCACTGCACAGTCCTGCCTGGGTGGTATACAGCGGAAGAACTTGATTAAATTGAGTGAATCGTTACGAAGCAATGGGATCCCAATATGTTTTTGATAAACATGGAGATACATGTATCACTCACGAGAGATTGTCAGCGCAGAGTTGATGAGCGCTAGGGATTTGGGGTCGGGTGAAGCAAATACAAAAGAAATTCGGACCAAAATATCACCTTTTTCCAATCCCGGGGATGCGCAAATATCTGCTGACAGATAGACCTAACTGAAATGAGTCAACTGAATTGCTTTACTTACATCTCTTTCAAAAATAGTCCAAATCAGCTTTGTATACAGCGTACATGTAGTCATAAACTTATGATTCTATCTGTTGTATTTTGGCATTTTTGAAATTGTATGAAGTTATACATGTATCTGATAATGTCAAAAGTGCAACCGAATGTTGAACAAGCATTCAAGATGTCATTTGTCAGCCCTTTGCTTTTGTAGTTCAGTAAGCTATGAAAGATTTAACTAGAAAGTGGAAGAGCAAAAAGGCTCATTAATCGTGAATAGTGGTAAAATCCACAAATTTTGTAACATTGTATAAAATGAACATGTATGGTTACTTGAATTCCTTAACCACATTAAGGAAATCGGTGGACATTACGATAACTTGCAACAAAGTTGGAACATGCAATGTAGGGTCTGCGAGTACAAGAAGGCATTGTATGAACCATCTTTCCATCTTGAATCCATAATGTACATTTTGAGTAGCTAAGTTTCTTTTCGTTCATAATATCTTAATTACTGTTCCTTGTTTGATTGTTATGTTTCTTTTCTGCTGTAATACCGCTCTGATCAGCTTGTCTGTAGTAGCGCTCAATAAGAATCAATTATTATTATTATTATTATAAAAAACATATTTGAATTGAATTGAATAGGGGATCCAGCTTTGACTATTTAAAAAATCTTTTCTAATGTTTTGTGTTGAGATGATGACAATTGGACTCTACTGATTGTTTTCCTAGTTATGAGTAAGAGTAGACCCTTTCTGTTGTCTGATGATGGATGCAGCTCTCTTCAGTCACAAGAATATTACCATTTTCCTTTTGAAAGGGAGGGGCAAATTAGTGTGTGATTAAGGACAGCAGCTCTGACTGTAATTGACGCGGATGTTTTGTTTCTGCCCAGAGGAACCGTTATTTGGAATTCTCAGTTTGCCTGTACATTGTTAAGCCGCGGTGAGAGGAAGATGGCACCTTCCTTTTTAATTTCTTAAATTAGTGATGACATCATGAAATAGAAAACCACACATCCCCAAAGACTTTATTGTTTTTATTCCATAACTGTGCTACTTTAATTTTCTTCCAACATAAAGCAAACAAAATGCTAGTCTTCCTTTTCTTTTAGAATCTGAATACATCCCTCAAAGTTTTCTTCCATAAATGATGAAATATTGTTTCATCTATTTTAGTCTTGTTCTATCTTTAGAGAGGGTGGGGCCGCCAGGGTATCCATATTGGAGTAAAATGATTTAATTGGATTCATTTGAAATAATTGTCATATTTAACTTGGATGACATTTGGAGGTAAAGGAAAAACAGTTATGACGCAAAAAGTGGCATTGGCCAGTGTATTGTGTCATAACAATTGGTTCTTTTCCCACACCCACTTGAAGGGAATATTGAAGCATAAATAGACAAAGACCTTGTCAAATACTTTTTATATTTGTCAAGGTGCCTTACTATTGTTAAATGTGTGTACTGATTTAGAATTACAGCCAGTTAGCAGTGGTGATTGGAGGGGGTGGGGGGGGGGATGGGGGTCTGCAAGGAAAAAAGGGAAAACCCAATCTTGCTGTAGTACTCAAAAGAAAAAGAATTATGAAAAAGGCACCTAGAAAAAGACCTAGAAATGGGAGATTCTCTTTGTTCTTGAGGTGTTTTTTTTTATACATGTGCCCCCCCCCCTTCTTAAGAGATTCATGGATCCACTTTGAGATAGAAAAAATAGCCTATGAATATGCAAGCTGGGCAAGCATGTAAATAAATACATCCTCACTCTCAGCCTAGAGCTATGGGATCTGATACCATAGCTTTAATTTCAGCGCTAATTATATCCTAAAAAAGGGAAAAGCTGAGGGTAGCCCCCAATTGGGAGTAGGAAGCAAGCAAGGGGAAGAAGCCTAAATGGAAGAAAACGTCTCGGACATCAGGATAATTTCATCCCCGACAGGATATTACGCATCGCAGAGTGGAACGGGGGAACGGTCGCAAACGAGGCAAGTTGCTTGGGTTGCCGTGATTTTGTCCCCTATTATTGTGTTTCTCGACTGCTTGGGGTTTATTTTCTCATCTTTTCTGTAACTGAAGATGTTAATGGTGATGAGTCACGCGGGTCTACAAACCTTTCTCTCTCTGCCTATCATCACCCTTGTATTTATGGATTATTTTAGGTTCTGTTTTTTTAGGTAATACTATCTAATTTAAGACCAGGTGGGATTCAGTTATGACTTGATTCGCCTTTGGATTAAGGCATTGCTTGTAGTGTTGCTTTTTAATTTGTAGAATGTATTCAAGAAAATGAAGAAAGAAGGTTCCAAATCCATGTACATTTCTCTGGTCACAATATTGGAGTTACAAACAAATGTATATTTCATAATCGGACATTGCATAATTTGTTACATAAATGAAATTTTAACAATGTTTGTAAATGCTTAATTGAGTATTTCAAGTGCTTTCAACTACGATTGCCAGTCTTCTTACGTAGGATTGACCACTTGGCGACATTCCTTGTTGTAATGAGTGCTACTTCAAACCTTTTCCATATCCATGAGAGCGTGGATATGGAACATAACTGTAGTACGTTGTAGATTCTGTAAAACATGATGTCTCTTAAGCCATTGCCTGTGGGAAGCGGGTTGTCCCTGTACTAAGCCTATGAGAATGAGAAAACTCGGTAATCAACATGTTAAATGAGATGCCCTTTCGTAAGAAAAGCCTCTTGGACGCATGGTGTACATGTAAATATGGATGGTAAGAAAAGTTAAAGTAACGCGTGGGCATAACGTACGCACTGGACAAGCCTCGGGCATACTGGTTATATAGCTGCACTACTCGTGTATAATGCCTGTGTAATTCAAGCCTCTTCATATATTATTCCATGAAATACTTAAAGAGATTGACGTGTGTGTGGAGGAGGAGGAGGAGGAATCCTTATGAGCGATACAGACCAGCCGAGGTTAGATGTCTTTATGAGATGAGTAAGCCACATCCATCATTGAAATTAAAAAAAAGAGAATAAAATCGTCAAGTAATTATGTAGGAGATTCCAGTCACCTAAATGTCATGAACCCACCTAAATTGATGATAAAAAGTTGGGTTACATCATGATCACTCTATATGGTGTGCGTGCGTAGATAATAGAGGGAGAAAAAAACAGGATTGTGGGTGATTTACTGCATAAACTCTTTACCACAGGTTTTATTTTCCTAGTTTTCTAGAGCAGTTACAAACCTTTCTAAAAATTAAATTGCTCACTGATTTGTTCTATTTTTCACTGATACAGACCGTGAAAATTAATTTATCTAACACTTCATGCCTTGTACATTGTTTATGTAAGGGATGTTTTGTACACTTTCCTGTTTCATTAACGATGGACTGCATCATAGATCAGGGCCCCGTCTTACAAAGAGTTACGATTGATCCAAATCAATCGTAAGTCCTCCAATCAATCGCAAGTTTGCAGTCTCCTATCTCTTATGTACATAGTTACGATTGATATCAATCGCAAATAACTTACGATTGATATCAACTCTTTGTAAGACGGGGCCCTGTATTCATTCCTGGCTCCTGCTGGGAACGGGGAAAAAATGCGAAGTAGCCCCAGAAATGCCAAAAAGAGCCCCCTAAAGTCATATTAAAGAGCCTCCCAAAATTTCCACAGAGTTCAATGCAAAACAAATTAAAGAGTGTTATTTTCATGCAAACAAGCTTGAAAAGTAGCCCCTGAAATTGTTTAAATATTGGGAAGCATCTCTTGATCCATCTATCATCCTCATCTCCATCTTCAGTTATGAAAGATAATCTTGTAGTTCTGATAATGATAGCTCTCCAGCCTTGCTCTTTATATTCATCATCATCCTCATCATCATTCTCATCATCATCCTCATCATCATCATCATCATCATCATCATCATCATCATCATCATCATCATCCTCATCCTCATCATCATCAATCATCATCATCATCATCATCATCATCATCATCTTTATCATCCTCATCTCCATCTTCAGTTATAAGAGATAATCTTGAGTTCTGATAATGATGGCTCTCCAAATCTTGCTCCTTATATTCATCCTCATCCTCATCATTTGCCCACTCTTAATTTGATAACCACAATTAAAATGGAGATAATGGGAAGCTGATTCCCAGAAAAAGACGCGAGCGCATCCCGATATGCCCTTGAGTTCATCCCACTACGCAGAGCGACGACGAAAAGAGACATCCAAAAACGCAAATCATTTGCGTCATTAGCACTTCCAGTGGCTTCATTAAGTCGTACGTTAGCATCCTCGAGCCTCTTTATCAACCACCCCTATCGCGGGAAGAGAAACCAGACACCCGCCTCATTTGTATAATGAGAAGATGGAGCTGTGGTATTAATACAAAGAAGAACTAAAAGATATGTAAGGTGATAGAGAGTGAGATCATTACTGAAGCAACTGGGAGGGGATGCGATAGGAAGCAATATCATTTCTGATTCATTCATTAGGTGCAGGGATCAGAAATACCGTGTGTGGTCTTTCAAGAGATGGTCGGATCTTTAGCCAATCGTCAATCTCTCAGTTTCATTCAAATATTCAGCTCCAGCTACTCATTAAATATTATTCTACCTATAAGTCGAAAATGGGAAAAAAAGAAAAAAAACTTAACAGATGTAAAGCAGAAATCAGAGGTAAATAGTGAAAATAATGAAACCCTACATGACGATGAGCTTTGTTAATCTCTTAGGATAGACATCTAGGAAGCAATTACCTGGAAGCCATACAGGTACAATCAGGATGAGGAGGAGGAGGATGGTTTTAGGCGTTGATTAGCACTTGTATGGTTTCACCTAGGAATTGATTTAGTTTCTGAGTAAAGGGTCCCATTTGACTAATTACAAAGAGTGTAACGACATGTTCCTCTTGTTTCTAATACCCCTTTCATAGTGGCCTGATTTTCCGATGAAAAAGCCGCTATGAATGGTACAGAGGAGAAATAGTTAGCTACATAAGTAGCTACATGTACACCAAGCACCAATAAATCAATATAATTTTATATTAAAGAGGAACTTGCTCTTTAAAGGCTAAGTCCACTCCAAAAATAATTGGCTTTTAATAGATGCAGAAAAACAAGAGAAACTGAGCACAAATGAGTAAAATCGGATGACAAATAAGGAAGTTATGAATTTTTGTAAAAGTATGGAACATTTGGATATCACTACACAAATTGCCAATTTGGTTATCAGTTTGTGACATCTTTGCCTCACTATTTATCAATTGCTTTTTGCCTAGGTTATATGATTTGTATCATATTGCGTGCATGACATTTCACAAAACCTTTATGAACTTTGAAGAATTGATACTATTTCCTGAATATTGTATATTCATAGTTATTGATTTTTATATGAATAGTTTATCAAAATTCACATTTTTCATGATTTTACTGAAAAAATTACTCTATATTATTATTGCATCCACAAAAAAACATGACTATCAATATTACTTGGATGCTGGTGTGAGGAAATAAGATTTTTAGGGGGAAAATGGGAAATTTATATTATCAATATAAAGAAAACAATTAGTGGATAGTGAGGCAATGACGTCACAGACTCATGATTGAATTGCCAATTCGTCTTGTGATTTTCAAAGTCTTTCATGCATTAAAAATTCATAACTTTCTTATTAGTTTTTTTTTATTGGTTTGTATGATTTTTCTACTTCTATTGAAAGTAAGTTATTTTTGGAGTGGACTTGCCCTTTAACAGTAGAGCATAAATGTGCTTGACTTTTCCTCAATCAGACATTGTCTGCTAAGACCAGAGCCAGTACTGGTATAGTACTAGCACTTTTACTTTTCAAGTAGAGTTAACACCCTCCTGGCTCTCAGCAGACAACATACTCTACATAGGTTGTCTTCTGAGTACATGACAAGCTGTATTCCAAATGCCTACATCAAAAAGGAATCGATCTAATGTTGGCATGTGCGAGGAATGGATACATCTGGTTTTTCTATGAAAGCTACACTGTAGAGCTGGAATTCATAATGATAGCTGTTATAGAAAAGTCACATACTGCTACCAATCCTATAGAGGATTATGTGTGTTGTGATTGGAATAGATTTGGAAAGGTTTACTGAACAACCAAGACCTGAAAATCACTTACATTTACATTTAAAATGACAACCGTCAGAATAAATCATGCACCATATTTGTACTCCTCTACAGGTGTGTCTTGTCATAACATTTAGTTTGTAGTGAGTTTCTTTCAAACATCAACATGACCTCCAAATTTAGAATACTGTTTTTTTTAAATAATTCTCTTCCTTTTGAAGTCAGAAAATTGTTTTTTAAGGAAAAGTTCATAGAGGCATATATATATGAAGTTTAGAATATCATTCACTTTGCCAGGCCCTGTCTTATAATCAGTTGCGATCAATTCATATTGATCTGAAGTAGAAAACAATTGCTACTCTGTACCAAAGAGATTCACATTACTTTTGCAACTTTACGATTAATTGGAGGACCTGTGATCTATTGCAATTCTTTATAAGACAGGTGTAGTGTATGATGTCAGAGTATGACTAGAACATGCCTGTTCCGTTTTATTCTTCTTTTCTTACTGTGATCTTCCTAATCTTTAGTGAATTATGTAAAACCTGAGAAGTAGATGAGATGTTGTCTTTGAAAGAAGCCTTCTCATTGGTCGAATGAGACAAAGTTGGTAGTTAGTTTCCATATAAGGTATATCCTGATTGGAAGGATATGTCTCATTTCTTCTCAATGATAACAGAATGATTAGATGAGTGTGAGAGGGAGAGAGAGAGAAAGAGAGAGAGAGAGACCAACAGCATACAGAGAAATACTAATAGATTGAGACTGACAGACAGATGAGAGAGAGAGAGAGAGAGAAAGAGGGAGAGAGACAGACAAACAAACAGGAGTATACAGAGACAGTGGGAGAGACATGTATACATAAAGAGAGTGAGATGGGGGGGGGGGGGGGGGAGATGTGGAGGAAGGGGAAAAAAGGGAGAGGGAGAGAGTTAAAGAAAAATCATAACAAACCACTAAAAAATGGAAGGGGAGTGGGCGTGGTTAAAGAGTACTTCCATGCAGTGTGTCCCATACAACAAATGTCTTTCTACACATATGTGATTTAAAAAAAGAAGAATCTCTTGGCATAACCGATGAAAAATGGTGCTTGTTGGCACCCCTACCTTTTGTCATAGTTGTATGGAGAGATCATGTGGATAAATGTCATATGCCATACGGGATACATTGCCCGGAATCACCTAAACAGAAGAGATGGAACTAAAGAGGGCTTGGAAGGAAATACCAGTACTGGAAATATGAAAATCAACACAGCAAGTTAAAAGAGAATGTGAGGAAATGTAAAGTAGGAAGAAGTGTAAAACATTGAATCAGAAAGGAACGGGGAAAAAGGGAAGACAGAGAGTCAGGAGATGGCTAGCTGTGCCTAATTGAGCATAGATGTATCTCGCTGTGCACCCAACAAGGCACTGGAGTGTGTCAGAGATTGTGTGTGTGTGGTGTGTGTCGCTTGTGTGTTGACTTCTGCTGCTCTCAAGTTATCCTGCCGAGCGGTGCTGTAAGACCATGTAGCTAGCAGACGGATGAACAGCTCATTTTACCGGCTGACTTGCGAAGCATCGGGACGTTAGAGCTGTACATACACATACACTGCGTGGGATCGTAGTCGGGAAGATCATTTGGATTTGGTTCGCATCATTCAGTGTAGCCATTACATTCTGATATTCTAGATGGGTTTTCAGACATGGTGAACTAACTAGCTCTGATGCTATGTGACTGACTAAATTGTTGCCATTTGCCTTACAAGTCGTTTTTTGTTTGTATACATTATTTGGGTACTTTGAATCTGTTGATTCCTTTATTCTGGATTGAAAGCTGATGGGAGTTTCAATTTCATTTGATTGCTCTGTGCTATGAGGGCTACTTATCTAGGCAAATTGTGAACGACACTGATCAGGATTGTACGACTACCAGATAATATATGTCTAGAGGAAACACTCGATATCGTTTGTCACTCCTATGGTGATCATCGAATCTAGCATCCAAATAGAAGGCCATCTACAGTTGAAGATGAATCGAAGGCAAAGAGCCTAGAAACATTTGGCGTTGGCATATAGTTTGAGACATTTATCTGTATATAATGCCATCAAAAGCTAGAACTGGTCGCATCATGAATGCCCTTCTGAAAAAGTTGTCCTTTGGGAGCCGTGTTAGCACTGCTCTGGCTTGTGACGTTTCAGAGGTAAGATAATTACGACATCATCTTAAATTTTGGCTTCGTATGTAGCGTTCATGTCTGCACACAATGATGCCTCTTGTATAACTACAGGTACATGTAGCTCTGGTTAGAGCCGAGCAGCCAAAGGCATTGCACACAAGCTTATGATACCCTTTGACACCTGGGTGGAGAGTGGCAGTTGTAGATAATGCTCATGTTTCAGAATGAATACATGTACCTTTTTTCCTTAGTTGGTTTGTGCATGTCTTTTTCTGTATTCTTTGATGAAAATGGCTACATGTGATTTTCTCAGTCCTGAAGATGATGATCTTTCTCTCACAATCAAGGCCTCAACTAAGTTGTTCAAGGGTTTTGGAGGTCCTGAAATGCACTATAAAAGAATGAACTATTAATATTATTATTAAAGGGAAAGGACCAAGTGTACTCCAGTGGTTCTGACTCCATTCCTTTGGACATAATCTCATACCTGTATGAGTACTACAGTACCGGTAGTTGAAGTTATCAACCATTTTGTGCAAGAAAAGTCTTGGATACATTTCTGCTTGACATTTTCTTATGGATGTACATGTAAGCGATGTGGGAGTTTGGACTAGCGGTTATCACAATTCTATTCATCAGGATTTATCAGGATTACAGTTTGAATGACCAATACCATGGGGTCTGATGTTCTAACCTTGTGCATTGGGTAAAAGCACATGTAGTGAAAAGTACAGTTTTTTCGTTTTTTTTAGGAACTTGATCAGAATTACTCATTTTGCAAACTTTCTGTAGTTTGGTATTGATAATAATGAATACTAATTTGTTTTATTTCTCTTTTTTCTTTCTTGTTTGTAATTTTCTCAGGTAACCCTAGTAAGTGCTGAGAGACTATGTCGATACTTACCGGCCACCTCGTTGCCCAAAGACCTCGGTGGAACAGCAGAGATCAACCATCTAGATTGGCTCAACTCATGTCTGGACCAAAACAGCGATAAGAACCGCAACTCACGCGATCTGAGCGATGCCCTCGTAGATACACCAGAGGCCCTAGAGGCCAACCAGAAAGCAGTAGAACTGTACGCTCCCGAGAGGATCGATAGGATCCCCGATTTAGGCTCCCCTTCAGGAGGGTTCAAAGTGGACATTAGCCTTAGAGGTAGTACGGAAAGTCTGGAGTCAAGTCATAGCGGCACGCAGTCAGACCCCATCCGTGGCAGCATAGAGGATATGAAAACAAATGGTAGTAGTAGCGACAGCGCCAATGGTACAGGTAACGGTCAACACATCACAGACTCTCTGGGCAATGGCTCCTTAAAAGACCACAGATTTCGGGACATGGATGATGAGGAGAAGATACTGAAGGACGCAAAGGAAAAATACGAAACTGAAATTGTGGAAAAGGACGCTGACGGCGACGGTATCCCGGAAGGTCCACCGCCCAAACCACCTCGCCCCCGACCCAACGATTCACCACCCCCAGTTCCAGATCGAAGGGATCTACCCGATTTCTCCGCCACAGAATCGGTGCACCAGTCGACGGATAGCGGTATGGACATTGAGGCGTTGGTGTCCTATGTTCTCAACATGAGGCAAAGTGGGATTTACAAGGAGTATGCAGCCATAAGAGCTGAACCTCCTGCAGGGACATTCTATGCATCAAAGTAAGTAATCATTGATGTAACTGTGTTTAATACACTATCATCTTGTACATGTTGTGAAAGGAATCCAAATCCAGAAACTCTCCTGAATGGTTAAACATGGCCATTTTAGCAGCAAGAAAATTGAGAATTTGCTAAATTCAGGATTGTAATTCAATCATTTTGCATCATGAAACTATTATGAATCTGGACCACTCACACAATTCCGGAAAATTTCTTGCATACAAAAGTTTTAGGTTTCATAAGATAGGTGAATATCGTCTGTTAACTCTTAGACTTAAGCAAATATTCAACAGCAGCCTACTGGCTCAAAACAGATGACATAGAGCTTTGTGAGACTGTTGAAAACCACTTATAACTGAAAATTTTAAGCAGGATTATGATATCTTTTAAAGAAAAGTGACCCAAGACAAACTGGTTGCTGATGGCAAGGTGTCTCATGTGGGCTGTGACTGTAGATAAGGGCCCTGTTTCGTCAAACTTGATACCAATAACATGTTACAAGCTACTGTTATAAGCTACTGAAACCATGGCATCTGATTGGCTGAAAGCAAATTTGTCATAGAGATTTAGCATTTGTTATAGATAAAAAGTTTTATGAAACAGGCCCCTGATTTAGGGTACCTCGAGATGAGATGTGACAAGCTTTGAGTGGGATAAGATTGGAACATGACGATGGGAGGGGATCTTAAATGCATCATGCAGGGTGCAAGCTTGTAGGAAATTGCAAGTAAGGCATAGCTCAGCCAAGTTCTTAGTGGATTAGAAAAGGAGGAAATTGTGATTTTCATGGTGGCTTAGTAGGCATGAACTGAGCAGTGACCCCCAAGACCCTAGTTAAAAGTCAGAGAGATAGAGAGAGGGAGAGAGAGATGAAGAATAGAGATATCGAGAGAGATGATGAAAAAGGTATTTATGTACATAAATGGTAGAGAGAGAGAGAGAGAGAGAGAGAGAAGAAGAGAAGAGACGTTTGAGGAAACAGAAGAGAGCTATAAGGAGGGAGAGCTAGAAGGAGTAAGGAAAATCAATATCATCAACTTTCAATGAAGTGAGCAGTGACCCAAGACCCAAGTTTACTGTCAGAGAGAGAGAGGGAGAGAGAGAGATGAAGAATAGAGATACCGAGAGAGTCAATGAAAAGATATATGTATGTACATAAATGGCAGAGAGGAGAGGAGAGAAGAGAAGAGAAAAAAGTTTGAGAAAAAGAAGAGAGCTATAAAGAGGGAGAGCTAGAAGGAGTAAGGAAAATCAATATGAACAAGTTAGTGATTCAAATGACAGACCATTAGATCCTTGGGCGGGGTGGATGTTCCAAAATTTGCCAGTGATTTAAGATATTTAGGCATCCCTTGGGATCCTCTATTCTTGTGGAGGAAAAAAAATAGAGGGGGAGGAATAGGAACCGTTGAATTAAATGATTGCTGGAAATATGAACGAGTAGTCGGCGTGGGCAAAACAGTCTCGCTTGATTTAATTACTATTCTGAAAACCTGATGTGCATTTGTCATTTTATAGATATGGAAGGAATGTTTTTATTATTGATCCCGTCTGGAGGTAGTTGCTCCAAAAATCGGCTCGAGGAATGAGATTCTTTTAATCTCGTGATTGGAACCAGTGATAGCTAGAGCTTAGTCATCATCATGAAAGCTAAAAATGCACAATACATCTCGTGAGATTGAAGATTATCATTAAGTGGAATCAGAAGTGCCGTTGATGTAGACCATGTGAGGGTAGATTATGAGATCAAGCTTGTGATGCTAGTCCCACTCTTACGGTACATACAAGTAATAATAAGAATATTCCGCTTTTATATAGTACTTAATACATTGATGATGTCTCAAAGCGCTTCACAGACTATACTATTACCCCGGTTATCGGATTCAGGCTTGCCCGCACACAATGCATGCACATGTAGTAGAGCAGTAATTCTCTATGGTTCTTAATTTTTTCAAAATAAAGTTGAACGACAGAAGTAAAGTGAGAAGAAATCTCTGCTTCTTTAGCTTGAAGTGAGGATGACCCCCTGTAACGCACCTCCTGACAGTCGTAGGTTGTCTTCGTAAGTGGAGAATCTTCACTTTTGAAGAATGCCATCTTCTCTTCAGATCTGTGAAAGAAACAGCGCAGTCATCACTGACATCTCCCAGCATGCTCTTTAGGATAACAGCAGGACCTACTGTGGCAACTATTTGGTTTTGATTTTGGGATTTCTGTTTTTTTCAGATGCTCTTATTTTGGAAGAGTTCATTTTGATTTCAGCTGTCTCGTCTACTTCAATCATGGGAATATCTCTCACAGTGTGTATAGAGCATATAGGAAGTCTCATGATAATAGGTTGAATCTGTGAGAAAAACTGTTTCAGAAAATTAATCACCTTACTAGTACTACTTGTACATTTATTTGTTTAGGAGTGATTTTACATTTAAATAAGGTCTTACCTGTATATTTATCATAAAAATTTTATTGTGTAGGCCCAAAGTTAATGTAAAGAATTGATAGATACCAAATGTAAACAGTTGTTATAAAAAGGCACCACTCTCGCATTATTGCTCACCCTAAATGTGTAGGATGAAATAGAGTTATTTTGTGGTTGTTAATAGTTGTCTGGAATATTTTCAGTAGGCTGAAGGTTAATTAGAGTTAATAGATACATTTACCATTTGAAATGATTGTTGCAAGAAGGCACCTTTCTCTCATCATCAATGACCCTAAAAGTAAAGGACTGAGTAGAATCTGTGGTTGGGAATAATTCATGTTTTGATTTGGCTGATTAGAATTGATAGGTATTACTTCAAACAATTGTGAAGGAAAGATACCGCCCCCTCAAAGAGAAATATAGTTCTATATCTCAATCTGTGGTAATAGTTAGCTTGAGTACTTTGAGGGGGATCAGAAGGATTACCGAGAAAGTAGTTGCAACAAGTTGTCGATGACAGGTCGTAGCAGGGGAAGGTTCCGGCAAACTTTTGAACTTCTTGAGTGGGCCACTCAGTATGAATCACAGAATGAACGGTGGTGCTAGCTATCCCAGGCCCTGCCTGCGCAACCCACTGGCACGTAGGTGGGATTGTTGTTTGTTTCCTGGGCTTGAGGCTTGTTGTTTAGCCCAAGGTTCTATTGTTTTCCTGCGATGGCGTCTTTGAAGCCTTCAGCAGCCGTGTAATAGAGAGATCATCCAAAGTTCGTTGAAAAGTAGCTTTGTAACTTGACTGATTAGGAAAGTGGGTTGATGGTTACGATGAAAGTCGTCTTTGTGGAGATGGGGATTTCCTTTTGGTCACTGAATGTTTCTCAGAAAAAAATTAAACTACAGATGGTAATTATGAAATGTAGTGTCCATCTTTTGTGAGGGGGAAGGGGGGGTGAACGTTCATGCGCTTTAGGGGTTATTTCTCTGGTATTCACCCTTAAATTGACCATTGTTAGAAACGTGAGTTTTGTCTTTAGGATTGTGATGTTAAAGGTAGATCTCAGATGTACATGTTAATGATGTATTTACATGTCTGTAAGAATCAGCTCCAAGATCACTTTTAGTTAAACCTCATTGACAAGTTCATACCCATACTTTCTTGCAGCTCTCTGCAAAATCAGTTGAAGTTGAGATTTCCAAATCTCTATCTGTTTCACGATTCATAATACTCTTGTTTATTATGGTTGGGTAGACACTAGACAGGATGTCCATGTTGTGTGAAATGAACGTTGGTACTTCCATGGGCAAAGAAAAGCATGGGAAAATAAATGGGTGTAATTGTTTTCTTTGCTATCTGTCAAGTCCTTGAATACATTTTCGGTTGCAATAATAGCCCTAGACACGCTAAATGAATCATCATTGCCCATGTACTTGTCTGGGGAAGAAGTCGGCCCATTTCTAGTTAACCCCAACTATTAACATGATTGGTTACTCAAATCTTTCTGCCCCTATTGAATTGAACCAGACATTCGCAATCAAGAGTTTATTTTTTCAACGATTGCAACATTGCAACATTCCCGGAGCTCTTCCTCTATACCTCTCTGTCCTGTTTCTCTTCATTCTGTTCTTCTCATACACTGTTTTCCACTGTTTCCTCTTCTCTTTATCTTTCTATTTGCTCATCTCCATCAATTGATATCCTTGTTTAGGTAGAGTTGTGAGCTCTGAACAATTAAAAAAATAAAATTCAATTGAAATTTTTAGTTTGGAAAAAAAATGGAACAGGAAAGATATAATGGATAAAGAGATCAATTAAATGATATATATGTTTATTTGGAAATTCTGTTCAAATATGATTGGATTTCAGAACAAACCTAGTCCTAGATACATGACATTAACTTAATTTTCGATATATGTGTTACCTGAAGCCTGAAGGCATCAAATATAGTGCTGCCTGATTCCATGTTTAAACATGTGTAAGCTGGGCATACATATGCACACAGGGCATTATCAAATCGCGGAGAACTAGAGCAATTTGATTCCAAACCAGATCACTGGGACCAGTGCGGATCTCTGAAGTAGGCTAGCTACGAGGGGTATCCCTGTCATAGCGTGTCCAATGGGTTTGGAATCACCTAGAGGTTTGATCAGGTGCCAAGAGGGGGGCTGACTCACCCCCCTGCATTCCTACATTTCAGGGAATCTTGTCCTGGTGTATCGATGACATCGGCAGGTGACCTGGCACTCTGCCGCTAGCCTGCTTTGCATCCACACTGCCGCCCTCTAGCTGCCGAACTTGAAACTAAATTGTACTGCATGTGCGTGTATGTGCTGTAGAAGTTATCCTTCAAATTCAGAAAATCCATAGATTAAGATATATTGCAGGGGGAAAGTTAAAACAATAAGCCTGTTTATTAGATTTGTCCAAACATTGCGATGTTACTAACATCATGATTTTACAGTGATAGTGCAAGAAAAACCCTGAAACACCATGCCAACAAATCTTTCTGGTTATGATTTTATTCTGTTTTAAACAAATAACGATCCATGAAACATTCTAGCTTTTTTTGTCCAAACGGTGACAATCGAAACATCTTAATTTTATGATACAGGTTTCTACACTTTTTATGGGTGTGCTTTATTCGTCACCTTGCGTAAAATGAGAATATTAAGAAGATACCATCTTGGTGTAACGCTGAAAGGTCGACTGAACAAGGTTTTGGCAGTGGGAATATCCTTTTTAAAGCCGCTCGCGATTTCCATCGTGGTATGAATCACGAATAATGCAAACATCCCTTGATGATCATGCCTGTAAACAAAGGATTAATCATGATTCCTTATTTTTGCCTGAATATGGACTTCTTTCATATTTCCATGTGGGTGCTTGAGTACTTTCTGTTTGCTTAGAATATTGCGAGTTGACATGCACTGATTAACTCTGCTTTTGAAGTGGGCATTTGTCAGGTCCTTGATTAGTAGTTGTGTCATTGTCATTCTGTATTTTGAATCACTGAATGTACCTTCTGACACCCCAAGGGACATCATTCAAACATCGAAGCAATCTGTAATTCAAATGTCCAGGGATACGTAGCTAGCAGCAGGCACCCCACCATAAGTGATTGAGTGACATGTGGCTATTCAGTCAAGTCAGTGACTCATTCCTTCAAGCAACTCTTAAAAAACTAGATGCTCGCAAAAGAAAGAAAAAGAGAGCGAAAAGCTGCACACTCTCAATCCTCGTGAATATTTGATTGAACTGAATCCCCCGGTGAATGCACACATACTGGTTACATATTCATGGATGCAGACATCACTATGATGCGTGCCTGCCTGCCGGGCCTGCCTGCATGCATGTCAAGTGTAACAGAATACCCACACATGTTTGGAGGGCGATGATCATCATGATCACCATCATGATGATGATGAAGTGGGGTACATCTGCTTAGCATCTGTAGCTTGTGAAGGGGAAGGGGGAAAGGGGAGAGGACAAAGGGAAAGGGAAAGGGGAGGTGTCAGAGAGGATGAAAACCATATTACCGATCTAGCTGGGAGCAATAATGAAGCGGAATCAGTAATATACAGTGATTCGTGGAGAGAAGTTTGTGGTGAAGTAGTAGGGCATGATGGTGAGAATGTGAAATGTGCGAGCAAGGCTCGATGTCAATGACCGACAAATGGAGGAACTTTTCTCATTACGAATGGCCCCGATAATTTCACGCCTGCTCGATTGCATTATGAAGTGTAGATTGCTGGGCAATCTCAGTTGATTTTAGATTTAGCAAGTAATATTCTATCCTAGATAGATTCATTACTGCTTTCATCCTCTATTTTTTTTCTCTGGGTATGTTCTTCTTCTCACCTTTCAATTTTCATCTGCACTTTTTTTCTTCTTAAAAAAAGAATAGTTGACCAATTTTTTTTTATTTGGTAAATCTCTTTTCTGTCTGAATTGTCTTGCCATTGAAGCTCCTAAGATCAAAAGTGATTAATATTAAAGTGCCAAGATCATCTGCTGGAATCACTAATGGGTCAATACGAATATCAAACCTGACTGACACCCAGGCACCTATCATGTATAGTCTGCTGGTTCAGACTGTATCTTGACACCTGACCATCGAGCCCTGAGCTATTAAAGAATAACTTGTCATGAGCAGCTACTGCACAGGACATGGTAGGGCTGCGGTATGGATTATAGCATCGCTCTTTTGACCCTTTATTACCTGTTACGACTGACTTGAGGGTTTGTGCCTGTGAACTGCATCATATGGCTGGAATGACCAATAGTAGGTCATTATAAGGGCACTGGCCTGATTCTCTGAAGCAGACTCATTTAATACCTCACTGATACTGTCACACCCGTTCTCCTCTGGGAGCCATCGACAAGGCCCTCTCTTTTACAAACCAGTCAGTCGCTCTTACCGCGCTCTCGCAAGTGTCTTTGCCATCAGCACAGGTGACTACTGAGCTGTCTCAGCAATGATGACAGACAGAGTTGATTAGCCGCAGAAGGTGCTACACGTACTGTTCAAATAATCACAATTTTCTAGACTGTATGAGGCCCCTTGTTGCCTGATTGCCCTTTTAGGGGTTTCCCCCTATATGTCTCATTCATGACTTAACCCAAGGTTACTGACCTAAATCTCACCTTTTGATTATTTTCTTTCTTTCTCAAATTCTTTCTGTGGATTAAAAAAAAAAAAAGTACCCGGTATACCAAATGAAATATGTGATTTATGTATATGTATTAAATCTTTTCCTTTCAAGTTTAATTGATCTTGGAAGTTAACAATGATTGAGACATTTTATTTACATACAGTAGATGTACTCAAGAATTGATTGAATTTCTTCATGTATGTTTATGTTTTATAAAACAGGTATGTGCACCAAGCAAACAACTGGAATTTCGAAATAGAAGTCATATTGTACGTGACAGATTTTGACAATTGTTATGCTTCTGCCACCAAAGGTGGTACCAGAGGCATCCTTTTGTTTAAACAAATAGTGGCTTTGTTGTAAGCTTGTCACATTACCTATAGTTCTATCTCTTGATTATTCTCTTCAGTATTTGTGGTGATATGAACTATTCATTTGCCTGATTTGGGCATCCACCAACCATAGACAAAGGTCTATTACTGCTAAGTTTTGAAGACCAGTGTAAATTCTGTCAAAACTCGACCACCATGTAATTTTGATTCCATTTTTAAAATTCTATTAAAATGTGCTTCCTCTTCTCCTCCATTGCAGACACAGGCTGAATGTGCATAAGAACCGGTATGCTGATGTCCTCTGTTACGACCATTCCAGAGTCTTCTTACCCATACTCAACGGAGATCCCTACTCTGATTACCTCAATGCTAACTACATGGATGGATACAAGCAGAAAAATGCCTTCATCGCTACACAGGGTATGTAGTCCCACTCTAGTCAAAATGTGTAGTGTTCCAATTAATGTTTGAGTTTTTAAAATGATTCCAAGGTAATGATCAGTAAGATACTGGACAAACAAGGAAGGCTAAAAATTGATATGAAAATAGCCTGATGAAATACTGAGTACAGGATGGCAGTCTTGTGATACAGTTAGTGTTTTTTTTGTCTTCAATCCAACATTTTCAATAAAATTTGGCCAAAGTCAGGTAGTATCTTTAGCAGGCTTGATAGAAATTACATGTACACATAGTGATACCTTATTAATTTTCATTGGTCATATTTGCAACAAGGAGATACATTTTTTCACAAAAGATAGGAACTATATTTTTCACTGAGTAATTCTCTGATCTCTTTCCGATTGTGATATTGTAAATCAAGACACATTTTCAACAAAGATAGCGATGAAATCAAATGATTTGACTTGGATATACCAGGAACCCCAAGTCTGCCGGTCTTAATTGTCATAATGTACAATTTACCACTTTGTTCTATCTATCTTAGGCGCTTTACCAAAGACTTTCAGCGACTTCTGGCTCATGATCTGGGAAAGTCAATGCAGGACCATCGTCATGACAACCAGGACGGTGGAGAGAGGGAGGCTGAAGTGCGGCCAGTACTGGCCACTGGAGGAGGGAACATCAGGAGAGTACGGGAAGATATCTGTGGCCAATTTGGAGATTGAGACCAGGAGAGATTACACCATCACAGTGCTGACGGTTCACAACAGCACGGTAAGTTATTTCATCTGGCACATTTTACAATTGAAAGGGTTTGAAATTTCAAAATGGTTGTTGATTTTACAATTGGAGGATACTATATTGTTTTACCAAAATTCTAAGTTGAACTTAACAATTATGGAAAGCCGTTAGCTCCTATGGAAATATTTTGTAAAAGTTACTTTAAAAGGCACAAAATATTGATTGAAATCATTCATATTTTTTATTATCAAGGAGATTTCATCTTCTTGATGTGGAATTTATAAAAAGTCTAAAATACTTCATTATTCGCCTTTGAATATATTTTAAGACTACAAATGGCTCTCCATGATTTTTAAGTCCAACTTAGAGTTAAGTTCGACTTAGGATCTTTGTGAAACAACCCACAGAAGTGTTTAATTGCGAGTACTCATTCAGGTGGGAAGTACACAGAGAAAATCTGAAATTGAAAATCTCGGAAGATTTGAGACTAATGCTCACCGAAATATGAGTACTAGTGCCTTCTATGTTGTGCCACACCTACTCGCTTGCATTCAGTATCAATGGTGGCTTTGATTGTTACCGCAGAGGAGAATTTTAACAACTCTGTATGTCACTGTACCGATGATTAGGTTTTGTATTGTGTCGTCATAATCAAGCTTGACCTGAACTGACAGAATCTATGACAAGTCTAGGGGACCAGTACAAAAAAAGGAGGAGATGGTGTTACATTGTTTCCATGTCAATCTTAACTTTCACTCCCTCTAAATGTTTATACAGACCAATGAAAGCAGGAGAATAACCCACTTCCAGTTTACAAGCTGGCCAGACTTTGGGACGCCGCGCTCTGCCCTGGCCATGCTAGAGTTCAGGGAGGAGGTGAGGCAGTACCAGTCAACATCGGTCAAGGAGATGGGAGACGAGTGGACCGGTCACCCAGGAGGTCCTCCCATCGTGGTCCACTGCAGCGCTGGTATCGGTAGGACAGGTGAGCAATCGTCAAACTTCTGTTAAAGCCCCACTGCACTACTCATAGCTACTTGCGCCCTCTATATAACAAACAATGCACAATCAGTGACCTTTGGTTCCCCATGATCCTCTTTTTCTTATGATAATTGAGAGCTGATTTGATGAGATAACCACCTGTCCAGGGACCTTGCAGGGTGGTCTAATCCCTCCTGTACACTATTACAGATGGGCTTTAAGTTTTCGAACTCCCCTGTACAGTATCGCTGTCCAGAGTTGTCTAGAACATCTCTATAGATGATTGTTCACCGTTCGTTTTTCCCCAACTTATTCACTTTTTTTCTGAATAGACTCAAAATTTTGGTAAAAGAGGACTGAATACTTGTGTAGTGGGAAGCAATTGATTTTGAGAAAAGAATGGCTGATATGGAGATTCCTTTTATAAAATTGAAGAATTAGTTAAGGAAAGAAGAAAATAGTTGACATTATAGAAATGGATGACTGTGTAGATGAGGGGAAACTGAAATTGGCTGACACATTACACATAAAACTAGGAGATGGACTCTTTTCTTCATTTTGTACAGACAGTGAGATCTTTGAGGACTGGTGATCAAAGTAAACATATAATATAAGTCAAGATTTTTTTACTGTCAATGTGGTTATCAATTTTTTAAAAACCCTTTCCTTTATCCTCTTTTGCTGCTCAGGAACTTTCTGTACCCTTGACATCAGCCTGGCTCGTCTAGAGGATGTGGCTACAATCGACGTCTGCAACACAGTACGTCTCATGAGAGCCCAGCGTGCCTATAGCATCCAAACACCAGACCAGTACGAATTCTGTTACTTTGCTCTCGTGGAGTACGCCCAGCGCTCCGACAAGCTCCCGTCGTCCATCGATTTCAGCGGGTACGAGGATAGCGAGAGCGACAGTGATGATTAGAACCTTCGGAGGAACCTTCGGAGGAACCTTAGAGTAACCTTTCTGTTGCCACAGGCACTTGTTGCAATGACTAATGAGGATAGGTATCCTGGGTAGTGTGAAGTTGAAAGACATATTGTAATACCTCTGGAAAAGCAAGACATGGATGGTTCGAAGGATCACTGCACAGGGTGGACGAAATTTGCCAAAGTTTAAGACTTCTTGTGAAAGGAGCGCTCCTGTAGAGAATGGAAACTGCATACAAATCTAGTGTCATCATCGACTATGATGAAGGGATCAAAACACAGTGGACGTCATTATCACTTTGACATCGTACATCATAGTCAGTTCTATTCACTCTTTCACATGCCTTGTAGGCCTTGTAGCCCAGTGGTTGCATACAGATGGTACCAAATGTTGAGGACTCTCAAGGAATACTTTGGACTTGGACCTGAATATGAGCATCTGCTGCAACCCCGGAGAGATTCCTATAGGAGGTCGACAGATAGGCCATTAGGGAGAAACAGAGAGAGGCCATTCTATGGAATACTGAACAGTTTGGCAGGTGTCCCAGCTCACAGCAGTTCTCCATCTGTAGTGGATTTCTGCGTGCGTGAGACTGCTTCACAGAAGAGAAAGAGAGGGCTCAAGAGAGATATCATCTTCGAAGATTGGACAGTACAGACTAGAAATGAAACTTTTCTGCAGTCCTTGAGTACGGGGTAATCACTAACCTTGAAAGGCACCGTACCGACGAAGACTAAATGTACGGAGAGTGAGAAGATAAAGTGTTATTATCAGCACCATGGGATGTGATGACGATGGCAAGCAGGTCTCAAGGAGAAAAGAACCCCCTGTGGCTAACTTTGAGACTACCACCCTGATATTTTGGGGTATGTCACGGCACAAAGAAAATAGAGGGAGAAATTAAAATGATATGTGTTGTATATTTCATCTCATCAAGTAAGAAATCATCTGTTGAGGGCCAGAAAGGCATAAGCTGCGTCTTTAACGGATGTGACCTAGTGCCCTTCTGGCTCTCCATACATGATATGTTCAGCTCCCAAGAGGGAAGTGCTTAGTGACCTCATCGTAGTATCCAGTATTTCAATTCAGTATGAAGCAAATGTCAAACAAAAAGATATTTTTCGGGTATGTACGAAAGGGTTGAAAAAGATAATATTCTGTCATAAATAAAAGAGAAAATACTATATATTTTATAATTTCTGCCTATTTATATTAACCATAAGAGATGTTGTGGTGGTGTACGAGAATTTACGGTAAAAATAATAGCTCAGATTGAGTACGTATGTTGCATATGATCATGTATATATTTATATATTTAAGTATACTATTTAGTTTCCAAGATGTAAATGATACTTGCTACCATGTACATGTTTGTGTAATTGTTGTCTGTTTACAAGTATTTGTTCTGATCTGTCATGCAAGCTTGTGTCTTGGCTATTGTCTTTGATGCACACGTTTGCTTTGTCATGAATAGATCATGATTATTTAGAAAGATTGCATTAATACCAATTCACATTTAAGAGAAAAAGAGGGCGAGACATTTTCAATCCCTCCATGGGGTTTCAAGGTTGGAGCATCTGTAATTTCTTTTTGTGCACATGTTTTGCGTTCAAGCTAATAACAAGATAATAACTATGTGTTGTTACGCATCACCTTAAAATATGCGCTTGAACTAATAAAGTGGTGTAAGTTTACTGCCAAACTTGGTCGAGCACGTTTTCATGTAAACAGGGCCAGATGCAGTTAAGTTAAGTAAGTGCACAAGTCAAGGGTAGTTTGCACAAGAAAGAGATTTATACGTAGCAGTAAGTCAAAATAGTGATTGAATAAAATCAAAATTATTTTATTGCCATGGCACACCCAATTAGCTTTTTATTTTGTTACCACAAAAAGAGTAAAATATTAAAGATCATGAGACCTCAAAAATAAATTGCGATTATGATTGTTGTTTTTTGGTCATATTAGCTGGAATATCTGGAGATTGACTTGTTAACAATGTGTAGAATGAAACTTACTTGTTGAATGACCTAGTAATTCCGTATCGCATTCATTTTGTTGTGTATATTTTGCTGCACTATGCAAGTCATTTGTAACAGACAAAAGAAAAACTACTTCATGACATCTACCTGCGTGTGTCCAGTTTGGACCGATTCATATCCTATCATATTTCATAACTGAAAGAGTTGATATTCAGGCACCTTTGCAGTGGGGAATAATTGAGGGGAATAATTATACACTTTTTATGTAATTTTATTTAATTACTTCCTTCTTATTATGTGAATTGTTGAACTGAAGACTCTGCACAAAGAAGTAGTTTGAAAGTAGTATTTCTGTTTAATCCTTGAAATACCTGATTATCTATATTATAATTTTGTTATCTACATTTAAATGGAAAATAGCTTTGTTCTTCTTCCTATTTTGCTGTACTAAATACACATTGAATGGAATGAATGCTATGATATTTTAGTATCTTTAAAGCAAGCAAACTTGAACCAATCCTTGAAACTTTTTTATTTGAGCGTTAAAGGTATTTGAAATGAACAGTGTATTTTGTAGAATGGAGAAGACATATTTTCAGGTTCGTAGCTCCACTTATTGGATTAATGTTTCAAATAATTGTACAGTTGATAATTAATAATTACAAGATTTGAATTTGGCTCGAGTTCATATGTCCTCTCTGCACTCATCAGTGAGATCATTTATTCACCCCCCCCCCCCCTTGATTTTATGATTTTAAATGAGCGATTATCCAAAATAGGATTATCATAAATGTTTATAAGTTGGCCCATACATCTTTCTTAAGCTACTTGTACACTCAAAATCTAATATGGGTTATTAGTTGAAGAAAAATAATGCATTTAAATAATATAATTTGATTTTGTATTGATAGGGGTAGTAGACATTTTATATTCCACAGGGGAAGGTAATAGGATGTATTTAACTTGCCATTATTTCAGATTTATTTAATATTGGTTATATTATACTTGTTTCGCACATATACATGTATACAAGTACCTGTATGTATGTACTGTATGTAAGCTGTTTCTACATATTTCTGTATCTGAGTATGTTTGCTATGGTATGGCGAGTATGTAAATACTGATTGTATGATGTTTTTTTTTTCTCTTTTATTTTCTTCTTTATTTCTCTGTGGGGTGGACGTGGTGATGTCTATGTAGTGCATTTGGACATTAATGTTGAAGTTTGTCTCTTATCAAGTGTTCAGAGAGTTTGAACAAACCTGATGTGAATATTACAAAAGAGAAATCACTGTCATCATATAACGATTCCTACGTCTTTATTTTTGTACTGTTGTGCAAGTCTTCCTTTTTTTATAACGCAGAGTATAAATTAAAAAAATAAATTAAAGGAAAAATAGATCATATTATGTATGGCAGAATAAGAGAAGTGGGGGAGAAAGAGAGAGAGAGAGAGAGGAAGGAGAGAAAGAAAGAGCGAAAAAGAGAGAAATGGAAAGAGAAAGATAATGTGAAATAGAAAGAAAGGAGACACAGAGAGAGAAGAAAGGAGAGAGAGAGAGAAAAAAAAAAGAGAAAGAGGAGGGAGAAATAGTGAGAGAAAGTGAGAGGAGAGAGGAAAGGAGCAAGAGAAAAGATAAAAATAGGGGGACAGAGAGAGAAGGAAAACTAGATGAATGAATATTAAGAACTTTCTCTAATGGTAGAAGAGGATTGGGGGATGGAGATGGATGTGTGAATGGGTGATATGTTATGGAAAAGAGAACAGATAAAATGTGAAGGGATGGTTAATGTTCTACAGGCATTAAGCCTCTTGTGGACAGACTGAAACAGAGTCGAAACCATTTGGGAATGGTTATGAGTCTTCTTCAAATACCAACAAAACAGAAAACAAATGTTGATACAAGAACATGTAATGTTCGTCATGATGACAGCTGCTTACAAATTAATTCAGCAGATACGTGATACATCCACATCTTACATTAATCTTATTTTCCAAGTACAAGTATCTCGAAACATATTCATATAATCAGATAAAAATCACACTTTTATTTGTTCTCGTTGATGGTGCATTCATTATTACATTCACAAACAAGGTTCAAAGGCTTTAAAGACACTTTCAATGCTCAAGCAGTTAACATTAAGTACTTAATTGACCGTTATTAAACATAAATGCTCGTCCAGATGTACTGTAGTAAACTGTGACCTTTAAAAATTTGTTATGTATATGTAAATGAATAGCACTGCATGCAACAAAGGTCATATGCGTAGTCACTGAGCTTTGTGTTATGAGATGCAGAGTGCATTCTCTTAAATAGAGAGAGAGAGAGAGATAGGTAAACCATAGCTTACCACTTAATATCAGTACAAGGTTTAACAAGATGAGATTAATTTCTATTACACAATTCAATATTTCTTGCATGTTTCTCATGCTTTCTAGATAAATAGTTTTATTCAAAAGATGGAAGAAATGTATTAAAGCAAGGAACACTATAATCTAGCATGAATAAAGAGATCTGGGTTCAAACCTTAACCTACCAATAATATACAATGATAAGATACATAGCTTCAAATATACACTCTTCAAAATCATATAATCTAATTGGAATCATCACAAATATGTACAGTCAAATAACTTTCCAGATATACCATCATCAACAAATCAACATTTAAATAGATATTTCAAGTCATACAAATCACTTCGATAGATTTCAGATCAAGTATTTGGAAATACAGATATGTGTTCAGATAAAATCACAGACAGTGTCAAAATAATATCATTTTCTCTCACAAATAATTTGATTCACATCAATTAACACAAATGCATAAACATGCATACCATATAACATTGGTAAAATTAAGGATATTGGACCATTATGAACGGAAGCTAGCAGATCAAATTTGCTGACAAGTCACATGATGCTCAAAATTGTCCCCCCCCCCCTAAAAAAATGATAATAAGATGAAGAAAAAAGGCCATCCACTTAAAAAAATAAGTTAAAACACAACTCCAGAAATGAAACGCAAACCCTAAATGTGTGATCCTGATGAGCTGAATATTAAGCCGAGTTTTATTTTTTGAGATTGGTTTAACTTTATAAGTAACATTTAAACACTTCTTTTCAAAGATCAAGTTGGAGAAGAAAAAAAACACTGCCTTTCTAAACATTAACTTATTACAATACATTACTGCAGCCCACCTTAAGTTTACTGAAGCAAAGAAGAACATTGTTTACAATTTATGAAACATATTTTGATTGCAAATTCACATGAATGAACAGTAAATAGGAGATGAAATTGGAACGTACATTGTGGAAGAAAGTGTGCTACCGGAAATATACTACAAGCCTAAACTAATCTTGACAAACTACACTACCTTTGGTAAATTAATTGCTTGATTTTGTAGTTCTTTCTGTAAAATGTTGCTTGTACAATTACACAAACATGCTAGTTTTTCAATGCAAAACATTATTTTACTTACCATACATACAATCGTTCATAAAAATTCATAGAAAGTACCAATATATATTGAATAAATACTACAATAGGCACTTCATAATTGCTAAAATATAAAGCGTAATCTACAATCAAAGATGGAACAACCTAAAAAATTAAACCGATATGCAAAGAAATTAATATGGAAATCAGTTTAGTAATACTTTATTAATCTTTAGTAATACTATCACATTAGTTAGTTGATTGATATAATATAATCTCATAAATAGAATACATTTCCAATTTAATATATCTATCATAGCACAGAATCCTGTTGTGTAGTACATAAGTATGGAATCAAGAAGTTGTTCTTTGGTAAAAGATGTATAATAATAACATTTAAAAAATCATTCCTGCTAAATCCTTTTAATGGAAGTGCTGTGAAAATTTCTATTAGCAATACACCAGTACCAGTACCAGTGAGAAACTATACACATGATGAAATTATCTCCCTTTCGATATCACAAATTATGATGATAAAGGGTTTAACAATAGTGAGACATGTAACTCAGTATACTGTACCTGCGATGAGCTGCCCCCCCCCCCCCCCCACGAAACACTCGTAATCATCACATACAAGAGACAGAATATTATTATATCACTATTCTTTCAAGAAAAGCAGTGACATATCTAAGTTCTAGTCTTTTTTTTCCTGGTATTTCTTTTACCACTTCAAAATATTATTTTTCTCTCAAATAGAGAGAGGAAGAGAAGAACAATAAGTCGGCAAGAGTTGGGATATAATTGTAGACCTTTCTGTTTCACAGCATCCAAAATTATTCTTAACCCGTATGATATAAGACCATAAATAATTCTGATACCAATCAACCTTAAAATAATGCCTGCTACAGAAAACCAAAAATGAAATAACATTAAAACATTTATTTCACAGTCACGCAATCATTTACTATGATTCTGTTGAACAGTAATTTAATTCAAACCAAAATCTGAATTTTTGAATTCAAGTTTACAAATCTAAGCCGTATTTTTGATTAAATTTCTTACAGATAATCACCTTTTACTTTACATAATCTGCCTCAAATAAATCAGAAGGCATTGAATTAAGCAGCAATGAACTGGCATCATTTCTTGATTGTATCAAAAGAGGACTTGAAAATTGATTTACAAACCAAGTAATAAAGGTTCAATGACATGTAGGTTTATCGAAATACAGAATGGTGAAAAAGAACACCCCCTTGTAAATATTTCAATTACATGTATTACAAATACACATATACTTGTTAGTAGCTTTGGAAAAAGGTTTCTTTGGTGTACAAAAAAAAACAGAGAGCTTGCAACATGTATACTGCCTCCAGGCTATTAAGATTTGTTTAAATTTTTTTTAAATGCTTGTATTGTGACATTTGTTGAGTGATCAAGGGCACTTCTTATTCGGTACCGATAAATACAACAGTCAAACCTGCGTGTAAAGGCCACTAGAGGGTTCTGATAAAATTTTAGGACGGCTTGTCTGTCTGGAAGTGTGTATGAATCCATGTTTATGAAGACAGAGCGAAGAACAATGAAACCTGTGTATAAGGACCACTCTTTGAGTTTTGATTATATGGCTTTTCTATATGGACGGTGATCTCTGTGGAAGGGTGGAGATTTTTAGCAAGAACATTCAAACCAGTATATGAAGACCACTCTCCAGTTCTGGTAATAATATGACCTCTCCATCACTAAGGGTGACCTGTCTATAAAGACCGCAGCTAAACCTGTTGTTAAAACACTCTAAGGAATAACTGGTATACAAGTCTCTGATAACAGGTAGCCACTACATGTATAAACACAGTAAAACCTGTCTATAAAGACTGCTCAAGGGAAGCAAGAAAAGCAGTCTTTATCGACAGATGCTCTTTATGAACAGGTTCCTTTAATACCCGATTGAATGAGAACCATTATTTAAGAGAAACAAAACAATATGGTCTTTATAGACAGATGGTCTTTCTACACAGGTTGTTGCTAGGTTTCACTGTAGAAGGTTTGGTTAGACTTTAAGTTCAATCAACACTTTTTCATCCTAGAATCACGGTTTTCAAAGACGTTTAGTTTAAAACACGGTTGCATTCAAGCAATTTTTTGTCGGTCGTCAAACTAAACGTGTTTAAAAACAAAAAAATGAAATGCTGAAAAAGATGCGTTTTGTATCATGATTCTGCAGAATCACGGTCCCTAAAATTCGCTTGAACGAACAGAGATCTCAATCATGATTCTATAACGCCATTATCGTTGCCTGCTTCCGGTTTGACCGACAGTCGACCGTAAACACAGACAGAAAGCACGCGGCGAAGTTGACCTATACTTCCAGGGTCAAACTGCACAGTGTGATGAGCAGTGGCTGAGCTTGAAATGAGCAAGAATCAGAGTGGATGAAAAATTGCTTGAACGCTCTCCCATAGTAACCATGTTTTTTAACGGCATTTTGATTTGTGATTCATGTTTGTGATTCTAGCTTCAAAAATCGCTTGACCGCACCCTTAGCTGCTTGGAGCTTGTTCTTGTTCTTGCTGTTGTCGTTTCTCCACAGCCCACTGCATGGCCCAGATGGCCAGGGGTCTCATGTAACCTAGGGATCGGTAGATCTTCTTGGACATGTAAGCTTCAGGGACCTGGTAGGCCAGACCGGCTTGCTCATAGCACGTCGTGTAGCATCCCTTGGCGGTCCGGAATCCTTCCTCCCACATACCCTGTAAAGAAAAGACACTATGAATTCATGGTCGGTGACTAGTACAGGAAGAATGACCCATATTGCTTTTACTTTCTTGCTCTAGGCAGTTACTTGGCAAAAGTAACTTAGAAACTGTTAATAACAGAAATGATAGAATAATATGGTCTGGAATATCATACAAGACATAGTGCTAGATCTACAAAGAACCTGTACACATGTACATGTACATTGAAATACATTATTTTCTATATTTTCAAGCCCTTTTTTGAATGATTATAAAAAAGCTGTAATATTTTACGACTAAAATATGATTATAAACCAACTACATATACATTCAACAACAAAAATCTAAATTACTTTGATATAAACAACCTACTGCCAAAATATTTTTACTTCTTAATTCTGCTGATAAATATGTGTTCTTCTAATCTCTAGACCCTACTACATTGAGGTTAGATTGCAATGATATCAAGTGCAATTTGCAGTTAATATATGCTCCACATTCCTCAAGGAGAATGCGATTCTAAGCAAGTTGGATTTAGAAATTAAATCACTACAATTAATTCAATATAAGTGAACGAGGCTAATGGGTAACTTTGTATCAGAATTTTGCCATCATTCTACACACATATTGGACATGGCACACACCACACTGCAGTGCGTAATCTTCGTTGCATGAAGTAGCATTTAACGAGGAAGAAGAAGAAGAAGAAGAAGAATAAATTCCTACCTCTTGAATCATATTGCCAGCGAGACCATAGGTAGTCCCGACCCACACCTCCTCCCCTTGTAGACTGGTATGGTCTGGCTTGCCGCTGGGTCTGATCCCGTTCATAGCCCCAAAGTTACCCTCCTTGACCCCCATCACGTTCATATCGAAGATGGTCCGTAGCGCTGACCTGACATGGTCTACCTGGAAGACCTGGTCCCGCTCTGGGACCAGGTCACAGGCCCGTAGGTACCAGTGACCGCAGGTCTGGTCAGCCATGATGCTGTCGTGGTAACTCTGGTCACTGCTGTCGTAGTTGAAGTATCGACCTGGATGTCAATCATGTAAAGTACATATCATCATCAAATTCAATATGAATAAGACTAACAATTATTTAAAGCACACCATCATAAAAGAATAATTATTGCATATGTTGCCAATATGTCTAACTATGAATAAAAATCAAATTATTTTTCATACTCAATTTTTGACTTTGACTGATTGATCAATTGGGCAAAAAGAATTTCCGTTTCGGTTTAATAAAATTTGGAGTGGATTATTAGGCTATTATTATTATTATTATTATTATTATTATTGATATGCTATGGCAAGGTTTTGTTGGGATTTCCAGAGATAGTTTCAAAACGTTAACATGAACAGAAATATCTCCTAAGACCCTACATGCAAGCACGACAATTCATATTTTAGATGAATCTCTTGCATAACTACTCCTTTGTCGTGTTATAGACAAGTTACACCTAAAGGAATTATTTTTGGTTTAATTTTACCATCAATCAGCAACATTTAAAAACAAATTAATCAAGTGAATTGGTCACGAGGCACCATACCATTCCAGAGCTTCTTCTCATACGTGGCCTTTCCTCTCTGTAGTATCTCTGAGTATTGTCGCTTGGCTTTGTCATCCCCTAGTAGGTCAGCCATCTCACACATGCACTTCAGAGCTGCCAGGTACAGGCCTCCACAATACGCACTGGGGAAGGCAAAGAATAAAGATTATTGAAGAATGTAGGCGCATACTACAATACATGTAGTTCTGAAATCTATTTTGTACCATGTTATTCTGAGTGATTGTAGTATTACAGTATATACATGTGAATGTGTATAAACATAAATCTTCTTTAATAATAATTTGCGCGATAAAAAATTACTTTCTATTAGCCTAGCTGCGAAGAACGACTATGTGCGCATGCGCGGAGAGCGGGTTCTCATGGAGTCTCTTCAACGAGACTCACAAAGTACAATCTTGTATGACAAGAGTATCATTTTCTACATACACATTCATATGTATCTAACAATTTATATAATAGTTTATTTTTAAAACCTGTATAGCACTAGAAAAATACTAAGTAAAAGGATAATTACAAATTTATTTAAAGAGGTAATTGAAAATATAAATCAAGGTATTAAATTCTCAACCAGACTCACTAACAAAATGTTGAATTATGTTGTATGAAAAAGCAAATAATTTTGGTATACTGATTTACCACATGACTCATATTCCTCTTTGAATTACTCATCACTACCTGTCCATATGCAAACTGGACCGAATGATACTTGTGATTGCAACTGTCTCCGTTTTGAAGACAAGCAACAATTATGGTTTAAGAACACTTACAAAAATTCTCAAAAATGTTAACACCATCTATGAAGTCAAAGATGAAATGAAGGTAAGCATGACAGAACATACCTGCATCCCTTAGCTGTCCATACATCATACGTCTGATCAGCTGTTCCGAAATGATCAATCAATCCATCACCATCCTTGTCTTGACTGTTAGCTTTAGCCATCACAGTCTAAACAATGAAACAAACATGGGGTGGTACATTACTGTAGTCCACTGATAATGATATTATCAACTTTCTCTTTCCAGATAATGAATATAATCTATGAAAACCATGATAGTCACTAAGTAATAATTTGTAATGGCTCAAAACTACCTTAAATCACATGTACTATTTCCTGAAATCTCATTATTCAATTCTAGTTCCAAAATACTTTGCTGATTCCTGGCATACGGGGGGAAATGAAAATGTGATACCCATTGCTATTTGGGTCAGATGTCATATGTTGTATAATAACACGAAAAAGGTAGGTCCTTAGGAAAAGATTATCAAGATGTAGCATCCCCCCCCCCTCGAATCTCTTAAAGCCCATCTGTACTAGTTTACAGGAGCGATTAGACCACACTGCAAGGTTACTGACAGGTGGTTATCTCATCAAATCAACTCTCAATTAACATAAGAAAAAGAGGATCATGGGGGACCAATGGTCACCGATTGGGCATTGTTTGCTATATAGAGGGTGCAAGTAGCTATAAGTAGTGCAGTGGGGCTTTAAATACAAAATTCATGTTTTGGTGAATAAATTAAAAGTTTTTTTATGATTGGCATCTCTTCTTTTCATTGAACAATACACAGAAGTGTACTACATGCATAGACCACCTTACCATGCATTTGGGCCACATGAAGTCCAGGAACTCCCTATCCTTGGTAGCAAAGTAGTCCCTGTATACCATTAGGACCATCTTGAGGTTCAGGTCCTTCCATTCGGCCGTGTCGTGGAACCAGTAGCAATTCAGCTTCAACCAAGGATCTTCCTCTGAAAAAAAAATAAGAGAGTTTTATGCAAATTCAGGTTTATAATCGAGTATTCATAATAGGCAAATATAGGGAACGGTTTACACATATATTAAAAAATATGCTTGTTTTATACTTTCTATCTTTAATCTATCTGTCACCCCCCCCCCCCCTCTCTCTCTCTCTCTCTCTCTTTCTCTTTCATTACTCTCTCTTCCTTTCTAGTCTGTTTTTTTTTTCTATCTCAAACATTTCTTCTTATCTTTCTATTTTCTCTTCCATATTTCATAAATCTTTTTCTGTGCACTCTATGCTCTTTATTCCTTTTTGTATTTTCCTTCATCTCTCTCTCTCTCTCTCTCTCTTTCTCTTTCTGTTTTCTTTCTTCATTCCTGTGTAATCAGTTCTTTCACTGCCTAATACAAATAGTTTTCCTTCTGTATCATTATTTTATCATTCATTTCTATTGAAATCTCCTTACAGCTCCGAACAGCTCCATGTACAGCCCTTCCAACGGTTTAACCCACTCCCTACCCAAACAAGGCTGCGCCTGTATTAAAGCCTGAGGGAATGCAAGAATTCAGTAGTCAATGGGGTAATACAATTTTTTTCAAGTTTTTAGTTAACCTACCCGGGTTTCCTGAGTCATGAGGTACACATCCAGCACTCTTCCTGATGGATCTCAATCCTGATGATAGATCCTGGAAACTATCCTCATCTTTATGGTCTACATATTGACCTGGAGGAGAGAGAGAAAAGAGTAGTGAACTTTCATTACATCGATAATAATACAGTCAAACCTGTCGAGACCGACCGCCCAAGGGAAACACAAAAAGTGGTCTTTGTAGACAGGTTCCTTTAGTACATGTTTCAATAGAAAACCATTTTCAAGGGGAACAAAAAATATGGTCTTTGTAGACAGGTGGTCACTAAAGCAGGTTTGACTGTACCAATACTACCACTAATACTAATAATAGTGTGCATCATGAGGTACACAACCAGTACAAGACAATAAACAAACAAAAAAGATGTGGTTTCCAACAAAATGTCCATGCATATGTTAAAGATGGTGTTGTTGATCTTTTTATACTGTTTTTCTAAATCTACTTGACAAGAAAATGTGGCAAACACCATACTGGATTGTTCAAAGAAATCCATCTCGATGACAGGTAGTCTACTCTTCATTTGTGTAAATTTTATAATTATAGATAAAAATGATAATAGTTGGAAAACAGAAGGCACCTGAACATATTATATGAAATGATAACAAAGCCCCCCCCCCCCCCTCCCCCTTCACCCTCCACCAACACTAACAAAATCAGACATAATTTCATTCAAATTACTAAATGATTCAATTATTTCTGGTTATCTGCAGCAGAGGATACATACCAAAATCATATTGCATGGACAGCTCTAGCTTGGGCCACAGCATGATGAGAGCAAAGGACGCATAGAAGTGAACATCATAGGTATTATACATCCTGTACTCATGACCTGCCATACAAACAAAAACAGAGTAAATCATAATTATTCAAAGCTATAGAAACTGCATCATGGTAATTTTTTTCTTCTTAAAATGGCCTTGTTTATCAGCTTTGAACAGGAAACTACACTTTTTAAAGTTAAAGTTAGAAAAGACATCACTATATATAACTACATGTATATTGTCAACAATATTATGAATCAATGAATCTGTTATATATATTACTGTACGGATTTGTCCATTCATAAAATTAATGACAAATTATTTTGAGAAGATTAGGTCAAATAGCGGTCCTGTATTTTTCCTGAAATTTCCTAAACATAAATTGACAAAAATGATTCCCCCCCCCCCTTCTCTGAGCATCAAAATCCAGTTCATCTCACTCTTCACAATGTCTCATCTCCTTTATGATTATTGGTTGCTCATAAAAGCATTCCTATCTTTCAAGGTATATCAAAAAAGAGGAGCAGTGAGCAGTGTTTCTTTGAATGATCCACATGAAGAGATTTCAAATCATACTTTGTTCACATCAACTTAACTTTTAGCTGATCCTAGAAATAAAATGCACTTAGTGCACATTACTAGTACATGAGAAACTATGGTTTGCAGAATCAACTTCTATGAATAACACTCCCAGAAGGCTTGTTTACATTGTTCTCATGTACCATTCATTAGTACACAAAACCACTACAGTATACGACATATGCGAACGAGCCTTAACCCATTAGCAACTAGAGATTTTGTAAAAATGGCCTATTACTCACTGGACGATGTTGCAATATTTCTCTCATTTTGACATTGTTCTGAACAATAAGAAACATGCGCTATTTTTCTATGCAGAATCCTACTGTAGACATCGTAAGGATAACGCACGTATAACATTATCACGGTAGACCCCATAGAGGGATACTACAGCCCGTTGAAAACGGACGAAAACAGACGGGCGGTTTCAGGCGGTTCAGTGAGTAAAAGGGTTAACACTTTCTAACCATTGGTCCAATTATATTTACCTTCTAAGTACCCAAATCTGCCATACTCTCTGACGAGAGAGGACGCTCTCGTGTGGGCATTGTTTTCACCATTGGGATACTCCTCGTCGACATCAACCCATATCCCTCCACCATCCGTCATGAAGTACAGTTCATTGAAGAGAGCGGACTTGTACCACGCAGGTAACCGACTGACAAAAGAAAAATATACATCTTGTCTTATTTTCAAACTTAAATGTACTCTAAAACTTCTTTTATTTTGTATATACTTATCAGTATTTTGTTACTTGTATAATTCATTTTTTCTATTATATATTGTAATACTGTATGGTTTATATATCTCATTTTAATTTGTGGATATTTGAGAAGAAAAAAAAATCAAATCAAATCAACAAACAAAAGTGACATACACGTATCAAAACAAACTAATTGCATAATGCAGCAATGATGATGATGATGATGATGATTCACAGCATTTGTATGGCGCCATATATCTGTTTAAAAAAACATTCAAATGTGCAAGCTCCTCAAATAAAGTACGCATTTGAAGGAAGGAAGATGTGAGTTTTGAGTGAAGCTTTGAAGTGGTCAAGGTTGTCAATTTCGAGAATAGATGATGGGAGGGAATCCCACAGGCGAGGAGCAATAGAGGAAAATGCCTGGTCTCCATGTCATTGTTATGAATTCCAGGTTACTTGCTTCCCTACATTCAAAATTGCACTAAGACTCGACTATGGATATTACGGATATGGATATTACAAAACTCAGTGGTCAACTAGTTAAATGTGAACTTATACTTCACAAAGCCTATACTTCAAAATTTTACAACTGGGATAATCAGTTTGTTTATTAAAGCGCAAATACCTAGATAAGGCTGTTCGACTACCTTCAATAGAATTTTGATTTTAAGCCAACAAAAACACCATGCATGCACAATTTAATTTTGGTTCATTCTGAGACTGATACTTATAGGAAACCATTTTAAAATGAAATATTGACCAAAAATTATGCTTTTGAAGTTTAAAATGTGAAATAAGGTAGAAAACAGTAAATGCATGTAGTGTTAGAAAAGAGGTCAATGCCTTCTAATCTAATCAAGGATATATGACCTAAAAGATTCCATATTAAAGTCCATTTCTCCTCAGATACTTGTCTCAGAAAATTTGAATAGCTCCAAACAACTGACCAGGGACACAAAGGGTCAGCCATGACTCATAGGACCACCTTGACCATGACTTACTCATTCTCAAGGACAGGGTTCTGCCATTCATTGATATTCTTTTCCCAATCTCCGTACTCCTCCAATGCATGACTACACAAGGCCAGTGCTGAGTCCCCGTCTCGACCAAACCATCTTGTGTATCTCCTACAGGTAATAATGAAAAAAGACAGTATATATGCCATAAGACTGAGTAAGCAGACAAAGAACTTGCTTCAAAAGATGAAGGTATATGGACTGATAAGAATTATATGTTGGACATATTTAAAGAGCATCACAGATTGAAAAAGCCTGCACTGGGCTCAGTGGTTAAATACTTTGTACACATAAATCTAGCAGATTTCCTGGAGGAAGTCATATGCATACAAATGTGTATATTCCAGATGAAAGGAGAAAATATCAAACAACAAGTAGCATAAACTTGCATTCACATAAAAAAAAAAAAACCAACATTAATTATATATTAATTAAACCCTCAAAAAGAAACTAGATTCATCATAGTAAACAATGTTCCCTAAATACAAGAAAAACAATGACAAATTCTATACAAAGAAAAATAGAATCCATATTTCTCTCATTGTATTGGATGCCATGAAATGTGTAGAATCTACATGTACTAGAGTAGAGTTATTCTCATTTGGTTGTTTACATGTATGTAATACACCATCTGTTCAGTGCAAAAGGGGCGTAAAGTTGCATCATTATCACAGCATGAACACCCTTCTGGCTCTCAACAGATTAAACATCCATTTGAAGATAAAATGGTTACATGTAGGTTTACATCCCTTTGGTTCTGTGAGCAGATGAAACATGTATTTGTTTGTTTGTTTGAATGTTTATACCTGTATGTGTTTCTATTGTACTCTATCTTTCCGTCTTGATCACTTGTATTGCATGTTACTGCTGGTGTAAAGCATATTCCCACATTTGTGAACAAGAATAAATAAATCATCAATTATCAATTATTATTATCAAAGTGATTACCAGGGCCCCATTTCACAAAACTTGCCATCAGTGACACATGACAGTTTTTGTTATAAGCTAGTGAAATCCTTGCTTCTGATTGGTTGTCAGCAGATTTGGCACTGATTTTTGTCATTTGTCATTGAAAAAGGGCTCTGTGAAACTGGTCCCAGACAGAGATTGGTTACCTGAAGTACGAGCAGCTGTCAAATTGAACCTTGGGCATGTCCCACGAGAGAGCAAACTCTAGGAGACCTTGTTGATTGGGTTCTATGTGGCGTGATGATACTACAGCACCTGCTAAGGTTTCACCCTTCTCTGTACGCTCAGTAGGTCCTGGCAGACAATGGAAGAGGAGGTTAATGGGAACATAAGAAAAACAGGAGGATTCATTTGTTTTGAAAATTATACGGTAAAGATATCAACATACAGTAGGCTTGCGGGTGCACCATGTGAGAGAGAGAGAGAGGATTGAGATATCAACAGTTTTCATAATATTTGGGCCCCATTGCAGGTAACTTTGCCATTAGTGGTAAATTCAATGAAAACCTTGATTTGATTTGTTGTTGAATGATGTTGCCATGGTAGTTCAAAATAATAATTGTTGGTCCTTGTATAGCGCATATCACATTATAACGCCTCAATGCGCTTCCAAAGAGCTTTGGAAATTGCCCTGGCTTAAGCATGGCTGCCATTACTGCGCTCTAGCATTTCAAGGAATTAATTCCTGTCAGGTACCCATTTACATCACCTGGGTTGAGTGTGGCAAATGTAGATCGATGTCTTGCCAAAGGACATTAGTGCCGCGGCGGGACTCAAACCGCGGACCTTGTGATCCACAGTCTGGTGATGTATCCGCTCAACCACAACACCTCTACAAACACATCTACATGTTAACAAGCCCAGCCAAGATTGTAATCCCACCTTTTGTTGTGTTGAGTTGACCATCTTCTTTGAGATCATTCCAAAGCTCTTTCAGTTGAGATGAAGGATTAAATGATGCACATGTTGTCACGGTGACATCATCCTGGTAGGCAAATACAGAAGCACTTTCATCAGTAATAAGGCAATGATATTATGTATTGTTACACAAGGAGAGAGAGAGAGACAGAGAGAGATGGGAGAGAAAGGTTGAGAGTGAGAGGGGAGAAAGCTAATATTCATCTTGAGATAAGATCTCTTGTAAGTGATGGTAAAACCTATGTGATGCTAACATACTTGTACAGTGAAACCTGTATATAAAGAGCATACAAGGGAAACATAAAAAGTGGTCTTTATACGCAGGTGGTCTTTATGTACAGGTTCCTTTACTACCGATTCCAATGAGAAACTAAGTTCAAGGGGAACGAGAAATGTGGTCTCTATAGACAGGTGGTCTTTCTATACAGGTGGTCGCTAAAGCAGGTTTGACTGTATAATGAAACCGGATGTTATTTGACCATGATATTCAAACTATAACAAAATAAAGTTTAATATATCTCAATGGACTTTGGAAACAATCTCAATAGGTTCCTGCGTGAAGGCTAAAAACAGCGGAAAACTTAAAATCATATCATAAATCACTTTTCTTGCATCTCTACACTGCTCCTTAAGATTTCAAATTGAATCCATAGATCTACAGATTTTTCCTAATTCCCATCTGTTTGTAGCTCAGAACTTTCCATTAAATGCTTCACAGTTCATCACTTTGAGCAAGATACAAGTCGAATGGATATTTTCTTAGTATAATTCCAAATAGAATTTGAGTACTCTTTATAGGCTCTCCTCTCCTTAAATGTACATTGCCTATTAGGGGCCAGAAGGGCACTGTGTAAAATTATATGAGTTAACACCCTTATAACTCCAAACAGACGACATGAAGAAGAAATAATTGCATTGTGAGGATCTAAGCACATTTATTTTCTTAATTCACCTATCATAAAGTTTCTAGAAATTGAGAGAAATGGCTGTTAGGCCTGTCTTACCCCATCAGCTGCTGCTATACACATAGTACATGGTTGTGTAGGGTGTCCGTCATGGAACATCACCCCTGAGGTTGAGGCTGAAGAGAACCCCGTGTTCCACCTCCCTCCCTTCCTAAACAGGCAAAGAAACGTGACAAAATTGTTAAAATATGGTTAGAAAAATCAATCACATATGTTTATGATAATCATATCAACCAGGTGATAAAAACCCTGTTTTGTACCCTACCCTTCATGAACAATATTAAAATGTGCTTGATGACTGAAATTCATTCCAATAGAAGAGGGCCAGGAGGCAATTCAATTCAATTTACCGTATTTATGTTTCCAATAAAACATTACAAATTAATTATAAACATTTACAACAATTTAGGAATACGTTTTGGAAACAGAGGGGTCCACTAAAAAGCAATGCTTGTACAACGTTGGACCCCTCAAATGATACTTAAGAATAATTAGTAACTAAATTGACAAATTCATAACTACTAAAGAAACTACAAAATAGGGAAAAATAGGCAAAAATGAGGTTTAGAAAAACCTCAATCCGCAAGTTCAAAAGCTTTCTGCAGTAATGTTCATGCGCACCTTAACTGTGCAGGGACAGCAGGTTATATATTTGGAGTTCCAGGGCCCTGTTTCATAAAACTTATAATCAATAACACGTTACAAGCTACTATAACAAGCTACTGAAATCATGGCATCTGATTGGCTGAGAGCAAATTTGTCATAGAAATGTAGCATTTGTTATAGATAACAAGCTTTATGAAACGGGCCCCGGGTATCGGTCATAGTAAATACATGATCAGCTGGCCCTGCGCAGCTAATTGGTACGCAAGAACATTACTGCAGAATTCCTCAAACCTCCTTTGTGAATTATGTAGAGGTATGGTTCGCATTTCGAGTCCCATCATGGCACTAATTTTCTTTTGGCAAGGTATTAATCTACTTTTGCCACGCTCAACCAGCTGAGATAAATGGGTACCTGGTAGGAAGGAATTCCTTGGATGCTTGAGCGCCTTTTCATGGTAGCTCTGCTAAAGCTGGGGTAATAACATGATTGCAGGGCTCTCAGGGGGAACAGTATTTTAATACTGATGAGGCTATAAAAATACTGATTAGGCATAAATAGTCAATTTTGACTGAATTACCTTAACACCTAATCAAACACCACACAAACAACTGGGTAAACAAGACATATTATTATCATTAATTTGGGCCATTGAGATCTTCAACCATTGGTTTTCTTCCAACAAGGAGCCTAAAAAGCCCGAAATAGAGAGAAGTCAGGGCCTGAAAACAGGCAAAGGGCATTTGAATGATGGTTTATAGCCGTTTGGTCTACTACCCAATTGATCTATTCCCATATAGTCTACAATTAGACTAAATGAACAATAGATCAAATGGTAGTACAATAATTGGAGATTAGACCAAATGGTAACAGACCAAATGACTATTTGCCTAAATGGTCATTAGACCAAATGATGAGTAGACAAAATGATTATGAGACCATGTGGATAGTAGACAGGCTGGGTGTAGACCAAATGGTAACAGACCAAATGACTATTTGCCTAAATGGTCATTAGACCAAATGATGAGTACACAAAAATGATTATGAGACCATGCGGATAGTAGACGGGCCGGGTGTAGACCATTTTGGAATGGACTAATTGGGTATTATATGAACTGGTTTTGGACCAAACGGCAATTCACCATGAAGGATGGCACACATAACAGAAGAACTTACTTATCAGCAGAAGTGCCTGTGCCATTCTTCCATGTGAACATGATAGAGACGTCTGCAGCAGCAGTGCCATGGTTGTACACATCCCATACAAAGACACCCACAGGTAGTGAAGTCTCCTGTCAATGTGAACAAACCAATACATGTATAGCTCAATAGTTAAAGGTAAAGACCAGTATTGGAAACGCCCCAATTTCAAAAAATGAAATGGAAGCTCTTATTACCAATCATGTGAAAGAATATGTTTTGACTAATGCATGATGATAAAAAAATTGCTAGGAAATCGCCTACTAATTGATATATTTGGTAAATTAGTTTATCTACATGTGAGAGATAAATGCAAGTGTCGTGCACTGTGCGTATAGTCCCATATACATCTTTCTGTGTACAGTGCTTGTAACTTTACGAAGACTGGGCCATATTTCTTATCATTTGGATGATTCCAGAACCTTGCAGTACACATTCTTATATGCTAGATGATCAACCTTTTCTGATCGATTCCACAATGTTTCTTTCACATGCAATCGCATGACCATAACTGGTCTTTATCTTTAAAACAGTGGTACTTGAACCGGAAGGTTCTGGATTCTCAAATTAATATATTCGTTAATCCTCTACTTGCCCAGGAGCAAAGCTTTAGTACTAAATGACCTTCAGCTATACAAAAATAAAAATAAAAATGTAATTTACACTTTTACAACTAAAAAAAATAAAAAATAAAAAAATAGATATTTGCGCACATGTCATTAACCACCCGCAAAAGGGTGTTAAAATTCAAGGCACTACAAGACCATACCGTGCAGGTACATGTATTTTTAATTCCTAAATATGATCTGTCACATGCACTTAAGAATATATTGCTTTCATGTATCAATATAGAAATGGACACATCATAGAGTTCACATCAATGCCAAATTGACATGGCTAAAATCCTTCCATTCAACTACGTTTCTTTGAAAGATGATACATGTATACAGTAATGTAGAACATGAAAAGATATTGAAGACAGTATCATCGTACTTTATATTTAACACCATGGCTCACATACTAACCTGATAGTTGTGAGGAAAGACTGGTGAGATCTGTCGACAAACGAGGGTGATATTTTGCCCCGGTAGGAGGTACTTGGTCCAGGCCCTGGGGTAGAGACCATGATAGGACGCTCTGTTACCAGGAAACTGCCATTCCCAGGCCTGGGCTAGGTCCTTGTTATGGGGTTTGTTCGGCGACAGGACCTGCTGGTAGACTGTCTTACCCCCTCGCCTCACACACACCGTAAACTGTGTGTTGGAAACAAATAAATGAATTTAAAGTGAAATCCAAGCTTGATAGCAAACTACTGTAGAGAAAAGCATAACAAATCAGAGAAGTAGACTAGTGAAAGTTTGAATAAAATCAGACAAAAAATGAGAAATGACTAAAATGTATGACTCAGAAGGGTCTATTCTCTAAAATAATATGATATCCATATCATATTTTGAGTAGTGCCCCAGGAAATATGCACTTAAGAGAAAAAAAGATATTAATGGTATTTTTGTACATGGCGAATGGGAGAATTATCTGCTACTACGTCACAATCCATTGACCAAACTGCCTATTTGAGATTCGCACTATAGAACTAGTGGCCTCATATTTCAAACTTCCTTGCTGGCCAAGGTATTAGATAATTCACTTCATTTCACCTTAATATGCTTCAATCCTCAACGACTTTAGTATCTCATTTTCATTCAGTGTTTTTTATTTCTTTTTTATGGGGGAAGGAGAGATTTTATATGTCTTCTTGTGTTAGGATTATTGTCTTTAATGAATTTTACGATCATAATCAATTTCAAGGGATATAAGTGTTTTTGAAGCGCTGGAAAAATGTACTTGAAAGTACATTTACATGTATCAACTGAAATGATTGATAGACTCTTGTCTGTGTAAGAAGAGATTAAATGAAATGTTCTTTAGAAAAGTTCAGTTATCACCCTTTAACGAGTCGCACACATGCTTCCTGCAATCCTTAAAACACACTCTGAATGTAAATCATCATGCATAAATAATGCTCTTGCACTTCGCTTGATTACTCATAAATAAATAAGTACGCTGAGCACTGCAACACAGACTCAAATAAAAAGTAAGGAATATATAGCTAGATGTACACTTTGCACATTACTAACGCTTGCACACGTTGATATAAAAGGTTGTACAATTCATCGCTTTGAAGAAAAGAATTGGTGCAATTGTATGCGTGCTTTGATAACAATTTTGTTCTGACATACATGTGTAAAATCCATATGATATACAAAACAATCAGTCTAATTTTTGCAACAAATATTTCCTTCAATTTCTAAATGGTCATTTTGTCTCGATGTCCATGATATTAAGAATCAATTTACAATGTAAGAATGTTATCGTAAATGGTATATTTAGACAAAATTGGCAGAAAATATCTAAGACTGGGCATAACAAAATACCATGGGCAATAATAGAGGAGACCAGAGGCCCCCCCCCCCCCCCAAAGGGAAAAAATCACAGACTAATAATGATGAGATATTAAAGTCCAACTGAAAACATTGGGCTATTATTCTCATTTATGTGGATAAAGTGGATTGGGTTTGTTTTCCTTCTTTTATAAGTCTATGACATCCTACCAAACTGCAAACAAAGCCTTAGATCCTGAGAAATACAGTAATGATGTTAAGGTTATACATGTAGGTATTAATGGAATGAAGTAGTGGACTTTGTCATCTGGATAATAATCAACGCCCAAGCACGAATAAATCATCCTCATGCCACGGATATGACCCACTGTCTTATCTGTCTCCATTACAGCCTAATTGTCCACTTGTAGAACCACAGGTTTGTATGGAGGTGATTAAACATTAACTGCATTAAGGAGAATGGACAACTTCCTACTTAAAGGCATTTTTAAACAACGATACAGTTTCACAAATTTGAGATGCATGGCCCTACATGTTATCAGTGTCTGTGAAATGGTGTAATATTAAAGCCCTAAAAAAATTGCGCTTCCAAATGATCATGAAGTACTTCAAAATAGTAATATTCTTTAAGTGACCAGGTTTACCATACAGGTACTCATTTTCCCCAATAGATATTTATAATCACATTACCGTATGTTATCTTGGAACACAAAGCAAATTAGAGACCTGCGATACCACACATTGACACCAACTGCTTTATCACTATAGAAACTAGATTACATTTTCTACAAGATTTAGATTTAACAATCTTAGCAAATGTTACATGTACCATTGTTATATAAAATATGCGTTCAATTCTATGCTGTACAGGGTATGTGAAGTAAGTTTCTTGCACTTTCTCCCATTTTGTCATACTAATTTTAACTCAACAAGCAAAAAGCAAATTATATCAATAAATTTATTCTGTTCATAATCTTAACAATATCGCAAATTAAATCAATCTACTTAATTAAATATAGGAAGAGTTTCTGGTTCTTCTTACAAAGGGGTCATCCCAAAACTCAATTTCATAACAGCAAGATCCTTTAATACAACTTTATAAAGAAGAGCAATCCTATTAATATTATTAATAGGATGATTCAAAGCTTCAGCTAGAAGGGTCCAATGAGACCAGCAATGACAAATACTAAATTGAATTTGGAATTTTAATCAAATTAAAATGCTTTCTTTGCCTTGGCATTTTGAAAATAACAATCGCTAGAAGATATTTATGGAGTACAGAGAGGTTGATACACCCTACAAGTATGACATCTACGGCATGCCAAATTTGGATCTACATGGCTACCCAAACATGTAGCCAATCTAAATGCATAGCTAACCATTATCAAAACAAAAGAGCACAGATTCTACAAAAGTGGCCAATTACATGAGTCCAATCAAATCTGATATGATTAGCAATAAAAGAGAAATCAAAATGAATTTATTTGCCAAGAAACACCTGATGTGTACACCAAATGACAGTGTTACAGAATTGTTCAATGAATCCAGCTACACTGTTTAAAAAATGGAAAATAAATCCTCACTTCTGAATTCAATCAATTCATCCTTGAAGTACAAGTGTTTATTATATAACATGCCATGGTTCAATTGATTTCAATAACAATTTTGATCTACCATTTGCATTTATAGTAGGAATCTTGGTTTGTCTTTAAAGCTAATCTTGAGCTCTGGTATGGGCCTCGTATGTCGAGAGAACGTGGCTATAATTCATTCTGGATTGTTTATACTGCAGTAGATTGATTGATAAAATGAAAACAACCTCACAAAAACTTGCTGGAAATCATCTTCAATAAAAACCACCACTCTCTTTTGCACACAGTGACCTGTGTTAAGCACAGAGTGTCGGGCCATGTACCTTGATGTCCTTATCTTCCTATGCTCATTACTCAGCCTGTATACATTTTCTTCCTACATCATTTGGCACATGTCCTTTAATTGTAAACTTGAATATTCAGTGTAACTTTTGTTGGATTCTTTGAGAATTTATTTTCTATCATTACCAGAACCCAAGCTAATCTTAAAGGGTAAAATGATTGTTACCGGTATATGGTGGTTAAAATCAGGAATTTTTCCTTGACACCTTGTATCGCCTCCAACCATGATGCAGTGCAATCGTAAAAATAAGATAAGTCTGCCTACCTGATTTAATTCCACATTATCATAAGTGTATCGTCCTGGAGATAAAGACCATCTACAGAAGTCCCCTTTCCAGCCTCTATCTATTGCACCACACCCGATACCACCCACCGGTACACCTGTACGAGTACAGATAAACAAATAGAGAAATAGATAGAAATATGGACACAGGGACAGATAGCACAAGGGTAAAAAAAGAGACAGAAGTAATTAAACATAGATAAGAGAAATACAGACAGATGAATACATGTGGGCTTTGCTCTATGACCCCAGTTATCAATGTCAATATCAGAACTCTGGTATTGTGTTTAAGAATAATCATAGTATACTAATAACAGCACATGAATTTAAGATTTCCAACACTACTTGCACATATGTACAGTGTATATAATACATTGTATATATCCTCTTCATATCAAAATAGCAAGTGAATTTGTAGAAAGAATATCTGAAAGAAAACTGTGACACAGTGCTACCGCTTACCATATACGGGTTTGAATTTCATAGGATGTAACACATCAATGAAAGGCCTCTTTCCTCCGCGCCACATCTTCAAGTGCATTTGGGCGTATCTGAAATGAATGGAATTCAATCAATTATGCAGAACAGAAACAACAATGATAGGGAAAGAGCTTCCACTTAAACCAATTAACTGACACAAATTAAATTGATGGAGAAATAATCATGTCCATTTTGTAGCAATTAACATTTCAAAAAGTATTATATCACTAGATTGAAAATACCAGTATCCATGTACATGTAGGCGATGAAAAGTACTTAATTAATGCAAAGTCATAGTGAATATGGGTACTCCATATACTGTAAGATGATGTCATCAAGTCCACAGCTAGTTTTTTGGTCGACATCTTGCAATTTCAACGCTTTAGATTTTATGTTTTCAGAGTGGCGTTACTCCTCTGAGAGACACTGAAATAGCATAATTGATAATTAAATCTATGGCGTACAAGCTTTCCCTTGATATAGAATTCATCTATTTCAATTTGCATTTACAACAGGTTCTTTAAAGGCCGGCTGTACTAGTTCAGCCAGAAGGGATTAGACCACACAGCGAGGTCACTGACAGGTGGCTATATTATTAACTCAGCTCTCAATTAATATAAGAAAAAGAGGATCATGGGGGACCAACAGGCACCGATTGGGGAAGTTTTCTATATAGAGGGAGCAAGTAGCTACAAGTAGTACAGTGTGTCTTTAATGTTAAATCTGCTAGTTTACCTGACAGACGGTAGAACAAAGCTCTTGATCTGATGCGGTCTGACCATGGTCAGTGGCCGCCATTTCTCACTGAATTTATGATTAAGCTGTACAGTCCAGCAGTACTGAGGGATGCCAAACTGAGCCAGGTTATCATTCTTTCCAGTGTTCCTCGAATTCAAACTGTCCCCATGCGCTGAATTGTTACTGGCTATGTTCAGGTGGTCCACTTCACATTCGATGCCATTGAGCTCCGAGCCCTGGTTCTTGTTTCCCTCACTTTTCTCCTCAACTTGGTCCTCAATTTGCTCCTCAATTTGGTCCTCAATTTGGTCCTCGTCATTTTCTGAGCAGTCCTTGTCTACCGTGACATCATCAATGGCAGCAGCCATTTTGAAAAGCCTAATTATACCAGGAAAGGAGAAGAGGAAATTCTGTGACGCTCTTCCTTTATCTGTGTTTCACTCACACCATTAAAGATAACATTGTACACCTTTGTCAACTTGTAATCATGTATGCACAGAGAATCATTGATGTGCTCCAAAAGCGTGTATGTGCTGTGCTCGATCCTTAGTCAGCCATATCCTGCTTTTTCCAATGCTCAAGTACGTGTACTCAACAGCATGTCTGTGTATTGAAAAAACAAAAAACAAATATTTATTAAACAAAAATTCTTCAACAATATGTTAGGACTGAATTACCATACTTGCACTACAAATACAATTTTCAATCATTAGACAAATGGCATCTTACAGTTATCAACTGAATTATTCATACCCTGGTAAATTTGATATTTTCTGTGTTTTTCGTACCTCAAGAATGAAAGGTGGACTGTTTGAATTAGGGCCTATGTTGAATACTTTTATTTTTATTTTTAGAAGAAAGTTTTAATAAGTTACTTTCTCAAGAGACATAAAATTGGGACAAATCAATTAATCACATACTTAGATTTACAAAACCTGGTGAGTGAATAATTTAGTCGTTAACTTACATGTACATGTACGTGCATATCAACAATATATTCTGAATGTAAATGGGCAATGCAATCTCAGGTGGAAATTCACTGGGGTAACACACACTGTCTTAAAAAATGTACGACCTCAATCAGTTTATTCAAAATTTACCATGAAATTTTCATTCTAAATCACTAATATAAGGCCTCCATGTTTACAGAGTTGCAGCAAAAATGCCATCTTGTATTTTCCACCCCCAAAAGGATGTATATGCTCCAAGTAAGACATGCATTTACACCTAGAATATTTACTTTTCATTCATTATACTGTAAACATAATAGATTCGACCATGCACTTAGAGATTTTGTTGTTTACAGTTCTTGGTAGTTTTGAAGAAAAGAAATTCTGCTTGTTGTCCAATGTTGAACTCAACCCCAAATAACAAAGTCCTCAACTATAATCCTCCTAAAGAATTACTCATAGGAGATAGCATACAAACATTTAAGTGTGAAGTTCACAAATAATCTGATACGGTCATCGTAATCTCCACTTGCGCAAATGTATATCAGTTGAACATAGTGTATACCTACATGTAGATCAGAATTGAATGGTATTGCAGCTTGAAGAAGAACAGAATAAAAACGGATTCATGTACATGAATACCACACCTACTCTTTAATTCCTTCAAATGTAAATTCCTTGTAGCAGAAGTACATGTAGCTAAATGATCTGAAGCACTGTACAGCTAGCACATGGACAAATCAATGAGCATCTATCTAGTTACTCAATCCTGGTGGAGACTGGAATACGTTTCCCCACTCACTCATCAGCTAGCGAGATACTGATTTTGCACTTTGATAATAGCAAGATCTTTTAGTCAATGTGTAACTAGCTGGGTGGATCCCACTGTGCTCATGATAGAGTTGATAACTTAATGATAACGAGGCTATTGTGGAGCCTCATAAAACGGCTGTACTCATCGTGCTCTGCGTTTGCATAAGAAGTGCCTGAAGAAGGCTGCAAAGGAAGGCACGCAGCTGAGGAAAGCTAGGCCAGTATTTCTTTGTTTTGTATTTTACTTGGCAAAGCGAAGAAGACCTCGTAAGAAGGCAACTTCTCATTAGATAAGACTATGTGGACTATTATCAGACTAGTGGAATACGATATCATCCAGGAAATGACAATTGGATTCATGGTTGCCACAATCTCATTTTCTCTGCTGCTCCTCTCTCCAGCAATCTCTAAATCTTTCTACTTCTCTCTGTCTTTCTCTATCTCTTTCCTTTTGTGTCATTGTGACTCATATCTTCAAGCTCTCTCTCTCTCTCTCTCTCTCTCTCTCCTCTGTTCTCTCTTGATGCTACAAGAATCCATGTTTTCAGCTATCTTTACTTCCTTATGAATTCCCTTTTCTTCTTTCTATATATGTAAAAAATAAATAAATCATTTTTTCAATCTGCCTCTCTCCTCCTCTGCCTCCTCCTTCTCCTTTGTCTATTTCTCTCTGCTTCCTCACGACTAATCATGTTGAGTGCCAGACAACATTACACATTTAATGTAGGGGATAAGGACCATCATGTTAGACAAATGACACTGCTTCCCCAGGCCTCTTACTCCATAAATCTGTGTCTCTACTCAACAGGCTCAGCGCATGATGAAGTCCATCTCTCTTTTTCTCTTTCTCTCTCTCTCTCTCTCTCTCTCTCTCTCTCCCTGTCAGATTGTTCTTTTGCTTATCAAATCAAATCAAAATTGTTTTACTTCTTATAAATTATGTTTGGCAAATAGGAGCATCATTTAAGTCTTGTAAGTAGACAAGTCTCCATGGAAAATACATATTAATGTACCTATAATTCATGTTTAATAAAGTAATACAATAAAAAAGCTGAATCCAACAAAATCCCCAAATACTTCTTATATTCTCAATCTTTTTTAAGCAATCAAACAGTCATTATTAATGTCAAGATAACTTACAATCTGTCTTCTCAAAGAAATCATAACAAAAATTGCTGAATAAAAACACATCCATTCAAAGTGTAAACATTTAAAGTTATGCATACCTTACTCCTGGGTTCTAACTATAGCCATTAAAATACAATAACTCCAGTCAATGCTTGTTTATAATTAAGTTGCTGTATGCTTATGAAAACAACCATGAATTGGTCTATTGAGAGCATAGTTAATGAGCAACCGGTATGGAAGCTGAGTGCACTGTACAGGGATTTAAAGACCTATTCAGAAGCATGCTACACAATGGCTATATTTGGCACTTACATCATTTACAACAAACATGCCTATGTTTACAATTGAGACACAATAGGTGGGTATACTATTGATGCATGTACATCAAGTACATGGATATACAATTAAAAACTGAATGATTCGCACCTACTGTAAATTTGATTGTTTTTTGTGTTTTTCGCAACTCAAGAATGAATGATGTAAGCTCTAATAATAACATGTCACATTCTCGAAGAGCATAAATCGAGACAAATCAGTTTTTCACATACTTAACAAATTATGAAATAATTGGTAAGGGTATGAATTGACTAGTTGTTCACTGTATATACATGTACCGTACATCATACTGAAACAGACACTTGACTGCTCTTAAAAGAATCTGTTTTGCAGCACTCGATCAACAAATTTCAATGTTTTCTTGTTACTTCAAGACACAGAATACAAGATTTTCTTATCATTTGAAGAAACTGAATACAAGATTCATCAAATAAGTACAGATCTGTATGCAGAATCAGAGAATATACTTTCTCTGACTATACACATGAGAAAATTCCATCTAAGAAAACCTGTTTAAAGTGGCAAACAGGCCTGTTAAAGGCATACACAATAAGTACTGTGACATACTGATTTTATGAGTCTAGAAGAATTTATTTGCATTTTTCTCTTCAAATTCTGTATTAAGGCAGTCGAGTTTGTATGAATTGTAGCTTTTGAGAAATCAAAACTGGGCCTTGTTTCATAAAACTTGTCATCAATAACAAGGAATGATAACTGTTATAAGCTTCTGAAATCCTTACATTTGATTGGCTAGGGTCAGATTTGTCCATAGATCTGTGGCCATTGTTATTAATAACAAGTTTCATGAAACGGGGCCCTGATTCTGCTTTACTACAATCAAGATCTACATCTTAGAAACAGAAAGACAGAAATAGCCTCCACTTCTTTTCCTGTACAAATTCTAGACAAATGTTGCGCAACAGAACGCTTTGCAATGCAATCTTTTCTATCACATGAGAAACTTAAATACAGAAATATTATATTATTTGTTTTCTTGCATTATGTCGTTTACTACCCTAAATTCCTGTAATTTCCCAGAAAAAACCTTGACTTTTTTTCCTGTAAACATTCTAGACAAATGTTGATAGGGCAACAGAATGCTTTGCCATGCAATCTTTTTTATCACATGACTGATGAGATAGTTAAATACGGTAATATTATATTATTTGTTTTGTTGCATTAAGTCATGCACACAGTCATTATGACTCATAAAACTACCCTATACATGTGGTAGATCCAGTCAAGGTTAGTGATCAAAATTTTGTGCATGATTCTATCTCTACATATCCCATTTTTCAGATAAATTGGTATACTAAGAGCCTTAGATCCCAATCTCATTAACTTTTGCATGCCTTGCGAGTATACATGATTGATTTAGGACGCATAACAGGTATAATATTTTTGGGGCTGGTATGGCTTTATTCATGCGATAAGGTTAAACCAATATAGACTGAGTTACTGGATTATGGATAATGAACACCAACCAATAGTTTCTCTTCTTGTATATGATTGTAAACACATTGTATGAAATGTATTACTGTACTGCGGTTGGTAGATGAAATCAACAAATCGACAACAACAAAATTATATACCTGCACGATGCTCATGATTATGCACTAACAACCATGAAACTCAAAAAGTCACTTTTTAAGTAAATCCAAACAAAACAGCACTTGCAAGTCTTGCACTTTACAGTAGAAAATAGGCAAAAATACACTATTTTGCCACAGTCATTAGACACTTGCAGAAGATGATTCTAGTGGCTGGAAATAATGCAAGGACAAGATACCGTATACAAACATTTGTGTTTGGTAATCACAAAATCTTGCTACCGGTACGTCTAATATAATTTTTTTCAGAATAGATCTATATCGATTATAAAAGATTTTAAGGGTACATGTACATTGACTTCACCTACATGTATCACATTTCATCTCAGATGGAGTAAATCTAAGAAAACATCCCAAAATCCCTAAATTCTGTATCTACAATACATGTACATGTAGGTCTAGGTCTAAATCTACACTCTCTGTCAGGAAATTCAAAATTGTGATTGATTAAACTTTATCGCAACTTGTGATAACGAAGACAACTAGAACAATCACAGCTCTTTTCTAAATGTCCAGATAGGACATGTAAATCTAGAGCAAGGAAGGTTTTTTTTTTGCCACTTAAAAGTACCGGTAATACAAAGTTTTGTTATGGGGTCTGATCAAATGAACATATTGGAAGCATATGCAATCCTACAACATTTAAAGATCGTTGTCACGGTTGAAATCGAGTCTAAAGTTATGAAATTGTAAATAATAAACTCTTAATGTTGTATAGCTCCCTCTAAAGGTCAAGATATTAATTAAGCTACAAAACAATGTTTCTTGACTAAAATCGACTGATTAACTATTCCACTTTGGAACTTTTTTTATCACAACTACATATTCTGAGATTTTCATGGTTGCAGCTACCATTGTATGGCCGTTGGCGCTATTTCAAATTTATCAAAAATTACCAGGAGCACCAATAATTTTTTTATATTCAATTTTTCTTGGAAGCAGAAGTTTTTTAGTGGCTACATTTTCTGGTGCTTATAATAGATCCGCAGGGGCATCCAAATATATTAAAATTATAAAGAATCACTATTCACCCAATTTTAGAAATTTCCCAAAACTTTGAATTACCTTTAAATAAAATTCAAATTTTAGGACTATTCTTCCAGAATTTTTTTCAATTACTTAAAGGGATTGGGTAACTTTGTCTCAGATTCTGAAACAAAATCCTGGATTTAGCTCATGCTGCAATGATAATTATAAACCTTTAGGTCAGCCAGGAACCCAGACCTGCCAACCTCTGGAGTTCAAAAACTGTATTCTTTATTCCCAAAAGTTGTATTTTACTGACAAAAGTTGTATTCTTAAAAATAAACACGGACTATCTTACACGGATCAATGCCTCTTACAGTTCCTACATACAGGAAGAATTTTGTTATGGATCATTGGTTGAATATGCATGATTTCGTCATGACTGTGGAGTTCGATGAACCAATGAACATCCCCAAATTGCCGATGTGAGATGCTTGTAGGATAATTTACAGGACAGAATGGACATTTTGCCATTGAAAATGGCACAGACACAAAAAAAAATTATTTAAAAAAAAAAAATTTAAAAAATGTTTTTTGAAAATCATATTTTATTGAGGAAAATCGTACTGTCGTATTTGCTTCTAAAAATCGTACGAAATACGACTAAATCCTACTGGTTGGCAGATCTGGGAACCCTATGAATTTTACAAGATGATTGCCTGTCTGATTATCAAGATATATATGATTGGAAATCAAAATCAAATTTTGCGTTTTCCTAACGGTTTTGATAACACTACAGTCTATTGAGGAAAACGAGTACAGGTATGGTAAAACCGGTCACTCACAGATTTTCACTTTTTTGAGGCATTTCTTGATCATTTTGAAGTGCAATTTTGTTAGGGCTTCAATATTACACCATATCACAGACACTGATAACACGTAGGTAGGGCCGTGCATCTCAGATTTAACATTGTTAAATGATGCCTTTAATAAAATCATGGAAGTAGTAAGTTGAAGTACATTTTTTTAACTATTTTATAAATAACCCCCCCCCCCCAAAAAAAAAAAAAAAAAATAACAAAAAATTGGATTGCCATGGCAATATTGATTTTAATTTCCCAAATATTGATGGCCATTTTTGGCATTGAAGCCTTGATTTTTGGCCACATTGTACAAAGTTAATGAGCTAACAACATGCGATTTACATTACAAAAACGCTGAGATATTCATTACGGTAGATAACTTCACACAGGCGAGCGCCCGCCCGCAACCCACCATCGGTATGCACTTGTATTGTGTAGCGGTTTGCTGTGAAACCTGTGAAAAAGCATATACTAATATGAATGTTTTTCCAAAAAAATACTCCAAAAATAACAAGAAAATTGACACGAAACAGGTACATCACATTCACATGTAATAAACTAAGTCATAACAACTTTTAACTCATGATTTCTATTTTGACATTTAATGAATATTTACTTCATTTTGGGTATGGTTTAGTAGGGTTTAGTATCTCCATTCTCCACGCAGGAGTTTACGGGTCAAATTTTGGATAGGTTTCTGAACAAGTGCCTAAAAATTGGCCAATCTATCCCCCCAGTGCGAGTCGTCTGGATTACCGTCTGTGTATGGGGAATGACAACAAATGTCAGTTTTATTATAGAAATGACCCATATCAGACGGTTATGTCTTTCTAATTATCATCAAGCTTGCTTGTTTAGTAGTGTAGTGTAGTAGTCCTCAGCGAGATAGCCCTCAAACAAACGGACCAGATTCCACAGCCATGCAAACCCGTACCCGCGTTGTTCTCGACGCCAGCGCCTGCAGCTGCGGCGTGATTTAGGAGCGGAATCAAGCTCTGTTGCAGGGGCTTTACAAACGAGTTGGCAGACGGAACTTGTAAGGCAAAATACTCGATCTCAGTATAAACAAACTAAATTCCATCAATTTCATTTTAATGACAGTACAATCCACAACAACAATCAAACATATTACAAATATACAGTAATGGAAATAATAGCAGTCAACTGAATAAAACGAAATAATCTTGCCTCGGCCTCGGTCCGTCTGTCCGCCTACTTCTGATGCTGATCTGATGCTGAATAAAACTATGGTGTCTCGAAGAGAAAAAGAGATAAATGTATAAAGCAAGGACAGAGCGTAATATTTACATTCTTCCGCATCATACAGTGCGTCCCAGAAGAAACGAAACCGAGAAGTATCGATGTTCTATCATAACTTAATCACAACTATAATTAATGAATGATACATATTTGGAAAGCTTAGAGTCCCCTCTTTCATGTGATGCTACTCAAATAACGCATATTTTACGCATAAGTGACTAAAAGCAATTTGAAGGAAGGAAACCAAAAAGACATTTGGCGGGCGGTATCTGAATTTCGAAGAAAAATTCAAATTTCTAGAAAGTTGAGTTTCTGCCCTTTCATACACCTCAATCAGGAAAAATGAGCGAGGAATGACAAAGTTCTGTTTGTTTAAAGTAGTGCTTGCATTTCCATAATTTTATTAAACGAATTCGTTTTCACTGGCTGCCTGCCGTATCAATAAACGAAATTAACAAAAGACTTAACTCTGTTTCATATATATTCTTAATTATATTGGCATATAATTAAGACACTCCCTACCTTTCAATCACTTGATCTCCGGTTGAACTAAGACAGTGCTAGTATGGATGAAGAGGGCGGTCAGGGAGAAAGTAGGACAAGAATCTAAAAAAATGTTAAGTCACCTGTAAATCTTACCAAACGATGTATATATCCCGTTGTAAAAATACAAATAGTGGATACTAAGTTTTGTTAGCCTATCTAAATTTCGATATTTTGTACACAATAACACCGATTTTGGGGGTAACATTAATATACAACCGTGTTTGGTATACACAAATAAGTCTTTTAAAAGTATTCTGAACAGTCTGTAACAGGAATATTATGATTAGCAAGTTTATAACACCTACTATAACACCAACTAATACCTGACCATTCTTATGAGATGCGATGATGGATTATACTGGTTAAATTTTACTTTCCTAACATACACAGAATGTAAATGAGATGGAATAGGACTGAATGTCCAACATTAACAAAATACGCCAACATTATTTTTTTTTAGAGTATGCGTCACATCAAAATATTATTGCCTGAGTTGGGTCATATATTTAACTATTATAATTGTGTTCATAAGTTTATATCATTTATATTATATCTGATTTTGTCATCATTGTATACGATATGTATTTCAATCTGCTAATTCATGGCATTATTAAATCTTTAGATCAATCATGTAATTTATTATATAATTGATTGTTGTAAAGCGCATAGAGACTTTATTATTATGCGCTATATAAAAATGACTTTATTATTATTATTATTATACAGACCTCTCTAGTATGCAGGTTGTTTAGAACAGCTATAAGTTCATCTTGTTAAAACCTTTGACTGTGAACGCCGAATACAAGGGGAAAAGTGGTTTTTTTAAAAAAGTGATAACCAAATTACATGCAAAATCGATATAGCTGTCGGGATAGCTGTACGGATGTTTAAATATTTATTTTATAAAAATGTTGATTACTTTTTGAGTTAGATTAGCTGCTCTACATTCCTCTGTCCCAGTTCACTCCGTTCTCCCCTGTCAGGATGTTTGTACATTTAAAAGCAAACGTGTAACATTGATTTTATATGACTTTAAAAAAAATGATGTCGTCTTTAATTGGTATTATACGCTCTCAATTATGTAGCATACTAATACAATAAATCATTTAAGACTTAGGTTTCGACCCAAACTGATTCTCTTAACAAAAAGGAAAAAAGAAACAAAGAGAGCAACTGAGTCTCCCATCCCAGTGCCGACTGCATGGCCCAACTATAAAATGCATCTGCTTGACTTTGATTTCAAGACAAGAAGCAGTGAGGCACTTCGTGGCTCGGAAATCTTGATTGTACTTATCAGAGCCGTAACTATGATCAATAGGTTCCCTATCAGAATAGATATTTTATACAAATAACTTGAAATAAAGAAATAATTAACCGAATAGAGCTCTGAATGCTCAAGCTCATTTGTCTTTCTCGGGAATGCAGACCAGGCGCCTTGTTATTATTAGAAAGTCTTCTTGTGTCTTTAAAGGGCAAGTCCACTTCAAAAATAAATTACTTTCAATAGAAGCAGAAAAATCAGACAAACAAATCAAACACTGAGCCAAATCGGATAACTAATATGAAAGTTATGAATTTTTAGTGACATGAAAAACTTTGAAAATTAATTGGCTACTCACTCATTATTGTCTTTATATTGATAATATAAATTTCTTATTCCCCCCCCCCCCCCCCTAAGAATCTTATTTCTTCACACCAGCATCCAAGTTAGATTGATATGTTTTGTTTGGATGCACTAATATAGTGTATTTTTTCCAGTTAAATCATGGAAAATGTGAATTTTGATAGTATTCATATAAAAATCAATAATTATGAATATACAATATTTTAAAAATAGCATAAATTCTAGTTATAAATAGTATAAGTTCATAAAAGATTTTGTAAAATGCTATGCACGCAATATGATACAAATCATATAACCTGGGCAAAGGCATGGGGAAATCAAGTTTTGGGGAATAAAAAGGGAAATTAATGGGACTCAAGCTATATAAAGCAATTGATAAGTAGTGAGGAGATCACGTCACCAACTGGTAACCAAATTGGTAATTTGTGTAATGATAACCATTGTTCCATAGTCTTCATAACTTTTGCATAACTTTCTTATTAGTTATCCAGAAGCGGATCTAGAGGGGGGGGGGGGGTTGGGGGGTTGCAACCCCCCCCCCCCCCCCAAAAAAAAAAAAAAAATCCGGGGACCATTTTTTTAAATCTTATCTTTTTTTTTAAACTTGTAATTTTAAAAAAAGAAAGAAAAAAGAACGCACGCTGGAGAGAAACCCTTTCAAGTGCAAATATTGTGAGAAGATATTCAACTCATCTGGTAACTTAACCAAACACATGATAACTCTGGATATAACTGTGTATTAACTGTTACTTGATTTAAAAAGACGTTATCATGCACTGCTTTTTATGGTCTCCATTGTGTTAATAGATGCCAGGAAAACATCACTTACGGAGTTCAAATAAACACCCAAAAAAAAATCGGCTCGCCGCTTTGCGGCTCGTGGACGATGCTCCGCATCGTCATTATTTTGATCAACCCCCCCCCCCTTAGCAAAAAGCTAGATCCGCCCCTGTTATCCGATTTTGCTCAAACTTGTTTTGATTGGTTTGTCTGATTGTTCTGCTTCTATTGAAAGTAAGTTATTTTTGGAGTGGACTTGTACTTTAAATAAGATGGGGTGCTAGACTTGAAAGTGATAAAACGTTTGTATTCCCTCGTGCAAATTAGGTGTTTTATTTGAAACGCCAATAAATATTCTGTAATGCCCCGCGAGCGAGCCTCCGCCCCCCTCCACCCCTCCGCCCCTCTACCCCTCCGATCCCCGGCATTGAACGAGATGCTAGGACTCCGAACATTCTGAAATTACATTCTCGAGAAAAATATTTTAAAATCCCGAAATTTTCTGACAAAAAATAAAGAACGGAAAAAAAAGGAGAAGAAGAACATCAAATCTAGATTAAAGCAATTTTTTGGTGATATTGCACAAGCCATTATGACGTAAGTATCCAACATGTCTGCCTCCATAGGAAAATTGAGCCACCAGGTAAGTCGTGTTTGAAATGACAAATTCATGTCAATTTTACTATGATAGTATCAGATTTTGGTACTATGGTTACCAGCCAATTTATTGTGTATGTTTGCGTTTAAGTAGTTTTATAATGATGAATAATGTAGACTTTAAAAGGGTCTAATACAGTCTCGAGTGTTTCCTCGCATGGAGGAAAGGCCAATTACACGTTGTCCCATGTATGTAAATTTGTGTAATGGTTTGCGGTGGAGGTACACATGGCGCATAGAGATATATACTTATATATCTCTATGACATGGCGTCGGTGGCGCGACCCACCCGACCGGCGCGCTCGCACTCGTCGGGTCATCGACTGGAAGTCTCTGTGGAAGAGAAAAAGCTAGCGCTACTCCCTTTACAGCCTCAAATTTCTTTAGACTCTTCGGTTGTAGAATATAAGAAAACCTGTGCTATGCCCTATGCCTGGCTATGGAAAATCTATTCTTAAAAAGTTGGGTCTAGATCTAGTCTACTCATCTCCTCATCTGATCTGGTCATATTAATTAAACCTGCACACACCCCCATTATACTAGTACGATAATTCTCTGTAAAGAGGTCTGTACTCAAAAGGAAGGAGAAAAAGAAAAGACAAAGTCGAAGAAGAAGATCCACCTAAATTGAATAATTATTATATAATAGATCTCCAAATGTAGAGACTAGAGAGATTATCGCCCCATTTTAACCAACTTTAAGCATTGCCCTCCTGCTGACTGATAATTATTTATCTGCATTTTGCTTGCAGGTTTGTGTCATTTCTAGATGTCGGAGATTGCAGCCCCTTATTCGGGCTTCAGCTAATTCTGTCTGCGAGAATGGAGATGGTAAAACATTCACAAATCAACAGCTAGATGTCAGGTTAACACAGGTAGGGGTGAGCCAGTCACATACATTTACTAAATCATGACGATAATGTGATTGTGGGTCATACTTCTTGTTTGATCTAGTTAAGGAATTGAAGTAAAGTCAAAGAAATTTGATTTTTATTTATGTAATAACTATTTATCATTGAACTCTAGTAATTTGTTTTAAAAGTTTTAAATTGTCAAATTATCCAAGGTAGACTGTTGTTTTAAAAGAGTGAACCTTTGACAAGAAAGGGGAAAATATAAGATGATGAATGAGAGGATTAGACTAATAGCTATTTAAAACTCTTTTTGCTCAATTGTAAAATTGTTTTATTGATTGATACTTTGCTTTTAGAAAACTTTTAACATTTTTGTTTATCTCTTGATCTTAAACATGTGTTTTATATATTGTATTTCTTTTAAAGGAATAATCTTTTGAAAAGTGTTTTATGTAATAAATTTTCATTCTGATCAAATATCCAGGCAAGATGTTATTCTCAGCAGTCTCAGAGGAAAGGCTTCATATCAGGTTTCATCGATAATATCAAGCAGGAAATAAACAAGAACAAAGAAATGAAGGTAAGATTGCCTTGACATTCCGGACACATTCAATTCCATATATCTTGCCATATAGAAGGATATGTTGTTGAAATAACTACTTTGAAATAAGAATAGCAGAATTTCCAGTTACTTAAATATAGTAATATACCTACCTCATAGATGCATCAATGTGAAGAAAATTTCCTCTCTACAAGTCTCATATCTGCAAAATTATGAAATATTGTTAATATTATTGTTCCATAAGTTGCAATATCTTAAGAAATTACCTTATTTTAAAATGACCATTTTGTTTTATGATTCTGACCTTACTCCAATGTAATTAGACAGGCATTATTAAACAACAATTGCAGTTATTATATTTCTTATTTATATGAATAGCAGTTTACATGTAGCTATGTATTTACTATGTTTTCTCTTTTACATGACAGGACAATATCAAGAAGTTTAGAGAGGAGGCAGAGAAACTTGAACAGTCAGATGCCCTCCAGGAAGCAAGGAAGAAATTTGTGAGTTTGATTTATAACTTTATTTTTGCTGATGGACCCATAGTACACTATTGATATATTGAAGTATTGAATCAGAGAACAGTTAGGACCAAACTCACAGGAAATGCATCTTATATCCTTAGTAGATATCTCTAGGTAGATTTGATTTTGAATGTAGGATCATCTATTTTTGGTTTGTAGTGAGAATTCTGAAAAAGTATAAACTTGTGAGCCCATGAAATCAAGCCAAGTTCCATTCTCCAATACACACTTTTGTGATGATGAAAAGGGGTTCTCAGCTTTTAAAGGTCTGCCGTTGTTCTGTACTACGATGTCATGCATATTCCACGTAAGACTTGTAATATATATAGGTTTGACACAAACAGACAGGATTAGGGCTTGGGTTGCAATTGTTTTTCAAGTTGGTTTTAGGATTTGGACCAGGGTTGGAATTTGACTAGTGTTAGAAATTTACCTCAGACCATTGTCGTATAATCCTAGTTTCAATTTAGACCGTGACAATATTTATTATTTAGGCATGTCTTTAAAAGTTTTTTGTTGTCATCTTTACAGGAAAATCTGGAGAAGGAGACAGCTAAAGGGTCTGCTGCATTCAGGCACACGTTTGATGACATCAAGGACAAAGTATCCAAGGTATGATTGACAGCCTGAAAGTGACGACATGTAATTGTTACATGGACACAAGCCAAGAATATCAAAATACTGATGTAATGCACCTTGATAGATGCTTACTAGTACCATGGTCTAGTAGGCCTGTACGTAAAGAGATGATTTGTGCAGAAAATATTTCATTTCATTTATTTTGAAAGGTCAAAGTAGGGGGAATACATGGAGGGGGAGGGTAGAAAAGTAATCATAGAATAGTATAGTATTAATGACTGCTTTGAGAGACATAGTTGTTTTGATACGCTCAAGTAGAGTTATTTATTTGTATTTTTTCTGTGCCAATCTAATTTTATGTTTATTTCCCCACATACAGGGTGTAGAAGAAGCACAGAAGCAGGAGTGGGTCAAGAAGGGAATGGATGACCTGTCCAAGACGGCTAAAGGTGCTGCTGAGAGGGTCAGCAAGTCAGGAGAGGATATCAGTAAGAGCGCTGCCTTCAAGACCATCTCAGAGGTATGCCATCTTCCTTCTACTGTAGTGTTCCTGGGGGGTGTTTCACAAAGACTTAGATTGACTTTAAGTTGGACTTAACTATGGCAGGCCATTTATACCACTGTTTGCTCTCACTGTTAACTGGCATTGGTCTCTCAAGGGACATACATCATGGTCACAAATCTACAGAATTTATATTTGTTGATAATTCATTATTGAAGGAAAAAATATAATCTAAAGATCATAATGGTGAGAGCAACCAGTGGCATGAGTTCCTGCATAGCCAATAAATATATTGCTCAGAATACAAAGAAATAGCTGATATTATTATTATATGTGTCCCCATTGGTCAGCCATACTCTTCGTCGATTAGAGAGCAGAAGACACGGCCTGTATATATTTACTTCCTAGGTAGTGTTGAAGTAGGTTAGACACTGTTATCCCTCTTTTACCAAAGGTGGTGTCAGAAGCATGATGATGATGATGAACAGCATTTGTATGGCGCCATATATCTGTTTTGAGTGAAGCTTTGAAGTGGTCCAGGTTGTCAATTTCGCGAATAGATGATGGGAGGGAATTCCACAGGCGAGGAGCAATAGAGGAAAATGCCCGGTCTCCACATCCCTTGAGATGAGTAATGGGCATCTGCAGAGTAAGGCCAGATGAGCGAAGTACAGGGCGGAGATGACGCCGATCGATGCATTATGTTTTCTTGTAGTCTGTCCTTATGTCTGTCCATTCCGCTTTTCGCTACCGCGATAACTCACAAAAGGATTTCAATCAATCTTGGATAAAGTATAATGAGCATGCAAGAATGAATTGATTAGACTTTGGGTGGAAGAGGTCAAAGTTGAAAGATCACAGGGTCATAAAAAGAGATTAAATTCACAGAAAATATCTTTTTGCTGTGATGACTTACCCAAAGTTGAACTGAGCTTGAGTATGTACGAACATTGAACAGATTAAATGCAAAGTTTAGTTAGCGAGGTCAGATGTTAAAGGTCCCTGGATCATTCTTCAATGAACATACTGGTACACACATACAGACAGAGGCATACTAGAGACGCAGTGGCATGTATCTTTATTATGAGTTAATGCCCTTCTGGCTCTCATCAGATGATATGATACAGTGCAATCTGATTTTTATTCCACAGAGCGTAAAGGCAGTGAAGGAGGAGATAGATGAGAGCACCACATCAAGGGCAAGGCCATACAGGGCCCCAAGTAAGTGATCATTCTAGCTCTAATCACGACTAACCCTCACAACCCTTTGGTTGCTTTCTTTGCATCTCTGCACGGTTACTTGTTTGCAAAATGGCTCTGCCAAATCCCTCTTTTTCTGATGTTTATCAGCCTCATGAATACACCTTTTAACACCGTATAGATTACTCTTGCACTGGTAACAGTTAAATATGGTAGCCTTAAAGAGTTAACTTTGATGAGTATCCTTTTTCAATATACATGTAACCTGGTACTTCAAAGGTAGAAGATTGCATTCTTTTTTTAAGATTTTGTTAAACAGTTAAAAGGGACTTGTATTTCAAAAATATATGTCTTCAAAGTGGAACATTTGTAGATGTTTTTCAACTATTGAAAAACTATACTCACTCACATGCTTCAAAGCATCTGGTAGTTACTATTTTTGATGAACTTTAGTGCGATAATTTATTGATTTGCTCTCCAAGTTTAGATAAACTTTTCACAGCAAAACTCTTTTTCTATTGATCTCAGCTCGGTTACGGAAAAGAACGGAAGGTTTAAATACAGAAGAGGGAGAGGCAAAGACCTTCGAAGCCAATGAGTAAGTCTGATTGATCGCTATATACAACTTCGCCTTCTTTTGGATGAATTAAATGTATTTATTGTTACTAGGATAATTAACTAACATTGGAATGTGCACTTCTTGTTTTGACGAAGGAGATGCTTCTATTATGTGAATTTAAAAAAAGGAAAGGTATCAAACTTTCCTTATAGTTATCATCTGGAAGACAATGTTTGTTGATAGTTTGTTGTTTTGGATTATTGGATGTACATTAACTAATTTCTTAACACGATACTTCCTGAATCAAACACATAAGGTGGCAGATTTACAACAGAGTTCTGATAACCCCGCTATAAAGACCAATGCCATCTTATTTATTAAAGGAGAGTAGAAAGATGATGTACATGTATCATCTCCCTCAAATACACTACTAGTATGCAATTTGTTGAGATAACATACATGTAGCTTTATATCCTCTTTTTTATGTTCTCACTTTTAACAAAATTTGGAGAAAACTGATTGGAACAGACATAGATTACCGTAGTTGTAAATTCTGTAGCATAGATGTTGCTGTGTTCCCCCAATTGTTCTCACTCTTTGTATTGGAATTTATACATTTATTGTTATTATGTTCATATTGTAGAGATGCAACTGGAGTGGTATTACACAAGGATTCTAAGTGGTATCAGCAATGGAAGAACTTCAGTGAAAACAACCAAGTTTTTAACAGTGAGTACTAACGTTTTCAGTGTGGGCAATTCAACATTGGGTCTGGCACCAAATGCGCCTGGCTTTTTCATCAGTGATATAAGGTTAGGGTAAGGGACGCTATTGGGTTCTAGCAGTGAAAAAAGTACATGGGGACTCGGGGCGAATTAGCCCCCGAAATGCCCGAAAGTCATAAAAGAGCCCCCCGAATTACATAGAGTTCAATGCAGAACAAATTAAAGAGTGTTATTTCATGCAAGCAAGCTTGAAAAGTAGCCCCCAAAATTTTTTAAGAATTTTTTTCCCTGGGTTCTAGTTCTAGAGTTAGGGTTTGGTGTAGTGTTCGGTCCAGGGTTGAAGTTAGAAATTTGGTCACTATATGGAACTGTCCAAACAGCTAATGTCACTTGAGCATATATCGTACAACCACAGTATCAGATGATAACTTTTATGATATTAATCACTGCTATGTGGTGTTTGCAATTATCAAGGGGCATTACCTTTAGCCTTTAGATATAGATGGATAGATATATATATATATATATATATATATATATATATATATATATATATATATATATATAGATATGTATGTGTATTATATGTTATTAATTTACAACTGTTGTCTTCTGTTTTCCAGTGCATGTCTTTTCCAGCTATATGTTTATTTCATGTCAAGCAGTTCTGGAAACCTTCATGGGATACTTTGACTTCTTGATAATATCTGCATGTTTATTTGTATATGTATAAAGTTTTTGCTTGAAATTAATCTTGCAAAACTAATTTCATTTCTGTTTGTGTTTACAGAGATGTTTGACCTCAAGATGCGTTACGATGAGAGTGATAATATCATGGTGCGTGCTTCCAAAGCAGTCACAGATAGAGTGAGCCAGCTACTAGGTAAGATGTGTGTGTGTGTCATTGGGTTTTTACAGAGGTGTAGCAATCAGATATGATTATTTACGTTTGGGGACCGACCATTAACGTCACCATCCGAAGACGTAACTCGGTTTTGAACCGGGGTTGCCTGAGACAGTTTGTAGATGAAGACAGAGAGCTGACCAAGTGAACATGCCGCTAATTCAAATTAGAAGAAAAAATAAATACAAATATTTTAACTTGATTTTTTATACAAATTGTTGAAATGGGTGGATGGGATGATACCCATATTATTGAGTTTAAAACACACTTTTGGTCAAGAAAGGTAAAAGAATCCTTCTGGATAAAAAGGATTAATCCTTAAATGAATATAGACCCTGGGTGTTCATTGTCATCTATCTTTGCTCCAGTATTAGTAAGTTTTCTGTATCAATTCTAGAAATGTAATTTTGTTTTCAGAGCCTCTAAAAGATGGAGCTATGTGAAAAGACAAGTCAAATAGTTGTTTGTTTCAGTATTATCAATCACTCTGTATATATTGATCTACAATGACATTGATCTACATTTCCCACACTCAACCCATGTGATGTAAATGGGTACCTGGCAGGAATTAATTCCTTGAAATGCTAGAGTGCCGCATAAATGGCAGCACAGCTAAAGCCGGGGTACAAATCTCCAAGGTTGGGGGCGCTTAGAGACTTAATTGTAATTCGCGCTATTTAAAAGCTGAGTACTATTATTATTATTATCTTTCAATCATAAACAGGAGGAGTATTCTCACCGACCGAGTTGTCCGGAGTCCTGACAGAGATCATCAAAATAGACCCTACCTTTACCAAGGAAGGATTTCTTAAGATGTGTGAGCTTGAAATTATACCAAATATTCTAGAGGTGAGTTCAATATGAACTTTTGGTGTTACATTTGCTTGTGCCTCTCCTTTCTTTATTTTCTTATTGTTTATCCTTGAGTTGTTACTCTCTTATTTTGTCCTTATGCTATATTTTCACCAGTCTTCTGAGTGCATCAGTTGGTTGGGCAGAGGGACCATTAGGGTTACAATGATTAAGTTTGCTCTCTTCTTCCCTGGCCACCATCTTTTGCACTCGGGGTATTGCCACAAAATTTGTATTTGTATAATTTTTTGTCATTCTAATTTTGTAATTACCATGATTATATTATTTTATTGTTATATTTCTTGAAAGTGCTGAATAAATAATACAATATTACAGTAATACAATACCATACCTTCCCAAATCTGTAGAATGTAAATGTAATAGAATTATTTTTTATTTTAGCCCCTCTTATTCAAATATTTCATTCATTTACTTGAAGCGGTGCTCTTGGAACCATGCCTCTTATGTATTTCTTTAATATTCATGGTCTTTTTGTAAACAATCCACTATGAAATAAATACATTTTGATTCCTTTGCGTTTTGTTTGTGATATGTGTAGTTTGTTCTACATCTAATTATGTAATCACTTTCTCTGTACTCTCTTTATCTCTTATCATATCTACAGGCTATGATTAGAGGAGATCTAGAAATCATTAAAGACTGGTGTTATGAAGCTGTGAGTATATATCGACTATCACAAATTCCATCCAAATGACATTCCCACTGTGTTCATCCCTATACTCCACATACAAGTTGGTTGTACTGGTAGTTTTATGTGTGATATTTGATTTTGGGTTTCTATGATGAATAAGACCAGACATTTACTAAAGATAAAAACTGGTACTGCTTCAAAGTGTTAAACATGTACTTTTCACATGTTTCCTTATGAAAAAGGCTGACATTGTAATTTTCATATCAACTGGATGCACATAGCCTACGTAGCACAGAGGACAACTCCTTCTTAAGCTACCTCACACAAAAACAAGTTTTAAGTATCTCTGGGAGATTGCACTTTCAGTTGGGCCGCTCCAAAGTTTTGGATTAACCCAACATTAGACATAAGAAAAGCCTGCTGTCTTCTAAGTTTTGGTGAAGAGGGCACTTGTTTTTAGGAGTTTTGAATAGTCTATTTGGTTGTGCTTGTAATTTAAAACTGTACTGTTAGGAGTTATGTTTTTATCACAGCACCATAGAGTATATTTTTACTGTAGGTGTGCTATATCAATTTATCTAAATATTATTATTATTATATATGCGCTATATAAATTTATATAAATATTATTTTTAGATGTAATTAGCACAAAAGGGGACCACATACATTTCAGAAGAAAGTGTGTGTGCTTATATATATTCCTTTGTTTTGTAACTTTTATAAATGATCTAGAACCAAGTACCTAATGATATTTGTTTTGCTTCATTTCTCAGCCATACAACCAGCTTGCCACACCCATCAAACAAGCCACCCAAATGGGATATAAGTTTGACTCCAAAGTATTAGACGTAGACATGGTTGAGGTAAGTTTTCACATCCTTCTGTTGTTTCATTCTGTCAAGTACGTTTCTCTCAGGCTGTCCTTCGGTCTCTCTGTGACTCTCCTAATTATCTCTGAATATAATAATAATAAGTATAATAAGGTAATGCACATATATTGTGCTATCTGTCTAGTAAAACTTTTCTGAGGCACATTTTGAAATCCAAAAAGTAAGAACTACCACCAACAAAAAAAGACTACAGAATCGTACAAAATGTGTTTATAATTACATTCACGTACTGTATGCGTTTGGAAAAATAATTGCTTCAGGTAAGACTTAAAAGAATGTATATGAGCTGGTAATTGATTCCATAAACATTTTGCAACAGCTGAGAAAGCCCGGTCTCTAAGAGATGACCTTGTTCTCGAGTTACTCCATTGTCGATTATTGTCTCTGTCTGCTTCCTGTCTCCCCACGAATGTCTCATACTAACCGGTCTTCTGTCGGTTTACTATGTTTCTAATGAAAATGTAACTACATTACATTCTATTGACATTGGAAAACCATTAGTTTTCAATAAGTGATCGTAATGAATATGCTGCTATGTATGCTAACTTTAGATTGTATATTTATATGTAATTACGTACATTGTAAAGAATGTAAACTCTATCTGTACTTAGTGGCCTGAATTCACAAAGGAGGTTTGTCAACAAACCTAGGTTTATGTGCGTCATATGACACGTTTTTACGCGTTGTTTACAAACCTGGTTTGTAAAAACGCATCGAAACGCATTATATGACGCACAAAAACCTAGCTTTGTCGACAAACCTCCTTTGTGAATTCGGGCCAGTGAGTTATAGTTTGAATTTATGCTGAATTATCGACACATCCAGTGCACTCTATTATATGTTGACACTCACATACGGTAACCACAAAAGACAAGACTGGTTGTCATGATAACCTTTTCCTCTTTCCCAATCTTGTCTCTTCTTCAGTTGTCTATGGGTAAGATGATGGATCAAGGCCCGGTTCTAGTGATCACCTTTGTCGCTCAGCAGATCATGGCTGTTAGGAATGCAAAGGGTGTCGTGGTCGAAGGAGACTTGGTAAGTTTGTCCATTGTGTTGTTTTCTATGTATTTCTTCTTTGATATGCTAATATTATATGTACTGGGCCCGTCTAATAAAGAGTTGATCCGAATCAATCGCAAGTTTGCAGTCTCCTATCTTAATATGTACATGGTCGTGATTGATATCAATTGCAAATAACTTGTAATTAATCGCAAATCTATATTAGGTGGGCCCAGATCTTCTCAACATATTGAAATGTCATTCATAATTCAATGATTATTTTGAATACTAAAACTAGATTTCTTAACTTCTTAGCATTTATTGAAAACGTAATGACTCCATCCTTGTATTTGAATGTTTGATACCACCACCAAATAATGTTATTTGAACAACATCTACAATTATTAAATTAAAAAATTATAAACAAAACAAGTATGTATGTACATATATGAATGGCCTGCACTATTTTTACTCATCATTATTACCTCCTACTTTTCTACATTGTGTCAAGTATTTGCCAACGCTGTTTGGTTGAACTCCAAATTTTGAAGCATTAATAAACTGATGGAACATATTTTCTCTTGAAATCGCCCTCTACAGGAGAAGGTGATGCGTGTGACGTACGTCTGGGTTCTATGTCGGGATCAGGAGGTCCTAGATCCTACGTCAGCATGGCGCCTCCTGGACATGTCAGCTCATTCTGCAGAACAATGGGTCTAACTCTAAGCTCAGTCCCACCTAGAGAGGATTTTGTCTGTACCTCAAGCAGTAACAACCTTCTGCAGTTGTGCAGGAGAATGGGTCTATGCTCAGTCCCACTCAATGCCAATTTTGTCTGTACCTCAGAGAGCTACAGCCTCCCCCAACGGAGCTTGGTCTATCATGATGCACTGAAGGAGTTGGCTTAAAGTAGTCCCCCGAAGAAAATTCATGACAACTGATAATGACTGACAAATTATATATGGATAGAAAGATTTTATCTTGAAAAACACAAATAATTTGCTGAAAAATCATATAGATGTCATGGAAAGGCGTAAAATGCAATGTTGTGGCTAGCTGTGTCTCGCATGTGACGTCACAAACCTTGACGCTCTACGGAGGACGGCTGAAGGCAGAAAATCTGGATCTCAAAGTTAACATTTTTGAGAGATGATTACTGCGAGCCCAAAACATATTTTGAAGAGGGAAGTTGTTATATTTGATTAGTGAGGCTTCCCCTTTGCAATGATATGAATTTTGTATCAATTCAAAACACTTTTAATTCTTTGGGTGACTACTTTAATAACCTCATTCAAAATTCTCTTCATGAGACCTGTCAGTGCAACGATGAATATTGTATGATTTTTTATGGTGCCAGCTGCAACAGAAGAGGGTGTATTGCAAGCCATCTGTGAAAGGAATTCATATTGCCTTTTGTATGACCATGATCAAGATGGGCTTGTTGGACTTGTTCTCTCAAAGCTTATAATGTTAATTATGATGGGCTTCAAGTAAACCTGCCCTTGCTTATGAAAAATATTTATTACCAAGGAATTAAAGCTCTTCCCGAGACTAATAAATCGGGACAGGGTTTAAAATTGGTAGGAGTCCTTTTGCTTTTACTTTGTTTTACGTACTTCATCATTTTAAATCACAAGATCCATCCATAATTCATTAAATTCTAAGGCCAGTATTCTACTAAAATTTAACCTAACTGCGTTTAGGCTTCTTTTCAAAATCATTTTGTTGGACTGGCCCTTAAACCCGGGTCAGGTTTAACTGAATGAATAGAATACGCTTGTATGTCTTGAATTTAAGATAAGCTATGCAAGTTTTCAAATGCATGTATTCTTGTCTAAATTATACCCCTTTTCAATGTGTGGGTAAATTGAGTTAAGGATTGACTTACATGTAGCTTCATCATTAGCTTTTATTTCTAAAATGAGGATATAGGATCCACTTGTAATCCATTTTAGTTTCTTTTCTTGCATTTTAATCCTTGTTGTATTCATAAATAATAAATCTACTCCAAATTCTGTGCAGAAAGTATAATGGTCAAATATTCCTGGACATTGCTCAATGCTATTCAGTCAACAATCTTGAAATATAAGATTATTTGTAATAATTAGATGGATGGAATGCTATTGTCAGGGATTCAAAATGGAGAAAGTCCACAAATTTAACTTCATATTTTGTACTTGATCTAAAATGTTACAATAAGTCATATATGCTTTTTTAAACAATGGACCTGCTTTTCACCTCTGATTTGGAGGATATTGAGAGGAAATATTTAAGATACTATTATGACATTGTTGCATAATTAAAGAATATATTGTAAATTGAACAAATGTGTATAACTAATGATTCAGTGCGGATAATTGGACAATTTTGTTGTGAAGAAAGAGAATGTAAGAAACAGAGAGACAGAGAAACAGATTGAAAGAGAAAGAAACATGGACACGAGTCAAAGTTATAATCTAACCAAGGGAAGCTCTAGAGAGAAAGATGACAGAAATAATTGAAAAAAAGGATGTTAGAAACAAATAAAGAAGGGAAGGAAACATACTTTTATACTGTTTTTTATATCAACTGACAAAAGAGAAGCTATTTCATTTGTTGAGATCCAGAAGGGTGTGAGCTCTAGGCAGACATTAGGGACTTTTAGATTTACACGAGAGCGTGGACTGCCACGTGTGACATTGTGTTAAGGCACTGGGCCGTGCCCGGCAGTGCCTTAAAAGGACGTCACATTACCTTAAAAGGATGTCAAACGTGGCGGTCAGCGTTCTTGTTGTGTAAATCTAAAAGTCCCTAATAATTGTGATTTGTACCTCGACAACAAATAATTGTTGGAGGGGAACGTGACTTTTTGAAGTTGATCATACAAGATAAACCAGGAACAGAATATTTGACGTAGCATTATGGTGAACAGATCTTGATTGCTGGTAAGAAAAATTATGTGTACACAATAATTGGGCAAAAGATTTTTAAGAAATCTGCTAATCATCCTTCACTTTCACTCACTTGTGTAAAATTATTCAGAGAATTCATTTTCTCTTTACCACTACTTGAGCTGTAGACACATAACACATCACACACACACACAAACATGCATACTGTATCCATTATGTGACAGAGGGAAGGAATAAACCAGAGAGTGAAACAACAAAGAACATTTGAAAGGAAGAAAGAGGACAAAAGCAGGAAACAAAAGACGAGGGCCTGAAACACGAGTAGTAGTGTATTGTATACATGTATATATTTATATCAAAGATTCACCACAGACACTAATCCTATCATTAATCAAGTTACGCCCCCCCCCCCCCCACCTCACATCTATTACCACAAATAATCTTCGTAGGAACAATTTTTTTTTCACTAAAAAAATTGACCAAAAGAACAAGAAATCTCATTTCTAATATTTATATCATGTATCATTCTTTGTTTTTACAAAAAAAGATGTAAAATAAAATGTTACATACCGATGCAGGACAATTTGCCGGGAGCAGGATTTAAAATAATTCAAGAAATTCAATTTTAATGTAAAAGCAGAGCAATATATTTTTCATATTGTTAATAAAATTTCTGGGTATTCCTCATTTTACCAATATAGCAGTCCAGATAAAAAATGTCCTGGCAACTACATTGACATTTGCTGGAAGAAATGTAAACTTCTTTTTATTTTCAAATGTCAACACTTCCAGGTACTTAACATTTCTATATATTAAGTTACTATTTTATTTTGTTCACTTGCTTCACTATGCTCTGACTATCATTCTACCAATATACAATGTCATACTTGCAAGATGGAACTTTCAATGGTTCATGTTCATCCAGCAACGATCTGACGGTGATGTCACTGCCTGTTGTTAGGGTCAAGTAACGTGTTGGTTGGGTCTAGGATTAGATTAAGGTAAGGAATTCCACTGGTATTAGAAATTGACAGTGGAGCTATGACAAACAAATATTTTAGTACCAGCACAAACTTCCCAGAAACAGTGGTCACTGTCAGGAATATTTTTACATCACATCAGTTAGAATCCAAAGTACAGCAGGAATCCTATATACTCTTGTTTATCATCCAGGCACGTTAGAAGCCTTGCGAAATGTTAGGGGTCAGTCCACGTACAGTCCTTTCAGCTTTCACTCTTCCTTCCCTCGAGTCCTGAATCACCAAAATGTGTGTGTGTAAATGGGTTTATACAGATGTGTATAAATCAGATATTATTATTTACATCCGGGGACCAACCTTTAACATCGTCATCATCCGAAAGACGCGACTCGGTTTCAAACCGGGGTGCGTCAGAGCCAGTTTGTAGGCGAAGACAGATAGTTGACCAAGTGAACGTGCTAAGACCAAGTCGCATCTTCCAAAGTGTTTGGAAGGCCTCATGCGGTTGGAGCCCAATTTACATGTACTTGTCCATTACCAACACCATCGTTCTCTTCACATTGGTCATCTGCACTCTCTTCATCTTTATCTTCATCTGACTCTTCATCACACTCTTTATGCTTGGATGTACTAGAACGTTCTTTGGAAGCCTTCTTATCTTGTGCTCTAAGGTAGGTTCTCCTTTCTCTCTCGGATAGAAAAGCTAGCTTTTGTCTAATCTCTTCACCGTTATCCTCATTATTCCTGATATAAGAAAAAAAAATACACTGTATTAAGCAGTACACTAGTGTGAGTATCATTAATATCGTTATCACTATCATTGTCAATTATCATGGGTGCTATTATTAATATTATTATTATTAATATTGTTAGTATTATTATTATTATTTATTTATTTATTTCCGATATTTAGACAGGGACCTGGTGACTCATCACCAATAATGGTGGTGTTATTATTAACAATAATTATTATTTTATAATCATCAATTTAATCATTATAATCATGTCCCTTCCCATTCCTGTTCACAATAGCATTGCATATGGTCAGTTGATGGGAAGGGACATACCAATGACTTCTGTTCATCTAGCTGACTGATGAATGACTGGCATGACGATTTCACAAATGTAATTTGCTTTTGGAGGTATTTTTAGGGGTGGAGCTAAGGAAAAACAAAAGTAGGTAATAGAAAAAATGATATAGAATATATGACATAAATGTACATCAAAAAGTCAAAGACATTATTACAGATCAACAAAAGTCAACATGAGTTTGTAATTCAGTCACCCTTTAAAGAAAGATGCTTTTTGTAGGGGTGGAGCTAAGGAAAAACAAAAGTAATAAAAAAAATAATATAAAATATATGACATAAAAAAATGTACATCAAAAAGTCAAAGATATGTGATGTATACATTATTACAGATCAACAAAAGTCAACATGAATTTGTAATTTAGTCGCCCTTTAAAGAAAGATGCTTTCCTTACCCATCACCCTCTCCCTGTTCGACTTTCTGTCCGCATTTGCCACATACACCTTCAGCTTCACAGCAAACCTTACAGATGATGTGATACGAATCCTTAACTCTCTTCTGTTGGCACTTGGTGCTGGAAAATGGAAGCAGAAAAAAAGGAAAAAAATTGTCAAAATTTGTGAAACTTTGTAAAGAACAGCTGCAAATGTTCACAAGCATAAGAAATGGAAGGTATAGACCCTGGATGTCATAAAAATATAGTTATACATAGTACGATTGGCAATGCAATTGTATATTTTTTTTACTAAAATTTTTTACTAAAAACTATTCTGAGACTATTTCTTACCCAAGTAACCTATGATAGGCAAATTCATGCAAAAAAATATATTAAAAAAATTGACTTGAAAACACATCAGACAATTAGTCTGAACCGAGTCAGGAGCAAATTTGAAGAAATTATATTTTTAAATGTTGTAAAACCAAAGATATAAGAAGAAAACTGACCAAGTATCTGTACTAAAAATCGTACATGTAAAATTGGTCGTATACATTCGACAGCTGAAAATGACGCGCACGGTTGCATTACGTGCGTTCTCGAATCCAAAATCATACTTCACACACACACTCTCGCCATACCGCGAATGGTCCTTCGTGGGGAGCTAGCCGGCTGAGAGTTTGCAGCGATACCAACGCAGCTTCGGAGCTCCGCAGAGTGCCATTTTAGCGGGACTCGGAAGGGTTCGCGTGGGAAGGCAGCGGCCTTGCTTTTTGCCCAAACAACGCTAGATCGGCTGCTGGCAAAATGAAAATAACTAAGATCGAGAACATCGTCGGTTTCTTAACTTTTCAGTGAGATAATTCTGAATTCTAATTGAGACTATATAATCAATTGAATCGACAAAGAAACCTCGGTAGAACTCTTATAACTATACAAAAGCTTGTTTATTTCTTCATTTGACATTTTGTTTTCGACCATTTTTTCGTGCGCGAGTCAATGCAAACTATGTATTACCAAACTTTCAACACGCAAGGAACGGGGAACACTCGCGGACCTCGTATCAAATTTGTTGCAAAAAAAAAATTCAAGTGTGATTTTGAAGCAGTGTGATTTTGAAGCAGTGTAGAATATTGGCGCTGCAATGCGCAGAAATATACTTGAAAGAAACTTAATAAATCATACCTGAATTTTCAGAAAATCGTATTTGTATTAGTGTACCTAGATGTGACTTGTTTATAACTCAGATTTTATGAAGATTTGTCGGGAAAAAATGTCAATTTTTTCCGTTTGGTGGTCATTTCTAGGCTAATATTTAAAAAGTTACTTCAGTAATGGGCCCGATGTTTCTCTTATCACACTCGCATGTTATTTCTACATAGATTAAACAGAGGATGGTTAAGGGTAAGACCGGATAACATTATAAAAAAGATATATCCTTCCTACCTCCCATATCCAAGTTTTGGGCTGATTATTGCCGACCCACCGCAGCAAGGCCATTCAGATTGTCGTACGCGAGCGAAGCGCCCTCTAGTGCCCCATGAATGTGCCTAGACCCCTATGAGTATGATTCGTAATTTCGTATAGACTAGATTTATTATTATTATGAAGAATGTTGCCAAGTCATTTTAAGTTTAATAAAAGACTCATCATTATTAATAATATTCTGTTATAGTCACAGACTAGGGCAAGATACAATTTCTTTTAAAGAATGAAAACACATGGACATGGACGTGGACAGCGACAGGACACTAGTCTCAACATTGACTTTCATGCAGTTTTCACTAACTTGTTTTTCAATGTGTGGGGCAACATAAACATCATAATGCACATCATAACACATGTCCATGAAATTAGCACTCACACACAAATTCCAATGGCAACAGGGCATTTTGTATCATAAAAACTTACCATTTCCTTGCCTGAGTCGAAGCCTTGTATTTTTTGTACTTGATTTTCCATGCCAGTATATCTTTACATCGTTGACAAACCCCAGAAATAATCATTTCGTTGAGATCTTTCGTTCTCTGGCTGGTGTCATGCATCGAGTTTTTAAAACCCATTTTATTCACATGTTTTGGAGGTTTGTTCTTCTTAGCGTTTCCCCTTTGACTGCTCATGATGGTCAATAATTAGAAAAGCTTGACAAAGTACTACAAAACTGAAATCAAATGTAGGAGTAGATAGATCCGAGAAGCAGTATTCTACACGGCCACGGCTATATCTATACGCCGAACGACAGGCAGAGCATGAGCATGAGGGAACGAACGAACGTGGAGCTTCTATACTGCACTGACCATACCAGCGCATATAATAGCGTGCGTGCGAGCATCACACACATTTCGAACGGATTGTGCAATCGGTCTTTATTTCCGACACCCCCCCCCCCCCCCTTCACACCCTGAGTTACATTTCAAATAAAGGTATGGTGTAATGTTGGAGAGAGACAAATTGTGATTCAGCAGTAAAATATATTAAAAAACTGGAGGGGGGGGGGGGGAGGGTGGGCACTCTCATAGAAGTGGCTACCTACCCGTGTCCATCAACCTAAATGACCCTTATTGCGTATACATGTATCGCACATTATCTAAAAATGGACCCTAATCAGTAATGGCATATACAGTAAGAAAACGTTGACGCCTGTGAACCTAAAAGGTTACCCTTTTTCGTTTTTTGTGCGAAAACACCCCCTTTTTAAGGAAAACGTCGACGACGCCGTATAGCATATAAAGACACCATTTTTCTGGACGCGGGTACATAGCCAGTCATGTTGGGAGCCCCCCCCCCCCCCCCCCTGGCCCCAACTAGGGAATTGGAACTCTCTGCTTCCACCCTCGATATTATAATTCAGGCCTCCCTAGCTCGCTCACTCTCTCGATCCTAATTCCCTCCCCTCACTATCTTCCTCGCCCCTCTCTCCATAGGCGCCGGAAGTGGGTGGGGGCAGTTGCCCCCAATCAAAAAAATGGGGGGGGGGGGGGGCAAAACGCACTTTTGCCCCCCCCCCCCAAAAAAAAAAAACGCCCCCCCCCCCTCAAAAAAAAAAAGCAGTAAAGGAGTAAAGATGGTTTGTATTTTTAACCCAAAAGAACATAACATTAATAAAAACCTGAATTAAATGACATATACAATTCTATTCAAAGAAAAGGATAGTTAACAGGAATTAAATTTCCTAAACATTGCGCACGCTACCTATATTTTATCAATAGAGGTTTTTATAATAGCGCGCGCATATCGTCGACATAGCGTGAGTTATAGGGGTGAGTAGCGTCATGAGCCCCTGAACGCTGGCATACTGATGGGGGGGGGGGGTGATTTTTATTTGATACCAGTGATTTACAAATTTTGCTGAAATGACATTATTTTCCGGTATTTTTTCTCAATTTTTTCTCAAGTCATACCTTTTTATACATTTGTTGGAAATTAGAAATTCTAAAATTTACAGTCGGGCGAAAAACATGCTTATTAATAAGCTTGTATGTCAGAGTCTGCAGAACAGCCGGGCTCGGGGGCTCGAGCACCCCTCACTTTTTGAAAAAAGTTTGTTAAAGAGAAAAAGAAAGAAGGAGAGAGAGAAAAAAGTGACCTGCCAATGTCACAAAATAATGAGGCATCAAAATATGCTCATCTGACCGTAATTAAATGCCTAAAACCCCAGAGCTTACGGGGACTCCATTCCCGTACCCCACCAAGGACCCTAAGGCGGTCCCCTGCATGCTCATATGACCGTAATTAAATGCCTAAAACTCCCGAGCTTCCGGGGGCTCTGCCCCCAGACCCAATCAAGGGCCATAAGGCGGTCCCCTGTATACTCATCTGACCGTAATTAAATGCCTAAAATCCCAGAGCTTACGGGGCTCCGCCCCCGGACCCCACCAAGGGCCCTAGGCGGTCCCCTGTATGCTCATCTGACCGTTACCTAAAATCCACGAGCTTCCGGGGGCTCTGCCCCCTTGACCCCACCAAAGACCATAAGGCCGGGCCCTGCATGGATGCTCATCTGACCATAATTACATGCCTAAAAACCCAGAGCTTACGGGGGCTCCGCCCCCGGATCCCACTAAGGGCCCGCTAAGGCGGGCTCTGTATGCTCATCTGACCGTTATTGAATACCTAAAACCCCTGAGCTTCCGGGGGCTTTGCCCCCTGGACCCCACCAAGGGCCCTAAGGCGGGGCCCTGTATGCTCATCTGACCGTAATTAAATGCCTAAAACCCCATAGCTTACGGGGGCTCCGCCCCCGGACCCCACCAAGGGCCCTAAGGCGGTCCCCTGTATGATCATCTGACCGTTATCAAATACCTAAAAAAAAACCGAGCTTCCGGGGGCTCTGCTCCCTGGAATCTCCGCCAATTGGTGGTGGTGGCGATGCAGATTTTTCTTTTGCCCCCCCCCCCTTCCAAACGTTTTTGCTCGTTACGTCACTGCCCCTGGAAGGTGAGCCCCCTGGAATATTTGCCCCCCCCCCCCCCAATCCTCAACTGCTTCCGGCGCGCCTGCCTCCCTGCCTCCCTCCCTCGATCCCTTCCTTCTCGACTCTCTCTCTCTCTCTCTCTCTCTCTCTTTCCCTTTTCTTTACCTCTGTCTTATATTACATCGCCATCGATAATAATTATTTATTTCGTTTTACTTCTTATTATGAACTCGGCTCACAAAAATGTTATAAAATTCTTTGTCCTTCAATCTCCTAAAAATAGAGAAAATTTATGTCTGCACTGAAGCCAATATCCCTTCAAATGGCACGAAATGCAAATGAGAAGGGATAACTATAGGCATACCCGATGTTTTTCGAATACACAAGTATTTCAAGTAGCCTATCATGAATACATCAAGTACTATATGATCGTTGAGATTTAAAAGAGATCCACTAATAGGTATAAAAGTTGAAAAGAATGGTTTTTTTTGAAAATCCAAGAAAGATTACAAGTATACCCGCGGGGATTCTAGGCACGACTTGAGTCTGGAGACCTTCCATCATACAGAAATCTTATACAACACATTGACCATGAACTTCGAATGAAGCGTATACGCGTGGAAAATAATGTTCGGACGACAAATGCCATAAAAGGTGTAAAAATAGATTTTAAAAATCAATTTGTATGCCTGAAAATAAAATTTGCCCGGATGCGTATCTCATGCAAGACTTCTCTTTACAATCAAAATTTCCTTTTCTCATGCTGCTTGCAATCATACGTCCTTGAACATAGCTGTGAATTCGAGACATTGGGGCTATATACTTCGAGGTAGATGCCGGGGTAGATGAACTTTCAACATGTTCAAAATGCCTAGACTATTTGTTATTTGTGATGGAAGCATTGTGCTGGTGTTGATTCTAACGCGTGTATAATTACACAGAGGCTGCAAAAAATAAAGTTTCATGGTCATAATTTGCACGTGAATAGCATTGTTATTTTTCATTTCATTCACACATCGATTCGCTTGGTTTGCAATCAATAACTAACCCCTAAGAACAGACTGCTAGTCTATTAGCACATGTGCTTGGGTCAGACATGCCTGTAAAGAATAATATCTGCTTTCATGAATATCGTCATCATTGGCAAGTGAAATGTTGTACGAGACAGTCGAGCTATCGGCAGAAACGCTCACCATTTTAAAACCACTCTTTTTATAGAAAATTATGCTTGCTAAAGGATCTTCGACGGGCCCGGTCAACGGCACGCATTGTGCATGATATTGGCAATCAAATGTGAGTATTGGCCTTCTTCGTCTTTTTCTCTTTGTTTTTTCTTCAATTAACAACAAACACGTTTCAGTCTTTTCGAACGTGAAAATCTAGGTCAAGTTGAGCTGAGACAAAATCACGACAGACCATGTGGAATAAGGCTTACTTCCAATCATCGGGTCACCCGGCGTCAGCGGGTCGGGTCGGATGGTCACGTTATTTTACCCGACCTTTTGTGAAAACATGCCCTTTTATTCACGAAATATCCCGGGTCACTTGCTTGTAAAATAAACCCCTTACATTTCATGGTCTTTTGCAATGTACCCGACACTTTGTGAAATCCCAACGGCAAATTTACGAAAGGTCGCGTCATCTTCCGCGATCGTTTCACGAAAGGTCGTGTAACGCGACCGCCCGACCGGACGCGATGATATAGATGATTCGAAGTAAGCCGAAATAATGATTGGAAATGGATCCGCCTCTAGTGGCGATTGCTTGAGTCAACTTTCAATGGGTCTGAGCCTCTTCGAGATGATAACAAAGTATTGCGGTAAGGGAATAGAGTCGATTTTCCAATCAGTTAAAGTGCGGAACCATGTTCGATTTGCATATCTTTTCTTTCAAGTAATCGAAGGATGGGTTACGTTTAACGAAATTTATGGTTCACCATTCTACATCCTAAGACGATTCAGTCTCTCTACATAAGCAGTGATGCTACGCTCTATCATTATTTCGTTTTCTTTCTCTATATTTTTGTCTGTGACGAGTACTTCAATAATTTGATTTACATTCCATGCCTTCATTATTTTCTCGTAAATATTATTTTGAAATAAGAATTCGTCATATTTTCCTCAAATTTCTAAGCGAAGATTACTTTTGTGAAGCTTTATTTGTATTATGTAATAATGTTTTTAATAAAGCAGTTATTGTATTACATTATCTTTGACTCTTGTGAGTTACTGAGTGACAAAGCATGATGGTCACATTATCAGAAAACAAAGCTAATAATTAATGGTAAAGCATTCACCCGAAATCCTGATTTGGTTATGAGGATGTTTTTTTTAAAGGGCTTCATCCGAAATTCGACCTGTTGTATAGTAGACAGTAATGTAATCACTCAACAGAAACAAAAGTATATCATAACGTTATGACAACATTTTACTTTAAGTCTATGTTTTAGCTTTCTAAGATTCTTGTTAAGTTAACGAAACGGGAAACAAATATGCTTAACCAGTTTACATTTCAATAACATTATTACTTATTGACTTACATGTATCATGTATACTTTAATGCTAATATCGTTAGCTTTTTATGCACTAAAATGGCAATTCAGTACAGACCACGGAGCCTACTGGATACAAAAAAATAGGCAGATGCTTGAACTAATTTGGAATTAGGCAAAAAGACCAAATCAACACTTTTAACCGTAGGATGACAAATATGGCAGTGCGGCTTCGAACGCGACGAGGGGAGAAATCAATTCTATAACTCCATTCGGCATGTTTAACGATGAGTCCATTAGAAAGGGTTACACGACCCACGTGTAATCTCTGTTCCTCCAGGCTATAATCCCAATCCTCTTCACGACAGGAAATCAATGTCTTCCTAAAGTGACAATCATTATGCAGCCACCTAATTAAGGATGGAGAGCATAAAGTCAATGAAACAGAACTGAACACTCACAGAGGTGAATTAAGAGCGTTTCTGAATTCTGAATTGGAGTAGTTTTTATTCTATCCGATCGCATTTGTTGTGAATGAACAGATAGCAACGAGTAAGTATGCATGTATATTTTCATAATACGTCATATTGGTTTTCCGCCGAGAAAGAGAGAGAGAGAGAAAAAAGAAAGGGGGTGGTGAAAAATAATTTGTATTCTTATTTATTTCATTTCTATATCCGATTGCATTTCTAGCGAATAAATTAACATTAATACATAAGTATAAATGGCCGAGAGAGACAGAGAAAAAAGGGGATGAAAATAGTTTTTAAATCTTATTCATTTAACTTTTATTCGATTGCATTTCAAGCATAAAATGGTGTAAATATATTGGGCCGGGAGAGACAGAGAAGAGAGAGAGAGAGAAGAGAGAGAGAGAGAGAGAGAGAGAGAGAGAGAGAGAGAGAGAGAGAGAGAGAGAGAGAGGGAGAGAGGGAGAGAGGGAGAGAGAGAGGGGGGGGGGGGTTCTGCGGTGAATTGAATGAGACCCTTCAATAGAAATGTTCAGTATTATTTTTCATTTATACCCATCCATCATTTTGGCCATCTGTGGTTGTTTTGCTTCATCCTTAAATATCAAGAGCTCCTCAAAATGTACTTATAAAAGGTATGATTTCTCCACTTTTCCATTTCTCTCACGCTCAACGCCTGCATCACAATAAGCACATAATATACCCGTTTACATTTGCTATGCAATTACCGCAAGAAATAATAATATATAATGCGATGGGATGGGAATAAACCATCAAACTCACCACTGACTTTCAAATTTTGCATAGTTTGATATAGGGTACCTGGTACCTATAGTATTCGCATGATCAGTCAGTCGCGCGGGTACTACGTCATAGTGGCTTTTCCGCCCACATGAAAAATTCAGAGTATTAGTTTGTGTCATGCGTGATGAATTAACAGTAGTTATACAAATGCTTGTTCATTATTTTTGAAATGCTCTTGTTGATACTGTATTCCCTGAATTAAACTATACTATTATACTAGGCCTATACTACATGTATATATTACTACTACTACTAATACTACTACTACTACTACTACTACTACTACTACTACTACTACTACTATTTCTACTACCACCACCCCCGCCATCACTATACTACAATACTACTACTACTACTACTACTACAACTACTACTAATATTACTATAATTATATTACTACTAATACTACTACTGGTAGTAGTACTTCTAGGCCTATCTACTACTACTTCTACTACTATACTACTGCTACTACTACCACCACTTCTACTTCTATTACTACTACTAATAATAACAATATTACTGTTACTATATACTACTATGATACTATTGCTAGTATACTACTAGTACTACTGATACTACTACTATACTATTGATCTTACATCATGAGAATCTTTTCTATGTATTTCATTAAATATATATCGAGATGCAGTAATGACTGTAAATGGTCTTTCTCGTGGAATGACCACAAAAATAGAACAATCTAAATCAGATACAAACCAACAAACCACCAAATAAATGAATAGTTCTCTTTCATCATTATTATTATACATTCCAAATTCGTTATGTAACGACTTTGCACAACATTGGGTGGTTCTCTCCTTACACAGGGGTTGTGTTAAGTTGTGTAAAGAGAAATTCACAACTTTACGCAACGAAATGGCAGTGTAAAGTTGTGTATTTTTTTTACACAACTTAACACAACCCCTGTGTACGGAGTGAACCATCCAATATTGTGTAAAGTCGTTACGAATTTGCAGTGTAGGATATGAAATATCAAATTTTCATCTGTCAGAAATTCTACCTGAGACGACTTCGACACTATATAGACCTTACTATATACGGTTGTCCATAAAGTTGAAAAAATACAATCTTAGCTTTTTTTTAATGATTGTGACAATCTGCTTTATACTTGATAGATAAAGTTAATATCTTCCGGAACTTCATTGATCATTCTCTTTGCATCTTATAGATTACGCAGAAGTTTTAAACTTTATTTATTAAGACAAAATCATAAAAATTATATTCACAGCACTTCATGAAAAGAGGTAAACAATAAATTATTCCAACTTGTATAGACAACAGTGTATGATTTGCCCCAGTAATGTATCGTAACCTATAAAAAAGGCATTGCGTGAGAATATTTGTACCCTACAGTTGTTTTGATAGGTCTGAATAATTTCAGACAATGTAGTGTCATCATGCATGTAAAATGACATTAATCAGGATTATTTTGCGAATTTTTTGTTTGTGTTTGTTCAAGTAAGTGTAAAATGGACTATTTGAATACAGAAATGTTACCTTAAAATTGAATCTGAATGTTCCTTATACAGCTTTAAAATGAAGGGGGAAATAATTTAAAATAATTGCTCGCATGTTTAATGTTTGCTCACTTTTGAATGACGTGACTCAGAGCAAAAAGCAAGGATACAATTTCTTTGATAAAAAGCAGGAAATAAGTCACAGTCGAGTCGTATACCAACATCGATTGTTTTGTTATTAACAAACGTTACGATCGAGTGCCGATAATGGGCTTGTGTTTTCTAAATTTCGAAAGTTACCTTGATAGAAAAAACATGAATTGCGGTTGAAAATAAATGCAAAATGCGTGAAAAGCCGTATGGTAGTTTGTCAAGACCGCTACCGCATATTTTATTTTCATGACCGCTGAACGCATAAGAGCTACGGCGTAGTTCGCGCAGGCAGACAGTACATCGCGGATCTTTTTATAACACCGAAAGCATTCACAGATCGGAACAAGTTTAGTCTGTCGCTACTACATGGATATTCCTCGTTTAAAACGCGTTTGATTTATAAAGTAGCTATCATACACAGTGTATTTTAGTCAATTTAGTGTGAATCACTTCGATAGCTACTTGTTCTTGGAATATTATAATCAAGAACTGGGGAAATCGAAGAATCTAGTTATGGTCTCCAAAGAATTGTCTATTGGCGAGGAGGAATCAGGTAAGCATTTGGACGAAAATAATTATCATGTTTCGTGGTGAGATTACAACAAAATATCGATCGTATCTAGTCGCAGGTGGTAAATATGGAGTGTTTTTTAGCTAAATATCGATACAGGTCTGTTTTTAGTTTTACAAACAGATTCATATACAGGAGAAGAAGTTCGTTGTTCAGATGTAAAGCACACAATACTATTTATTGTGTCGTTGAAGTTTCCACGCTCCATGTCTGTTAGTATTTTCGAAATTATAGTGTCAAGGTTTTTATGACAAAGAGAGACAAACAGAGAGACAGAGACAGACACACAGAGAGACAGAGAGAGAGACACACACAGAGAGACAGAGAGAGAGAGAGAGATAGAGAGTTGGAGGTGTCGTTGGATAGTGGTCCACTTACCTGACTCTCAATCCAAAGGGTGAGGGGTCGAATCACAGTCCGACATCAATATTTGTCCTTTGGCAATATCCCATTTGCAACTCTCCACCAAGGTGTTAAAAGGGTACCCAGTATGATACGGAAGTCGTTGTACAATGTAGCTTTTTTTCAAGCTTTGTAAGCATCTGTAAAATGTCGCCTGGCTGGAATGCTCCCCAGGGAATGGAGAATGAGCGTACATTCATGGGAGCAAGCCTGCATGCGATGTTGGGAATAATAGTATTTATGTAAAGCGCTTTAGACACATCGTCGATGTATTAAGAACTATATAAATCCAGAATAGTATTGTTATTATAATTGTTATTGGATCCAACCTCGAGGACTGATCAGATTAATTAACAAGAGAAGAGAATAGAAAGAGAGAAAGAGAGAGAGAGAGAGAGAGAGAGAGAGAGAGAGAGAGAGAGAGAGAGAGGGGGAGGGAGAGAGACCTTTGGTAAGGAAAGGACAACAAGATTTACAAATGGGGAGTGTGATATTATACGTGATTGAGAGGGACGTGTGTAGATATAAAAAAAGGAAAGAGGAAAAGAAGGAGGAGGAAGAGGAAGAGCAGAGAAGAATATTTATTAAGATTGATAGGTAGAGAGAGAGAGAGAGAGAGATAGAGAGAGATAGAGAAAGAGAAAGAGAGAGAGAGAGATAGAGAGAGGGAGAGAGAAAGAGTAACAACATATTTTACTTGAGAAGGAGGGGGGGGGGGGCTGGATTAATTTCGATATGACATTGGTGTCACGTCGTTGCAGTATACCTTTTCCCGTTTGCCATGTCTGAGCTATAAAGGTTACACCTGTGGTGAATCTCTACTCCCCTTTCTACTGCTGGTCTGTCCTTTAAAGTCTAAGTACCATTTTTTGCCTATTTTCCCGAATCCCAAACCAGGCTTTATTCACAACCATAGAATATGCGTTTAGAAGCTGCGTTCCATACTACGTCATCATTTACCGTACCGATTACGAGCTTCTATACACCTTTGTCATTAAAGGGCGTAAAACCAAGGATTATTTACACAGCTTATTGCCTGTCATCATGCGGAATAATATGAAATTGTAATCAGGCGCGCTCTTACTCCAAAATGAGTTCGAGCATTACACATTTTGTTTAACCAGGATGTAACTTGACATTAATGTACCAGACGTAGCGGAACGCCTCTGTGAGTACAATTAGGTGTCCGAATTGAGATGATGTGTCTATTACTATGGTTACAACATCACTCTTATCCATGCACTCTGGTTCTTTTTTGATGAAGAGAAGGAGAATTTATATCACAGTCTTGGCCCCATCATACAGGTATCTTTTTCGTGTACCTGTATTTCCCACCCACTCTCTCTTACTTTCTCCCAGTTCTTCTCTCAATCAACCCTCTTTTTCTTGTTCTCTCTCTCTCTCTCTCTCTCTCTCTCTCTTTCTCTCTTTCTCTCTCTTTCTCTCTCACTTTCTCTCTCTTTCTCTCCCTCAACTCCTCACTTTCATCCCTCCCCTCTCTCATCCTCCCCTCCTCTCTCCCTTTCCTCTTCTCTTGTTTGTTTCCTTTCATCTCTCTCCCCACTCTCTTCCCCTCCCCTTCCCATCTCCCCTACAATCGCTTCCTATATAAAGGACCAACTCTAATTTACAACTTAGTTAAACAAGAGGCCAAGATCGCTTATAAATTCAAGCCTTAAAATTGTAGATCTACCGCTCGGTAAATTAAATCGTTTACCTGAAATAAAAATTACAATTTTGATTACCATCAAACTTTAAAGGGATCGTTTAACAATGTTAAATCTGAGATACACGGTCCTACATGTTACCAGTGTCTGTGATATGGTGTAATATTGAAGCCATAAAAAAAATCGCGCTTCAAAATGATCAAGAAGTGCCTCAAAAAAGTAAAAATCCTTGAGTGACCGGTTTTACCATACTCGTTTTCCCCAATAGACTGTAGTGTTATGAAAATTTGTAATTCCAATCATTAATATCTTAATAATCAGACAGGCGATCGGCTTGTAAAAGTCATGGAGTTCCTGACTGACCTAAAGGTTTATAATTATCATTGCAGCATGAGCTAAATCAAGGATTATTTCTAAAGGATCTAAGACAAAGTTACCGGATCCCTTTAACAATAAAGTAACAGTAAAAATAAAAACTGATACAAACTAAGATTAATGAATTTATACAACTCCACTGAGCATGTAGGGCGGAGGTTTACCACGATGACTCAGATCTACGTGAACAAAATGTCCTCTCATCGTTGTCCATCTATTCTTTTGTTTTTGATGAGACGATTGAAAATAAAAAGAACAACCAGATGGTGTCGCATTGATTATGTATAATTATCTAGGCTTAACAGTAAAGCTATATTAGCTAACCAGCTTGACCATGCATGGTCCAGTGTCCTTAACTGGTACGGCTACCATGTTATACTCGGGTTCATTACGTAATATTACAATGTAAAAGCTAAACTATAAACAAATAACGATTATTTTGAATACTCATTACGGTTATTCTACAACACTTACAAATCGAACAGAGACAGAATTATATTCTCAATGGAATTGTGTTTCCATATGTAATATCGAGAATAGGCTTACGTGTGTAGGAATGGGTGTCAAAAATATTTGGTCTTGTGATTATTATTTTGCGATATCTTTACCTTTCTCCCTTTTCATGCATGATGCAACTTAAATGAAATTTGGTGGATATAGAGTAGGCAGAATAAAGGCGGGGCCAAAAAAATTCCCGACAGCAGATTTTTTTTCTTCACCTCAAGAATATGACTTCAGAAACCCTACCGACCCACCACAGGCTCTCTCAATGGAAGGGTGTGGGTGGGAGCGGGGAAGAGATTCGAAGCAATGACGACAATAATGATAATTAATATATTGTGCAGGTTTTGGAATTTCTTTTTAATTTTTCTTCACTGGAATATCATTTTGTAATCCTGCTGGCCCTCGATCCTCAACCCCCTCTGCGGGATGAGGGCGGTAGAGTAACGGAGAACGGAATGTCCCCCCCCCCCGAAATATAACTTTCGTTTTCCACCAAATTCATCAATCGCTCGTGACTCAATTGTTTTTATAAAAAAAATACAGATCTTTGTCGTTTTCAGAAAAATCATGAATTCACTGCGGGAAATTGCTGGAAAACGTGACTTCTTCATGCCAGTGCACATGTCAATCAATTTATAAGAATCTTCATCCAACTGCACACAAGACCTGCATACATTTAGGCAATAATGCGTGCATAAATCCAAGCTATGATGTCATCAGTTTTTTTTGCAAGTTTTTGCCAAGAATTAAAATAAACGTGTTTAGCCCAAACTTTACAAACAGTCAATGTTGACCATGAAAAACAAAGACATGGAGTCCAATTTGATATTTATTTTTATTTGTTATTTATTTATTTATTTATTTATTTATTTATTTATTTATTTTTTATTTATTTTTTTTGGGGGGGGGGGGGGGGTTATTGAGGATTTCATCGTTTGTAGTGAAAATCTTCAATAAAAATACAAAAATAGTGGAATCATCTCACAAAAGAGTTTCAACCACTCAACCCATTACTTTGGACCGAGCTGGAATGGATTTAACTCCAAGGGAAGGGATTCCTATATACTCCTTACAAATTGGATTTCCAGTCAGATTTATTGAAAAGAGTACGCAATGCATTTTTTACACAACAGATCAAAAAAGGTCTACGATTACCGCTTGTGACTTCAAGGTCACTTATTGCATTCGAAACTTGATAATTCAAAAGAATTCAGTCCTCGTCACTTTCCTTGATTAAAATTATTCTAATTATAGAATGCATTAAATATTGCGTTTTTTGGGGTGGATTTTGGAATAGCGTACAATACGTGAGGCAATTCAATTATTGTGTTAAAGTATTTACAACAGAAACGAGATTATCTATTTTCACAATACATTCATTCGTTGTATTCAATATATTTTGTATCATATAGGTATTGCAAGGAAGATAACATATGACATCATCCATAGATACACTGTGGGTTTATTATTGTGTGTTCACATTGGAATTAAAAAGTTCAGATTATTTGAAAAAAAGCACTTATACATCATACGTGATCATCAAATATAATTTTTTTCTTGAATATTTCACTTGTTCATAATTCAACCCCGTTTGGATCAAGAAGTTAATTAAATCACATGATTTTGCAAAGAGCTTTAGTACGCTTTAATATCTGCCTATCAGCAAACGTGCAATTACTTTTTGTTCCTGATTACACATTTGATAATACTGGTATGCACTCTTTTATGACCCGATTCATAAATGAGTATTGTATCAACAAAACAAATACAAATTGTTTATGTCTTACTTTCAAGAAACGTTACAAAATTGAACGCATTTATCACTGGTTATAGACGGAATGAAAACATTGGACATGTTTTTTCCCGCTAGTTAGGCATGTACAACCAAGGATACGGGCTTTGCTTCATCGTTTCGTATTGCTCATTAAAATTCATTTCATGTTCTAAGACGGTAAGAGAGTGTGCCTCTATATTGATTAAATGATCGATGTATGAACCACAAATTTATTTGCACACCCCCCCCCCTTTTTTTTTTAAAAGATTATCCTGCTATGAAAATCAAGGCTACATTCACGTATTTGTTGCTACAAATATAATTTAGTAATTCGAGAAAAAAAATGGTTAATTTTCCCAATTCCTCTCCCCACATTCAGTGACCTAGCTGCAGGGGCGTACCGGAAGGGGGGGGGGGGGCTCGCGTGCTTATCTAATGGCGAAGGAAAGGGAAACAAGAGCGAGAGAAGGGGGGACAAGATAGTACGTTCCCTTCCACACACCCTCACCAATGGCCTTATTAATTTGTATTTCGTTTACGAAGACCTATCCCAAAATGATGCAAGTTCCCCCTCAGTGAAAGTTATTTATTTAAACACGACACTCGCTACGCCATGCACTGCCACTGACCATTACATGCTGCAAGCAATAGTTATACATTGAGAAGAGACGTGAATTTCAACAATGGCAAGCGCATGGGTATCATGTGCAATGTCAAAGTACTATTTTCTCAGTTTGGCCTAACACAGAACAAACGTGTTGATATTCAATATGGTGAATAATGCGAATATGTTTTTCTAAGCCAGAGGGCATACATATGTATATTCATGACCAATTTACTTTGACAGGCACTTCGTATTTATGAATAAAAAATGATGTATACTGGGGTCGAAGGTACAACTTTCTGAAAGGATTCCTGATTGCCAATGCTTTATTCAAGATGATTAAACTTGTTCCACTGTGAGGGAAAGTAGTGATACAATAGGCCCGTTCACACATAACCATAAGTGAGTTTTGGATCGCGATGCAAAGACCGATTCTTTTTTTTTTAGTTATACTTTGCATTTTGAATTGTCAAGTTTTATCAAAGGTTTTTCGAGCTATATTAAAATATGTCAGGGGAGGGAGTGGGACTTATTTGTTGGTTGCGTGCATTAAAATAAGCTTATCTATTGACAAACTGGTAAAATTTGCTTTCGACTTAGATTAGATTTAACCAAGACGTCTAAAATTAAGACACAGACATAGTCTAAGTGGCCATATGTTTGTGGAAACCTTTATGACACTTACGGTTACACAATCGGTTGTGTGGTTATGGTTTTTTGTTTTTTGATAAATCTTTTTAAATATATTGATAGTATTTGTTATTTCATTGCATAAATAGCAAGATTAAAAAAGCACAGAAAAAAATGCTAGCGCTGCTTTCAAGGTGAACAGATAATTTGTTTGTCATAATCTTGCTATTTATGCAATGGAATAACAAATACTATCAAGTCTGAATATTAAAAAAGACACTCCATAACCACACGACCGATTGTTATGTAATTATGTACCCGTAAATGTTATAAAGGTTTCCACAAACATATGGCCACCTGGACTATAATGTCTGTGTATTCATTTTGATCGAATCTAAGTCGAATGCGAATTTTTACCAGTGTGCCAGTGCATAAGAATACGCCTGAAATAGACAATGGTAAAAATATCCAAATAAAGCATTTATCAGTATTTTCATATTAATTAAAAGCCCATCACAGGATCATCAAGAGCGAAATTGAAGTTTTAAGCTGTCAAATATGACCGTATGTATATTATTTATATAGATCTTTTTTTTTTTAAAGATATAGCGTCACCCATTTTATATTCGAGAGTTTTCCGTTTCAAAACACACGTACATATCAAGCGCGTAGCCAGGATTTCATTTTAGGGGGGGCGGTAATGAGCACGCAAAGCGTGCGAATCACTTACAGAGCGCGCGAAGCGCGCGACCTAGGGGGGTGGGTGCAGGGAGGGGGGAGTTTCCCCCCTCCCGCGCGAAGCGCGGAAGCTTTGAAAGAAGACGATTCGTTGTACCTTTCTCGACTCATAATCCTTGTCTGAATTCAGTCCCTCCCCCCTCTCACGCGAAGCTTTGACGTTTCATTAAACTATTAGAGAAAAGAGACGATTCGTTGTATACCTAATTTCCCGACTCATAATCCTTATCTGTATTCAGTCCCTCCCCCCTCTCACGCGAAGCTTTGACGTTTCATTAAACTATTAGAGAAAAGAGACGATTCGTTGTATACCTAATTTCCCGACTCATAATCCTTATCTGTATTCAGTCCCCCTCCCGCGCGAAGCGCGGAAGCTTTGAAAGAAGACGATTCGTTGTTATTTTCTCGACTCATAATCCTTGTCTGAATTTAGTCCCTCCCCCCTCTCACGTGAAGCTTTGACGTTTTATTAAATTATTAGAGAGTACCTTTCTCGACTCTTAATCATTGTCTGAATTCTGTCTCCCCCCCCCTCTCGTGCGAAGTTTTGACGTTTCATTAAATTATAAGAGAAAGAAGACGATTCGTTGTAACTTTCCCGACCCTTAATCCTAAATTTGAACTCAGTTCCCCCTTCCCGCGCGAAGCGCGGAAGCTTTGATGATTCGTTGTACCGTTCTCGACTCCTTTTCCCTTTTTCTTCCTACGTCCTCTTTTTTTTTTCTTCTCCTCTTTCTCTCTCTTTTTTTTTGGCCGGCGTTTTTTGGGGGGCGACCGCCCCCACCGCCCCCCCTGGCTACGCGCCTGGTACATATTGCTGACATTGGCGAGATTTTGAGCTTGTTTGCGCTACTTTTTATTTCATAGCCGCCACTCAATAACCAATCCACGAATTATTTGATAACAAGATTTGTGAAACCATGAGTTTTAACAAAAAGTTGATTTGTCGCCACAAAAACACAAAATCATAATGTTTGCAATCGCGATTTTTCTTTTCTTTTTTTTTTTTTTTTGGGGGGGGGGGGAATGCTGATCGATAATTTTTTTCTTACAAAGCTCATGATAGCATTTGCTTTAAATTGTCAATTGTAAACGGGACGTTCCCCCCCCCCCCCAAGTATATGTGTGTTTTTTTAAAGAAGAGAATAGGCTAAAGTATAGTTTAAGTTCTAGAAACACTAGTTAGTTTCAAAGATTTAATGATTGCACTATCGATGGAAACCAGTTGTAAATACATGTACAGAAAATAATACGAGCACATCAATTACTATTCCCCCAAATCAACTCAAGGGCAATTTCAATACCCTATATTAAAGAAATCATGTTTGGATAACATAACACGTCACTGTCCAGGGGCAGATCTAGCTTTTTGACCCAGTGGCGGATCCAGGATTTTCCAAAAATCGCGCCGTTTTACTGCTTTACTTTTGTTTGTCCCTTCTTTTTTTCTTCTTCCCCTTTTTTTTTCACTTGGCCGCCCAAGGGGAGGGGGGGGGGGGGTTGTTTAAACCGCCGAAACACCCCCCCCCCTAGATCCGCCCCCTGCATTTTCAATAGCTTTGTGTGTCACCTGTTGAAATGCGAACATGACAGTCATGTTCGCATTTCAACAGGTGACACACAAAGCTATTGAAAATGCCCCAGGTTGATTTTGTGAAAGAAGTTGCTATCGTTTTAAATGTTACTTTTGTTTAAATTTTGAATGAGAGAATAAATGAAATGAATGAAAAAAGTAAGGAAACACTTTGACATGGTATTGTTTGGATTATGAATATCCTATAGAAGGATTACCGAGTTTAAGTGAGCATGTCACAGACACCTTTTTTTAAACAAATAGTTCAGAACTACCGTGAGGTTTGCACTATATGAACTCTGGAAAATAATACGTAAATACTTGAAATCGCCCGTCCTTTCCCTTTGGTTGTGACTATCCGTGAATGAATTATAATGTGTAAAATTAATAACCGCTATGGGAGTTGGCTTTCACGGGGGACGCTCGGAACCGTTCATCAACCTTAAGGTGAGGCGGTTTCACAGTGGTCCTATGGGGCAGCATGACAGATCGACCCTCCATAACGAGAATAGAAAGTAGAGGTTAATAGGATAAAAGCAACTCTATTTTTGTCCTCCATATCATTAAAATTCATTACCCAATTGGAGGCTATAGACCATCGATAATTGTCATTCCAAATGACGTCATGTGCTGGTCTTTTCGCATTTGAAAAATTATTTAACTCTAAGCTTTTATCCAAATCACCATTTCTGTTGTTTAAAATTCTCTTATATGCCTATATACAACGAAAAAAACGTGGTGTGCATTTACTGCAGATATTATGATATCTCACTCTCTTTCTCTCTCTTTTCCCGGGTCTTTTCTCTCTCTCTCTCTCTCTCTCTATCTCTCTTTCTGCCTGTTTTCATGGAGCAAATAAATCTACTTTGTAGATCATTATATAGATTTGAATATGTATGAATTTATTATGAATTTGTTAAACAATACAAAGAATCACTTGAAACTGAATTGATTTCGAATGATTTGGAACTAAATTCCAATAAGTTACATTATAAAAAGTAATACTTTCTACTGTTTCTATTATGATTAACAGGTAGCACATTGCCCTAAATTTATTGATAAATGAAGTTTGTACGTGAAGAGAGAACAGTTAGATGTATCTCTTCATGTAACGCACTTTCTTGTTGTAATGGCAAAAGCGGTAAAGCATGCGGACACATGTTTCGGCAATAGCCTGGTATAATAGACTTTACAGTCCACTTTTAATTATAGCATTGTCAACGTAATGAGCTGAAGTCAAGTTGAAGTTTGACTCGCCTGGTATGTCTATTAAGGTCTTCTACAATACATCATGTTCAAGCGGTACCGCATCATGATCCAAGATGGCGGGTCAAAAAAAAAGAAACGGGAACCAACATTATCAGAAAGGAATTCTCATCTCCCGTTCCTGCTCGATACATAATTGTGATTCAAATTTAGCTAAGAAAATGGATCAGAAAGATAAACAATGAAACTATCTTCATATTAGTAAAAGATGACACAGAATATGGATTTCTTTTTCCATTAAGTACTTTGAAAGCTGCTGTAACATCTTATTTTTAATACAAGTGTATACTCTTCCTCCCACGTTTGCATGGTATCAGATGCTTGATGTGCATGTTAGATTAACAATAGTCTTTAAATCACCAATGATGACGATGGACGGACATGTACAATTTGGTAGATTTCAAACATTTCAATTTCAATTTATTTTAATAAATTTCAACATGTGTCAAACGATGATTGATGATCATGTGATTGGAGTCCTTCGAAGAGAATCCCATCGGTTCAAGGAACGTATATACATTGTGTACATACATGTTCATGATAACATTCTGTACACCATGGAATAGTTTTGAAGGATTTACCTGTACATGTGGGATCAGTAATGTATTAACTTGATTAGATATACAATGCCTGCCCTAGCTAACGTCTCCTTTTTATCCGTACCCAATCTCCTTCTCCAATATTCTATTCATTTGTGAGTAGCATGCACACATTTGAGGATAACTTTGTAAAACACAATTGGGACATCATCGTTTCTGCATTTGAAACGACTTTCCGCTATCTTTGAGGCCGACCGAATCATTTTAAATAGAATGATAATTTGATACAGACATTTATGGACTCTGTTTCCTCTTTTGGCGGGAAAATGACGACGTAGCGGTGAGTTGTCTGGCAACGGCGCATCCAGCCGAGGTTTAAAAAGTTACGCGCTGTCAAGTTCTGTCAAATATGCTTGTACTCGTTTGGTTGCTTGCATTAATTTTTGTTCGGGTTCTTTAGACGGCGTTTGTATGCAATCAGTGGTCCATAGATATTACACATCCGTGATCTTTACCACACTGTGGACAGGGCTGTTTTGTTGTTTGGTAGATGGTTTACTCATTTAGTCATTCACATTTACAATGTGGACTGTATCTGGTTCTTTAGACGGCGTTTGTATGCAATCAGTGGTCCATAGATATTACACAACCATGATCTTTACCACACTGTGGACAGGGCTGTTTTGTTGTTTGGTAGATGGTTTACTCATTTAGTCATTCACATTTACAATGTGGACTGTATCTGGTTCTTTAGACGGCGTTTGTATGCAATCAGTGGTCCATAGATATTACACATCCGTGATCTTTACCACACTGTGGGCTGTGCCTGTTGTTTGATGGATGGTTTACACATTAGTCATTCACATTTACAATGTGGACTGTATCTGATAACATTCGGTACTTGTTTCACCCGCCTTCAGTTTCTAAGTTCGTTAGGAGGTGGTCACAGTCATTTGGGCTTTTCATCTTATACATTGTCCTGTTATTATCTACTATTACTGTTTTTTCTCGACCTCCCCGTCCTCCTTTTCTTACTGTTATTTCATTACTACTACTACTACTACTACTACGACATTTCCTCCTTTTCTTCTTCTTCTTCTTCTTCTTCTTCTTCTTATCCTTCTCCTCCTCCTTCTTTTCTTTCCTTAGTCGGAAGTTCTCTTTGTACGCTTACTTCACCATTTCGCCTCTTACTGAATGATCTTAATTTAGAATATTACTCTTTAAAGGACCCTAATCTTGTACAAGCTTTGATCGTCTGCCATATCTATATTCACTTCTCGAAACACCCTGCTATTTAGTGTACATCTATACGTAATTCAAGTTATCTACCTGTTGTGTTCTGTTGCTCCACAGTTTGTATGAATCTGATTTATAACAAAATTAAACTGAAAATTTAAATCAAGCAAGTATCTTTCCATACTATGTCACTCCTGGTAGAATATATAATGGGGTAGAGTGCCGGCTGAGTATATTGTATCTCATACACAGTGTGATTATAGTGGGGACAAATCCCAATCTTACCGATGTTGACCACAGTGTGTGAAATATTGGTACACACTGTGGCGACGTAGAAAATCAAGCGTTACCATGGAAATCGTACATAATATTGTGAAGAGAGAATGAAGACGGATAATTGGATACAAATTGTAGAGAACAAAGGCTGATATTACTGTTGACCAGAATATTAGCTTTAGAATTGAGAAGCATTTTGAAACAGTAGAGGGATTCTAATCTTTGCATATCTTGGTCAAAGAATAAGAAATGATGAGAAGTATTGCCGACAGGGATAAATTTACACGGCGACTGTTGGAATTGCATTTCGATGGATGATTTAATATTGCTATAACTCATTTATCAAGGGAAATTCCCTCGTTCAGGCCATGATACGCTAACGGCGACAAAAATGAGTATAGATAAAGAATTGACCTGAAAATTTCTTATTTTCTTGATAATCGAGAAGGGGAGAAAAAAGAAGACAGCGAGGAGGAATACAGGTCAAGAATTGAGAGAACAACAAATGATTCCTTTAAAAAAATAAAGTTTTGGTCTTTCGAAACGACAAGTTATATTGGACATTTTGGAAGTGATATCGCTGTTACTTCGTCGTATGTAGACATGGCACTGAATGTGGCGTTGCTCTTGTTGTTCATGTGTATATTTTCAAAGTAACAACACCATGTCATTTTAATCGTTATTTCCCTTTCTCCAATCATAAAGTACATATTACACATGCCAAATCAAAACGAAAACAAAATAAAACAAATAAAACAAAATAAAACAAACAAACAAACAAGTAGAAAGAATCTTGAATTGAAGTGGAATGCTGATAAAATAGAAAAAGTCAAGACTTTCAAGGAAATGGAATTGAATGGAAGGAGTTGATACAAAGCATAACTTCAATATAGACGCCTTACATAACATTGCAGTATCACGTTATACCATTCGCCATTGTTGTTAAACGCCTAATGTGAACGCCGTATACGTGCACAAATTTGAACCCCTTATTACGTTCCCAATGTGAACGTCACATGCACGCTTGCTAATGTGATGGAGTATCCCTATCTGTAATAGTCATGTACAACATGGCGTCTAGGGTATCGTTTAAACAAAAGGGAGTATTTTAATTGATCGGTCGTCTGCTGTGGTAGACTGAAATGAAGGTCAGATTCCTCCAGGGTTCGAGAATGGTCAAACCCAGGCTTAGGATGAGTCATGCCGTCAAATTTGTTTTGACAATTGATTGGTCAGTAACATAGCAAACAGCTTTTCCTTTTTTTTAATTTAAGAGGTGTTCCATTAAGTCTTCTGGAAACAATAGAATATGACACTTCGTTCACAGTCTCTATCTTTCTGCAATATTCAGCTTAGAAACATCATGTTTGCATTAGTTGCTGCCTGAAAGGATACACATTGTCTGTTTGGAGCAAATAGGGCTTCAACTCATATATTATAACAGAGTTAACACCCTTATGGCGCTGAACAGACGAACGATACAGGATGGAATGGTTGAGATTTAAGAATCATAAGGATTTTGACTTGGGATGTAGGGTGAGATGATGGTTGGAACATTTATTAACCAACATAATCAACCCGTTATTTCAATCTGCTTAGATTTTGTGTGAGAACAGTGAGTGTTACATTAAACATATCATTTTTTTTTATTTTATTATTCTTTGTTTTGGTTGTCAATAAATTAGTTCTAAAGATTGCAAAATGGGGACATTTGAAAACTATTTGCAGTGCAGCTTTACCTTCTTTTGAAAGATATATGGTATTGTTGTTCCTAGTTTCGTCCAGAAAACAGGGTGAGATCTATGCCTGTTCATCTATAAATTTTCCACACAAAAAAAAGTCCTTTTAGGTACCTCGCTGCTTATAATGATGAAGATTGATTTGCGTCAGTAATTCTACATTTGTACCGTCTAGACTATATTTCGTCATATTCTGTCATCAATCTATTATTTGTAACCACTGTGAATCTGTCAATTTTCTTTATATATACATATTTGTTGGTATTTCTGTCAACATCATTCAGTAAACAACGGTAAGTCTGTAGGAGGAATAGTGTTATTTGTCAGCAGCGATCACGTGGGCATGTTTGTTTGTGAAAATGTTTCAGCTCATGAAAGATCAAAGCGAAACGGAAATCGACAATCATTGTGTTTACTACGTCCTTATGTGTGGTGATGGATAGAACTATTGACTGGTAGTAATTGCTTCAACGCTCTTAATTGCTGAACGCCTACATTCATTTCGCTAATAAATAGATTTTGCAGCCGCCTGTGAATTGATGCTTTTAAAAATATAAACTTTGTGAAATGTATTGTAACTAGATTCGAATTGTTTCATGCGAGCTGAAATCTATGTTTCTTGTTCTGAATTCGAAGCGGATTCCAATATAGAATACTTAAGATGTAACACACCGGTCGTCCTAAAATATAAGATACCACTAAAAGTTGCTTATATTTCTAGTGCTTTTGTGGTTTTATTCTCCTTACTTCAAAACTAATGTTGTTGGGTCCAGTTATATTTAGCATCTTTCAGAGAAACTTTCGGATAAGAACAAAACCGCTCATAAATACGACCATTAAAACATAACCACAACAAAACATAGCAAGATCTAGACATTCGTAGAAATGAGTTGGATTTAAGTGAATCCATTTTGGGATCCCCTTATCATTTTCCACCAACCATTTTATGACAGATATCTACGGATAATACCATGGGACATGGCGCCCCATTTCAGAATTCTCATTAACCCGCTTTAGTTTAAAACCAAATTGCCTTCTCGAGGGTTTAGCGAACCCTTTTAGAAAACAAATCCGAGTATTGAGAATTGATCTACCAAGTAGTGGTTAGTGCGTGTCCAGTCAATGAGAGAGCATTGTAGCTTTATAAGGGGGGGGGGGGGGTGGTATATTTCGGTAGATGAAATGGGGATGAACGAGGACATTGATTATAGGGATGATTATGGAGAGTGTCTGTTCCCCAGACCTCTCCCTCTCTCCCATACTTTTTTCTCTTTTTTGCTACGCCCTTTATTGCCATTATTTTGATGGGGGGACGGGGGACGTGACCCTGTGTACCCACTGTCTACGGTTCTGTCGCCAAATGATTGAGCTTGTAAAATAATCATGTTTCCTCGAGCCCTTCAGGCTTTCTGAGATCTTAAAAGTCCATTTCAGTCTCAGACGTGAAAATTTACACCAGTGGCAAAAATCGCCAGGAACTGGTTATTTCACCACAAATGAAGGATCATAGACTTAGGTTTCGTATGGTCGATTTTTATGAATTTTAGACTCATTTCTTGGTCAGCAATCAGCATAAGATGATGAAGCGGATCCTAATCGAATGATTGGTTGAGAGCGTACACGTGACCAGGCATTTATTTTGCCTAACACGTTATTTTACTAATGACCGGTCATTAGTAAATACTTATGACCAGTCATTAGTAAAATTATGTTATGAAACATCATTTTATAAAACAAATAAAACATCATCTTATAAAACAAATAATAAACATCATTCTGTTCGGGCATTAGTTGAATCACTAATGCCTTCACTGCTGTGTATTATTTGTGTTACTAAGTATAAATAGTAATATCAACCATTTTTTGCATACTGATCCATTGTAATACGTAAACAATAATTATACACTTTATAACTGTTAATTATCTAAAAGATGTGTCCAAGAGGTCTCCAAACTCTCTTTTTTGCCTTTTTTTTAAAGAAATTGTTATGACTCCAGAAATATACATGAGAGTTATAAAGTTTCATATACATTTCTGTATTCATTATTCCGATATATAAAACCAGCATAACAAAATGAATTCACACTCAGTTCATTGATGTTTGTATCGAATTTCACAATTATTCTGAATATGCATGTTTCGATACTACAAGTTGCAGACGATTGCACAAAAAATGCTTATCAGAAACCCAGATTTCTCTGTGGGTCTTCATTAGATATACAACCAGAAGAGACATGCATACTCAGCCAAAAAATGTCAATGGAAAAATAAAGGAAAAGGGTTATTAAGCTACCAGGGTGACGTCAGACCAATTTTTTTCTACAATGCTGCACATGCCACTTCGTTTGACTTCACAATTTTTTTTTTAAATAGTCGGAGGTAAGGGGGTGATACACGCTATCACACTCTTCTTGCAACGGAGCGCTGTTTCTCCAATTATGAGAGTTTGAAAAAAAACTTCTATAAAGAGTCGTCAAACCATTGTTCTTTCGTTTTGGGTGAGCAATCTTCTTGTTCTTTATCTCTCTCTCTCTCTCTCTCTCTCTCTCCCTCTCTCTCTTCCTCTCTTTATCTCTGTTTTCCTCTCTCTCTCTCTCTCTATTATCTCTTTCCTTGCTCTCTCTCTCTCTCTCCCCCTCTCTCTCTCTCTCTCTCTCTCCCTCCCCCTCTCTCTCACCTCTTTCTCTCAGTGTCTCGTTCTTCGCTATACCTTTTGGGCACAAAAACAAGCTGAAAGGCGCTAGTTATTAACCAGTCGATTCGCGCTCTACCACCTATGGTTCATTACATGCCGACTTTGAAATCTCTAATGGACCTCGTATACGTCACACCTGCTACAAATGGTAAATTTTCCACCCGATTTTGTTGATGATAGGTGTTGTAATTTCGAGCCGGCTCATCTTCCGGATAAACAACTGTATCAGGTTGATCCCCACCGTCTGTGGTGTAAACACCATGTTTGTATCGGTCAATATAGACCCAAATACATATATTATAACAGTCGTGTTTATACAGGAAAATAATCATGATGCAACTGAGTGTAAACACCCTGTTTGTATCGGGCAATATAGACCCAAATACATATATTATAACAGTTGTATTTATACAGGAAAAACATGATGCAACTGAGTACTGCATGGGCCCTGCCTTATAAAGACTTAGGATTGATTCGTACCAATCGCAACTTGAAATTAATCGTGACTCCTATGTCTTAAGTACTCAGTTGCAATTAATGTTAAATTGCAACTGATTCGTATCAACCGCAAGTCTGCATAATACAGGGCCTAGGTCATGCAATTCCATTGTAAAAGAAACTGGAAGTATTTATTTAAATGCATACATCATAAAAGCGGCATTTTATAGGCATGAAAATAAAGGCTTCTCAGAATACACAGTCATACATGTAACTAATATTCAGTGGTATTGTAATAATTTCTTTATTCCAAGAAAATTATAGCATAGCAATACACGAATTTGCACAAGTGCGATTACAATAATCAATAACCAGGTCCATAAACCTATTTTGGTTCAAGGCAGATTTGTGCAATTAAATACAAAAAGCAAAATAACATTGATTTTAAATCATAGTGATTTTAGGAGAAATCACCAGACCATAATTGAAGCTTTTATAACATAAGCAGGTAAGATGACGTCAAATAATGAAATAATGAGGCCCTTTATTCTATACCCAAATTGTTGCTTTCATATCATCCTTTTCTGGTTAAGGTGATTATGTGCATTTGGTTTAGATCATTTTCAAACAATTCCAACTAGCAACGACAGAACATTTATTCTGGCCTGTTTCGAGATGAGATAGATACTTTGTGTAATAGAACAAAATACATTAAAGGTAATACAAAGTTTTGGGAAATTTTGAAAATTAGGTGGATAGTGAATCTTTACCATTTTGATATATTTGGAAGCCCCTGTGGATGTATTATAAGCACTAAAACAATTAACCCCTAAAACACTTCTGTTTTCGAGAAAAATTGAATATCAAAATTTACCGGTGCTCCCGGTAAATTTTGATAAATTTCAAATAGCGCATACGGCCGTACAATGGTAGCTGCGACCATGAAAATCTCAGAATATGTCGTTGTGATATATAATTTCCAAACAGGAATAGCTAATAGGGCGATTTTAGTCAAGAAACATTGTTTCATAGCTAAATTAATATCTTGACCTTGAGAGGGAGCTATACAACATAAAGAGTTTATTATTTATAATTTCATAACTTCAGACTCGATTTCAACCGGGACAACGATCAATGAATATTGTAGGAACGCATATGCTTCCAATATGTTAATTTGAACAAAATTCATGACCCCATACCAAAACTTTGTAATACCTTTAACAAGTCAAATTTCCATCGATGATTGATGTAAACATAATGTTATTCAACGCTATTTTGCTTGTGCATGTCATCTCATTCACTCTAACAACACGATGTAACGTAATAGCTGGATGAATTTTGTTGGAATATTTTAGTGTCAGCCTTTTTTTTCATGATTGGGGCCTTATAATACGCGATGCGGGTATGTCCCATGGCGTTGCCATCCAATACCACTAATTGAGCCCCAGAAATGCGACATTGTATTTTCATTACTGGTAATCTTAAAATTGGGGGCAGGCTAGGGTGGTGGTTTCGAGCGGGATTTCACTTTTTTCTCCTCTTGCAATCCGTCGGAGAGTTGTCCCATTGGCCAGCCCGTGAAGGAATGGTCTAATGTCAGACAGAGTGTTTTCATAATTTCCTTATTGGAGAAAGCGCGCTCGTGGATTTTTCAAACAGGTTATACTAATACTACACGTGGATGCAAGCGGCTGCCGGGACGGGTAAGAAAACTACGTTGTCTTATCTAAGTATTTATTCTGTGAACGCAAACCTCACATTTTATTTTAAGTCTGAGACTTCGAGGGGAATAGCACGGAACATGCATCCATGCAGTCCTTATGCTATGCTAGTAATATTATGCTATTTGTGTTTAAAGGAAATGACAGCTGAATATTATTGCTTGAACGAAACATTCACAAATTCATGCCAAATTTATTATTCAAATAGTAAGCTTTCAATTGGTGCTTTTCTCGAATTTATTCACTCTGTATTCGCCTCATATTGAATTATATCTTATTTATTACTTTCCTTATTTAGTTTGATTTGCAAATTTGTGGACAGAACAAAAGGAGTTATTTTAACGTCGATGAAATTCTTTAAAACTTTAGAGCCATCCTATTCCTATATTTATTAGAGGGGGTTGTACCATGGAAAGTATCTCGTGTAAAGTATTCTATTTCAATGATATGAAGCTAGTTTGTATTTGTACTTTTTGTATTCATTAGGGAACTTCATTCATATGGTACATGAATATTGCTTTTAACAAAACATAGGCATAATAATTATTAAGAATATGGAAAAATCATTCGAAAGTTACATGAAACAATTTTTATACGACTACTGGAAGATAGGTATACACCACCAGATCATCAGATATAGAAATAAGTGTAAGGAAGGGTGGACGTTTTTTTAAATTAGAAAGAGTTTTATTTGCCTTGTTACACTAATTAGAAGATTCGCACCAAACAAAAATGTTCTCTACTTCCTGTTGAAAATTAAAACTCACTTTCCTTATTTTCATTGATGTATTATTTTGTGGTAACAGTCTGTTCGTATGTACATTTATGTTTAAGTGTTATGTGCAGAGAATTCGAACACAGTCATGCAAGCGGCTAGATATGCTTATCACGTACACAGTATACACGTAGAAACAATCCCATTTAAAGGCCACGTGTTGTAATTTGTCTCAGTGTAGTTTGTACATCGGAAAATCGCAAAAAAAATGAAATTTAATCGCACTGAATCACACGTGTGCTTTTATATATGCGAACATCTAAGCAATACAACATTGATGTAGGATAGGAATTTTCATCGTGATGTACGAGTCTATCAAATCTAATAACAATTTTGTCTGCTTTTAGCTACCACATTTCACAAATTCAAAAGAGCAAATAAACATCAAAATTAAAATCGTTTTCATATCGCTTTAGGTGGTGGTATCATAGCTGGTTTAGATATGAGTCCCGAATAGTGCTCATTATAATGGGAAAAAGGGCTTCTCATCATGCTCAGGATCTACTACTATACAGTTGCATTATCCTTCTGCTACTACTACTACTACTACTTCTACTACTACTACTACTACTTCTACTACTACTACTACTACTACTACTACTACTACTGCTGCTGCTGCTACTACTACTGCTGCTACTACTACTACTTCTACTACTACTACTACTATTACTATTATTATTATTACTCCCACTTACGCTACTGCCATTGCTTCTACTACTGCTTCTACTACTAAAAATACTGCTCCTACTATTACTATGACTATGCTACTTCTTCTATGAACATTACTTAGCAATTTTCACTTGTGCACGTACCTATTGTGATTCCTAGATCAAATAGAAATATTAGAAATTATTCTTAAAAAATTAATAAACAAACAAATCTGAGCATTCTATATATCAAAAAAGAAAATGGTTAAGACCAGAATAGGACAGTGTCATAAAATATTCACCCTACACATATTTTTAGGGATTAAGTTTCAGAAAGTATTATACAACATACAGCTTTTTTTTTTGGCACTGAGCACATCTACCTCAATGAATGGTCTAATGGCGTGACATGGTGTTGTATTACGAGGAATAGTAGGTGGAGAAGGGAATCTATCTTGAAAGCATAAACTGATCTTCTTATAGTATTGGTGTGGGGGGGGGGGGGGCGTGGTAGACGGATATTCATTCACTCTCGTATACATTGGGGGAATATCGACGGTCATTGGCTTCTTGTGGTTCTCTACGGTTTAATGAATAATTCGTCACAGTCTGTAGAGAGAAGGCCGGTTGTAAGAAAGGTTACCAATTACCATTCTTGGGAGATGTTTATTAGCAATCTTCACCTCTGTGGTAATGTGCCGGAGTGGACTTAAGGACGCACAGGCTCAAGAATTAAATCATGAGTATAATGTTTCCTTACGTCGTCGTCGTCAGCATAAATGGGAATGTAGGCTGTATGAAATCGATATCAAATTTCACTTTTACGCCATTTGCATCGTTTCTGCTAATTCCCCTAATGCTATTTATTCCGGTTGAGGTTAGATTTCATGTTATATTTTGTTTTTCTTCTGTTAGTTACCCTTTTAGCGTCATGTTATTTTTATTTCATTTTAACTACAATGCCCATTAGAAGCAACGTCTCCCAGATAATTCGAGGTGGTAAGCCATAATGGTTGCTCGTTGTCACTAATGGGACTTGTACAAAGGGAGGATTTTATCACTATTCAAACACCTTGTAAAAGCTATATGATTACTCTCACGTTATTTTAGAGATGGACATAGATATATATATATATATATAGAGAGAGAGAGAGAGACAGAGAGACAGACAGAGAGAGAATATAGACTGAACGGAGAAAGAGAGAGAGAAGAATGGAGCAAGAGACACAGGGAGAAAGAGAGGAGAGGGGTGGGGGTGGGGGAGGGAGCAGAGAGAGAGGGGGAGAGAGAGAACATGAACAAAATATTATACCATCCTTCTTCACTCTTCACATTTTATCAACCTAATATGCCCCCCCCCCCCCCACCACCAGATCCATGCTGCTCTTATGTGGAGAGATGTAGAATTTGGGATAACGCCCTTCCATACAATACATGAGTCACTTATCATCCACTATTCCTCTGCATATTCTAAATACGTTAGGTGCATGCATGGAATTCATAAATACTTCTCTATCTGAATGTGTGAATAACTTTTTCCAAAACTTTGCAACAACAACTTAGAGAGATATACCGAAAAGTAGGACCGTGACATGCAAGTTTCACGATTTGAAGAGCAACGAAATCTCATCTAAACCATCGTGTTGTATTCATGAATATCTTGATGGCCCCCAAAATGTTGTCCAAAATATTCCATCATAATATCGATTTAAGATAAAGACATGTGAGGTTATGAAGTCGCCGAGAGAAACATGTTTTGACTGAGACGAGTTTATCGGAGTAATACCCCATTCACAGTGGCCTCAAACACCGCGACAGCAGCGGGACTGTCCCGCTGCTGTCGCGGTGTTGTCTTCAGTGTGAAGGCTCGGACCCGTTATAAACTATCGCGGGATAACACCGCCTAGCGATAACGCCGACACAAACTATCGCTAGGGACGCCTAGCTACAGCAGCGGGACAGTCCCGCTGCTGTCGCGGTGTTTACTCAGTGTGAAGGCTCTCCGCTATAACACCGCGACAAACACGTGTGATTTGTTTACTTACCTATCACTGACCTCTTTTCTACAGCAATGGGGAACATAAAGTGAAATAGAAATAAAGTAACCAGTGGATTCAAATTGATTTTATTATTATGTAGGTATTATAATTATCCAAATAAAAATATTTCACACTTCAAAAAATTAAAATATTCTGACTGGAAGCAATAAAAATGCTAGTTTTTTAAAAAGTAATATGATCGAGGATACAAAAAGCAACTTGACATGTTTACCGCGCAATTTCAAGCAAGTATTTCCGGTCATATCGGGGTCACTCACGGGTCATGAGCCATGCATACACGTGTTTGTTACGGAGGTAATAAAAATCACCCGCTGCAGCGTGAATGGGTACATGATATTTATCCCGCTGCTGCAGCGGGATAACTTTTCTACTGTGAATGCATTTGTAGTGGTGTTATGGCGGTGTCGCCGCTCCGCTACAACGCCGCTACAAATTTCAAAACCACTGTGAATGGGGTATAAGATAGACCGACACCGTGCTTTGCTACACGTGTGAAGACAATTGACCGAGGTGTTCAAGCAAATAATGTGTCCTAGCAAAACATGAAACCATGCGTGTAATAGATGGCCACAAAAGCCGTTTGAAGTTCTAATAAGCCCCAACAGTGACATTTTAAGGGAAAGAGACATAGACAGGCGAAAAGAGAGACATGGAAAATAGAGAAAGAAAAGTAAAACAGATTAACGCTGAGGAAGAAGGAATTGGATAGGGAGAGATATAGAAAGAGGGAGAAAGTGAAGTATAGATCTAAATAAAACTATGTATTGAGACACACACACACACACACACACACACCCATTCACACATGCTCTTTCAAAATTTGGCGCCAGTTCCATGCATACAAATGACATGATTTGATATGTTTTATAATTCTGGTACATCAAATGCTAATAACCTGAATCCTTCAAAATCATTGGAAAGTGTATTGGCTGGAGTATTTTCCTCAAAAAATGGTCTCCTGTTATTTGTTTGACGGAATAAAGGATTATTGAAACTCGTTTTTCGTGTGTTATATATCCGTGGAATGGTTTGCTAGTAATTGAAATTTTGACTGACGCCATTGTATGATATCTTTAATTCAACATGTTCACTTTTTCTTATGCAATGTAAATGATGGAACATTGTGCCTATGCGGCTATGCCTGCGACATAGCCTGGTTTCTAGAGGGAGAGATCCTTCTTACTTTCATACCTCAGTCACACCGCCGAACCGGTCTGTTGTGTGTCTGTTGTCGGTCTGGTGCATGTCTGTTGACGGTCTGGTGTCGGTCTGGTGTCGGTCTGGTGTCTGTTGTCGGTCTGGTATCTGTTGGCGGTCTGGTGTCGGTCTGGTGTCGGTCTGTTGTCGGTCTGTTGTCGGTCTGGTGTCTGTTTTCGGTCTGGTGTCTGTTGTCGGTCTGTTTTCGGTCTGATGGCGGTCTGGTGTATGTTGTCGGTCTGTTGTCGATCTGGTGTCTGTTGTCGGTCTGTTATCGGTCTGGTGGCTGTTGTCGGTCTGGTGTCTGTTGTCGGTCTGTTATCAGTCTGGTGGCTGTTTTCGGTCTGGTGTCTGTTGTCGGTCTGTTTTCGGTCTGATGGCGGTCTGGTGTCTGTCTGGTGTCGGCCTGTTTTCTGTCTGGTGCTGTTGATTTGAGTAGGGTATTGTACAACGTAGCATATTCGTACCCAATGCTCACAATTAGGATATCACCACCAAACTGACTTTATACCGATACAAAACCGACAGATACTTGGCCAAAAGGTGTAATGTTTTCCCCTGAGAAGTGCCTGGCGAACTGGAGGAGGCGGGGGGGGGGGGGGGGGGGGGAGGGGGATCTTCTATGCCACTAAACAATGATCACGTATTACATCACATATATATACCTTCAGGGTCTGAGGCCCACATCTTTCAAAAATAACTTTCAATACCTTGCGACACGAACACAAATTCTTTATCGATTTGAAGTTGATTGATGCTCCGCCTGCTATGAGTATGAGTTAAAAGCTCTTTCCAGGTAGCACTATCAATTTGTCTGTCATTTCCTTTTCTCAAGATTTCGAAAGCATGAACTTCAAAGCATGGTGATTGTGTGTGCTGGTTCTTTTAGTGAACTAATTGATCATTTCGTAAAACCATGCAGACTGATGGAATTCAGGAACAAGCCTAGGAGCGCTTTATCACTTTCACGAGATACTTCGACGTTAGCTTGCGTCGGAGTTTTTTAAATTTTATTTTAATGTCTTGTTTTTATTTCTTTCGTGTCACTCATTTTCACGAACCTGACAGAGGACACTTTCGTGTTTCCCCCCGGCAGTCATCTAAACACACGGGACATTTGAATACAATGTTTGGTTGAATTACATCGAACAAGAAAGTCGCCGTTTCCTGCCTGCGTATTACCAAACTGTATCGTGAACTATATCTATTCTTGCCTCAGAGTACCATTCGATTCAACACTCGTTCAGTGTTTAGATACAGGCTCTGGGACCACAAAAATAGAAAGCCAAGTTTTCAGGGTGTTGAAATTGCCACTTGCACAGAATAATTAGACGCCATCTGAAATGCGTTGGGACCCCAATACCATTGGGAACGGACCTGTATTCTATTTGTTTCACCGTGACGTATAGGCTTTAAAGGAAGACTATTATCTCGGCGGATATGAAACACATAGCAGACGATAGGGTGTTCATTTCGGAGCTAGTGAGGTGAATGAGGCAGAGAAAGAGAGGGAGAAAGAGAGAGAGAGAGAGAAAGAGAGAGAGAGAGAGAGAGAGAGAGGGGGAAATTTTGAAAGGAAAAGCAACATAACATTCAAAGAAACACGGAAAACATTTCGGAGAAAAGATGCTCATTGATGAAGGAGAGAAGAGAGAGAGAGAGAGAGAGGGGGAGAGAGAGAGAGAGAGAGAGAGAGAGGGAGAGAGAGAGAGAGTACGTGTGTATGTGTGTGCGTGCGTGTTCGTGTGAATGTGTGTGTGTGTGTGAGAAAGTGAGAGAGAGAAAGAGCTATATTTTGATTTCATAGGTTTTTCTACGTTACATAGAATGTTTCGTATTTCATTCTACCTACAAAACTACATGCCTTCAAACCTTAATCACATTATATTTATTTGTACATCTTGATTTCATTTTACCATTTGTTAGTAACTGTTTGGTTGAATTTTAGATTTGTTCTTGTCTTATAAAATATGTGGACCATTGTTCCCTGAGGAGAAGTATCCTTAATGAAAAGTATTTCGTTCTGTCTTCTGTTTTGTGCACGAAAATAAGGCGTCTTATATGCAATGTAACTTGAAAACGGTGCCAACCTGCCTATATTCAGATATCGATTTTGAGATTGAGCCTCCCTTGTGATGCCTTCGTTGAAGCTTACGGCTTTCAATTACTATTCACAAGTAAATTTTATACTGAGGTGATATAGTTTTAAAAAATGGGTTCGGGTCGCGTCACTCCGATGCAGGCCTACCGAACAGAAATCGCTTACGGAGGGTGTATCTTTGGCCTATGTTCAATAGTTTGGATATGAACAGTTTAAACATTGACTAAAGATAAACTTATGTGTTTGTTTGACTCTGAGTATCCACTGGCGTATGAGCCAAATTTCAGCCAGTCACGGGGATGACATCACTAGCCTGAACATATGTATAATATTTCAATTTTCCACGTTTGCTCATTCGCAAAACCTAGTGTTGTGTATTTTTCTATTATCTACACAAATCTTGAACTAATAGGATGCACTAATAGTTATGTTTTGCTTTCAGTGGCATAAAGATGAACGAGATAAAGGATAAAAGTGATCTAAGTATAAGGGAGGCCAAATAGGCCTATGTACCACTTTTCTGCTCATTTGTCACAATTGAATGTTTGTCACAGCTACATAGAAACTTCTCAAAACATTGAGATTTTGTAATTCTAGACAATTTTTTCACAATATGAAACCCCGATGACTAGAACTCAACGTCAGTTTACAATCAACTGTAAAGTCAATCCTGGGCCCCGTCTTATAAAGAGGTAATATCAATTGCAAATTATTTGTGATTGATATCAATCGCAACTACGTACATAAGAAATAGGATACTGCAAACTTCTGATTGATTTGGATCAATTGCAACTTTTTATAAGATAGGGCCCTGATTAGTCTTAGTATAGACATTATTTTTAATTGATAGAGCTGATTTGTTATGCTCATGTAATAGATAAGGTTTGTTTTAATTGTAAAGGTTTTCAAAATATTGCAAAAAATACCTCATTTCATGATCTTTACGTATTTAAAATATACATATTGCATATATACCGATTTATCATGCTTATTTACATATTAACTTACAAATAAACTTATATAGATAGAGAACTGGTATCAATTTTTTAGCAAATATATATATTTAAATGCAAGTTAAAGAAAGACCAACGAAGATATTCGACAACCAATTATATTACAAGGGGGGAGAATATCAATGCAATATTTCATTCATAATTTTTGCAGCGAGGTCACCGTGCCATCTGAACAATAATATCTACGTCAGAGTAGTGAAAAGGAAAACAAAAATCGTTATATTTTGTGCATCATGATTTTACACTACCCTAATCTACTTGTACTATGCCCTAAATAGTTGAGTTTTATTTTTAGCTGCATTCGTGTTATAAATTAGCACCTGTGAACAACGAAGAAGGACAATACCAAACGAAGAATTATTAAACATCAATAATAATGCAATTATAGATAACGTTCAGGAAGAATTTTGGCACAAAACGTGATAAATCGATAACCCTACAAAGAGTTTATTTTGACGAGTACAACTCTGACGTAGATACAATCATGTCGGATAAACTTAGCCTATTCTCATGTTAATCGTTTTGTCCTACGTTATTCATATGAATGGCAGGGTATATTTGCACTAGAGGAACACCCGTTTGATTAAACAAAATAAACAAATTTAATTTTATTGGAAAAAATAATATCAAAAATATCGCCATCTTGTGCGCATTTAAAGTTCAGAATCAGCGCGTCTACCATGAGATAGACAAATTAATAGATAATTATCTCCTGGGCGACTACTTCACAGCTTTTTTCTGACGTTGAAGTCTCTGCCTTGACGCGATGTTTACATTATTTAAAATACTATTTTCTATTTTCCGTTAAGGATACGTTGAAAACCCGCGGGGAGCCACCGAACCTGGGTTCTGTTAGCTTTGAACTCGACGGGATACCTTCGCTAATTAGTCATCCAATTGCATCAGCAGTTACATTGCACATAGGTCAATGAATACGTATGTAGTATAGAAGTAAAAGATTGATGTATGTACGCTCCCATGGAGATTGAGGAAGCCACCGCCCCCCCCCCCACACACACACACACTCACATACATCCGATGCTTTCACTGAAAGCAGTCACCTAATGTCTTGGATATTTCTTTAAAAAGAAAAAGAAAACTAATATATTAGTATTCAGGGTATCAGTATTCTTGCTTACCGTGAAATATGGAATTTTTCATTTTACTATCACGGTGATTGCCATAAGTCATAACATTGCGATTTGATAGAAAATTGCAGTCGAGCAAGATAACGTGTCTCAGTCACACACTACTGAATCATGGTATTCAAAAACAAATTCTGTGTGATATAGGCATACTTATGAAAACACAATTCATGAGTTAATCTAATCGTGGGTGAAGGGGACGCACGAGAGATAGAAACCTGCAGTAATATATTTAATTGTAGTTATAGCTAAGCCACCACACAACCAGACCGACTCCAAAAGCGACCGATTGTTGCAATGTTGGTCAAGGGGGGGGGGGGAGGGAGGGGAAGTAATTATTGTCAGTCTGGTCTAAGTCTGGTTTCAGACTCGTTGATGTGACTGGAGTATAATGAATGACCTTGTCATTGGTTTGTGATGTCATTCATATACCCACGCAAGAATACGCATTCATCTAAAAAAAAATATACCTTGATAGCTCTTCAGCTCTTGCTTAAAGGTTAACATTTTAGGCGAATATGAAGGTGGTTTTAGTTTTTCGCAAAAATTGCTTGATGAAGAATACTAGAGAGATTTTGAGAAACTTGTCATAGATCGGTATGTTACGGAAGAAATTCGCTTTTTGCAGAGTTTATTAGTTTTTACATCTTTATGTAAAAATCATAGGATGTAATTTCGATGAATGAATAGTTGAATAAGAAAAACACCCTGGCTCCTTTCCTCCATTTTGAAGTCACCAGTGATAAGATGTTATGTTATATGTATTTATTCACTGTATAGTTTGATAGAATTCATATTCTTTATATATGTTGCAAATAAGCACAGTCATATTTTATATTTGTGTTTTGAATTGCTTGTACGTTTGCTTTTAACACCTCATTTCATTTGTCTTTATTTACATGCAGGTAGACTGAACATCAGAGAGGCCTTGTGATTAGCGAAGACCGAAGGAGTTTCTTTTGTTTTTAACTGACTTGATACCCACCACCACTACGCGCCAAAACCCGTGAACGTGAGGCATCCAACGAAGCTGAGGCATCCGTCTATACAGGTGTGCGACCAGTTGAACTCACACATCTGTAGAAGCAACTCTCCAGCGCACACAATAGCTTCGCCATGTGGCGGGTTCGAAATGACGACATCGCTGCTTCGACGCCTTAAGCGCTAGACAAACATCAACTCCAGCCAGCTACATGACTTTGGAACATGCACGAGGATAGCCCAGTGGTGCTCGCTCGATAATGATTTCCCACACGAGTCGCTTATCCCAAACTCCAACTCGCGCACGTGACAGGCAAATTAACCACTTTTGAAAGGTGATGACGAAGACGGCGGCATTCTACGGAGGTCATTGAAGGTCAAATTGACGACTTGGGCTCTTTCTCAGATCTGCAAAAAGACATAATGAGATGAATACAAACTAGGAGTCGATCATTTTGCTCTCTGGCTTCTAAAAAGCACGTCGCTCTTGAAACTTCGTCCTACTATTGTTGGCCTGATCAGAATTTAGTTTCCAGCTTTATTCTCATCTTCAGTTAACCCTGATATGACGTTTACCTGTGACTATGTATAGTCTTGCAATGTGTATATTTTAGTGTAGAGTTTTACTTGAATGGTGCCACGAAATCTCCTCTGGGAAAAGATACAATGGGATGATTACGCGCATTTGTGCAGTGGCATTTGCCTTGGAATCAGACCATGAGGAAGCAGCGAAAAGGCATGTTAAGGCATACGTGGATGCCATGGCTTGTTCCTTACTCTTAATCGATTTGCGTCAAAAGATTGTCATCAATGGATCGCTCATCAACATCATCTATCCCGTCTTTATTCTATTCCTTGCCGTACTTCTACTTTTCTCCCCTGTCATTCCTGGAACAACGGCTCCGTTTCGCTGTCCTGATGGTTGTGATTGTGATCACATAAACGACAAAGTAGATTGCACCGGGACGGGAATTTCATCCTTGAATTTAAATTTGTCCATCAATACTCGTGTCCTGTTGTGTGACGACAATGACTTTAGAGCTATTTCAACGGAGAACATCAATCTCACTCACTTGCGGAAACTTCGAAAACTTTCTTTTGCCAATAATGCGATTACCGTTGTCCATAGAGGATCTTTTCAAGGTCTAGAAAAGATTTTCTTTATTGACCTCAGCAGAAACAGTCTTCGAAGTATTCCTAGTGACATCCGACTTTTGAGATCGTTGAACACCCTTGATCTCGATGGGAATGATATACAGTGGATATACCGGGATGATTTCCATCCTGAATCTAAACTGGAAGACCTCTCCTTGGCCCATAACAATCTACAAACCCTTGAATCTGATACCTTTACGAATACTCAGTCTCTACTCTATCTTAACCTCCAAAATAACTCGATCAGCAATATAAGTAGCCGAGCGTTCATCGTTAATGAGTTTCTTTTAGAGATGGACCTGTCTTGGAATCGACTAGGTTTCAACGATCCTCTTTTACACGTCAGCGATTGGTTCCAGTTACCAGCACTGAATTTAAACAAACTATCTCTCAGTCATAACATGATACAGGGATTCATGAAGGGTGCCTTTGACATGCTCACAGAGTTGCGGACGCTTGAGATCCAATTCAACACGATCTCTCATCTAAATCACGATGTCTTTCAGAAACTACATTCTCTAGAGGTTCTACTGTCTAGTGACAATCAAATTGAAAGTCTGCCATTGCAACTCTTTAAGAGATCACCTAATGTACACACTATAGACTTCAGCAACAACCTAATATTCGATGTTCCACCAGGAATATTTTCAACAAATGATGCTCCAGATTCTATCAATTTTTCAAGTAATAAACTAGAGAATATTGATTGGGTCGTGCACACTTTCAGTAGTTTACGTGAGTTGTACCTCGGCGACAATTCCCTCAGCTCTCTTCCAGATATAACATTCAAATTTTGTGTGAATTTGGCGATCCTCGAATTGCAGAATAACGCTATAACGGAATTTCCGAAGTTAATGAATATGACGAATCTAGAAACTCTAGATTTGACGAACAACCTGATATCCGCAATGCCAAAAGACACACGTTTCGACCAATATCCGCATCTGACGTATATTTCACTCGCATCAAATAGACTAATTACACTAGATGAAGATGTCTTCTCTTCACTTCCGCCAGTGGAGGCATTCGATGTGGCTGAAAACCCGTTCAAATGTGATTGCCATCTTCTTTGGCTGGATGACATCTACGCCGCGTTATGGAACGGGGAGGAAGTCCCACCAAACCTCGAATCTTGGCTTCCTGCGACGTTTGAAAGCATGATATGTGATGAACCAAAAGGGTTTCGAGGTGAGGAAGTTGCCAGGTTGGCTGAAAACAGGAATAACTTTGGGTGCTCTGCGTTCGCCAGCCGGAGAGGGGTGATCGGTCTCGTTTTAGGGTGGCTGGTGCTCCTCTTAACAATCGTCGTTGTTTATTGGAGATGGAAAATTAAGAAGGCAAGGAGACACATGCGAGCATGGAAGACGAAACGGAGGAAGAAAAAGTTTAAGGACAAACTGAAACAACGCGTCAAATCGGATGAGGATCATGCAGACGGGCACGGGTTGAATGGGAGAGTCAAGATGTATTCTCCTAGTCAGCATGAATACATTAGTCAATTCGATCGTGACTCTTATAATTCCGTAGCAAAGACTGGGGAAAGAACTTACAGTCCTGCATGTGTGTGTTTGTTACAAAACGATGATTCGATGCAAAGCTGCGATCTCCTATCCGAGACCACCGTCTAACATCGATCTCGCGAATTTGAGCAGAATCGACTAAATATTTTTAATGAAATTCAAGTGCAATTATATAAATCAGTATATCGTTGTGAAATCATTATGCACATTTTATACAGCTCAACTTTACAGAGATACGTTATATATATTGTATTTCTTATATAAAACAAGGGTGAAGGTAGATGAACATTGAAAAGTTAGGATATATATGGTGGTGTGTATGAATGAATAGATTTGCGGTTCCCCATGTGGGTGAAGTTTTCACGAATGCTGTTAATCTTAATGTAATCATCGCGCATTTCCTTTTGTATACATTGAGAGTAGTATTCTTAGTATACAGAACGATATACCACAGTAGCATTGTCTATTGTTAGAAACTGAAATTAATTCTAACATTTAATATTCATAATTAGATAAATAATCATAAGGAATACAAAATCATTTCGACGGAGACCTTGTAGAAATCGTAAAAAAACAAACGTTTTTTAAATCACAAAAACTTCATTAATCCTGGTAGAAATGGAGACTCGTGAATTAGAAAAAATATTGATTGGTCGGTAGAGTACATTTAATTTTTGTGGTTAGTGTTGTTTTGAAAGGAAATCTGGTTTATATGGCATGAAGTTTCTTAATTTTGTTTTTCTTCTATCTGACTTATAATTCATACATTATAAAGGTAGATATAACGCCGTGGAAAAAAATTCCTAAATTACAGGGTTGTTACTTTTGTTGAAATTGAGAAAGTGAATGACGTTTTAATACTCTTATGTCCTTGTATAATGTCATATTTTTGGTGATTAATTATTCTTTCGATTTTTTAAATTTATTTATTTATTATCATTTTTTGTTTTTTGTTTGGGGGGTTATATTCTATTAAAATAACCACATGAAATACATGGGTATTTGAATGATAATGCATGAATGTCGCACCATTGTTTGTTTTATCTTAATTGAAAAAAATGTACTAAGTACTAAGTATTCCGACGTCTCGTATACAGATAACGCCACCCTTCTTCTATTGGTAATTTCCAAATGTGTATGCAGCCTATCACGAAGATTTAGCGCATTTAGAAACAACTGAAAGTATCAAACTTTTATTGTCAACAAAACTATGCAAAACACTTACATTTAAAAGTATGATACTATGGCTGTTCGTTCTCTCTTCTTATATGCTTTTGTATGCTATGACATGTATTCCTTGTATGAAATATGTTTCAATTATATCCTATTCAAATGATCAAATATTACTTTTTTTTTAATTCATGTGTATGTTGGTATATTCAATTTCGTATGTTTGCATGTCTGTGTTTGATTCCCATAACCGGAAGTCATTTCAGATTCCATTCCGTAATTTAACTCATTACGGAATGGAATCTAAAATGACTTCCAGTTTTATTTTATGTGCTTTCAAAGTGAAAGCCCATTTACAGTATATAGGGTCCGTAAATAGACACATTATCACCAAATAAACCCTAAACAAATGTTGAAGAACTTCATTGATAATAGTTTCTCCAATGAGGCAAGTGTTATTTATTGTTTCTTTTCGATTCGAATGAACAACTTATTATGATTGCTGATGCCATAATTGATTTGATTTATTTGATTTATTAATCCCCGAAAACATTTCTGATTCATCTCAAAGTTTCATCAACAAATTCTAAAAGATTTTCGTCTTAATAAGAATGATAAGTTAAGGGCATTTGATAAAGCATAAACAAGTAGTTGTTCTTATCATTATTTATCAATTAAAGTCTTTTATTTTCATTGAAAGTACTAACGATTTGATCAGTATACACCAATATAATTCCTGATAAAAAATCATAAGCAATCCCATGTAACACCCCATGGTTAACTGTCAACTTAATTTATTGTTATACGATGATAGCCACTCCTTTTGCATATCAAGTCAATCATACTCTCTTGCATAAAAGATGCAACGAATAACTGTTCTACCCTCCAGCGTTGAAAGAAATTTCGATGAAACACCAATTTGATATATGGGCCTTGGGAGACTGAGTGAGAATACCAAACATGTCTAATATTCCCCTATCGTAGGCCTTCCAATTTGGTTGGTTTTAATTTGAAGTTTGACAGGATGAATTCAGATCGATCAACGCAACGCATGGGACAAGTTAGATGATAACATTTGTTGTTTTTGTCCATCGATAATATTTTTTATTACCAAGCACCCTCAGTTATGTTATGCCGCGTCCTGTAAAGAAACGCATATTAAGTCAATGAAAAGCGTGGTTAGAATAATGTAAAGGCCTATTTATAAGATAAGTTTACTGGATGGAAAGAACATGCCCTGTTGTTCTTGTTTTTATTTCGTATAATAAAATCAGATAAAATACATAAAAAGTAATCATACGGAGACGGAGAACAAAATATGGCTGGTAGCCCATTTTCAGCTGCAACTATATTGTTGCTGCTGGTCTTCCATGGGTCCAGTTTATACAATGTACAAAATATACATAATATTATAAATGAACAGACCGTGGTGTCACCTATACAGTGCGTATAAAAAGTATACCGAACTTTGGTAGATTCGTATTAAAAAGTGATCATCTGTGTGACCTTTAAATATACATGTATTTCATTTTAAAGGATAACTAATATTCTGCCCAATGCTACCTTATTCATAACTCTGTTACTACGGAATACTGAGCAGCAATCTTTTTCACAAATTATTGTCAACATTTTCTTTTACCAAGTTTGGCTGAAGCAATGAATTCGGGTCAAAAGCCCTTAGTCATTGTTATTTCGGTCCGAAAATAATTGCTGACTAATTTGCATCGATTTTTAAAACTTGAATAGACAGCGTGAAATTGTCCACTCAGATTATAGAAAAGGCTTATTTGCAAGCAAAATTTATGATATTCTCTTTGTTATGATGACACATTCCTTGTCGTTGAGTCATTTAAAATGAGTAAACTTTACTTGGGACGCTATCTTTTTTCATGAAAGTCTACTGTCAATATTATGTGGTAGTTATCAGGATGAGTTAGTTTTTCCATTTACTAAATCGTGTAGGTTAGTAAATATCTTAACCGAAGCATAAAGCAGACTTTAACTTTTGTAAAGGATTAACAACAAAAACATGCATATGACCTGAACCACATTCGATGCATCAGCACAAATTCAGTACAAAGAGATTCGAATGGCACTTTGATCACATTTATCAACTTTTAATCATAAGTATACCAAAGTTGGGTATACTTTTGATACGCACTGTATATTCTTACAAACTGTGGACATTATTATGCCAAACTGGATGATATTCTTCCAATCACTGATCACATTTTGTCAAAAATACATTTTGCACAAGATAATGTTAATTTGGGCGTGAAAGTGCCAAATTTCAGTTTGCCCAATATTTCTTAGAGAGAGTGCAACTATTGCCAATAACTACTCAATAAAATGGACTTATTGAAATGTTATCTTGATTATGAAACCCATTTTTAAAGTATGGAAACCATAAACAACATAACGCATTTCATGAACTTTCAATTAAAACCATACTCATTTCAACAGCAATGTGATAGCTTCATCTTTTATTATTTGAAATATGTTAGCTTGAATTAAATTATACCCTTCATGTTATCTATTGGTTTGTTCTTCATCTGTATACTTGTATAAGACACTGAAATCGTAAATAAAGTGAAATTATCATGTTTATTTCTACAATAATACGACGTCGTGCGATCTTTCATTCATTTTCTGTCGCTGTACGTGTGCTTCTAATGCCTGAATCAATGAATGATAATATCAAACATTGGAGCTACATATCCCTCACCTTGATAAACGAAACCTGTCTAATGCACTCCCATGTATTCTCTAACCTGCGCACGATTCAACTACACATGTATAATGCCCCATACGTGAGCTAAAGATACTGACTATATTAAGGTGTACATGTGTGAGAGGTTCGGTGAGTGAGTGGGTGTGGGTATGAGTGTGGGTGTGTTTTTCGCCGTATGTTATATAAGTGTGCAGTCAAAGTCGTGAATCCTTCAAACATACACAATTCTACAAACAGGCTAAATCAGACTCATGATGTAAGTTTCTAAGTGGTTATTTGCATTGACCCCCACTAATCAAGGAAATTATAGAAGGGCTTACTAGAGGAGTCCGTAATTGTGCTTGTACTTGCCACCACTTGAGTGCAGAGATCGAGGTTAGTCATGATTCTCCCCACGTTCTTATTCAGGTGGGGAGAAACCCAAGACTTATCTGAAATCCTAATTGCACTCTCTCAAAATGTTCAGTGATGAATTACTTAACTTGAAGATAATAATTTTAAAACCCACTATTACCTATTAGTGTTATAAACAAAAGTTAATTTTTGATAATAATATCGAACTGTAAACTTTACAATGTTTTTCTCGATACAAAACAAAACACAAGGCGAATCAATTGTGGATTTGTTTTAAACTAAAAAGAGCGGTTTAATAAATTAGAAATTCCATTGCTTGTTTTTATGATCAATCTAAAAGAGACAACATAATTATACACCAGTTTTAAGTCTTAAACTAGACTTAGACTAAAGAGGTATAGATAAATTGCTTAACAAACTCACTTCGGGTTCAGGAAACTTCCAAGTTCGTTCAACTATCGTTAATGTCCGCGTGCGTATATCAATCAGCCTATCATGTATGTTTGGTGACCGAACTATATTGATTTTATATCTGTATCGGAAGTACCTTGCGAAGACAGCCACCTGTTTTAAAATTCTTATCTTAACTTCATATTTATCTTCAAGTGAGACATACATGGATTGCTCACGTACTTACTGCCCCACTCTCATCCAATACAACATCCAACGTTAAGATCATGAATATGGAGATACATCGCCTCTATTTCACGACGTCTGGTACATAATGCTCTTACACCTGCTTCTCCGTCTCAGAGGAAAACCTTTAGCATAGTCAAGAAGTTGGTTTCGATTTAAGTATCCTTTAACAACTTTAAAACCAACATTGCGATCGTATGGATATTATAATCATGATAATGCGGTTAATGATTACACATCTTTTAGTATTAATCATGTTTATGTCTCGAAACAACGCTATCGGAACATATTCAGTCACGCAACCTTCCCGTATGATAAAGACGTTTTGGGTGGGAAGAGTTAAAGGGGATCCTTCAACCTGCCTCAAGCTCCACTCCTTCCATTGCCTCGTCATCATTCGCTTTTTAGGAATTAACTTTTTTCAAAGGAGCTATTTCACAAACGGCATATTATAGCTTTGCTCGTGCTATTATTGGGTGTAAGGAAGAATATTGTATTCAGAACTAGAGGAAGATTGGTTCGAGATGGATGCCAGCTTCTTATTTTTGTTGCTCATCCTGGCAGGAGCCGTCAGCGCCACGGGTTAGTAACTAAATGATCATTATCCAATAGTTTATATTTTGTCCGACTTTACTATACGAGATTTGGAAGCTGTTTGCAGCGAACTCTTCTCAAATATAGGCTATACTTCAAAATGTTCGAAATACCAGCCGCTCTGATTGCCTATCTCTACAGAGATGCAACAGATTTAGTTTACCAATCAAGCAGAAGTAAGGCTTGTCATTTATCGAGAAAAAAATCAAATCTGATCAGAATAACATGAGGTAACATCTATTTGCAAATCCGTAAAGTCACCTTGTCGATTCAATTCAATTCAATTGAGTACTTCAATCCAGTCTGTATTTTATAATGTCTATTTGAATAAACTCAGTTTACAACCATTGAAATGGGTTCCTCTCACAACCGTATAAAGAATAATGTGAGTTACTTTAAATGAAATTGTTGTCAAAATTTCAACCCATTGTTAACTTATTCATTTACCATCACTGATCATAACGTTGCCACTGTTGTCACGTTCGCTATGTGAAGCGGTTAACCGCGGCGGTTTAATTTCATCTTTGTTTTAACCGGCGGAGGTGAAATACGCTTCACTTTTCTGTATATAATAGTACAGAGCACAGTGGATACGCGTGGGATCTTTGTTGCCATACATTTACATGTTATAACAAAATAAAGCATACGCACATAAAAAAAAAGACGTCAAGGTTTACTGTTTCATATCTGACCGCGTCTTAATCAACCTATACGTGATGGACAGTCTGTGAATTGAAAGAACGCCATGCATTCCCCCCCCCCACACACATTAATGTACAGTATATTTAACGAAATGGTGTAGCCCAATCAGGCCTAATTACCTATTATCTGGGTCTAATAATAATAATAATATTTAATTTTTATAGGGGGAAGGGGACGTTTACACCAACTTCACTTTATGCTGGATCTCCACTGCTAGATAATATTATATAGATATTTTTTCACCATTGTCTCTATTTTTTCCCTTTAAAACTGTTACATTCGTCTGTTTAATACTCCTTTGTTCAATCACATACCCACTACGACATGATGCAATGTTGAACAGCCACAACATGTACATGCCTAGTGCTTGCATGGTTATGACGTTCTGACATTACTAATTAATCAACGGCACTTCATTTTAAAGGCCCCTCTGTTGATTATAGGGATTTCTGTTATGAGAAATACAAACACAATCATGATACTATAGCATACCCGTGGATGAATAGACTATTAAATCAATATGCAAAGAAAATTATACCAACCACTATAGCATGAAAATAACCATATGCTAAGCGTGCCGGTGCCGAATAGTTATTTTTCACTGACATGTCTGTTTTTCCAAACTATCTGTCAATAATCGCACTTTTCAAGGTTCATTTTGCGCTAGTGTGACGTCATTTTAACGCTTTGTTGATGACGTATGAGCATGACTGAGGCGAGACGGGACCGATTTATATTCGTCATCATGTATAATAAGTAATAGTTCATTCAGTATATGTATTTTGATATAAAATGAATTTGAATCAATAAACAAATAATTAACACAATAAATAGAAATCGGTATGATCGTTCTTTCTTTCCTATGTTATAATTATGACTGATAATAACATAAACTTTGAAATAAACATTAGACTTATGCCAAATTTAGCATCGTTACCAAACTTATCACCGTTTGAATTTTAAACCGATACTTGTCTATCTTTAGAAATATTATTTGTTATAAATAACTCATATGGATGGACATTGGCAAAATGTCGGTTAAATGTTAGAATGACTAATATTGATATAAAAAATTAAGGCTGGTTCAATAAAAAGATAACCCAGTTGCGGGGCTTTAAGTAATGAGAGAGAATACATGAGGGATTTAGCGACATACGTGAACTGAAATCTCTTTTACCCTCTCACTTTCTACAAATGTATGATGATTATTATTATAATTATATGATTCTATGTAAAAGTAGTAAGGAATTCTTTTTTAAAAAAAGACAAAATTACATTATTTTTCCTGTTGGGAGGTTGCCATATAATTATACATGATTGTGAAGAGAGAAAAACACTACTACTAATGACAATATTTTGGGCTTATATAGCGCTTAATACATATATCGGCAATGTTTCTAGTGCTTGTCAGATTCCTATGATCGTTAGAGTCAGGCTTGCCAGGACCCAATTTATGCACATTCTCCACTCCTATTCCACAGATGCTCACAATGCTGAGCACACTACAAGGACTTTTGCATCCTCCCGAGTGCCCATGCATTAAGCACCTGGGTGGAGAGGAGCCATGTTAATAAAGTGCCTTGTTTAAGGACAAAAGTGCCATGCAGGGGATCGAACCCACAACCTTTGGATCTCCATGCACCCAAATGTTCCAACCACTCGGCTAAGACTCCCCTACATAATAAAAGTGTCTCACGGTTAATGTTATAATATTATAAACATGCACATTTGGCCATCGACTATATTACGCTTCAATGTAGTTCGTGTGTGCGAATTTATATGAAAATGCAGGTGGAGTCAGCGTTTAATTTGATACCAGCTCATGGTCGATTACATAGTGATCAAATAAGGCGGATTTAATATGCACCATTGAATATGAAATGTGTCAGACCAGTTGAGCAGTAACATGACAAATATCTTTCTTCAAAATGCGTGTTCCATTTCAGAAAACTGATTTTGTTTTGTTATTAAGAGTACAATTATTTGGATCAAATGCTTAGAAGCTTGCGAAAGCCAAATGTTTAATACGATGGAAAAAGAGCTTTTTTGTGTTGGAAATAGAGATGAAAAAAAGACATAGAGGGAGGGAGAGAGAGAGAGAGAGAGAGAGAGAGAGAGAGAGAGAAAGAGAGAGAGAGATATGGGAGGGGGGGGGTGGAAAACAGAAATCGGTGAATGAACAATGTTTTAATATGAACGTGTAATGGAACACAGAAAAAGACAAATACAAGCATTTTTTCTTTTCTTCTTTCATTTTCTATGACACACATTCATTTTGTTACTCATTGTTTTTACTTCTGATTTTCGGTTCATATGGTGTATATTTATATATATATATATATATATATATATATAATTATATGACTTTTCCTTTCTTATTTTTAAACCAACATAAGAAGCATTTCCATTATGATGACAGATGAATCAGTAAATTCAATTCATTTTAATTAAGAACTACCATATATATTTTGTCACGTAACCAAGGTAATTTTACATTATTTGTTGTGATTATCTTAATAATATTACTGGTACTATTATCTTAACAGATGACGACTGCAAGTTTCGACAGTTTCCTGACACGAGTTCGTTCGTCTGTGAGTGTTCCTCCTCGCATTGTGACGTTATCGAGGAGTACTCCCTCAGCGATGAAAACTTTGTAGTTTATACTTCTGGAAAGAGAGGGTTTAGATTGGATAAAGAGGAGATGCCAATCAGAAATCGACCAACTCCTATTGGTAAGTTTGTTAATGATATAGATTTATTAATATTTCTTTGATGAAATGTCTTTTCCATGAAATAATGCGATATGTCTCTGAATCTAGATTGTTTACATCATTGGAAAAATATGTTTAAAAATTTCAGACTGTGGTCCTTTGAAAGAGGTAATTTTTTTTTTATTTCATAAAATCATTCTGCCACATTCATCTTTGATGTGTTTTTGACCAAATTTCAAGGTAAAGAGCTTTACCATCCGAAATTCTATGAGCAATGGAGTGACATAATCCGAACCTCATATTTATAGGATATACAATAGTCATTTCTTCTGTTATTGACGGATCAGGTTCAAAATGTAAACTATGAAATCTTAAAGTCTTTATTAAATATTAGTATTAATGTCTGTAAGCTTCCCATTCAATGCAACAAAACAACAATACTGAATTATTCTCTTTTAAAGTCCCAGATACAAGCATCACCATCAGAATTGATCGATCTGAGGAGTATCAAACTATCCTTGGTTTTGGCGGGTCTTTCACGGATGCAGCAGCTCTCAATCTCTACAACTTGACATCTGATGTGCAGGAGAAACTGCTGAGGGCGTACTTCTCTACAGATGGTAATACAAAGTTTATTGCTAAACCAATTACACTTTCACCATACAGTTTTGTATGACACTGAGTTACTTCAGCATTCTGCTCATCAATTTGAAAAGAATTTAGAAGTCGATATCCATATTGGTATATAAATATCGAATGATCAACAGACCGATTAAAAGAAGATTTTGGTTCCCTTACTCCCTTTAAAGTAAAATGTGTAACATAATTTCATTCATGTTCCATTTAATCAACCATTTCCAATCTCATCAAAAACAGTTGAAATTAGAGTTGCTTTCATCAGACGTCTACTATCTCCACTTTCACATTTCATGACAGCGTGACCAATATGGACATAACAACAGAGTTACGTTATCACTTCTTATCATGTTCTTCCCAACGTGCAATCAACGTACCATTCGATTAAATTCATGAAAAAATATTTGTTTGATATAAATGACTAGTTCAGTATGTATTACTCTTCCACTAATACAGGCATTGAATATTCATTTGGTCGTGTACCGATCGCGAGTTGTGATTTTTCGACCAGGGCATACTCGTACGCCGAAACACCGGATGACTTCTACCTAGAAGATTTCCAACTCGCCTTTGAAGACATTGACTACAAGGTAAGATCAACTTTATGGTTCTTAGAAAATTAAGTTAAAACAACCTTTTCTTTCTTAATATTCCGCGAATATCCAAAGACTAATGTATTTTCAAGAAAGCAAATAGTTATATCGTAAATAGAGGTGCTTTCATAACTTGCAAGAGATGAGCTTAAAGCCCCCACTGTCCTACTTGTAGCTACTTGCTCCCTCTATATAGAAAACTTCCCAAATCGGTGCCTGTTGGTCCCCCATGATCCTCTTTTTCGTATGTTAGTTGAGAGCTGAGTTGATGAGATAGCCACCTGTCAGTGGCCTAGCTGGGTGGTCTAATCCCTTCTGGCCCAGTAATATTGACGGTCTTTAAAACAGATCAGCATCATATACTACTCGGATATTCATTAGAACATTGTACACTCTAACCTTATTAGGTGATAACATGTCTATTGATTTGGTGCTTTGTGTGATTTGGGGATATTCGAGCTAATGTTATTTATTTGTAATTATACACCATTCTTAAGTATTATATTGACCTATCGAAATTGATATCAATTTTCTTCTTCAATAAAAGTAATATTACTGGAAATGACAAAACAACACTTCCGATTCATTTCAAATTCTATCAGACATTCATCTCTTTTCCCCCTTTTCCTGATAAAAAAACCTTGGTTCTACGTCATTTACTTGGACATGCCTAACTCTAGATCCCGATGATCAAGCGGGCCTCAGCCATGAGTTCTAGACCCATCAAGTTGTTAGGTAGTGCCTGGTCTGCCCCTGGGTGGATGAAGACCAGCGGTGCTATGCAAGGAGGTGGTCCACTCAGAGGGATGCCGGGAGGGTACTATTACAAAACATGGGCTCTCTACCTTGCCAAGTAAGCTCAAACATTTCACCATCATCCAAAAATGTGTACTAGTTATAGTTAAAGCCAAATTATATAGTTTGGTTACAGATATTTCCAACATTGCTCACGGAACAGAATTCGGTGTTTGGAAGTGATTTTGAAGTGATTTTGATTGGAATCAATCGTCTTCAATATCTTTTTCTTAAGTAATCATCAGCGTCATGTTAAGATTCTTAACGTTTGGGGTAAGTTATTCTTCTCATTCATTTAATTGCCCCCCAAAAATCGTATGCGGAAAGGACCACCTTATTTGAAACGAAACCGGCCCATGGAAATATCAATAGGCCTTACCGAAAATATAGCAATATCTGTGGTCAGCAACAAATATATATATGTCAAAACCAACATATTTACTAGGACATGATGACGGACCATTGTACCTTCGAAATAATTAATTGTGAATTTTGTTTTTAAATGACTATAATAATGTATCTGCGAACGAATGTTGCAGTATTATGACAAGGCTACAATTACCAGTGATCTTTGACAGTGTCTCGTCTTTCCAGGGGGTGTTTCACAAAGATCCTAAGGAGAACTTATCTTTAAGTTGGACTCAACAATTATGAAAAGCCGTTAGCATCTATGAAAATATTTTGTAAAAGTTGTTTTAAAAGGCATAAAATGTTGATTCAAATCATTCATATTTTCTACTATCAAGGAGATTTCATGTTCTTGATGTGGAATTTATAACAAGTCTAAAATACTTGATTTTTCGCTTTTTAATATATTTTATTTTGAGGCTACAAATGGCTCTCCATAAGTTTTAAGTCTAACTTAAAGTTAAGTTCGACTTAGGTCCTTTGTGAAACACCCCCTAGGTTTGTGGAAGCGTACAGCGGATACGACATACCTTTCTGGGGTCTGACTGGGGGCAATGAACCTTCTGCAGGCGCCTTTCCTAACTGGGCGTGGCAGGCCATGTTCTTCAGTCCTAGCCTACAGAGGGACTTCATCAAGCTGGACCTTGGTCCGATCTTACATGAACGAGGTCACAAAGAGCTTCAGATCACCATCCTAGACGACCAGAGGTTTCTGCTTCCGCGCTGGGCTGAAGTGGTAACTATATTTTTAGTGCTACTTATGCAGGACATAACCAATACGAAAAAAGGATTTCTGAAAACTGAAACCACCACAGTGCTAAATGTCATATAGTGCCAGTGATTAGAGAGTTATATTGTCTTCTGAATCGAAATCAATCAGTTCTTAAAACCCTTATAATTTAATCGTCATCATTCTGAAATTGATAGATATTCTTTCTGACAAGAGTTGAGTGTTCTGAGTAATATTCCCGTTTCTTTTAAAGGAATAGACCAGTTTTGAAAACGCCCCCTCTCAAAAAAAATGAAATGGAAGCTCTTATTACCAATCATGTGAAAGAATATGTTTTGAATAAATCGTGAGGATACAAATTTTGCCGGGAAACCGCCTACTAATTTATATAGTTGGTAAATTATCATATCGATCCGGCCTGGATAGATATCGCGAATGCTCTTCAACATTGAACATTTGGGCATATATTTCTGCTTTATTGCGAATTAAGGTTGAAGTATTGCCATCCAAACCTCTGAAGGCAATATTTAAACAATATTGAATGGATATTTTGCACCCAAACCCTTTGAACCGCAATTTTACCACTACCGGTCTTTATCTTTAAGGTCCTGGAAGACCCTATCGCCTCACAGTTCGTAACAGGGATCGGAATTCACTGGTACTGGGACGACTTCGTAGATCCGAGTCGTCTGAACGCTACTCACCATGCCTATCCGGACTACTTCATGCTAGGAACAGAGGCTTGTGAGGGCCACTTGGATCGCGAGGAAGAAGTCATTCTAGGAAGCTGGGAACGGGGTGAAGCATACAGCTTTAACATCATTGAGGTAACTCTCTGGGACGTTTTTGATTTCCTCTCTCGTTATAAACTACAGGAGAGTCTGTCCTCATCGTCATATACATGAATGAGCACCGACATCCTCGAATTTTGTTCTGTAGCCCTGAATAAGCTACATGTGTTTAAAAAAAGATAATATTATTATCATTATTATATCTTTTTCATTTTTCTTTAAAGGCTTTTTATCTGAGGAAATATTGTATCATTGCTAATACTGTTAGATACAGATAAGTAGAGTTGTGACCTATGCATTTCTATTCTAACCTTTGATGGGTCTCATTAGCTCAAGGGGTATGTGATGATATGCGGTTGTGAATTTGTATCAGAATCTCTCATTAAATTACTTCACAAATGTTACATGATTCCTGGACCACTCCCTGTCAAATTGGTCCCTATTTGAACTGCGATTAACAATGCCTTGTCTGGAATGATTTAAAATTATCTGAGAGTACATATTGCTCATGTCCTAGGACTTGGGTAACTGGGTAGCAGGTTGGATTGACTGGAATCTGGCTCTAAACATGATCGGTGGACCAAACTGGGTGGGGAACTTCGTCGATAGTCCTATCATTGTCAACGCCGAAGAAGACGTGTTCTACAAGCAACCGATGTACTACCACCTTGGACACTTCAGGTAAGTGATGGGATACCGGATAAGTTTACATGTAAATGTCACACAGATTAAGATGTAGTTTTATGAAATTTGGTGTGTTTCAATTTCATTGCTATACGAATAAATCAACCACCACAAATTTAACCTTACTTTTCTTCCTTTTACGTCGAATGCTCCATTTGATAAATTAGGGAAACATAAAACGTGTTCGGTATAATATTTCTCACAAGTTATAGACCGCGAATCTTCACTAAATTCACGTTTAATGCTCATCTTTTTGCATACAATATAACTCGTACAACTTAAACAATTTAACCGAAGATAAAGGAGTGAAAGAAACAAAAAGTGAATATGAAAATGAAAATGATTAAGTATAGAATCATACGACTGCAATTACAATAATTATTTACAATTATTACCTCAATGCAAACTTTGGTTTAGCATTGTGATTTACATTTTCGATCCAGAACATTGCATTTTCGTATTTACCACCCATCTATCCTCCTTTTGTCTTTAGTAAGTTCATCACACCTGGATCAGTGAGGGTGGGGTCATCTAGTGATCGTGAGAGGTTGGTTGAGCATCTAGCATTCAAGCTCCCGGATGGTGACATGGCACTTGTCGTCTTAAACAGGTAGGTACTACCCATTATGTGCTCACAGAATCTTCAGAACTCTTTGTTTTTCCTTTACCAAATATCCTCTGCCTATCCTTTTTGAAATGTTCAACTTTCCTTGTACAATTATTTCCAATTACCATATTTTTCTAAAGCATGCAGTCATCATTTATTGTTTGATAATCATTCCTTTTGTTTTTAAATACAGGAAAGAGTTCACGTTCCCTCTGCACATCTATGACCCGGATGTCGGTTACCTGAACGCTGAGATTCCATCTCGCTCCATTCAAACATATCTATGGAAATCACCATCTAATCTGTAAATCATAGGAATAAAAAAGTGATTCTGTCTCTAAAACTTTGGAACAAAACATCACAAACTAACTTGATGTTTCCTAATAAAACAGATTAGAAATGGAACTAACACTCCTATGAGACAAATGAAGATAATAATACGAAATAAGATCCATCGTGATTAGTTATTTAGATCAAATGTTTTCGATTTGAACATCATTCAATCTTCCTCGATGTTTTAGAAAATAAAATGCAATCTTTTAGATCTTGATATGGGAAATACATATCTTAAAAGCGCAAATACTCGATGTGTTATGACTTTGCACTACAGTTTGCCCTTTTGCCTCGCAGCCCACTCCAAAGGACGAAAATATAGTTTGAATAAAATTATTTCTTAATTTTCATTGAAAGGATAAAGCTTCGTGTTTCTCTCTTTTGAGTATTTTCTGTCAAATGTATCTGGGTTCTAAAACAATAATCATATGCATTAAAACTAAACATTACAAAAGTAGAAGTCGGCTGGTTCACTTTATTGTGTCTATCTCTGAAAGCATTACGCCAAAATGCAAAAGTGTTACAAACGTTTTTTTTTGGAGGTTTTATTAGAGTACATCTGGAATCAATATTTGTTTATGAAAAGTATCATTGACAAATTCAAGTCATTCAATGATGAGCTATGGCGATACATTATTACAAATGTTGTATTCATTGGTAATTTTGCAGACACTTTTGAAACATAAGTAATGATGCATTATGGCGGTAGGACTGAGAAACCGACCACCTGTATTTACTTTACTTTACTGGTTATCTTCTCTAATTAAATCATGTGATAAATAACGAATGCGTAAAGGTATTGACTTATAGGCCTAAGATTTTAAAGTATGACGCAAAATATAAGGCAGACCTTGCTTATATAATACCAAATTCTGTATACAACAGAGCTCTGTATAAAGATCCTGAGTGTGTTTCTACATCGCGTGGCCATCATTATGAAAGATTATATATCACGTAATCTCTAGTTACACCTAATTATCAAAGTGCAACAACGAATTGTGATAAGAAGACAGCTGGTGACTGATTTTGGACTGACAACATTATTTTATTGTACTTCTACCCGACTCTGCAACAACAGTTTGAACTGTGTAGCAGATTTGTGGCAAGAAGTATTACATCGAGAGTTTCTACAATTAAAATTAAGGACAATTGGAATAAAATGGATACAGGGAGAGTTCTAACGATTCTTGCTTTTGTAGCTGTGGTCTGCGCAACAGGTCAGTATTATATTCAGTTTTGCGGGTGATTATTATTTAATCTGATCAAATATCTGATAACAGGATTCTCAATTTGGTTGTTGTTTGATGAATGTCTTCAATGATGTGGTGTGAATATTAAAGAGGGGCTCCCTACACGTGGAGCCGATGGTTATTCGAAATGTTTTGTCATGGTCGTAAACCATTTAAATTCGCCAAATAAGGATAGAGAGTATGTAATTAGTGCATATCGGGAATAAGATATCCCCACAAAGCATTTACAAACAGAATCATGGATACTGGGAAATATTGTAATTAATTAAAATAGACCTGAACTGGGGCAGATATTTAGTTCAAAGAGAAGAGAGATGAGAGTGAGAGTGAGAGTGAGAGAGTGTGTGTGTGAGAGAGAGAGAGAGAGAGAGAGAGAGAGATAGAGAGAGAGAGATAGAGAGAGAGATGGAGATATTATATATAGAGACAGAGACAGAGAGAGAGAGAGATAAAGATGGAGATATTACACATGTATATATTTATAGAGAGAAAGAGAGAGAGAGAGAGAGAGAGAGAGAGAGAGAGAAGTAAGAGAGAGAGGGAGAGAGTAAGAGAGAGAGGGGGGGGGGGTAGTATAAGATGTTTTTTCTTCTTCTTTTTAAATTCACGAGATTTTTTGTCTGGTAAATAGATAACGACTGCAAGTTTCGTCAATTTTCCGACACGAGTTCTTTCGTCTGTGAGTGCTCTGCTGGGCACTGTGACGTTATCGAGGAATACTCCCTCAGCGATGAAAACTTTGTAGTGTATACTTCTGGAAAGAGAGGGTTTAGATTGGACAAAGAGGAGATGCCAATCAGAAATCGACCAACTCCTAATGGTAAGTTTGAGTAATGTGTCAGTATTAGCTTTTGATAAGAAATGTCTTTGTTTCTTAGGCATAAAGTTTGTCGTTATATACATTTCACTGTATATGAACAATGATAATAAATTGGAACTGTCAATTTTAAGAATGCACTCATCTTTTTCAGGAAATCACAGGAGTGTTTCCAAATATTTGCCATCATGGTCATGCTACTTTGATCATACTTTTTATGTTTTAAACTGATTATAGAGGTAGTTGAAAAGAACCGCCATCAGGGACCAGTTACATAACGCTTACAATTGTTAAGGATATCTTTGCTTCAATGGAAACCTCGATATGATTGGCTGTTGAGTGATGTTGCCAAAGAAGTTAACATTGATGGCAAAGTTACCAACAGAGGTGGCTTACCCCCTAGTGTAGTAGTAAAATGCTCAAACTTATTTACCCCTGTAAAATTATACCACCCAGATGAGGCTTCATCCCCCCCCCCCCCACTCAGTGTTATTTAGGGTACGCATATGCGTGTTCCAAGCGACCCCCCTTTTCAGCAAAAGTCCGGTGTGTAAAGTCAATACGGGTCTACCTTTTTCTTTTGTTATACGAGCCTTTTTCAGCCCCCCCCCCTTTTCAGCAAAAGTCCGGTGTGTAAAGTCAATACGGGTCGACCTTTTTCTTTTGTTACGAAAAGGACATTTTGGTAACACGCATGGGGTCCGTCCGTTCTCGGAGTGGGGAGGCCGGAGGCCTCATCAATGCATTTTAAGCTTTTATTTTGTATCAGATTGGTGAGCTTCCCATTCAATGCAAAGTTACCATTTTTTAGGATTTTCTTTTCAATCCCAAGTCCCAGATACAAGTATCACCATCACAGTTGATCGAAATGAAGAGTATCAGACCATCCTTGGTTTTGGCGGGTCTTTCTCGGACTCAGCAGCTCTCAATCTCTACAACCTATCGTCTGATACACAGGACAAACTGCTGAGGGCGTACTTCTCATCCGATGGTATGATAACGTGAAGTTTAAATACAACTCTCAAATAAATCTGTGTTAGGGAAAAAAGCACTTTTGTTTATTTTGTTCAAAGTTTGTAACTGATTTTTATTGAAATGGTATAAGCGATATTACATGATAAATAATCGTATGATAAGAGATTCGATGTCTTAGTTGAGTATTATTATTTTTTTCTTCAGAATGTTCAACATTTAAACTTTTTGTCAATGTTGAACGCTATGGGACCGTCAAAGGCTTTTAAGAGCTACATGTACACGTACATCCATTACTCAATCATAACCTATTAAGATACTTTACAAAATGTAATCCTTTTCAATGATTTTGCAAAATTGCTTTATGCGTTTCTTTTGTTGAATAGTCGTGTTTCTCATTTAAAGCTTATTGCCATCCAAAATTAATATAACAAATTCAAAAAATTACATCCAATATTCATAGCCGTAATTTCTTTTAAAATCAAATTATTATACAGGAATTGAATACTCATTTGGTCGTGTACCGATCGCGAGCTGCGATTTTTCAACAAGGGAATACTCGTATGCCGAAACACCGGATGACTTCAATCTTGATGATTTCCAACTCGCCTTTGAAGACATTGATTACAAGGTAAGCTCATCATCATGTTAAACTAAGATGTCTCATTGCAGTATGATAATTTACAACAATGATTCATATTTCTTAATTGGTGTTAATAGAGTTGTTATACTGCATTCACATCATATATGAATCTTCATGAGCCTCCTAAAACTTAAGTTGAAAGGGTTAATCCACCCCACATGTGGAAATAAATTAATACAAAATATCCGGAGAGGTGTGTCGAAAACCAGAGGAGATGCATAATTAATTCATATTTTGATCAAAGTATTTATGATTCCACGCCTAAGGACTATTTCAAAATATTTTTTCAAATAAGAAAACCCAACCAAATAAAGACATGAATAAATCGAAAAAAAGGTGAATCAAAAATTGTATCATGACCTGAAATGCTTCCAAACGTTACCTTGATTTTATTAATTGCATTTGATTGCATCAGATCCCGATGATACAGCGAGCCTCAGCCATGAGTTCTAGACCCATCAAGTTGTTAGGCAGTGCCTGGTCTGCCCCAGGGTGGATGAAGACAAACGGTGCCATGAAAGGAGGTGGTGCACTCAGAGGGCTGCCTGGAGGGTACTATTACAAAACATGGGCTCTCTACCTTGCCAAGTAAGCTCACATCGGGTTTACTTACTTGAACGTCTATGATGAATTTAGGTCCTATACAGTAGATTGTTTCCTTTCTTCGGGTTCACTTAACTTATCCTAAGGATACTACCTTCTTCAAGAATACTCCAAATTACCCCTAGGGCAAATACCTACAGGGGCAATCACCGAAGGGGTAGTTGTCAGGGGATCGGGGGTAACTATCCTAAGGTAGTTGTCCGGGACCAGGGAAAGTTGTCCTAAGGTAGTTGTCCGGGGACCAGGGATAGTTGTCCTAAGGTAGTTGTCCGGGGACCAGGGATAGTTGTCCTAAGGTACAGTAGTTGTCCGGGAATCAGGCGTATATTTGTCCTAAGGTAGTTGTCCGGGAACCAGGCGGATAGTTGTCCTTTTATCGGGGTTAGTTGACTTGGGTGTTATCCTAGTGGGTTATTGCATCTCTTAGTGTGTGTTATCCATTGTGGCTTGATAGAACCCTTCTAAATATTATCTTAATGTTGCGTTAGAAACGCATATTTTACCTTCATATTTCTTCAAAAGATCAAGTACAGAAAGTTGCTGTTTTGCATTACAATGATCTTAAGCTTGTTACTGACAACCATGAAACAATAATATTGTAATATTGGTCAAATCAAGGAGCTTCTTGGTCAAATGGAAATGATTAGATCGAACATTTAAGTTCGAAGTTATTTTCGTCAAGTAGGACAGTTGTGTGAATGTCTGGTTTTCTTCCAGATTCCTCGAAGCCTACAGTGCCTATGATGTGGACTTCTGGGGTCTAACAACAGGCAACGAACCTACGGCAGGTCTCTTCCCAGGTTGGGACTGGCAGTGCATGTTCTTCAATCCTGAACTACAGAGGGACTTCATCAAGCTCGACATGGGTCCTATCTTACACGACAGAGGCCATAAAGACGTCGAGATCGTCATCATGGATGATCAAAGGTTCCATCTTCCTCACTGGGCTGAAGTGGTAAGGCGAATAGACTTTGAGAATAATAGCAAACTTGTAGTCTGTATGCTGTAGGAACTTCTGTCAGGTGTCTATGTGCAAGAGCAGTACTCAATTATAGTTTACAGTACGAACTGTCAGAAAAAATGAAGTGATTAAATTTGTATGTCAGAGATCAATATTACCAAGAAGGCAACATGAAACAAACAAACAAAATCAATAAGCAACCCTCTGCTTTTCATATAAACTCAAGCCGATGATTTCTACGAGACGTTTGCTTTTGCTTAGGTCATCGAAGACCCGGTGGCCTCTCAATTCGTTTCTGGTATCGGCCTCCACTGGTACACGGACTTCCTCATAGATGCCAGTCGTCTCAACGAAACACACCACGCTTATCCAGACTACTTCATGATCAATACAGAGGCGTGTGAGGGGTACTTGCCGTGGCAGGAGAAAGTGATTCTTGGTAGCTGGGAGAGAGGTGAATCCTACAGCCATGATATCATTGAGGTTTGTCTAATATCTTCTGGAGTACTTGGTATCACCCTGTTCTGATCAAACAGCGTTCTAAGTTTCATTCCTTCCAGGCATTCACTAATTCACCACAGTCGTTCAAATATTGTCACCGCAACTTCTGTAGGCCATTGCCTCAATCTTATTCAACCCCTTTTCGATCATTTATATTTTGTAGCATAATCCTCATAGCTAACTCGTTCTCTTATAATTAGTTAGGTTTAATGTTGAGCTTTGTAAGGTACAGCAAAGACGTCTTTCCGGCAAGCATAGTCATGTTTTATCTTTTGCTTAAAACGGGTAACGTATTTGTATGACTACGAATGTGACAACAAATGCAGCAAAGTCGTCAAAGTTGTTATTGTTTTTGTTATGTTTTCATAATCATCTAATTATATAAGCATGGTTATTTGAACATTTATTGTGTTACCCAATCTTGTAGGACCTGAGTAACTGGGTCGGTGGATGGATCGATTGGAACATGGCTCTAGACATGATCGGAGGACCGAACTGGGTGGGGAACTTCGTTGATAGTCCTATCATTGTCAACGCTGAAGAAGACGTGTTCTACAAGCAACCGATGTACTACCACCTTGGACACTTCAGGTAAAGGAGTCTCGAGGAAAATATTCTTTAGGACAAAAAGTCGTAGAATTGTATCATTACCATCATAATCATACTATATTATTGAATTTGTTGGAGTTTTTTTTAAATCTTTATTGCTTTAAAAAAAAAATTATTTGTGCTTTCAGCTCGGTCACCGTCTGGGCTTTGGTTCTCAATGCATATTGATCTATTCCTCTGTCGTTTTGGCTAGTTCTTCCTCTTTTACCTCACCAAGCTTTACAATTTGATTGTACCAACAAAGCCATCTTGATTTAAATAAATGTCTAAAGAGAAAGGAAACAGTAATGTCCCACGCACGTAATTCTACAGGTAGAATGGAAAATGGTTATGGAATGTCTGCATGTATTTCAAGTGTTTTCTTATTTCTTAAACCAGTAAGTTCATCGCCCCTGGATCGGTGAGGGTGGGGTCATCTAGTGATCGTGACAGGTTGGTTGAGCATCTAGCATTCAAGCTCCCGGATGGTGACATGGCACTTGTCGTCTTAAACAGGTAACCTCATGCAATCACCTCTCGTGTAATAATCTTGATTAAAAAAGAAGTTTATTCATCTTTTAAAACTATAATACCTAAAACATTATTTTAACTACCAATGAATTATTATAAGAACACACTCTAAGGTAGGGCATTTGAAAGAGTTTTCAAAAACGGTTTCATTAGGTGCTGGTAAACAATTTGTTGAACAATAAATTATTATGGAGTTGTTTGTTCATAAAAGAATGCCAACTAACAATTGAAAATACACCCTCAGTCAAGATTGTGTGTCAATATCAAAACGTTTCCATGGTTCTTGACCTAACCATTTTCTTTCTAAGACTGCATCTAACATCAATACTTGACACCGTCATTGCTATCATAATAATCATACTAATCGCTATTGGTTGTTGTTGTTGTAATTTCCAAATGCAGGAAGGAGTTTACGTTCCCTCTTCACATCTATGACCCGGATGTCGGTTACCTGAATGCCGAGGTTCCATCTCGCTCCATTCAAACATATCTATGGAAATCACCATCTCGCCTATAAATGACGCTCTTTCTCCACCATTGATTCAACTAGTTAGAATGATTATTAGGACTTGAAAAGAGTATTCTCTTTCGAAACCGTCTGTTGAGAGCCAGAAGGGCACTAACCAATAATAACTATATGTGTAAATCTCATCGCATTACTACATGTAGTTATGTAACAGAGTGATACAATAATGTATAGTGATGAGGGGCACCACTTCGTCGCCGAGTAGTAAGAAATGGGGAGGGGGAAGGAGAAAACGCATTACATTTTAATTTACTTTCCAAAGGTATTGATACAAAAAAAGAAGATATGTCCGAAATAATGTGGGCACCCGAATAGACGGGATAAGGAAAGGGTGGGGGGGGGGGGGGTGATGCAGCGCTATATTCCATTCCACATCTCTTGATATTTCATTTTTTTTTGTGCATAACTTGCAGTACCTGTCCTGTTAAAGAATAATTACAATTAAAACAAATACAAGAAGCTTTACGCTGCAAAATCACTGGATATGCACTCTTTGGATTACTCTTCCGAGTTAGTTGATTCGACCTTTTTTCAAATGCTATCAGCTTTCTAAAACCAGTAAGTTCATGGTATATTAATGACTACGTGCAATCTAGGAGTCGTTGGCTTATGATTTGGATCAATACAAGCCAACTCCATTTTCCATGAGAGTGTCCTTGACATTGGACTCTCTGACTGGGTGTATAACGCCATCCTTGTCTCGGGATACAATAATCAATACCTTATAATGTCATACTTCTAATCTTCTGTTCATCTCCTTCCTTCTTCATCTCCTTCTCTCTCTCTCTCTCTCTCTCTCTCTCTCTCTCTCTCTTTTTCTCTCTCTCCCTTTCTCTCACTTTCTCTGTCTCTATGTCTCTCTGTCTCTGTCTATCTCTCTCCAACATATGTTATATCATTCTTTTTCCACATCTTTCCCTTCCTCTCATTTTCTTTCCTCTCTAGTATATGCCTCTCCTTCTCCCTCTCATCAGATTCTCTATCTATAATGTGTATCTATCCTCCATTTCCCCATATTCTTGTCTAATTTGATAATTTGATAAACCTATGTGTATGTAATATTTGATAGTTGCTAACAGTCTTCATAATATTTGTTCATATACGCGACACATTTGATACGAATTTCTTAAAACAAGGAGACAATTATCTGTCAAAATATTATAAATTCTACTAAATACCAAGAATCTCCTAAAAAAAAGTTTTTGTAAATACGTGTGCAAAATAGAGTAAACAACTTCTACATGGACCCCAGGGAGAAGAAAAAAAGTTAGCTATACATTTATATTTCTGGTTGATTATTAGTATGAAAGAATTACGTGTTTCTTTTCCTTTATAATATCCAGTCATTTCTCTTAAGGTTAGATCAATTCTTAAACGAAGCTCCGTGCATGTTCAATGTCGAATCGATCATAATAATGTTGAATTTATGTTTCGTCGCATCTTCCGTAGATGTCAATGATTCCGGTAGCGACCTCTTAACCTACATGCGCCCATCTGATCTAAACAATGTTTACAGTACGTTGTCTCCGAAATGTCACCAAATACCATCGTGTACCATTTTATTGAATTGGGGATTGGAAACCAAGGTTGGTAGATTATATACTTTATTTGATTTTCTCGGGTTGTGTTTCACTCCTCCTCCTCCTCCTCCTCATTTGACATTTCCTACTCTAACAAACATTCATTACTGAGTTGTTGCAGTGCCTTGTTTTTTGCCTAGTCATCACAACAAAGCAGAACATCAGTGTCCTTCAGATATACTCCCGCGCAACACTCGCTCTTCCTTTCACGTGGAAAGTAATAGTTCACCATATCGGCGTTCTGTATATTGTTAATCACAAGTCACTGGATGATACCAGTGCAACAAGTTCAATAAAAAAATACAGAGAATAGATGCACAAAAGTAACAGTAAAATAGTTTGATTAAAATAGTTTTAATGCAATTTGTATGTAACAAGCATCGGTAGGTGCTGCTATATAACAGACGTCTGCTAAATGATATGTGACATATTATGCAATAGTGCCTTATACATATTTACAAGAAACAGTTCAAGTGTAATGATTCTATGGTATTAAGCGAATTTTGGTTCTTTAGTTTGAGTTTAAATATTAAATCACGAATATAATGCTTTCTATTTTTGATCGAGTTGAGTTATTAAAAAAAAGAAAAAGAAAAAAAAAGAAGTGATTTTCATCAAAATTATCTTGAAGATGCGTTAGAGAGAAATAATATTGTACCTATTGCTTATGACTGTCAATTATTGTATGATGGAAGGATACAAATGTAAATCATTATTTCTTTGATATAAAGATTATCTTATTGAACACTAGTGTGTGGTGATCCTCTATCTTTAACGTACAGTGCGATATAGGTATTACATTGTAGAATGATATTACCAACAACGATTATCATTAAATACAAAAAATCTTTTAAAAATGCTTTTGGTACGTCTAACACATAATGATAACCTTGCTTCTTCTTGTTAGCCCAATCTTGAGATTTTGAAGGTTTGAAAGATTAATACTTAGTCGTACAAAAAGCGAATGCCCTCATTAACATTTATCGACAATATGGTATAGAGTGGTTTAATGTACACAAAGCATACATGCTTTTTTTTTAAAGATATAAACAAATTTGATTAAATCAGATAATGTTTTGGCATATAAAGATAAACACAACTATATGATAATTTCGTCAGATACAGAATCGGTTCATAATTATGTACACCTAATTAGCATGCTGGTATAATGAATACAAACACATGTAGTTAAAATATATTGATCACTTCTTATACACAATAAAATACTGCAAAATGATTTTAAAATCAATCAATAAGTCAAAACAAAATGGAAAAGCGTGCAGTTGAAACTTCATTTGTATCTAGATGGTGTTTACCTGAATAACATAAACCAACCAATCCGATTCTAATTTTGTCAATATTTGTTACAATGAAGAACAATTTACCATTACCAGACCAATCTGTGGTGCCCTATAAAATGTTCAGGTATTTATACTAGTCAGCGGACATACATGAATCGATGAACTGTCTTTATTAAAATGAACAATTAGCCAAATTGAAGGATTTAAAACTAAGACAGTGAGATGCATTGATGGAGATTTAAAGAAGAAGAAAAAAGAATAGTAGAGTGCAATGCAATAAAAGGAAACAAAAATGATACTACTTTTTAAAAAAAAATGAAGGGAGAAAGAAGACTGAAAAATAGGTCGGGGACAAGATGTGGTCGAGACCAACATTTTTCGATCTCAGTAGCCGTCTATCAATTGGAATTCTCAAATCGAATAATTTCCTGTCATGGGTGAGAGGGGGAAGGGGGGGGGGAGGAAGGGGTACGCAATGAAAAGAGATAATTTCCTTCCATGTACACGATTTCTTATATACGTGTGTAGTTTAAGTTGCCGTCACTTGGTTGAATATTTGATATGAATGCACCATGCTCTCCTATTTCCACAAAATGTCATAGTCAACACTGCAATGTTAAATAACAGAATAAATAGATTATCAAACCAAATTATAAGATGCACGCAATGAGGTGGGATTATGTTATGCATGTAAATAACATTCACATCAATAATGTCAAAGAAAGTTCATTTGTCTATAGCTATCACTTAGCGTATGTACATGATTGTACGTTTATAGAATTCATCTCTAAGCAAGTTTCGATGGTCCATTTCTACTCAGATATTTACATATCATAATATGTACAATTTAGAAGAAGCATAGTGAGTGTCGTAATACATGAAGAAATAGATTATGAATACCGAATTGAATGATATACTGTCTTTTGTTTTAATATACTAATGTACAAAACAATCTAGCGACATGTATGAATTGATGAGATTCACCATGAAGTTGCATACAATGAATACAAATGCTGGAGTATCTCAAACACCAGAAAATGATAAATTCAAACAATAAACAAAAAATATAAATTACATTCCAGCTTTCGACAAAAGAAAAAAAAAACGACAACATCAATTCCTATATCATGTGTACCGGCATACTTTTGCGGTCATCAAAAATCATCTAAGCAAATTTTTACAAAGTGTATACTGTAAATAATGATACAATAATATGGTTAAATACAACAAAAATACAATTTTTATACATAAACGAAACTGGCAAAATGGCATGTCTATTTCAAAACATATGTACAATTTTTTTAATATAAAAAATATGATCTATCATGTTAACCATTAAATAAATTATTTTTTATCTACTACGTAAAATTCAGCTTCTGTTTTGCCTTGATACACATTTTTACAGCGCTCATATATGTATGTGTGGCATTAAACATGTTAGACATTAGAAAAGCTTGTTTCATTTATGCGAATATTTCATAAAATCGCACCATTCTTTCGGTAATTTTTGAGTTGTTCTTGAAAACAATTTGTTTACTATATTTATCTATAAAAATTAACAAAGAAAAAGTCACCGTAATGAATTGATCAAGATACTTATTTCAGTGATCCAGATATGAATACGAGAGGATATATATTTGTAAACATAAATAAGATAAAATTAATGGTTCTTTCGGATTTTGAACATGCAGTACTTCTTCATGAGCTAGTGAAGCACTGTGACAAAATAACGTAAAACGAAAGTTTTTTTGTCCAAATCTAAATCATCAAGCTTTTCTGTTGAACTCCCATGAATGTTTGGGGTGTCGAATGCTCAGCTGAGAATCTAGTCTGTTTTCTTTTTTCCCGTGATAAGGACATTGAACCTGTCTTTCGACGGCTTCATGGTGATGTCTCCAAAGCCATGTTTCTTGAGCATCTCGGAAGCATTCTCCTTTCCCCACATCGTGCCCAGTCCCGGCCCTCCAAAATACATCGACACCGGTGTGCAGTGGAGCATGCTGATGACGTAACCATCAATGGCTCGGGGATTCCCCACGTTTTTGTGCGGCGAGCTGTGTACGTTGACTTCCATCATGAGCAAGAGACCGCCATCGATCATCACCCGTCGCGTCTCCCGAAGGACGCCCTCAGGGTCAGCCATGTCGTGGAACGCATCGAAGCAAGTGACGAGCTGGAATGTGTTGGTCCAGGTGTGCGGGAGCGTGGCCACGTCTTGAACCATGAACTTGCAGTTGGTGAGGCTGAGTCGTGCGGCCTCGGCGCGTGCCTCTGCGATGGCCTTCTGGGAGATGTCAAGCCCGTAGAAAGTACATCCGGGGAAGCGCTGTGCCATCAGCATTGTAGCATGGCCTTGACCACACCCAAGATCCAACACCGATACATTTGTTTCTGAAGAGAGGGATAGAGAAAGAGAGAGAGGGAGATAGAGAGTTAGAGAAAATATGAAATTCCAGTCGAAATATCTATGTACACTTAACAAATTAACAATATGTTCTTGTTTCATGTAATACTTAGTTCTATTCATGTTAACTGTATTCTCATTGATTTGTCGACCATTAACTTATTAGGAACATTGCTACCCTTATCAATATTTGTGGTTGTTCTAACCACACTAACTTGAGGAAAATGGCATCATTACTATCCCAAAAGCTAAACATCCACCAAATGATTGTCGACCCAGATAATCATCGCTGATTGCAACATGATCAGTTGATGATCGGCAATCATATACATTTTTATTGAATAAGCTTGGCTTTTAGTATTCAAGTATTACTTGAAAAAAAAAACAAGTTCAGCATTTTGTTAGTGGAAACATTTACCACCAGGAAATCCATATTTTCAGTCGACTAACCACCCCTTCCATGGTTTCCGGCACTCGGCATGCATGTGGCGATACATTATTGGCGACACACGCCATTGACTAGAACCCACTAGGTGTTTGTGTTTATCCTGTAACAAGTAATTAAAATGTCATCGTGACATCCGGAGTCTGAGCATTCAGAATGGTTGGAAAATACAGTCATTATTCTTAGTATCTGGAGCAAAGGTCTGCATTTATCCTCATTGTTTGTGGTATTTCTGAGAAAACTTAGAGGTTTTAATTGTCAAAAGAGATGATAACACATTGTAGACATATCTTCGCACAGGCCTGGTGATTTGCATTAACTTGTTAATAAGAACTTTCTTCTGAAATGATGGTTTCATTATTATATTTGCTGGCATCACGTTTGATGAAGAAAAACAAACATTAAGGAAGAGAAAAATACTTTGCTCTGATGATTATCATTACTATCATTATTTAGTAGTCATAAAGATATCGCTGATGATAATAATACTTCACAACGAATCTCCCCACGAAGTACAGTCATTTAATCACTAATATCGCTCTCAACACTACCATAGCACCACCATCACCACCATCATCATTACCACCACCGCCCCCTACGCAGTCAACATTACCACCACTATACATTATAACCGCTGTAACCTCCACCACTCCTGCCACGACTATACGATGACCACCACCACCATCATCATCACTGCTACAAACACCACCACTGCCATGATCACAAACACCACCACCACTACCACCAACTCTACCATCTCCATTATCGAGTCCACCACTACCCTTCAACCACCACCACCTCCACCTCTTCTACGACTATACGCCAATACCACCACTGCTGCCATCACCACCCTACCACTTCTACTTTACCCGCTACCACTGTATTCATCATCACTTCATTCACTCCCATCACCGTTATTATACCTGTCAGTAATGAATAACATGGACACTTGTTAGTAATATCTGCAGCCTAGCGCGCATACCGAGGGGGCCGGAAAAGACACCACCTTCACCGGACTGTTTCCATCTACAACATCATCATCATCTTAGTCATCACCATCACACGGACAGTGACTGACTGACGCTGCAGGAGCAGATGCCAATGAAATACTATGGTGGTATCATCTTTCAGACGTATTCCTTAAGACAAGATGTTATTAGAGAGGAAGGCATCACTGTTCACACAGCGTCAATTGTTATGATTTAGCTTCACGGCTGTCAGGTTATTTCCACTCTGTCCTTGAACGCAAACTCATTGACGAGAACATGACTGTCTTCGGCATAGGAAACCAGCCACGTTCATTAAATTGTTGTTCCTCCAGCGTATGTTGATTATACCGGTCTCTTTACGTAGTAATGTGATATTGATGATGACTATGGGTGGAGGGGTGGAGAGGCTGGAGGGGCGATGTTAAAGAACGTGATCGTAGCTGAGATCATACAGACGTGAGAGCATGATCATGTTTTCCAAAACAAATATATTGGTATGTAAATAAAACCTTTATTAATAGATAAATGATGTGATGGCAAGACCAGTCTATATTCCGTGTAAATAACCTGTGGCATTTCATTATCCTTGGACATTAAAAAGAGTGGTGCATTTTCCCTTTATTCTACCAACATAAACAGCATAAAGAAGAGCAAAGTGAAATCAAAATAAATTAACCATTACAATGGAGGAACCAACTCTATAACCCCAACCTTAGGGTAGATCGTGCCCGAAAGCTCCAATGGATTAAAGGATTCTAATTTCTTGGCAGTACGAACAAGCCTATGGAGGCAGTGTTCAAGTTAGAGGGCATTTATCCCTTACCCTCACATTGACATTTATACCTACCGAGCTAACTACAGACGCCACATGACATTCATTGGCTGCTGCCCTTCCGTTCATAAGTATTTCTCTGTCACATAAAGTCACACCTACGCAGACTCTATTATACGGGACTATATCATTCGATTCATATTCCTCTATTGTTAACTCACGAGATGCAATAACTTGTAGCTTTTATTATTTCGTGATCAAAATGTCAATTTCTCATTAAAAGAAATGAGTGATATTGAGAAATTTACATAAATAGCTTCGTCGGCGTCCTCGAAAAATGGAAATGGAAAAACGGAAAGAAAAAGATGTGTGCTGGAGAAAGAGATAAAGAATGAGAAAACAGGAAAATTATATTTCCTAAAATTCTAATTTTAGAAATCACTGAAGCCATGGATATTTTCATTTTCGTCAGTGGTGTATGTACGGGGGACTTGCCCCCTCAAAATGGTGAAAAAGACAAGAGAGGGTGAGAGAGAGGGAGGGAGAGAGACAGAGAGACAGAGGGAGACAGAGAGACAGAGAGTAAGAGAGAGAGAGAGAGAGAGAGAGAGAGAGGGAGAGGGAGAGAGAGGGATACCATCGGAATGATTGACAGGAGACCTTATCGTAGAAGAAACAATTGATCATCATCACTTTATTGCAATAAATGCAATACTTACCGAGCATATCGACGAGTCCTGTGATTGAAGGAATCATATCCTGAATGAGACTATTATCATGCATCTTCCTCGACATGTGATCCATAAAACGATGAAATCTGGGATACTGAGAATATGGAACTCCTGCAGAAGAAAGAAAGACCAGACCAAAAAAAAAACTCTTAATAATACAAAAAATAGAATAAGTTAAATGATATTATCATAACAGGATCATTTTGTTACAGTTTCTACATAACGCATTAAACCCGCCGTGTTTTCAGAGAATCATTAAAAGGTTTATTTTACATAACTTTTCCTTTTATGCAGCAGAATACTCGAAATCGAAATGTGATTGTTAATATCAGTACTGATACTCCGAAACATATACTTCTTCGACTGGATGGAAGTTAGAGTGTAATTTAAAAACATCCGTTGAAGAGGTCGCTTTTAATGAAAGAGTATTGATCTTTATAACAGATCAAACGAAAATAGATCTCAAGTGCAATTCCTTGCTAAGATATCTTCGACTGAATTAATCAATAGACTATTGACGTGGCACTTAATACGACGAAAATAAACCGAAAGCTATTTGGCTCTTAATAAATAAAAGCAAATCACTGCAACCTCATGGCCACGTATATACAGGTACACAATTACGACCTGCAATGACGTTAAGCTGTATTACAATTAGGACAATACCTTGGAAATGTCGGGGGCTTTGGAGAATTTAAAAATGTCTGATCAACGAGGCAACAAGAACTAATTGGTCACGCGTGTTTTGCGTCATTCATAATCATACTTTTTGCATGAACTTTAACAATTTTATTTGATATATATTGGTTGGTTTTTACTTCCTTGTTTTTTTACGACACCGGAGTTTACAACAAAATGTATCACCTTCACACAAAAAGTTCTGTTCATTATCAGCATAAATAATAAACAAATGCGCTCATCAAATAAATACTGCTCTGCAAATGGTTATTCATTAATGAGGAAGACCACTTAGCATTTTTGTATTAGTTAGACATGACGTAACCGTATGAGCAATTCATAATGAAATATCATTATATTTGCCTGGAACAAAGAAATCATTTACCAAATTTGTTTACATAAGTCATGACAATTTGATAAAGATGAATATTTGATGCAGAAATTAATGAAATTTTAAACTCGGTTAAATCCTGAGTTTGCTTAATATGTTAACTTGCAGAGTACATTCAATTGCTGTAATCATGAGTTTTGTCTGAATTAATGTACTAGAGACACAATACGAAATGCACATTATCAGAGGTAAAAGTAAACATGTTAATCCAGAAGTTATAAAGAGTATAAGATGCACAATACAGCCAGCCATGCACACTTCAGATCAAGGGGTCCCTTGCACAGTAACCAAATTATTTCCATATCAAATCAAATGCATTTATTATCCAAACAGGTATTAGTTTTCCCTATTTAGACCTCTTATATGTATACTCATTATCTGATCCAAATGTATATTCCCGCTTAACGTCATTAAGCATTCTTGACATTTTGAAATATATTAATAACTTATCTTTCTACTGCCAAAATAATGTCTCTCGACTCCCTCCATCGTATCCTTCCCAATCAAAATCTCAACCATTTACCTTGTGGGCCATCCTCTTTGAAGCAGCCGAGCACTGAATCGTAGGCCTGACAAAGCATGGGCACCAGACCACTGAACGCGACGATGTTACAGGGACCGTTGGTGAGGAAAGGTCGCCTGGATTCGGGCACGAAGTATGTCTGGTTGTCTGGGTCCATATCGACGATCCTCGCTACCACCATCGAGCCTAGCCATTCTCTGACGTATCTACAGATTGAAGGAGAAACAAATATTGCTAGATATTCATTCCTAATAATAATAGAAGAAAAGTGTGTATAATTATAGTCTGTACTTCTAATCCAGACGTAGAATAAAAAAAACATAGCAGACCAAATAAGGCATCGAGCAGGGTTAAGTTTTCTAAATTAGATGGGCATAATTTAATACTAAGCATTTTTTGTTTTAAATATAGCGCGGAATCTTCTTTTCATCTTTGTGTTCATATACAATTTTGCCGACCTCATCATTTGTAAATTAATATAAATGCATATCAAAAAATCTAAAGCTAGCACGACAGTGGAACATCTAGAATATGGGGAGGGGGGGCGTAGGGGTCGATCCCTTTGGTTTAAAGCATAAATGAAATAGAACTTGAGAGAAAGAGAGACAGAGAGAAAGAAAGAAAGAGAGGGAGAGAGAAAGAAAGAAAGAAAGGAAGAGGGAGAGAGAGATAGATATATAGATAGAGACAGAGAGAGACAAAAAAAGAGAGAGATATAGAGAGAGAGAGAAGAGGAGGGGGCTGAGGAGTGAAGTGAATGTTTACTATAGCAATAATGTTGACAGAAGCAAAGACATGTTGGAATGGAGCAAATGCAGCATCTAAAATAAGCATGATGAGAAGAAATAAAGCTTCTTAATACCAGATATGTGATACTTTGTATCTTAGCGAAGAAAGATTATTATGCTGCATTACAACATCGAACATGTACATTTATAATGTCACTGTCCTTTACCGACCCTAAGCCAGAAAAGAAGAAAGCGACAAATGTCATAACAATCATAATTGTTGTTGCACCTGTTTGGCTTTCTCATGCGTTGTTTTCCATCTCTAAATTCTGTTTATTTCTTTTTCTCCAACCCAAGTCCAATTTTTGACATGATATGGATACTGTTTTCTTTCTCATGTTATTGCAGGCGACCAACATGGCGCAGGAAGGCTTTGGCGGGCTCACCATTTCACTCAGCGGAAACTTTCGCGCGATTTAAGTTAGGAATGTTGATCAGGTTCAACGCCCCAGTCGGCCCACCATTTGACTATTGTCCCTCCTTCTTCCAATTTTTTCTCCTCCGATCCTCATCTTTCTTTCGTCTTGAAATTCCTTGGTGTGTTTTCATGAGAGAGTGGTGGGCGTTGCAAAAATAGCGAAATTTGTTGCGATAGTGATGACAGTAGATTGATCTCAAGTTGAGTACTACACGTCGTGTGCGGTATAGCTCACTGTCTCCTGAAGATAGGGAAAGCTTTATTTCTTTTCGAGCATGCGCAGATCGGAATCGTTCACCAAAGAGCAGGGGAGTGTTTTTCACAAAGACTAAGATCGACTTTAAGTTGGACCTAACTATGGCAGGCTGTTCATTCCACTGTTTGCTCTCACCATTTACTGGCATTGGCCTCTCAAAGGACGTACAAATCGTGGTCACAAATCTACAGAATTTACATATTTTAATAATTCACTATTAAGGTAAAAAATATTACATAAAGATCATAATGGTGAGAGCAAACAGTGGCATGAACGGTCTGACAGAGTTAAATCCAACTTAAAGTCGACCTTAGCCTTTGTGAAACACTCCCCTTGTCCCGTTGGCGTCTTATTTTCGCGTACCATAGTCTGACTTTGTGATGTCATTCAATCTCCTTAAATTATTTATAGGCGTTACTTGTGTCTCCAAAGTACCATGAATCATGAAATGACCGAGTATCATGTTTGTAAAGTACTTATTTACCTAAAAAGATTATGTATTATGTTGTCTTCATATCTAATAAGAAGCTGGCATATTCTGACTACGAGGAAAGTGATATATTATTCGGATGCGTCGTATTCTCTTTAGGACGAATTGTGATTAATATCATAACATTTTCATAATCATAATCGTCGAGTAGGTGCCAACTACATAGGGGGGGGGGGGGGGCTTGCGGGCTGCAGCTCCCGATAATTTTGAAATTTTCAATATTCGAGCAACTGTCACCTCATATTGGGGAAGCAAGGTGGTTAACCAGTAGCTTTAGCATCTTATCTAATGTATTTTGATAATGAAATTGCATTTTCGTGTCAAATTATCTACTTGTTAGCTCTGCTCCTCACCTTCAGCATTTAGAAACTAATAAATTGATAATTGGGCAAGAGGCTTTCAGCCTGAGCCAAACTGTACCCATACAATATGTATACGCCTCTATGCAGGTGTGACGATGAAATGACCCATGTTTTTGTTTTGTTTCAGTCGTATCTCTCTGACTCTCAACCAACAGAATAGGCCTCTCAACTCCTAATAGCATGCCCGAATGAAGAAGCATCGGTCGTCGATCGACAGACTAAGGCCCCCTGACTTAGCCTGTTTGGAGAACAAACTCGACCATATCCGATGTTTGTTCGCCGACCTGGTCTCGGTCCATCTCGGGTTGCTCCAGCTATGCGAGGAGCGTTCTTTCATCCAGCCATCGCACTCTCCAAACCCCTCTCTCTCTGGAGTGATCTAGCTCCCTGGGCCGGTGAGGGTGTACACCCCCGTTAGAGATGCCAGCCACCACGAGTTAAGGATGCTAGTTTCACACCCCTTGGTAGAGAGGTATGCATTAACACGTTTCCTCAGAGTTAAAGGATGCCTGAGACATTATCAACAGCCGATGTTTATATTATGGTACTAAGGTATTTAATTTATTGTTTAGAATTATCATTCTCTTCAAAATACTTTAAAAGAAAGAAAGACTTTTCGTTTTTATTGTTTATATCATATCAAAACAATTACAAAGAAGGTTTGAAAGGTTCAAACGATCCAAATTTATTGTCGACCCCAACCCCCCCCCCCCAAAAAAAAAGAGAAAAAAAAAGAGTTCGTACATATATAAATAAATGAATGACTAAATGACCTGTTTAACTAAGCAACGAAGTAACTTAGTAAATAACTAAATAGATAAATAGGTAATAAGTAAGTAATGTGTAGATGAATGAATTAACTCAAAAATTTACGAGGATATAGAAACATTCCATTAGTACATTGCCTATACTTGCAACTATATCTATATTATATGTATTACACTGAAAGGTGTCTATTTCGCATCTTTGTATTTGGAATTCAAAGTTCTGTGCTACGGTTGACATTTTTTTCGTCCCTGTGGTTGCTGTGACCGTCAACGTACTATCTTAATTTGTTCATTTTCCTCCATATTATATTATCAGTCTAGCTGTCTGAACGAAATGAAACTATTTGGCAGGCAGCCTTTAAGTTTAACCTCGGCTCAGGTAGGAATGAGACGGGATGACATGGTTTAGTCTCGATGCATTGCACACATAGCTCACCGGTCAATACATACCTGTTACAGGTTAGTGAATGCTAATAGCTAAAGGAAGAGTACTCAAGGGAGATTGGTGGTACTAAATATTCCCACTTTAAAGGGCAGATTTTAATGGGTTCTTTTTAAAGTATGAATAAATGTTGTAGGCCTTTAGGGTATGCGCGTATGGAAGTGGGGTGTACAAAATAAAAAAATACTGTGAGTATTTTGACGCATCTTTTTACTTTATTTACTTTTCTATGCATTTAGTATTTTAATGGTTTAACGTGAAAATGTTTTCTAAAGGCTGTCATAAACCTGCAATATATAACCTAAATAATGACTAATTGCAGAAGCCATTTTAAATGATTGTTGGTATCACTGATGATTTTGTTGTTTTTAAAGTGAAGAAAAAAAAGTTAAGCGAAAATAAATATATTCAACCTATTTCAGTGGCCACCTCCCTATAAAGGCCACCTGTCTTTAGTGGTCACTTTTTTTGTCTCCCTTGAGAATGAGATGTGCGCTGTATAACCTGTGTAGAAAGGCCACCTATCTACAGTATCTAATTTCTCTTCTTTCCTTTCGTGGCCTGGTTTGACTGTATATTGATAGTTCATCAGTACAATTCTTTTGAAGAACAAAACACAGGCATGCCTCATGGGACAGGTGATATTGGAGAAATATTCTCGAAATTCAAGAAACATGACAAACAATGTAAACATATATCCCTCAATTGTTCAAATAAAAATTGAGTGCAAACTGTTTCCACCGAAGAATGCCAATGGCTGCGGATCGAAAACGATATACCTCCATTTCCATTTAAATGTTTTTGTTGTTTTTGGTTACTTCCGTTTCCGGTTGCCACAGGTCAAAAGCGTATAGTGACAATCTCTCTCTCTCTCTCTCTTTCTCTCTCTCTCTCTTTTGTTTAATGCTTTCATTAAGTCATCGATTATCCTCTTTCCGATGATAATGCGATGAAATTTGACCAGTGTTTGACAAGAACAGAAAAATAGCAGGAACTACCAAATGCTGCGCCATACGTCATCAAAATGTCTGTCGTCATAGAAGGTTGTATCACATTTCAACACCGAAGCTCCATCCGGGGCTCCAGGCCTCCTGCGAGACAGAACGTGTAGTCTATAAATTATGTAGGCTATGGGAGCTCTGGTCAGTGGATGTACTTTCCACAAAAGCAAAATATATTCTTGGAAGAATATGATCTGCCTGCTGACATCATCCTAGAAGCAATTCTGCTTGGAAGCAACAATCTTTAGGCTACTTGAGAAATCACCTCGAGTTCCAAAGTGACAGAATGAGAGGTGAGCGGGGTTATAGATTTACACGATTTACGTCAGGCACCATCAATTATTTGTGCACTCCTCCTCATCGCCATGATATGCTATGATCTAGGATGCACCCTCGAGATAGCCTTCACCCTCTTGAGGGTCTTGATACCCAAGTAGGGGTCTATGGGAGTGATAAGAGGGGTGAACGACAGAAGCCGAGAAATTGACGACCGGAAGTCTAGAGCGTAGAGGACAATAACCCGAGTTTTCCTTATCAAGGATTTGGGAGTTAGTAGCAACAGTAAGGTGTTACGAGGAGATTACAGACATTTTTTCTATACGTTCTTGTATAGAAAACATTTATATGGATGTTAACAGTCGTTTTCACAAGAGATGGCTATAATAACCAGCCACAATATAACATTTCACAGCTTCATTTCATTACATTTCATGCTTTCTTCTCATCCCACTTATTCCATGATTGCTTACGCTAATGAGATAAAACGATGGGTGTGTCCGAAGAAAACTATCCCAGAATGCCACGGAAAGAGAGTTATTTTCTAAAATTAAATATGGTACTTATTCAGTATCTCATTCAGTTGCTCAAATAATAATTTTGAAAATGTTTAGTCCCTGGTGGACGTCCAATTCATATCCATGATCGGGTACAATCAATTAAAAAATTCATACTTTAATGACTAAACCTTAAAGGGGCAGCGGAAAAGAGTCAGAGCAAATTCATTGAGGGTTATGTACTTACAACAGAATATATCGAACGATTTACTATCGCATAAACTATTCCTGAAACATATGAAGTGGTGTTCTGTGGCTCTTTTCCATCCCTCCAGCAGGAAGAGGGATAATTTATGCTGCAACCATATATACATAAATCTTCGACCCATATTCATAGGATCAAACGTCTGAGAAGAGTCACAAGAACCAAAAGAAGGAGAGGATGATATTAACATGTCTGGCAACCTCAATGTCTAAACAACCTTTGTATTAAAACGGAGGGAAAGTGGCCTCTACAAAGTACGCTTTTCTCCAGGAACATCCATCCTTGTAGCCTTCGGGCACAAGGATCAATAGCAACCCATTCCGATTATGGTCAAGTGTCTCTTGAACCTTTGCCCTTACTACCACAAGGTCTATCCTCCAGGCTACAGCACGCCATCTCAGTTGTATCCCGGCCAAACGCCATTGTGCTTCAAGTTCATGCTTATGAGAACTAGTCTAATGGAAGTTGAATCGGTCCAGCTCATTCTTTTAATTCCGTTTAAAGCTACAAATGCTGTGATTTATATCACCTCGACGCACGCACTATGATACAAATTAGATAAGTACAAATTAGCAAAAGCCCAGGGTTGCGAGTATGACTTTGCAATATCTAATCAGACTGACATTGACGTCAAATAAATGACTGGAACTGGCACCGACATGAACAACTATTATTGATATGCATCGTTTCCTCTTCAGGATAGATTATTTCATATGAAGCAGGCCTGACTCGCTTCCAAGAAATGAAAAAATCCAAGAAAACTAAGAATCCGTGTGAAAGACAGAAAGAAAATGTTAACTGATTCTTTCATAAATTGTTATATTTTCTATTTGCCAAATTGTTGGTAATTCATTATAAACACAAGTCATTATTATATGACGCCCTACTCTGCACAAGTAATTCAAACTTATCACAGTCATGTTCCCTTCGTTTGGAAATAAAACAGACAGTTATAAGAAGGTTAAGCAAATCTCATCAAATATTCCTTTTATAGTTAATAACTTCCCATTCCTTGCGCCAAATCTAAAACAAGATTATTTTGACCCGCGGAAATCATACTATATGGAAGAAATTGACAAGTGTTCCCTTTTTGGCCATTATTAGTCGTTATCCCTTTCACCCCGATCTTCCAGACACGATTTGCTCGCGGCCAGAGCGATGAACTAGATCTATTTGTGTCACACTTGAACCCATTTTTGGCGGGATCTGTATCTTCACGCGATCCTCCTTCGTCTGCAGGCAAGCATTCCCAAGTACATCCGGCGGGTAAGCGAGAAAGAGTGGAGACTTGTTTTTCAGCCGGCATACTAACCCACATAATAATCATCATTCATCTATGTCTGTCCTACATACGAATTATACACAGGAATTATAGATCAGACAGTCAATTTGTTAATTCTTTGTGAAATCTTTGAGAGTATAAATAATGACGCGTCTTCACGTGGAGCCCGTTTTAAATGAATGATAGAGCTGGCTGTTTATTGATAAGTTGGCACATACTTGATAAGTTGAAACAAGGTTGGCATACACAGATATAAAAGATGTATTATATTCATTAGTATTTGTATTTAACCATTATTAATCCATTCTCTTAAATGGTTATTGTGGAATGACTTTCAGTAGGTAGGTAATTAATTGCATTTTTTCACCTTCCATTTCGAATATTGTAGGTTGGTAATGTCAAACTATCTCGAGTTACTGAAGTTTGAATTGAACATTAACTCTGCACACTAAAACTCAGACGGGGATGACAAATAATGAAAGCATTCTACTACCTGTAAATGACTATGACTTGAAGAAAAAAAAGAAGAAGAAGAAGAAGAAAAAGAAGAAGAAGAAGAAGAAGAAGAAGAAAAGGAAGAAGAAGAAGAAGAAGAAGAAGAAGAAGAAGAAGAGGGAGAAGAGGAAGAAGAAGAAGAAGAAAAACGAAGAAGGAGAAGAAGAAGAAGGAGAAGAAGCAGAAGAAAAAGAAGAAGAAGAAGAAGAAGAAGGAGAAGAAGGAGAAGAAAAAGGAGAAGAAGAAGGAGAAGAAGAAGAAGAAGGAGAAGAAAAAGGAGAAGAAGAAGGAGAAGAAGAAGAAGAAGGAGAAAAAATGAAGGAGAAGAAGAAGAAGGAGAAGAAGAAGAAAAAGAAGGAGAAGAAGAAGGAGAAAAAATGAAGGAGAAGAAGAAAAGGGAGAAGAAGAAAGAAAAAATGGAGAAGTAGTAGTAACAAAAACAACAACAACAAATCAATGGTATCAAGATTATTTCTTGAAAGATGAATAAGAATGGATCTATTTCTTAAAAAGGTCCCTCAAGTTTTCTGTCGAAGCATCATCACGATGTTCTCCGCCGACACCCGACCTAGCAAACATATTACTGAGAGGTATTAGTTACCGGCTTAGGCATCATCTGAGCCCCTTGCGTGGGTGTGAAACCCACCAACTAACTCCAGAGACTAAAGTACAGGCACAAAAGGGTTCACTTCTTACCCCTTCGCTGGTTTGAGGCTCTTTAATTCATCATGTCAGCTGATTCCATTAACCTTTCATTTAAACTAATTTGATGTATTGCACTGTATACATTTTCATCATTATTTGACACTTTGTAGCGCATGAGTTGATCACGTGAATTTGAAATGTACGTGTGCGCTTTCTAATCCAATATACTAAATCAATTTTCAATAATTTTGGGGGCAATGTGCCCTTTAAAAATTTGGCCTGCCTTATCTTATCCTCAAATCTTTGTATTTAAAACCACATTTACGTCTGTGTTAAATCAATTTTTGGTTAAACAATGGGTGTATTTTCAGCCCGTTTAAACAACAATACTCTTCATATCCATTATTGAAATGGAAAAGTAATATAAAATAATCTTTGTCGTCGAATTTGCTTGACGTTTGATGTGTGTCCTCCTTTGCAGTTATGGAATAGAGAGGGGCATCCGTCGTATTTTGGGTTGGGATAAATTCCATTATTGAGTATAATGCATGGAAAGTATGACAATTTGGGAAAATCTGGTTCTAATCGGCATTATATGAATAACAAAAACGATAATATTAAAGACACTTTTAACAAGATTTGAATTTTGCCCGATTGAGCATCGTATACGTGGAATACACGTATACGAATATGGCACCGCAAAAGGGGCTCGCGCAAGATAACTGGAGGGCTCGTAAAAAGATGCTGTGATTTATATCCTTATCGTGATGATAAAGGAGATAATGCCTGAAATAAAATGCTCAAGTACCATAAACTTGACGTTATATATTGACACGTAGCCTTGGGTCGGTAAAGGACCCCCATAAGTCATTGTGGTTGTTATTTTATTTATATCATCACAATACGAGCTCTTAACATTGCGTGTATAATGTGGACGTTTTAAATAGAGTCGGGGAAATCAATCAATTTCGTCTGCTCGTTTGCAACAAACTTTTTGTTGCCGATTTGGATGATTTGGTTAATTTTGTCTCTTATGGCAGGGAATCGTTCTCCAACAAGTTATTTTCACCAAGATTTGACATACGTCATGTAAATATTGACATTATATTCGATCGTAAAACAGTTGTGTGTAAAGTGGAAGAGAGATGCTGAGATGATTTACAATGGTTCTCATGGCAATTACAACGATTCTGTTTGGTTAATAATATATTTTTGTGCCAAATTATTTATTTCGAATCACAGAAACAAAGTTTAAGAAAACTCAATTACAATACTAGCAACCGTTCAATTTCAGGGGATTCGCTTCCTTTCATGCGGTTCAAAGCATCATGCTTTACATCATACTATGATAGATTTACATTAGTGTTGGAATATTGAAGATAAAGTTGAGTTCTGGTCATGCGATTACATTTTGAAAGAAACTTTGTGGAATCGATCAGAAAAGGTTTATCATCTAGCATATAAGTATTGGTTTGTACTGCAAGCTTCTGGAATCATCACAATGATAAGAAATTTGGCTCAGTCTTGGTAAAGTTACAAGCACTGTACACAGAAAAATGCAGATGGGACTACACGAACATGTGGCATAAAAATCCGTCCTAATTTGTATGATGTTACATGCCATATATATATAGAATATTAAGGTATTTGAAGAGCCATGCTTTACACGGAACATTTTTGTATCTTATGTTCTTCCACACTTGCATATTTAGACAATAATAACGCTCACAAATTATTTTCCACCTCTTCCCAGAACTCAACGTCTCTCTAACTCCTGCGCAGTCACTCTCCTTTTCGACTTTACCAAACCCAAAACACAAGATACATCAGAACCAATTGCTGATCTTCCAAGCAAAGTGAAATTTGTGACCGCTCGCCCCCTCCGGGTAACCCATTATATCCACATGAAATAAGTGATATTTAATCGTTCAATATTTTTATTTGGAGCAGCGGTTTCCCTATAATGTGGTCTACATAACCCAGTTCACGACAGGCCATCGCAGCGTGATTCCATTCAGGGGAGGAAAAAAAGTTATATACAAAAGATCTCTCCTAAGTTTCTACGAAGAACGTAAAAAAGTCTATAAAGAGTGAATGAATCTGATAAGACAGAGACAAAAACAAAGGACATTAACCAATGAAAGAATTAGGATGTAAGCGAAAAATCCGTACATCATTTATCGACTTTAACTTGATAATATCTCAAAAAGAATGTATTATTTGTTTTATGTGCAGATGACCTTAGAGAACATTACAAGAAAACGGCTGGTCACAATGAATTGCGCATTCGGCAATTGTTCTTTCAATACTATTTCTTAATATTGGTTTTCAAAATCAATATATACAAATGTTTTGTACGCCAATTTAGCTACAGCCCACAAGACCGACAGCTAACGGGACCGATAGCCCGCAAGATTCGCGGACCGGCCAACGAGACCTGCCACTAACGAGACCGTCATTTTCTTTCTTCGTTCATGTATTTTTATTTTTTTTGGTCTCATGGGATATCGGTCTCGTGTGCCGTCAGAGTGATGAAACCTTTGGAACTTGGAAACTTCTATGTTTTTTCTATGGATTTTTGTTTGTTCGTCTCATGGGCTTTCGGTCTTGCGGACCTTTTACAAAATGTCAGTCTCATCGGCCGTCGATATACTGCGATGACCTCTTCCTATTACCTAGTAAAGTTTATCGCTACTTTTCAAAGTAAAGAGTGTTTTATAATAGCCTATGGGATACATTTTTGCCAGGCTTGGGGGCGAGGGGTCACCGATGATTTGAAATAAATGAATCTCGGAACAAGACCCCATCTGGGGTTGAAAGTGATTCACATGACATTCTTGACGTGTTATTGCTGAAAGAAAAATTGTGGAGTTCTTCAAGGTCATGGATGAAAAAAATATAAGTTCTTTTACACCAGGACGAGAGCCTGCTAATCACTAAAAGATCTTGGTTTGAAGTATAATGAAAGTCAGACAACTCAGTTTTTCCTGTGGATAAAGTGGTCTGTTTTGGAAATTAATAATTCATTTTGACATGTGATATTCATCAATATGAGTAAAACACAATGGCACTAGGAGGTAATGTATGAACATTACAACGGAGGAACAAGGACAATCTATTATTCTCAAATAAGAATGCGTTTCAGGGTTCCCTGAAAACTAGAAATCTGCGAACAATAGGAAAGAAAGCAAAGCGATATGAAAAAATAATCCTACTTTTTCGATTTGCAGAATATTCGTGTTTTACCCTTTCGTCATTCTCCTCAATTTGATCTTGCAGAAACTTGATTACTTCTCTTTTTATATTTCGATTTCATCGCAGTCAAACAGTAAATTTAGTAATTCATCAGGGAAAAGAGAATCGCATTAAATTTTAGACCGGTAGTCAATTTTTTTCTTTCCAAGCAGCGGGAACTGCACGTCGGAAAACTAAACATTGCGTGTCATGTCATGTTGTACACGTAGGAAATGCTTCATTCGGCGATGAAACAAATAATTCTTTAAAAACATGATTCTTCCTATGTGGGATGATTTCCGCCATTTCAATCATTTAATGGCAGTTATTTTCAAAACTGAATAACAAGAGAAACAGTTCAGTAGTCTTCTTTTTTAGTTCTTAAGGATGACACGCATATCTCTTAGTCAGGAAGCTAGTCGAGACTGCGGCAAGTGGTGTTTTTATTCTCTTCTATCTTTGTCTAATACCATGAGATGTGATCTAGATTCTCCAGATATGATAATTATTACATGGCCTTTTTCAAATTACCTACGGAAATTGTCAGCCGCATTTTGTGGGATGTTACTCAAGTTTTGCTCTTATTTCGGTACCTTAGTTTGTTGCTCTGTTGAACCTTTGATGTTCCCGTTTTCCCGCCGGAGCCCCAGTTCTCTATCCTTTCGTGGAGGAGGAAAATGGAGCAGGGGAGATGGGTGCTGTCAGGTAAGGCACCTGTAAGCAATTAGTGTTGTTGGTTATATCATGATCTCATCTTGAGCGATATTATTAGTCTTGACCTCAAGCGCGACCCTTTTCGGTCTGCCACCAGTGCTCCTTCAATTAATTAAATTGGAATAGTATATAATTCAGTGCCCATTACCCTCGCCCTCAAACACAAAATAAAGCTAAGGCCTGATGATACTCATGTTTCTATTTTGCTACTACAACTGTTTCTATTACTACTTCTACTACTACTACTACTAATAATAATAATGCTGCTGCTGCTACTACTACTACTACTACTAGAAATACTACTGCTACTACTAAAACAGCTACTTCAACTACTTTTAATAGTACTCCTCATACTCCTCCTACTACCACCACCACTACTACTACTACTACTACTACTACTACTACTACTACTACTACTACTACCACTACTACTACTACTACTACTACTACTACTACTACTACTACTACTACTATTATATCTACAACTGCTTCTTCAAAACTTAAGTATCAAAATATTGTGGTCACTTATATCAAAATATGAAGATTGTTGTAGAAAATTGTCCTTGCCATTAGAGTTCTCGGATATTATAGGCTACTTGCCGTCGTGAAATACATCAGAAAAAATCTTTCTCTTCTTACCAGTCCTCAGTTTCATCATCTCACAATCAACAAGCTTTCATTAAATCGCATATTTCGCTAGGGCATTTTAAAATATGGTTTTTAGCTAGAATATACATACGTTTAACCAATCCCATTGCAATTATCCTTTTTCGCAGCTGAGAAAGTCATGAAAAGGACGTTTGATTCTGCCGCTTGCCTAAATAAGCCATTGACTTTTAACCTCTTTGGTACTGAATATGAAAAATGTTCTCATAGTTCATTTGTCAAATTTGACGCTGTCAATAAAACAGATTATTTAGTTTCTTTATTAACTACAAATTAAGTGTGGTATTAAATAAAGATCAACTTTGAATATAATCAGAATTCGTTCGTTTGCAAATTATTACAAGTTCCTCAAAACACCGGGTGTATGATTGACATGTTTTATTTAAATGATTGCAATCGCTGAAAGAGGTAATAAAATAACCAATGCTTTGTTAATGATCCGTTAGTCCAGCACGGAAATATGTGGGGCTGTGCTTTTCCTGCCGCAAAATCAGCTCCACTCGGTGTGTTTCTTGCCGGGCTAGAAGCCTAAATCTACACTTGAAATTCTATGAAATTGTAATATAATTGTCACGTATAACAAAAACAACAACAACAACGACGACAATAAAACTTGTAATATTAATAATGGTGATACTAATAACAATAGTATTACCATACTGATATACTTTATGCAGTATAAATCTAAACTTGGCACGAAAAGACTCATTACGAAACACTCAGGCAGTAGACCGTAGAACAATGGAGTATACTAAAAGGTTGCAATTGGTAGCACCTAGTGATTTTTGATGAAGGAGTGTGTTTCAAGAACAAAATATACGGACTTGACCCTGTTTTGCGGAATAATAAAATTGATAACAACAACAAAAAACAATAATAGTAGTAATACTTATGAACATAACGATAATACATATAATAATGATGATAATAACAAACTGAAACAATCACTCTTATGCACACGCACACAGATTTAAAAAAAATCTTGAGGAATAAATCATATCAGAAATACGTAGATCACTTTAAAAATTACATCTGTCTTCTTTCCAGTCAGATATCCCGATAACCTAAGTATCAACTCGAGCTGATGAAGACAGGCTTATTTCAAAAATGTTACTTTGAAATTCTAGTCACAGGATTCGATTTCCAAGAATGGCATGATGAATAACAAACAGCACTCTAGCATACATACACAAGCGCCTCGGAAACCTGTCCATTAAGCCAAGAGATTGTTCTCTGTAATTTTCATACTGATATATCTAAATGAGGAATCGTAATTTTTCTCCCTTTCTGTCAGAATACATATCTGCAGCATGCTGGTGAATTCCCCAAACGACATCCCGACCTGGTTGTCTGGTTGATTTGCAGTCTTGAATCAGGGACAATCTCGTGTAACCTCGATACAGAGCGCGGAAATTAAGGGAAATACCTGTAAATGAAGACATCATGTTCCCGCTAATATGTTGTGAAGTATGTCGAGATTACGAACATGGCATCCTGGGCACTGTAGAGACAGAACATCCTGATCAGAACATGATTATTGATTTGAAATGAATTCGAAGGAATACAAAAGAAGACGGTCAAGGCTTTGCAGGAGCCGTGCAGGAATTGTAAATGAACTGATTGTGCTTCCTCAATGGATCTTACTAGAAAACACATTAGTAGGCCTATCAAGCGAATGCTGTACTTGGTGCAGACTCGAAGATTACTTTTCGTGTTCTAACTGAACCCGGATTACATGACGTGCCATCGTTTTAGAGACATCACGGAGATAAAATCCAAATAAATAACATGTTTTATTCAGAAATACGGGTTAACAGGGGATAAGGTGCTTGCATTTTAAAGAAGAGGGAGCACACGAAATTCTTCTAACATGTCATTATTTTGTTTTTAAATAAAAAGGGAAATCGTATTTTCGATAAACTCATTGAAGTGGGAAAATGTAGTGACATTGAGAGATGTGATGGAAAATATTTAGAAAAATCTTTAACGAGGCAGGAGAAGCAAGAACGAAATTTGAATGTTGCCAAATGTGAAGGGGGAGGGGGCAAATGGAATACCCTCGTGTCTCTCTCTCATATTTTGAGTTCTTAAATGCCCTTAAAAACATACGATGCAGGATGTCCTTGTTTAATAGCGTCCAGCGTCAAAATCAAACTTCAAAATACCGCTCCATACCATATTTGGTAGGAGAACATGATCTTTAAATGATCTAATACAAAGTCATTTAAAGGTACTATGTCCTATTTGCAGGTCAAAAAATGAAAGGGTTACATTCCAACGGCATTTGAAAGACAATACAATACGTCACAGAACAGTACACTGAACACAATTATGTTTAGAGTCAGAAAAAAGGCAGAAGGGCAAGGACTGAAATACTGTAACAAAATAGGAAACATCCTTCACCTTCAGACTCTGAATGCACGAACGGATGAGAGTTCGAATACAAGCTCAGTACTAATATTATTGACAAGACATTAGACTGCAATCCCCACTCTTTTGACCCAGATGTAGTACATTGCGTACCTGTATGGCGGAAAGGAATTCATTCCAAAGTTACAGCTGAAGTGGCAGTCCCATTGAATCCAGCGAAAATGCAACCAAGCTTAAATTGGCTATTTAGGTATATTCATATAAAACAGGGAAATTCTCAATGCTAATCGCCATATTATCATCAAATTCATCGTGGTAGGGGGCTTATCATGAGAGCGAGAGACACAGCTGAGTAATTAAAGAATTATTGATGTGATATTATATGCTGCTTCTGAATAGGAAGAAATGCGAAAGCTTCATAACTTTTGATTTCTCTAAACCATGCATAAATTATGTGGATAACATAGAGTATATTATGTTCTCTTTTAAAAACTCTAAAATGATATTTTACAAAATTTTGAGTAAACATTTTTAATATTTCCCAAAAGCAAATAACTATTTGATCAATACAAACAGCTACTGCCAATAATTATGCCGGGAATTTTGTTTAAAAACATAGTTCACAGATCATAACAAAAGAATTTGTTTTTAATCTATAAGTTGTTGTTTGGGCGAAAATCATTAAACGACGTTGGAAAACACCATAAAAACTACCAACAACAACAACAACAACAACCTGAAAGACCACGTGTAAATGTCGGGGCAACAACAAACAAGAAACAAATGAACAAACAAACAAATACGAAATAGAGATGCTCGTGGGAATCTTTTGCACCTTCGTAATTCAACATCAGAGCATAGTTAGAATCTGTGCACAAGACATGTCTGTATATTAAGAGTTAGTTTCAACATCATTTGAATATACACAAACAACTATCTATGATCAACCATGTAAATATTTATTATCTTATAAATAGTCATTTTATTTGGCGGTGTCCCTGAAGTATATTTATGTTTTGACATTTTGAGCCACCATTATCTGAAATATTGGATACTCAAGGTAGCAATGTACGTAAGTATAGTGAGTCCTGTGAAAAAGGAATAGCAAAACTGACCTGGGTAATTTCGCGCCATTGACAATCCAATAAAAATTGACGTCATAGATTAAGATTTAATCAGATTCACCTTAAGTCAATATATCCTACATGATCCGATAAATTCAGGCTCAATGGAGGAGACAAATTTGGTAGGTATTTCACTTGTCAATATTGAAATGATTTTTATTAATTTGCATTTAATGTTTTATTTATAGCTTATATCATTTCATTACTATTACCGTACGCGACTGTATTCAGTGTAGCTATTAATTTACGAGATTAAGTATCAATGCCGGTTTCAGTCATGACGTGCGAGTCGTAAGGTTCAGTGACCATTTGTGTTTTTTCCATTGATACATGGGTGATTCAGTATAGAGCTTTTGAACGGAATGCATTCGCGTGATACATGACATCAGAAATTATAAAAATATCCTGTACATAATTTAGGACTTAATTAATGAAATCGAAGCATGTATATCTTGCGCACTGCATGTGGCGAAGGTGATGAATACCAATGTAGTAGTGAACCTGTTGCCTGTTTTTCTTGCTATTTGATTGATGTTTCATAAAATTTCTCTTTTTTTTCTTCTTTTCACATGTACGAGTCAAATTATACGTATTACGCTCGCTGATAAATGAGCATCGTAGACAAAACCTAAGTTAATCCATATAGAAGTTTATTTCTGCTTTTCAGTGTATTGCTATTTCATGAAAATAGTGTATGAAATACAAACCTTTAATACTAAATATGAGTGAATATTTAATCACCCATGCTAAATCCTTCCACTAAGCACACTCCAATGATTATTCTTACTATGAAAATATTCTCGACGATTCGCTTTAATAGAGCCGAAAGGATGTTAGCTCTATGTGAAATAATATACTACTTAACGCCCTTCTGGCTCTCGGCAATCGAAGAGTAAATCCCGGTATAGAGTTAAAGCAAAATTTGCTGCTTTTCTCTAGTCCCAAAAATAGAATTTCCGTATTGGCTCGTTCTATTTGAAGTGTTTGTATTTGTTTAACTCATTTGTTGTGTGTCCTTAATCATGATCATGATGAAAAACAGCTTCGTTGATCGTGTTTTTAAAATCCTGGTTGAATATATTTCAATTAATTAATAAATTAATAGAAAATTTCCCGCACGATGCTCAGAACCGATTTCTCAGGACACACGAACCACCCAATGCGCCTTACCTCACCACCGCTGACCGGGCCATCAAGAGGGGTGCGATCACGAGGAATAGGGGGTATCAGTGGTTCCTCCTGGCCTGGTGGAACTATGGTCATATGATCGCTGTATACAATACGATTCCTCCGCATCTTTTGGTGCTTAGATCATCTTCCATTTTCTCAACGAGGCGGCTAAGGCAACCGATCGCTACTTAATCATAGGAGATACAGTGCTGACAGGCAAGATTGCCGAGTGATGAGGGAGATCACGTTTAGAGTTTAAAGGTAACACTTGGACTTGCATTCGAAACAAAACAAAATGGTTTCATATATAGATTGGATATACACCGATGTGCTAACAAACTTGTTTATTTCTTTTTTGTTTGACGTTCCTCCTTTCAGCTTTTTCTAAATAAAAATTTAATCATTCTATTTCTATTCTATTCAGAGAAAACAAATAGTCGCACTTAAAATTTGCTAATTTTAGAATTCCACTCTACAGTTATTTATTGGTTGAAAACTTTACTGTTCATCAGTCGAAATAATAGTTGCAAACCGAGGATAGAAATCACAAAAATGTGATTCAACCTGACTTTCGGTACTAATAGCTGCTGATAACAGGGGAAAAACACTAATAATTCTTGAATATTGAATATTCTGGAAAGACTAGGATTTCTATGAGTATGCTTTGAAAAAGAAATATTTCGTTGTAATGTTTAGTACCATTTACTTTCTGTACGCTTGGCCGTAATTCTAAGTTCACGATCAAGTTACTATTTTTTAAACGTTTTTAGCAAAATTTAATTTGAATATTTTGGACTCGACAAATCCATCGTAAAATTACTAGTAAAAAAAGAAAGAATTAGGTATGTTGAAACAGACAGTTTTCTCTTTCATTCATTTTTATTTAAAAATTATTTACTTGATAAACTTTATTTGGTAACTTTTATGTTTGAACTCTAAAATATAATTCTAAATATTACCTTGAACAATTGCCAAAACAAATAAAACGAACTTTACGTTTAGATCTAAAATAGATTCAGACTGTCTAAAACACAGGGAGTACAGAACTGAAGATCTACTCTAAAAGGAAGATTTATTATCTATTTTTACAACATCCCTTCATCGTGGCTGTATATTTCATCTCAGAAGGGGGCGATAAGGGGGTAAAGATCAAAATAAACTCTCTCTGAGGTATTTATAAAGTATATTTTCTGCTACACGAACTTTTGATGTCTTATTTTCGGCTATATCCAAACCCGGGAGAGGGTCAAAGGTTAAGAGGAAAAAAACCATCGTAAATATTAACACCCTTCTCGGTTTGTGGACACAACTTTGTTTTCAGCAATTATCAAAGAATATCAAACATATTTAGGTGAGAGAAATGGGATGGTCGACTAAAAAGAAAATAAATCACAAAGAAGCGTGATGAAAATAGAATTAAATGACCATTATTAGAGTCGTTATGTCCCACGTTATGTCTTCTGAATCTGACGGAACCATTGAATTTGAACCATGTTAAAGCATGAGAAGTTTAGACATTTAATCCTTCTGTTTGTCTACAGATGTCATAGCCAGCAATATGATAGGTTATTTGCGAAATGATATAAAAACTATGAAAAAAAATATATATACACATCACCAGAATGACCATGCCTATAAAATTGATGAACAGATTAACTTACTGGTTAAGTAGATCATTTCTAACATGAATCAGTAATATAAGGAGAGTAACATTTCTGATCGAATGAAAGGGTTTAGCCTTTGCACGTTCAAAAAAGTTTTCTTTTAAAGAGTTATTTTCTGCCCTCTCAGTTTGCAAAAATCGAGTATAAGTACAATATACATCAAAAATAACTTTTGATATCTTACAAAGGTAATTTTAGATAAATATTAAATAATAATATTATTTAATGTATATTGTATTACTAAAATATACATTGAATACAAGTTAAATAATTTACATTACATAAAAAAAAGTTTTATACCATGTCAGTGGCAACAATAGGTTCCCAATTTTCTCTAAAAAGCATAGAAAAACCTAAAATTTAATAACATAGTTTGTTTTCTTTAAAAAAAAAAAAATCGAGTTTATATGTATACAAAAACCTAGCCTCATTTAACTTCTGTGTGGTATTAGAAAAAAGACGGCCAAGTTCCCGTGAAAGAAGCTGCAATTGAGCTATACTTACAGTACCACGGAGTTTATTCATTAAACAATCAGTGGAACTACTAGAGTACACTTCCCAGGCCTTTCAAAGATGTATGTGTATACTTATGAAGTCTTACATTTTGATTAGCTAATGATATAGTATGACGCGTGTTCAATCACAACTTTAGTGCAATGGTGTTCCATCACCAAAAATTCCCAAAGTCCCAAATGTCTTTTGTTTTTCTCTTTTGAAATATTTAGCAACATAAATTTCAAAAGAGGTCAAGGTCCCTGGGTCTTGATTCTTCGCCGTGATGGATTAGGTGACGGTCTATAACGTGTGGAGAGAACAATTAAGCATTATGGTACATTTCTATCAGTTTGGGTTCAATTTCCGTTCACAAAAGTTACGATTTTAAACAAAAAACATATGAACAATAAAATACACAGTTTTACGTAAAACATGCTAAATCGGACTATTACTTTATTCAGACGTTTTACAGTGTTATAAACATGATTTGCAGCACAAGTTGGTGGGCCTACCTACAAATGACAGAAGGAAACGAAAGAAAAGTCACTGGAGAAATTGTTTGAATCTGTTATGGTGCCGGCACGTGTTCGACACACGGCCGAAAAATCGGCGACCAGTTTAGAAATCTGGCCAGCTCCGAATTCCACACATACTGGCGACAAATTTCCAACACTTTCATCTTGTTTATCTCCGAGCTTCTAACCCGTTTCCACTTTGAAACATAAATGAATCGACATGTTTTTCGCTCGAAATATGAGTGGTATAAATCTTAAACAATTCCTGGTTTTTCTTTTTGATTTCTCCGCCCAACCTTCAACTACAATCCGTTGGTATTTTCCATGTAGGAAACTTTCGATCCCATTCCCCCTTCTCCATTTTCTTTTAAATCTTCGACATATGTTTTGAGTCAAGATGTGTAAAATGAGAAGTGTTTACTGATGTAAACAAGACCAAGACATCCGAAGGAAAGAAGCTAACGACAGCCAATTAGGAAACAGTAAATCTACCAAAATGATTGTCAATTCGAAGTTAGAAATATTGTGAAGGGACAATAATGAAGGGAGAAAACAATGAAGGAGACGAAATCAACAACAGTAACAACAACAAAAACAACACAGATGTTATTGACTGAACTAAATTAATCACTGAATGCACTACGGTAGGGAAAAGAATGAATCGAAATATGTGCCAGCATCTTAAAGTAATTTCACTTTGCACTTCAATTTCATGAAAATTCTTATCAAATATCTATGGAGACAACATTAAAAATTACCTTCGAGTGAGTTTTCATCTTTGCCAACAAAAGGTTGAGATTGTAATTCACCCTCGACCCATAACATTCTGATTCATAAATACAGCTTTTTAGAGTGTAAAGCACCGACATGAAAGTTATTCATGTTTTAAAAAAAAGAAAGAATGATTACAGCGATTTGTTGGTCACGTAGCCGTATTTCTGCGCACAATCAATAAATGGTAACGTACGAGGCCAATTTACAAACATTTTGCTACTAATAAATTGACTGATCGATAGATGTTTCACGCAGTTAACTTCAGAATAAATGTATTTGATTATTCACAGATAGATCAAGATCAAGTGTATTATTGATTATATTTGTTGTTTCATTGAGACGAAATATATTGTGTAAAAGCGTCCCATGCACACCAACGCACGGTTTACAGTGTGAGTGGGAGATATGTAGCTTTCATATATTTGGATTTAACAGTGATGTACAACCTAACAATAAAATATAGAATGTAGCTGAAGTGACTTTAATAATTGTAATCATAAAAAACAGACCTACTCCAAATCATTCACGTTCAAATTACGCACCATGTACATTGGAGGGAACTTTTCAGACCCTCTTTTTCAGAATAGATAGGTATACCTAATATGAAGGATATACATATTCTAACATATCAGAAATAACTACAACAAAATTATATTTGTTATATTAAAGATCTGTTATTTTTCACACCCAGAGAACATTGTTTGAGCAACTTTTTCTTAACTGTTTTCTGGTTATTATTATATTACTCTAGATGTAATTCGTACTATATATTTATGCTGTTTTGAAGAGTTTATTTGCTGTTACTATTGCCCCTAGATAAGTGTGTTGGAAATACTCTCAAGAAGAATGTGAGAAAAACGTGTACAAAACAATAATGTATAAAAATGATGATATATTAATCTTGTTGATGTAATCAATAACGTTTGTTGTATATATTGAATGCAACATTTCTATGCCCAACGTCAAAATTATTGTAGTGCAAGCGTCGTCATTTTCTTGCACTACACGGCAGCTGTACACGTCGAACGAACGAATTAATTCACTACATGGACACAGAAAGGAAATATTTGTATACACCAATCGTTTTGATACGTATCTTTGCCCTTTTATGTCGACATAGTTTCCCATTATTTAGTGGGCGTCATAGCATTATTAGTAAGTGCAACGGGCGTTTCAGTACGGCCCTCACAGAACCTGTAATCTAGCCCCGATCCATTGTGCTTTTCAGGAGTTCAACTCTCTTATTAGATTTAGCAACTGGTCGGGAATACGGGTAAAGTATATTTATGCACGATCATACAGTGTATTGTTGTTTCCATTTGACTGTGACAAATTAAATCGAGAGTAAGATTTCAGTCTTGATTGGTGAGATATTATGTTGAGGTGAACTTGAGTTACCTACTCGATTTCGCCATCAAGAGAAAATACAATGGATAATATGCATACACTGAATCAAGTTGGTCACAATGTTTTCCCTTTTTTTCGTTTCTTTGATTTTTCTTGATAGTCTGGTGGCAAAAAAATTAGGTTCTGGACAAACTAGCTAAATTTATAAATGAAAACCACACGAAAAAGAGGCATTACCATCCCAATTCTACAAAATTATAAAAAACAGTATATAATGTCTCGTCTTATGTGTGATGAAAATACCGAATGAATAAAGACATGGGTGGACAAAATATTCAATAATGCAAATGGATATCATGATGAAGACAAACATGTTGACGACAACAAATTCATGATACTATACTAATAATTCAACTGCTTCTATTTCTACTACTACTACTACTACTACTACTACTACTACTACTATTAATACTACTGATACTACTAATACTGCTACTACTACTCCTCCTCCTCCTCCTCCTACTACTACTACTACTACTACTACTACTACTACTTCTACTAATACTTTTAGTCCTTTTTTGTCTACTAAAATCGATAAGATTAATAAAAAAAAATAAGGTCTAAAATGATTAAAGATAATAACAATAATAACAGTAATACAAGAAATAAGAGAATACTACTATCACTAATATGAATTATAATAGTTATTTAAAAAATGAGGAATGATAATGATGATAATAAGATACAAACAGCAATATAATAATAACACTGATATTGATGTAGATGATACTGATGACGGTAGGGACATTAATAATATTCATAATATTTGATAACGATAAATGGCTCTAAAGTGTTTATAGTAATGACTACAAACATTATCGTACATGTATTTCAATAAACCATTAAAATCATTTTTAAGTCATCAGTGAAGTTTAAATGTTGATATTTAAGTTTGGGTTCAGGGTATTTAGATGCGAAGCTTTTAGAGACCCATTTGATTCTAAAGATACAGTAAACAGAGAAATAGTTTTAGTAGATATTAGGTTTGCACAAACGTGTGAAGTCAGGACAGAATATGTCCCAACACTCTTTCAAATCTTGAAAGATTAACTCAGAGAATAAAAACATTCTAGAACATCTTCATTTTCTTGGCACAGGTATAATGTTTTCCTTTGTAATTTAGAGTTGCCCCTAGACATAAATTATATGAGTGAAGTGTTATAGTCACACTTACAGTTTATCGACGATAAAACTCTGAACAATGTGGGATTGCTACAAAACGTACGTGTAAATGATCACGAGATGGTCGTTAAAGATGCAATGAAATATGTTTTTTGTGCTATTCATTGCCCAAAGGAATGTCTTAATAGGCTTGCAACGGATATTTCCCATGTAATATTCCCAATTCATCACATCATTTCATCTCATGCCAAATATGTTTACGTATAATGCATCTCAACTTACATTATTTTGTTTAGCAGAGGAGAAAAATGAACTTACACATTTTATGTTTTTTTCTTCTCGTTTTCATACATTTGTTTTGCTAGAAGGCTCATGAATGCAAAATAAATTAACAAACATTATATTCAATTACTAAATAATTAAAGTTTTATTGCATCGTATGTGTATATCAAGAATTGAATGGCTCAGCATAACATTTGGTATGACTAAATACACCACCCCTGATTTCACTCCGAATTTCTGAATCTTCTCTCATAATAGGTATTTATTCAGCTTCTGTTCTTGATATTTTTTCACCAACCATGATATTCTTGCACAATCTGAAAGTCGCCAGGGTAACATGATATAGGGGAACAGAACAGAATGTATTGCATTACGAAAGTAAGAAAACATTGTTAAGGGAACAAATGCAAGAAGAAGTAAGAGTTGTATATCTAGAGATCGATTGGTATATGAATAAGCAGACCAACAAAAAAAAAACACGATTTTTTGGAAAGTAGAAGGCATGCTAGGAAGAAAAAAAAAGGAAGCACGGGTATCGACGTTGCACTGGGGGCTAGGGGGCACTCACCGTTCTTTCATCCCGGCGGATTCGGCGATCTGTTTGCTGGTCTGTGGCTCTTTCTGAGTGGCGATCACGTTAAAGAGGCCCGTTTCACACCCCAGGCTCAGGGCGAGGGTGATCGTCGCCGCATTGATGGTCTTCATCATCCGATGAGCAAACTCCGGAGGAGTCTCCTCGCTCCCAGCTTCGGCTTTCCGCATTCGAATCTCCGCATCCATTGTTTTAGAAACAGGTATGTGCTGGTAATCTGAGAATAAAATTGGTTTCTAGTGCTTGAGAGTGAAACAAGAACAGCTCCCGAAAATGTGTACAGCTGGGCCTAGGTGTCGATCCTACTTGTCTCTTGGCGAAAAAGAAATCGGCCTAATCTTCTTTCTTTTCCGAGTTGTCAAGAAAATCCCGGAAAAATCAGGAACAACTACAGTCCGGAATGAGCCGTGAAGAGGGAAGAGTCGGGCAAAGAAGAGAAACTACCAGCCCCGGCGTCAGATCATGAAAGTGATAAAAATCGAGCTCCTTGCGTTAGAAATGTGGATACTGCTCTTTGGTCGGTTCACCTCCTACTTGCTTGACTTGCTCTTACCAGAATGATTAGGGTAGCTGGCAGACAAACTAAATATATACATCCCCATCTCATAAGAGATACATGCTCCTATCTGGAGATTGTCTCTTTGCTTTCACTGCGCACGCTCAGATTTTCTTCCCTAACCTCTCTCCTCTGCGAGACTGTTCTCTCGTCTGTCGTTTCTACGATGATCGGGGCGTACACGCAACGCACATCACACAACCCTCTATCAGCCAATACTAATGATATAGCTGCTACGGCGGCGGCCGACCCATGGCAGCAGCGACTATTCACTCAAAACTTGAACTTCGCAAAGTCACATTCACAGGGATGGATAGAGGAAGGAGGAGGAGGATGAGGAGAGGGGAGAGAGAGAGAAGAAGAAAATGATAGAGGGGGATTAAAATCTCCTAAATAGAGATTAAAAAGAGATAGAGGTACAGAGGGTCACACACACAGAGTAAGAGAGAGAGAGAGAGAGAGAGAGAGAGGGAGGGAGAGAGAGAGAGAGAGAGAGAGATTCAGAAAAAGGGGGGGGGGCAAGTAGGAGAAAACTGAATCATATCACATGTATATTCTCTAATCCATTAGCCAGTCATGCCAGTGGCAGTCGGCTTTTTTTTGTTTGCGAAGAAAATGACAAAATGATTTTATTGTGCTGAATTACATGTCTCGAGATTTGACCTAAGGTCTCTTTTCTCCCCGGATTTCCCTCTTTCTTTCGCTTTTGAAGCAGGCAAGGTTAGAAATGACATGAATAATGACTTTATTCTTGTTTTCTATTCTTGATATTCTATGGATATATCGCTAGAGTAAAACCCGTAAAACGAATTTTATAACAATATTTGTATTTTTGTTGATAAAGATCCAATACAAATAATTCTTTTCAACATTAAAGTCACTCTTTTATTTTACAAAAAATTATTATGATATCAATTAACACTTATTAGGCTAAGGTAAATGGGATTAAGAACGATTTACGATTTTATTGGGTTGGTATTAGCATAAAAGAAAAGGTGACTAATTAGTAATTATCACGAAGGGTGAAATATCATAAAAATGGACAAAGGAGAAAGACGAGTTATTGGCACAATCTATAGGGACAATCCTGCACCAAAAACAGGCCACTGGTGCATGCTTTTTAAGGCATATTATAAGTGTGGAAAGAAAGTAATTATTTGAAGGTTGTAATAAATATACACAAACAAAATGTGAATATACATAGGTCCTTTCAACAATTCTGAAGACACATACGACGCTAACCGAAAAATAACAGAATCAACTTTTATAGTTTTAAAACTCTAAATTTTAAGAAAAGTACCATCACCAGCCCCAAGAAGTGAGGGAGCAGGCCGATAAATTTATAAATGATTTTAAGTAGGATCCTTGCATTTTCTTTGATAAATTTTAAAAATTTTAAGGAAAGTTTTTAAAGTGATAATTTTCCATTCTTTTACCGACTCCTAATATTTGTTTAACAATTATGTATATCTTTGCAATAGTCTTAAGCTTAAGTTACATCAACCGTTTGACTGGTTGCCGACTTCTGACAACCAACAAAATAAAATTCTCGACCACTGAAAACCTTTTTAAAGACTGCCAAAAACCTCTTGGTGACCTCTGACAACTAACTCCCGACCAGTGGTAGTCGGGAGTTAGCTCTAGTGTGATATGGGCTTTCATATAACACACTGGGCGTACTTATTTTTAAATAGCTTGCGACTTTTCATTATTATACTACTCTACTATCCGGATTATTGAGAAAATACTTAAACAAAGTTCATTAATCTTTATTGTCAATTCTTTTTTTATAGAGTTTCATAATAGTTTGTGTATAGTGTTTTTATTTCATGTTGCACTATTGTATTTTAGGCCGAACACTATTCATGTTAAAAACAATGTACGTTGGATAAATAAATATAATGAAATGACATGAAAATTGAATAAAATCTTTATTTTTCCCAATATGTTAAACACCCATGCACGGGTTTAAATATTAGTAAGTACAATGAAATAATGTCATTTAATTTCGTTTAAATGATATATGTTAATGCATTCAAAAAGGTAGAGTGGGGATATTGGCAAAATTATCAGCGTTAAGTCTATGAATATAACGATTTTCTTCTCTTTGTGACCTAAAAAGTTTGATAGAATATTATGTTTCCCGAATGAAGTACAACACTGATGCACAGTATTCGCATAAACGATTTGTTTTAACATTCCAAAACATATTGTCTTCTTGTGTGGTTGTCCCCTGACTTTGGTGTTATCATACAATAACATATTTTAAACAACGGTGCCCCTTGTATGGGACCTGCGTACATAAAAATTCTGCATTAAAACAAATTTATATTCAAATTTATTTCTAAATTAGAGATCGAGTAACTGTTGTCATTATATAGTCTTTACAATTTGTAGCTCTTTGAGACTTTCATATGGTCATTTTCACCTTTATTCCTATGATTATTCATAGGAGTGTTTGGAGTTTGGTCGTTTGAAGTAATGAAACTTGTGGGTAAAATGTTAAAGAAAAACAAATCTGGAAAGGTACTGCAGCCCATGGTAGCCAACGAATGGGACTCTTTCTTCATCAGAGTTAGATGTACATTACAGATGATTATTAGGGCAGGGAATACATCTGACATGTCACGAATTCAAGTCATCATTTACGTGCTCTCACTAGAGATTCAAACCGAAGACTTTTTTCTATCCCCTGCTGTACTGTTCAGGTCGTTTCCCTTTCACCATGGAGGAAGAGGGACGGAAAATGAAGCTCTTTCCCTCCCCCACCTTCCCCGTCACCGACCAGCTCACGACTGATGGGCCTACTTACCATGTACTTTTCAGCTGTACTTTTCGATCATGCTATACACCCATATCGTGTCAGGCCTGAAGTTACAATTCCTGCCCAGCGCATGCAAGGGCATTAGGGTTGAATGTCGCACTGGCTACCCCGGCTGTATCCCATTACGCCCCACTCTCGGTCTTACTACTGGCCAACACAAATCATGCATCGAAGTTGGAGACGGTTAATGCCAAAATGTAAGAAAATGTATTTGAATAACCATGTGATTCTTTTATCATCCATACCATTACATAAATACTCAATTAATTTTCTTTATTTTCTATTGGACGTTAATTTTTGACAGACCTATTAACATGATTACCATAACATGACAATTGAAGATCGAATAATACACATATTGAAGAATTCTATTTTCTATGACTTTTTCTTTCGTATCTTCAAAATCATTTTGTAATATTCCTCGAACCATTACCTCATCTGACTCTCATATTCATATTCCAAAGGATTAGCAGTTGGCAATCTTTAACACGATAATTCTACGAAACGTTCTTTATAATTAAGTCCTGAGTTTACTATAGTTGCTTCCTCGTAAAGTCAACAATATTTGAGACTCAGACGGGATGACCAATGCACTTGGCATATTACTTGATGCCCCATCCATGACAGGTCATCCCTAAATATTGGCCTCCTTAATCCTCAGTCTCCCTACGCCTATTAACCTAAGTGTCCCTGGGGGCAAATCAACGTAAATCCAAACTCTCTGACCTACTTTACTTTCCTTCTTCACCGAAAAGCACCATATAGAAGGAGAAGGGGTAGAGGAGGGGAAAAAGGCATCTTGGAATATTTTCTTATTCTCCCCGGTTGGCCTGAGTTTGATCACTTCATTACTGTCTAATTTCAATCAGTGTATTAATTGCGGGAAAAATATCGATGACCCTGAAAATAAGTTTGGCGGAAGTTTTGATTTACTTCCGTGGCGCGACTGGTATAAGCCTGCATTGAGTGATCCAGGGCAATGACTTTGACCGTTAATAACCTCCAGAAAAATAGCTCTCGATAAAGAAGGCGATATTTACTGAAGTAGGCTGTATTGGCAATGTATGCTTTAAAATACCATTGATTTGTTAAGCTATAAATTCAACCAAATTGGTGAGGTGAAAAGTATATGGGCATCAATGGCTTCAGGGAATAAAAGTTGATAGTAAAAGCCTACCTGTGAAAACGGTATCAACCTCTAGTACATTATTGACAGGATAAGTCGTAACCAATGATGTTGATTTGTCTTGAGCAAGCTTTGTTTTAATTACACTTAATAATATAATTCATTAGCTAATTGATTCCAAATACCAGTTATGAATGATTGACTCATTTTAATGCAAATTTCCATTTATTCCAATAACATACTCAAAAAGAATTATCGGTAAATATTATAATGGTAAAAATAATAACACACATTTACCCCAAAGCGTCAATATTACGTTCCTACGTGCATTTTAATTTTTTCGAGGAGGTAAGGCTACTTTTTTAAAGGGACATGTATCTCTGTTTTCATTGCAATAGCCTACACAGTGCCTTTAAAGGGTTCGCAGTTATCATAATACGTCATTATTTTAGCGGAATATTTTGAACATGAACATTTCATTGGGTAAATCATCCTAAATGTATCTCCATTCGTGTATTAAACGATTTAAAACAAATAACAAAATTCCTAACTTCAAGCATAGTCATTCTAATTTTGTTGAATGGAAACTTTCAAAGATGTTTTGAAACTGGGAGTGACAGGATTTGGCATTCTTAGACAAATTACATCCTTGTAATACTATTGGTATTTGATATACTTAACTAGATAAGATAAGCTAACAATTGACAAATAGCCAAGTAACTTTGATAAATGATGCCATGAAGTTTCGGTTACTAAAGCAAACTGAGAGTCTAGAATAAATCAATGGAAAAAACGCGAACATTTGTGTATTTTGAAATGCCATCAAGCTCGATCCAAAGCCAACATAGGTTTACTCAAACGCTCTATTTTATCCACAGTGAAAACACTTTAGAAATAAGCACTATTTATAACCACGTTTTTATCATAAAGCTTCTAAAAGCAGATGATCGATTGTAGATCAATTTAAAATCTGTCTCAAGTCTTTATCTTAATTTTAAGCCAAAAAATCAATGTCACTATTTCAGCCTGCCTGCCTTGATCCTATATATGGTGTATAGTTTTCTTTGTATTTCAGTTATTGTTATAATTCACTTGCAGTTTTGTATTGTCAGTATGTTACTGATTTATTTACTATGCTTTGTAATACTATTGTACATGTATATACATCACTGTTCTTTTGTAAATTGACCCTTCCAGCTTTGTGCTGCTGTTCGATAATTATATACCAATTAAAACATTTATTTAAAAGCAATTATATTCTGCATCATTCCTTTTTTAATATTTAAATTATTTCATGATAATTTTATTTTATATTGTTTGCTCTCTGTCTGTCTTTTCCCTTTCCCTCTCGCCCTCTTCGACCATCTCTTTTTTTTAATGGTAGGAATTTGTATGCAGTTGATACGTTTTATTAATTAGTTGTTATAATGGTTTAGCGGTTCAAATTCTTTTCAATATAATATTTACATAAATTCTATTCTTCTTTGATCTATTTATTACTACTTTATCTTTTTCCGATTCCTAAAAGAGCAAAGTGACTTACTTTTCAGTGAATAGCGCTATAAAAATACACTATATAGTTATCATTATCACCCAGACGAATAAGATGATTTAACCATGGACATGATTTAACAAGCCCGGGAGCTCAGACGAAACGACAATGATGTATTAGGTTTTTCAATATCCTACACTTTATTTATTTAATTTAGGAAAATCGGAATGTTCAGAATCGCTTTCAGGTTAGAGTGACCTGGAATGCTGTCGCTAAGACTATTTATTTTGATGTACTGATATATCATGTCACATGCTCAATTAGTATTGTTGACATGTTTCTTGTCTACGGTGGTTTCGATGGGCCCTTTTCATTTCCTTTTTTACCCAGATTTTTTATGAGGACAACTCTAACCAAGCGAAATATCTTCTTTAAAGTTATAAACTGGTTGATACCCATTCCTTTGAACTTGCCATTAGGCATTGTATCAATATTTAAAATATGTTATCCGGTGCAAAAGCCTATCCTCGAAAAATATAGTACAAAATAATTCAAATGTATGCCTTGGCGTTTTTTAAGTTAAACAAGCAAAATTGATCTGCATATTTTTACTGGGGAAAAGGTGTAATAATTATAAATTAAAGGACTTTCTAATGGATTAAGAATTATCACATGACAAATATAACTCCCGAGCTCAACCTTAAAATAAATGGGGGAGGGAGGGGGTCTTAACTAGACCCCCTCCCCCTCAGGAAATATTACCTGGCGACGCCTAAAGCATATACATCCGATAAAACTGGCTTTCTTATTTCTTAGGGATAATTGTAACTATTGCTTGGGAACTGTGGACCAGAGGCATTTTACAGCACATTTCTGAACAAAATTGCGATATATACTTTATAACTTTAGAATGGACATGCCTCTTGAAAAGACTACATGCATGAGTATGTTATAGGGTTGATCAGGATTTCTTCGAAATCCATGATTTAAAAAAGATATTGAATAGCATGATAAAGTTCTTTAAACTTATAATTTATCATATAATATCCGGAGCGCCTATTTTTAGATTTCGACATCCCTTTGCCCCAAAGGCATAACTGTTTTTCCTTTTTTATTTGCCATATTGACACTGCTGCTCCGATCGCCCAAACTAAAACAATAGCGATGCAACACGAGCCGGAAAACTACAGTATCGGTGACTAACAAGCAGGGTTGGTTTACAAGATCAAATAATATGAGGAGGCTTCTGTTCTATGTTGGTAGCTTGACGTCGTCCCCGTCTAAACTGATTAAGCTGGGGAAAACGAGAGGAGGAAAGGAGTTGAAAACATGGATTTAAATGTCTTGATTTGACTGTTCCCCTCTGACTTGGTCTTAGGTGGTGCTAAGACGCGGTAGGTGGTAGGTAAAATACGTCTTAAAAAGAACAACAGCTGTGGAAGACATCACAATTCACGGCGTGCCTCATGAAAGAACCGGCAAAACGCAATGGTTTTCAAATGGATTTTCCGCCTGAGAAATGTACGTGGGCCTTTTCCTTTTGTTGAATGAAGGAACGGAGCCCGTTTCTTTCACCAAACTTTCTCTCGAACTCTCCCGAGGTGTAAGCTAACTTCTAATCTCGATATGATAACTGATGTAAACAAATTTGCCTCAAGTAGTCTACAAGGTATGGCAGAGGACATTTCGTGTGGGGTGATCATCAAGTTGGCATCTGCTTGGAGTTTTCCTGCTAGGTACAATGACCTTGAAAGTGTTGACCTAAACATCCATGCTCAAGCAGAAGGCATTATTAGAAAGGAAAATGTATTGAGGTGTCCCCTGATGAACTTGTAGAGTTTCTTATCGAATGACGTTTTCTATGACACCTTCCAGACACTTCATATTTTCAGATTGATTTAGATTATTGTGAACTGAATTCATTGAACATTTTATCAGCATTTTGTTTCCAGGAATGCTTATACACGTAGTAATCAAATACTCAATAACCTTTTCATGATGTATGTCTTATTTCGAGTAAGGAATGTGATGTTACAAATATGTTGCACACATTTCTTAAAACAGCTGATAGATGAGAGGAATACTGCACGAGACAAAAAACATTCATGATTGAGTATAGATGTTAGTATTTTGAAATGTGAATATATACAATAGCCTTATCAGCTTATTTTTTTCTAGGTAAAAGGTATTAAGCAAGATAAACCTAGCATTTTTTTGAAAATATGTAGATAAAGGTAAATAAATGAGGAATCTTACATCTCTTTGTTGAGTATATTCCAATAAATCCATAATGACAATTTACCGTAATATTGCTGTATAATGATCATGGTAAATGTATTATTTGCCCAGGTTTCGTCGATCAGACAGTATGCCTCGAGATCCAGACAGATAAAAATACTGTCATCATGGTTATTCTTCCAAAAATAGGGGGTATGGACAGACAAATGGAAAAGCAGGGAGGGAGGGGGAAGGAACGAAAGAGGGGGAGAGGGAGAGAGAGAGAGAGAGAGAGAGAAAGAAAGAGAGAGAGAGAGGGGGGGGGGAGTGATGGGAACATGTACATAGAGGTATATTGATTAAAAGAGGTAGCGAGAAATAGGGCGGCAGGGAAGTATCGGTCTACATCGACTAATCAGTCATTCCCAAACGGGATGGCTCGATCTGCCGACAAACTAAACGGAAGGTTGACCCTATTTGCATTGTCACTCGTTTCTTACAAATGCCCTGATTGGTGGGGAGGAGCCACACGTAACCATAACAACCCAAGGTTAATGGTAATAATGGGTTATAGCTGATCTCCTGTAGAATCTACAACCAAAGTACATGATTCGTCTCGGGATTTAATGTTGGGGACAGAAATTCGTTGACTGTTTTAGTTGTTTTTAATCTCACATGAAAAAAGTATGCTAGTAAGAAACTTTATACATGACATAGTTACATATACATCTTTAGGGTTCCATTTGGGGTTCTAAAATGGAGGATGTATGATTTTTCTTCATAATTTTAAGCAAAAACATGACTCTGCTGTTAATACAGCAATCATAACTGATGTCGCCAAAATAACATAGTCAGGCGATTCTCAAGTACTGTTCCATCTCCAACTATTAAATAGGAACCCGTTAATTGTTTGCTAACTTTTTCATTTTAATCGTAAACAATAATTTCCCAGAACTAAAGATTGTTCAAAAAAATAATTTCCCTTTCCTGCTTTGAAATATGGTCAAACATAAGGGATACTGATTTCCAATTTCTATAACTCAATTTGAATTGCAAAGAGCAAATGCTTTTGCCCCTACGTAAAGTTAGTATTGATAAATATTATCAACCACCAACACCATTGTATGTCACACCAGGAACATACCGGCATAGGAGGGCATCGGCTCCACGCCGAACCACCCGGTCAGACAGACACACGTAAGGACATTCACAGCTGCGAGTGGAAATTAAGTGATTAAACCCTTACCCAAGCAGTGGCCCACTGCCTCTTCAACGATCGCAAATTATCTGAACAGAGGTGGAACCGAGACGAAAGCGTTCCTCGTAGATCTATCTCACAATGGTTCGTATTGTGGACCTCTGTTGAAGATCTATGTCATCCCAAAGGTGTTCAAAGGTACTCTTTCGATGTAACCAATCATTGAATAGAAAGGGACATGATTTCCTAGAAGAGGGATTAAAGGTCCGCTTCTTTTACGAAATGAACCTTGAAGATCAGCTTGAGTTTGGTAACGATAGAAAATAAATTCTCACAGAATCCAACGAAACGTACACTGAATGTTCAAGATTACAAATAAATGACATGTGCGGCACGATTTTTGGTAGAAAATGTATAGGGGCTGAGTAATAAGCATACAAAGATAAGAAAATCAAGGTAAGTAGCCCAACACACAGGCCACTACTAGTATGTGCAAAAGAGGGTTGTGGTTTTTATTGAAGATGATTTCCAGCAAGTTTTGTGAGGTTGTTTCTATTTTACTGGTTCAAACAATCAATCTACTGCAGGAAAAACAATCCAGAATATATTATAGCCATGTTCCCTCGACATTCGAGCTCAAGATTAGCTTTAAATCCCATCTCAAAATTGCAGAGATTAGATGCCGAGTTGCAGCCAGAGTTTTCTCGGGAAGAAGAACTGTGGATGTATCGTGGTTCAGTCGCTTGACTCTTAATCCTAGGGCTGAGGGTTCGAATCCCAGCCCAATCAATCCACATTTACCATTCTCCGTGATGGTGTGATTGGGTTCCGGGCAGTCGATCCTGATGACGCCTTCCTGGGTTTTGATTTGGGATTCCTCGGCTTAATTAATCGAGGGTCGTTAAGCAATTTAAACACGTTCGACATATTCTTATTGGCTAGCTTTGTGTAGACGACTCGTAGTAATACTGTACAACTCGGCAAAACTCATTGAAAGTTTCCAATTATAATCGTCCTAGAATTAAAACCCAAGTCGTTCTTAATCATTATTTTAAGCTGTCTAAAATCTTATCTATCAAGCAGCAATTCCAAAGTCCAGCGACTTAATATGATGCTTAACTTTTCATTTCAAAGTATTCAACTCTCAATATGATTAGGAAAATATTGCCACGTGTTTCTATTTTTTAGACGTCAATCAACTTAAGATATTTCCAGCTATTACTTAACCTCGTGCTAATGCAATGATTTGTCGCAAAAACTATAAAAGAATTTCACGTCATATTACATCTTCGTCTGTTAACCTCCCACATTGTTCAAAGGTCAGAAAACCTTCTCCCTTGAAGTATAGATTGCTCAAAGAAAAATAACACTTTCTCTGGTACTGGTCTAAGAAATATGCAATCGTATATATTCTGTGAAAGCGCACTCCGTACGATAGGAGATTTTGAGGATGTTTGGCCAATTGTTAAATCTCAAAGGAGGGAGAGCAGATACTAGAGTACATCCCTTTATGACAAGGTATTGTTTGGAAATAATAATACATCCATTATAGTATATATTAAAGTAAAATACCATTACTAATTATACAAATAATACACAGCAGTGAGCGCTTTAGTAAGCATTACCCACACAAGGTGCCTTTGGAACAGTTTAACATATACCCGAGGCGATAAACGAGGGTGTTGCTTCGAAGGTAATTTTGCTAATGCCCGAACAAAATGATGAGTATTATTTGTTTTATAAGATGATGTTTTATTTGTTTTATAAAATGTAGTTATTTACTAATGCTCGGTCATTAGTAAAATTACGTGTAAGGCAAAATAAATGCCTGGTCACGTGCACGCTCTCAACCAATCATTTGATGAGGATCCGCTTCTTCATCATCCGCTGTATAATTATGTAACAATAGCACGAGCATGAGACCTACAGCCTATGATAGGGGTAATGTAGGAAGGTCTTCAAAGGGCTCACGAGACTGGGTATTTGCCCGAATTCACGTTTTCAGATTCGATATTGTCAGTCTCTTCAGGTGTCGGTCTACCGGGATGCCTATGGCAGGGGTTGTCGTTGAAATAAAACTTTTAAACAATGTCATTTTAACACCGTAATTGCACACTGCAAGCAAAAATCTTTGACTTTGTTTTCACATTCAGGTGTTTCATCAGCAGTTGCTAAGTAACTATCGGCACAAACGACGCAGAACTGGCGCGGATCCAGGATTTCTTAGGGGTGGGGGCCCAAATTTGAAATCAATTTGAAATTTAGTGTGCTGAAATTTGAAAATCGTGCCGGCCAATATTTCGCTCAGTGGGGAGGGGGGGGGGGGGGGGGAGGAGGGAGAAGTGAGCACTATTTTTTTTTGTTTAGCCCTCGAAAATTTGTAAAATTGCACCCCTCCCCCTTGAGCGCCAGTGGAGGGGGGGGGGGTCCATTAATTTACGTGTTTCTACCTGTTTTTCAGAAGCTCAGGGGTTTTATACATAAAATTATCGTCAGATGAGCATATTTTTATACCTTATTTTTGACACTGGCAGGTCACGAAATGGCGTGGGTTCCAGGGGGCGGATTCCCCGGAAGTTCAGGGGTTTTGGACAATAAATAATGGTCAGATGAGCATATTTTTATACTTTATTTGTGACACTGGCAGGACACATATTGGTGTTGGGTCCAGGGGGCGGAGCCCCAAGAAGCTCAGGGGTTTTATACATTTAGTTATCGTCAGATGAGCATATTTTATACCTTATTTGTGACACTGGCAGGTCACGAATTGGCGTGGGGTCCAGGGGCGGAGCCCCCGGAACCTCAGGGGTTTTGGGCAATAAATTACGGACAGATTATCATATTTTTATACCTTATTTCTGGCACTGGAAGGCAGGCGCGGATCCACGATTTCTTAGGGGAGGGGGCCCAACTTTTTTTTTTTTTGCTTCCGAAAATTTGAAAATCGCGCCGGCCGAAAAGTCGCTCAGTAGGGGGGGGGGGGGGGGGGGGGAACAGAGCACAATTTTTTTTTTTTTGATCCTCAAAATGTTTTCAATTTGCACCCCCCCCCCCCCATTGAGCGCCAGGGGGGGGGGCCCAACCCCCAAAAAGGTAAAAATCACGTGATTTTACATGATTTTTTTTTCTCAAGGGGGGGGGGCCGGGCCCCTCGGCCCCCCCCCTGGATCCGCCACTGCTGGAAGGACACTAATTGGCGTGAGGTCTAGGGGGCCGAGTCCCAGGAAGCTCAGATGTTTTAAATTACCGTCAGATTAGCATCCAGCTGTCCGCCTTAGGGCCCTAGGTGGGGTCCAGGGGGCAGAGCCACCGGAAGTCAAGGTGTTTTAGTCATTTAATTACGGTTAGATGAACGCATTTCGATACCTTGATATCTTTCCCTTTTTATTTCCTTTTTTTTCCTTCTTTTTTCCCCCTTTTTTCCCCCTTCTTTACCCCCTTTCCCCCCTTTTTTTTTCCTTCTTTTTTTTGCCAGGGGGGGGGGGGGGCGGGCCCCCCGGGCCCCCCTTGATCTGCCACTGGTTGTACCACACTCGCGAACGACGCTAATTTATTGTCTGACGATCAAATACAAATATGTGAAACAGGTCCTTTACTATGTGATTCATACACTCTTTTGTGTACATTTAGTTATTTTATAAGACCAGAGAAACAAGTGTAAATTTATTCTGTGCTTTTCATTATATATTTAGTTTTGATATACCATTTTTATATCATCGTCGTGCTATCATGTCTGTTTGGCCATCCTTTTAATTCTATACGTTTCAGTTCTAAATATTCAATCTTCTCATTCTCGATCGTTTTTAAAAGATCATCTTAAAGGGAGAATATTTATATTTCTAGATTCCCAATATTTTCCTTCTTGAGCCTTGCTTTTTCTTTCGAATAGCTGCTTATAAAATGGTTCATTTTCATTTGTTTTAATCACATGAAACTCTTTTACTTTCTATTTCTGTTTTATACTCCTCTTTCAGTTCAATGATTGCGTTTTCATTAACACAGTGAACTTTCCATCTTTACATGAACTATTATTAAATTTCCAATAAGATCCTTTGAATTTGAATCATTCAGAGGTAAGTTAAAGTAGTTTAGTTGTACAGCTGAATGATCAGGAGCCATAGATGATATTATATATATTGCATTTGATATCATTTCATCTAATTTTTCGGATACAAACGAACCAATAATCAAGTCGACTTTGCATAAAAGGATTGATATGTCAATAAGTAAGTTGCTCTTTCATCCCATTTCTCACTCTCCAAATATCAATCAAATTTAATCTATCCACAAAATTGTCAAAGTCATTTTGAGGGATCATTTCGTTTACCAGTTCCCATGTAATCCAGGGCAAAATTGCTGATCGTGTTGAAAGCACCTCCTATTATTAGCTGAATATTTTGTCCATTAACCGCTGCAAGGGCTTTTTCAAACTCGAGTAACAAATTAATTTGTTCAAATTCCTTCGAGCGTACTGGGAAATATACTGTACATTGGCTATTGTAAGCCTTAACCTTTGTATAGTGAACTCCATTATAATAAACCTACCATTAACATCTGCAATTGCATTACTGACTTGAATATCTAGTTTAGAATCAAATCGAATAAGAACCCCCTTACTATGGTTTGTCCCATGACTAAAATTCGAATTTTGTTGATACCATTGATCGATTGTACTAATTTGTGTGGAGGGGTGCGTGGGTTCATGATATTATATTGCATTTTGATATTATATCATCTAATTTTTCGGAGACAACCAAATAATCAAGTCGACTTTGCATAAAAGGATTGATTTGTCAATAAGTAAGTTGCACGGGAGTGTGCGGTTGATGTGTGTAATCACTTGATGAAAAAGTAAGGTAGGTTGGAAATTCGTAACCTAATAAAAACTTTTATTATTATATATTATTATGAAAATTCTCTTTTTCATCATTTTTGTTGTGCATATGAAGTGTATAATATATTTGTATTACTAATAGTCAGCTTCATGTCTTCTTGTTATGTTCTTATTTTGTGAAGATGTATGAGGTAAGTCGTTCATGGCTTCAGGTAACATTTTGCTATGTCTTTCTTTCCGTATTCTTCCCAGACTGTCTCTATCTCTGCCAATATTTCCCCTACTTATTTTCTTTTTCTTTATTTCCCCCTTCTCACTCCTATCCTCGTCTTGTAATGCAACAAGTCTTCCTTGTCTTTCATTTACATAGTCAGGCGCGGATCCAGGATTTCTTAGGGGAGGGGGGGGGGGGGGGGGGTAGAGAGCACAATTTTTTGATCCTCAAAAAAATTTCAATTTGCACCCCCCCCCCCTTGAGCGCCAGGGGGGGGGGGGCCCAACCCCCCAAAAAGGTAAAAATCACGTGATTTTACATGATTTTTTTCTCAAGGGGGGGGGGGGGGGGCCCGGGCCCCCCGGGCCCCCCCCCCCCTGGATCCGCCACTGCCCTGAAGTGTGTTTTCTTCTAAACGCCAGCAGAAATTTCACCCATTTTCGCAGTGTAAATGCCCGCTCCGAAACAGCGGTAAATAATTCCGAGTTTCGGTGACGTGACTCTCCTTGTCTCCGATCGCATGTGCGATCGTATGCAGAGCAACGACAAGTCGCACGCGCACGCGCACCACTTATACAAAACTCGGATTGCGAAAATACCGACGGATTTTTTTTATGGGTTTTTCCAATAGTAAATATCAGTTAAAAATAAGATCGACGTTCTTTTGTAGAAATGGTGTTTTGGATATGAAATGTACCAGAGGAATTCAGGAAAGAAAAGCCCCCAAAGTAACATCTTTATATCTTTTCTCTTTTTTTTCTACACGGTCTGTAGATGTTGCTCGTGCCATTGAACCTAATAACATCCAGGTACATCATATCCTTGTTCTCTTGAAAGACGAGTCCTATCTCTAACTCGACGTTTGATAAATCAAATCAACCAAATGTCGTCACTCCGTGATAAGATTACATACCAAACTAAAGAAGAAAACAAGACCCCCGAAATAGCTTCTTCCTCTCTCTTTCAATTCTTGGGACAGCACCGCCAGGACAATAACAGGTAAGCACCTTTTGTTAAAGGCATTTCGAGGTAGCGGGAGGAGCTATATAATAATGATACGAAAATACACGTTTTCTCAAGCTCACGCCATGGGTAAAATAATTACAGTGTACTATTTATTTTTTTCTTCTATTTATCCTCTTTCGAGGGACTTTATTGTTCATATCATAAAATAACAGGTATTTACAACAGTGTTTAAATACAAAATTCATGCAATTGTAACATATCATACATAGTACAGAACATGAAACTAATGTGACATAATCACTAACTAAAATAATGAAAACATTTTTGTAACTTTTGTAACTTCGTTTTGTAACTTACTATTTATAATAGATCCATTCGGATGGAAAATGGCCGGATGACTGGCCGTACAAAACCAACAAAAGCAACCGAAAATTTAAAATGTTTGATCGGGGTTTAATCATTGCCCAATTTCATTTTTGAAAATATCACCAAAGGACATTGTAGGAGTTGGTTTGCTATTTATCAACTACAGTTTAAAGAAAATCTAGCATCTTGCTTTCCCTGGCTTATGATAGGCCTAACCGTAGGATGGACTTAAAGTTGAACAACTTTTAAAGATCCAATGTGCCCTATAATTATAGCCCATGAGTTTGTGTAGTAAGGAGAATAGTGAAAACGTAACATTACAATTGGGTTGGGTATATGGCTAGAACAGAGACAAATTAGTAAATAGTTTATTGTTAAATAAAAATTCGACAATATTTGTTGAAGAGCAGGAATTTGTTGTATCTATAAACTGAGCAAAGTAATCTAATAATAATTATGAACGAGGGCCAGAATACATAAATAATAGGTACACATGGAGGAGTCAGTATGAATTCAATCATTTGTTTTCATCCTTAACATAGCTATAATATTAAAAATATTAAAAAGTCCGTCAGAGTTTATGACTACGATACGTTAAACAATATGGCTTTTGAGATGGATAAATGTCTAGCTAATACATCAATGTCGTTAATAACGCACCAACCAACCACTCACTGCATATCTATCAGAAGAAAGGGCAAGGAGAAGCCGCGACTGAAATATTCCAAGTTGACATCAAAAACAGTTTGAAGAATGTTCGTTCCGGTATTTAACAGGACAGGTGAGAGGAAAACTGAACATTGTAATATTTTTTACAATCATCACAAAAATAGTCATACGGTAATAAAATCATGCATGAAAAGTGGTTGATATAAAGGTGTTTGCCCTGCTCTCCATGTGTGGCATATGAATTTCAATTGGAAATGTTGACGATAAAGCTGTTTAAGCCCATGTCGTTATTAAGAGCATAACAACATTTCGCTCCCCTTGCCCTGACCCCCTCCTGAGCTGTAGGGAGAGTCAAGTCATAATTCGCTCCTGACCAGGAGATGAACTACGGCCAAGGAGTCCAAGAACGTACCTCAGGTCACTGAACCCAAACATTCAAGTTCAAGTTGAAATTTCAATTTATCCTCTCTCTGTCTCTCCCCCTCAATGACTCCCTCCTTCTCTCTTTATCTTTCTCTCTCTCTCTCTCTCTCTCTCTCTCTCTCGCTCGCTTCTACCCATCCCCTACACCCTCTCTTTCTTTCTCACATCCTTCCCCTCCTTTCTCCCACCTTTTATGTTTTTTCCCTAAATCATTCATATCTCATAATCTTTATATTTTATCTACATCTATTTCATCTCATTCTGTTTGAATGTTGATTATACATTTATAGAATAATAGGCGTATAATACACTCGTCAAACAGACGCCCAACGCACTCGCACAGGCACCCACTAATTAACGACACACACGCGCGCGCACACTCTTTCGTTGTTGTTGAAATGTTATGCTAATTCAGTTTATTTGGCATCCTTATTTGGCAACTAACTTTTTTTTTTTAAAGATATTTTTTTATATTATTTTCTCTTAAATCAAATACGTATTGTACAAATCATTCTTAAAAGGGTCCGTAACTTTGTCTCAGATTCTGAAACAAGCTCCTGGATTTAGCTCATGCTGCAATAATAATTATAAACCTTTAGGTCAGTCAGGAACCCCATGACTTTAACAAGCCGATCGCCTGTCTGATTATCAAGATATATATGATCGGAATTACAAATTTTGAAAACCGTTTGCCAAACGGTTTTCATTACACTACAGTCTTTTGGTGAAAACGAGTATGGTAAGACCGTCACTCAAATATTTGTTTACTTTTTTGAGGCACTTCTTGATCATTTTGAAGCGCAATTGTTTGAGGGCTTCAATATTACACAATTTCACAGACACTGATAACACGTAGGGCTGTGCATCTCAGATTTAACATTGTTAAACGATCCACCGAAACTGGATATATTGTACATTGATATTTTGGATTAGACATAAATTGCAATAATAAAAAAGAAAACAAAAGTGTATTTTCATAAACTGTTTAGAAAACATTTTTACATATAATGATCAAGAATATTAGAGTAAACTTGAGATAATTTGTTTGTCTATTCTCCCATTCCCTTCCCCGTTAAACATACTCTCAACACCCTCATCCACACACTTCTACCCCCCCCCACACACACTTATTGACGACAAACACACATGCGCGCGCACACACACAAAGCATGAACATCATAATAGGTCCTACCAAGATGTTACCAGCTTCTTGGTCCTACATTGTGTTAGTTAATATATCATTGTTGGTCCAATTGGTCCTACAAACCATTTTCCCCACGTAAACGCATAGTGATACAATTGGAGTAGGGAGTAAGGTTAGGGTTAGGGTTGGAGTTAGGGTTAGGTGTATAGTAAGATCAATGCTTCGATTAAGGGTAAGGATTGGGTTACTTTTAGTCTAACATATTTTGTTCCTAACGGCGAATAATACGGAATTCGGTGTAATGATCTTACGTAGGACCAATACCGAGTAGGACCAGTTGGGTGTCATTCAATCATTCCACCTTAAACTGGGACGCTTACTGGACTCTTCCATAGAAAAGTAAGACTAAGCTTTTACAAGACTATTAAGTGTCAAAAAGAGACATTTAATCATCATCTTAATAGATGTTGTGATACTCTTGTCACAAGATCCTTTACCGTTGTATTATTTTCTTTGATACATCATTCTCTTTGTGTAATTGTGTTGTTTCATTTTCAGGCCTTCATTTTTCTTTTCAAATCAATTATCGCATAACTTCTTACGTATTTCATTCATTGTTTTGTTTATATTCCTTTAAATATTTCGTTATATTGCTGTCTGGGACACGCTTTGTTACAATACTGTGCGGAACAAAGTAAGTGAAATTGAGTAACAGTTCCATTTCATGGTTTGTTTTATTAAACTTGATATAAAGTGCAAAGTCTGTCGGGTATTAAGTAGGCTAAACCTTGAGGACGAAAACTGTAACAAATTTGGTTAGAAAGTAATTCACCCGATCTCTATGAAGCATATTGACTGTTAACTAATTCATTCATCGGGTTGTCCCGTTATAGTCCCATGGTCGCCAGAAGCAAGGGGAGACCGGGCCATGGTTGGCGTTAAACATGCGAGCTCACGCCGCTCATTTGAAACGATTTTAGGATCGGCAGATGGGGTAATCATAGAAAATAACACAAATAATGCATTTTGGGCTCTTATATGAAAACAAATTCCTCACCGAGGGGGCATGGCGGGATTAAAAATACCTACAATCGGCACGAAGGAACTATGTCGGCTGCCATTTAATGCCAGTGTATTTTACCACTTGCCAAGTTCGCCTAAAGTACATAGAAAGTTTCAAATGAACGATGACAAATCGTAAAAGGTCAAGAGCAGATCAGCTTTCTGATCAACAATCCAAGCTATTGAAAATCTCGAGTACATTGTTGGGACGGCAAGTGCTAAAAACCAACACGCAATTCAGCAAGAAAAGCGATTTGGGGAGGGACAGCTACTATTGTGAAGTGGGAGTAGAAATTGCCGGGGGGCATTCGTGGAGATTAGCACTTGTGCAAATGACGATCTCTTCGATTTCTAAAGACGAAATAAAAACATTCGTGCGCTTCCAAAAAAAAACTTAAGTTCTGGATAGTTCCATCAAAGTTTATTAACCCTCAATATACTGCCGAACTATTTATTTACAGCTCGAAAAGGACGTTTATGTGTATCTTTTTGTCACATGTTTAAGACACTACACGGACGCAAACACTGAAGTTCAGTGACCGAAAAACAAATACATTCATGACTTTTGTATTAATTTTCATAACAATTGTACCATAGGTGGGGAAAATCCCGTATGTTCATGTAAATCTTTAAATCACACATGCATACCCGTATCAGGGAATAAGCGCACGTTAAGGGTTAAGAACTTAACGAGGCGTGTCGAAAAGGAGTGTTTCTTGAGACAAGTTGTCTATAAAGTACATTATTCCAGAGAAGAAGTAAGGAGATATATATTCATTTGAAGTAGAATCGCAGTGGCATGCGAAAGAGAAATATTATTCTTTTGGGTTGGTTTACAGAGGGGCTATAAATCAATCTGGGGTGGATATGGGCGGGCGATTGGTTTCTTTACTTTGCTGTGTTTTCTTCTGAGTTTTCCACAGGGAGATTATCCGGTCAGGGGAGAGCGTGGCACGAACCAATGGGAGCCATCAAACCAATTCAACCTGAAATGCTTTATTGTCTCCACCCAAGCGAGACTCGGCCAACCAGACTATGGGACGAACTTCACAGGGAAGCCATAGAGTATTAAAGTCGCGTTGATGACGTAGTTCTATTGCATTGACAAGGTCGATATTAAAGTTATCAATACAAATGTTTATTTATCTTATCAAGAATATTGTATCTTCTTGTAGAGGTTTTTCGTCAAAAAGACATATCAAACGTGATGCTTTAAAGAGCTTACATATTTAGATTTAGAAAGTAAAACACCTAAAGAGAACATAGGGAGCGCCCGAAAGTGTTATCATTATTGACATCAATGCAATCCGTGTATGCAATAAGTACTTCACTTACCAAGATTTCAATGAACTTCGAAAGAAGTTTATTGTTATCATATCACTATAATGATGCCTAAACCTTTGAAATAAAGACAATATTTCATTGTCATTAAGCTACACCGCCGTTTATGCTATGAATTTTTCTGGAATATGGTAGTTTTCTAAAATCAGGAAAGAGAGGGTATTTTGAGAGGAATGGAAAATAATCATGTGTTTCGTTGTTCAAATTTAAAGTTGAAAAAATCCGGGCTATGCCAAAAGTAGGTCTTATTAACTCAGTACACTTGAATGCAAGGTTGTAAAACCATAGTTAAATGACACAATAGACTGTTATAAGGCCTTTAACTTTAATTATCAATGACCTTTGCTCCAGAAATGACCATGATGTAGTAGTCTCTATCTTGAACGCATACTTGAGTGATGTAAATGACAGGCCCCATAAGCACTTTGTTCAATTAGTCACGAATAACTCGGTTTCATGTATCTTGTTTTTGTTTTGTTCTTTTCTACCACGAAGTTCAAATCGTCAACATTCATATCGTACTCTCTGAAGCTTAATAATGTCACCACCCCCACCCGCCTAAAGTGTGCCCCTATTGCGTAGGCCTAGCCCTCCCCCGACATAACGGTCGACAACAATGCGTTAAAACCTCAGGGTCAACGGCTTCGTTTTTCGCTCTCAATTCTCTGGCTCTGATGAAAGAAGATTAAAAGTGCAAATTTGAAGTTCAAGGTGTATGTTGTGTTGTCTGGTTCACCCCCGTCTTTCAGAACTCTCCTTTTATGCAGAAATAGGTGAGCACTGTAATCAGATCCCCGCTTTTAAAGAGAGGTGACCGAGAAAAAATTCTGAATGCTTTTCATTGTGATTGGAGCTGGAACGTTCCCATAGATGCAATGGTTAAGCTTGTCTGGAAAAATCGGTCGTGATATATACCTAGCAAACTACGACTATCAACTCTGCAGCAGAAAACCGCTTTCATTTTCATAATCGAATAACCATTTCTTTTTTCACATCATACAGACTGAGCTGATTACTGGACCTTGTTCATCATCACTTGACGTTTTTCAATGTCCTCGTCGCCATGGACTTCATCTTTTTATTAGTTCCATCTACCATGTTCCATCATGAATGTTGCCATGGTTATTATGACTTTTGGTAACGAAAAGTGAATACACATGTCGTTTGCCTTTTCTTTCGTTGAAATGAAATATGTCACATTTTGGAATAAACCAAGGAGAACTATTTTATCGACTGAAAAATACGTTTCAAATAGTTATTGGATGCCTTGTTTCACTACAGTTATAAATTTTAAAAAAAAACCCCAACAAAAACAAAAAACAAAAACCGAAGAGGAGATGATTTCCCGCATTTCATCTGAATCTATGTTTATCTAATTATTGATCTTTGCCTCTAAGTGATTCATGTTTCGTTCATCTACCCACAAATCAATCATTCTTTTTCACATTCATGTACACTTTGTATGAACAGTTTCATTTATCAATCATCCTATCTTTCTCGTCTACCCCTGCTCTGTTTAATCTATCTCTGTCCGTAGTTCAAGCTTCCCACCAGATGTGTTTCAAACCCACCCCTTCAATTAAATCCCAGAGCTGCTCCCACTTGGAAAGTATTATCACACCCGAAGCTCATTACACCACTGAGTATTACACGTTAGTATGTGTGTGATTGTGCGTAAAAGGGTTTTTAAATTGCAGTGCTGGAGAAGGTGTGCTTCATGGCGTTTTTTCCGTTTGGTGTGAGCGCGCCTCTCTGGTGACGATGATGAGTTTTCCGCGTCTCCATTGCGTGAGGATACTTACCCGAATGATAAGAGAAATACAATCAAGCTGATCACGAAGAAACCGATAGAATGACTCAACAGGTTCCTTATGGTACCCTGGAGGATCACATCATGTTGATCTTGTGTTAGTATGAGCGGTAACGATTATACATGTACATGGAATCATGGGCGAAAGAAGCGGAATCAAAGAGGGTTGGGTCGATATTAGGGCATGGGGGTGGTGAAGGGCACATTCAAGATATACATGTAGGCCTGGCATGCCCGTAGTCAATGAAGCAAGTGACCACATACCACACCCATTGGAACTTAAAGGGATCCGGTAACTTTGTCTCAGATTCTGAAATAAAATTCTGGATTTAGCTCATGATGCAATGATAATAATAAACCTTTAGGTCAGTCAGGAACCACATGACTTTTACAAGCCGATCGCCTGTCTGATTATCAAGATATTTATGATTGGAGTTACAAATTTTGAAAACCGTTCGCCTGACGGTTTTCATAACACTACAGTCTATTGGGGAAAACGAGTATGGTAAAACCGGTCACTCAAAGATTTTTACTTTTTTGAGGCACTTCTTGATCATTTTGAAGCGAGATTTTTGTAGGGCTTCAATATTACACCATATTACAGACACCGATAACACGTAGGGCCGTGTATCTCAGATTTAACATTGTTAAACGATCCCTTTAAGGTACAGACTGCAACCATTAAAAAAACCATATGAACTGGACGAAACAAGAACAGCAAGTTGCATGAAATGCTAAAAGGGAAAGGGGTGGAATATTTAATATCTTTCCTTGTATACGCATCTCAGTTGTCTTTTGTCATTTCCATACAAAAGATATTGATAAAGAGTGGGCGATGGCGGTTAATAACAGGGCGGGGGCGGGGGAGTATGAATGTTGAAAACGCAAGGGCAAGGCATTCGATACCCATATTAAATGTGATAAAAAATGTCATAGAAACGTGGTACCAAAACAGCGTACTTCGTTCTACATCGTACATTCCCTTACCCCAAACTCTCAACGATGAAAAGCTGTGAAGCTGGTAAAATCATTGTCACCTCCCCGCTCGTTTCTCTGCAAGAAAAGCAATTAAGTTATTGGCCTAGGTGCTAAATGAAGTGGCGTAGCGGGAACCCATACATTTAAGGGGTACCGGCATCATTGGGGGCGCCCGTCTTACCCATTCGATGAAATGCAATTAAAAAGTGAATAAATTACGAGGAGGTGGGGGTAAGAGGGGTGCATGGTAGGGTCTTCTTTTCACGATCCCTTCCCCTCATCCTCCCCTCTTACCCCCTATTTTCCTCTTCCCCTATTTTATTTAGCTTCCATTGATGGGGAGAGGGTGGTGGGGGTGGTCGAGAGACGCCGTCCCCTTGTGCCCATCCTGAGGCTACGCCAAGGGCTAAATGTGTAGTAGGTCACCATCACCTTTCAAAGTCAAGGGCCACTGCTCTATGAATTTCACACGCCCTTAAAATGGCTCCCGTGTTACACTTTCACACACAAAAGAAAATTATCCATTTAGCAATGGAGATGGATATACCCTACCTTTTCTAGCTTCTATTTTTTTTTAAATACAGAAACCGGCAAATGCTTCGTGAGATTTATCAACCACTGTTTTGACTTCGATGTATAACTTAAGAAATCGTGAGGCGCTTGAACAGCCAGATCTGCCTCTGGGTCACTAAGCATACAACTCAAATGAAGTATGCAGCAAACCTTCGAAGGGTTCATCCATATAGCCTAAGACATCAACAAGAAACGTGGGTCCTTCATACGAGTAACTTTCTACTATTTCTCTTGTAAAATAAAGACTCCGAATCTTTTTGCAAACCTTTAACGATAATCACCATAACTGCAAGCTATGTTAAAGACCAATCTAGTCCAGATTATGAAAACGTAATGTTAAGATAACTTTGAAATGATGTAAAAAATACACAATCAACGTCATGCCAGATTTGAATGCTCAAATAGAGAAAGGTTATTCGGTGTTGAAAGTTCTCGGTTGGACGATCACAAGTCATGGAGACAGTGGTTTGGTGGTCATTATTTATCCATCAAGCACAGATCAAACAAGTTTCTCTTCTTAGAAGAAATGAGGAAATATTCGATGAAAATGGTAGACAAAACCGCTAATGGATGATCACGTGATGTCGTGTTAAATGTGACGTCAGGTCACGTGAGATGTGTGCACATGACTTAAAACAATCAATAGATAAAACAGATGTGATGAAGTAGGAGTAAAAACCAATCGACACTTTTTAATGGTTTTGGGCAAATACCAGGCATTCAAATATATGACCAAACACGTCAAAAATGAAGAAATCGGGCACAACTCAAAATACATAATAAACAGGCAAACTGACATACATAAAGCAGATATAAATTCAAAAATGAATATATAGTGAGGGTTATCTAATAAATAGACAGATATTCAACCGAGAAATTACTTTGTACAATAATTACGAAGATAAACTGAAGATTTTTCGTCTTGTTTAAAGCCGTTCTTCCACTTTGTTTCACTGATTATCGTTCATTCATATATCTAGGGCACATAATGTGGTACAAACAAACATAAAGACAGGCATACAGACAAACAGACAAGCAGATAGACTGACAGACATAAACATAGTCTGATGAACGTAGATTGGGGCAGACACATCAGACATCACTTCATTCTTCATGCCCGATATACTCCTAGATGAGGTTAATGTTTTGATTTGCAATCTGGGACTGTGGTTTCCAAAACGTTGAAGGACATAACTTAATTCACGTCTATTAACTACATGGAGTGGGGGATGCGGTTAACCAGAATATCGGTCACTTATTACCGATACAACACAGCATAATGGTCCTTTTAACACTTTCACCTAAAAGTACAGATTCGATGGTGACCTAAAATAAATCGGTTTATCTATTTACCATGTTGCATTCCAATTATATACGCTACTAGAACAGGAACATAAAAGTAAACGAAACGCACAAATATTCCCATTGTGCTAATGCTACGTCTATTACTACCTCCTATACTACTACTACTACTTCTACTACAACTACTACTACTACTACTTCAACTACTACTACTACTACTACTACTACTTCTACTACTACTTCTACAACTCCTACTACTTCTACTACAACTACTACTACTACTACTACTACTACTACTATTTCTTCTTCTTCTTCTACTACTACTACTTCTTCTACAACTACTACTACTACTACTCCTACTTCTACTCCGTCTACTACTTCTTCTTCTTCTTCTACTACTAATACTACTTCTACTACTACTACTACTACTACTACTACTACTACTTCTACTACTACTATAACTACTACTACTACTACTTCTACTACTACTACTACTACTACTACTACTACTACTACTACTATACTACTACTGCTGCTGCTACTACTCCTATTACTACTCCCGCTACTTCTACTACAACAACAACAATAATAACAACTACTAATAATTATTTTACATTTCCCCATGTTAGCCTCTATATTTACTAATTTGATTTTGTATGAAGTTAATAAATTGTATTATGTCGAATTTGATGGTAAAAGAATTACATGCTTATATTTATTAAACTGATATTAACATAATTCTCTCTCTGTCTCTCTCTCTCGTTCTGTCTCTGTCTCTTTCTCTGCCACACTAGTTACCTTTATCATTGGCGTGACTGGGGCACACATTCACAATGAGTTCCTAAGCTTAGAGAGGGGGCAGATAAAGGGGTTGCCTTCGATTTATGTTGAGTTAAAACCAGGAGGTTGGAAGCGTGCATACACGGTCTGCTAAAATCGAGTGCTAATTACCCCACCATCCTCGTGGTAAATCCTAAATTGTGACGCTCACTTATCACATTCATTATTTTAACAAGACTGGTTCAAGGCTTATAATTTCCCATTCCGTTGACGGATATAATTTCTGAATTCACACCCCATACTCCCAACCACATAACTTCCTTTCGTTCACCTTTCACCTTATCCCTGTCTTTCTCTTGTGTAGAACCTAAATGACGATGTACAAACATAAAAATGACTTCATATTAAATGCATCAAATCAATTATTAAGTACTATAAACCTCCTTTTCGATAATCATTCTAATTGCTTATGACCATACATTCGGTACAATAATACGTATCAAACTTCCTGGTGTTTGAAAAACAAATTATTATTCCGATTAGGATTACGACATTCCTGTCATCAGAGGACTCTCATTCGACTTCTGTCTTTTTAAAAGAAACACTTAGCTTTTCGAGGAAATACATCTGTTGGTCTTCTTCTAGGGAAAACATTAATCAGTGCTGCTGAATCAGAACCATGCATATATGCAGAGTGAGATGACTGCGCTTTGTAAAATGGCGTCTAGGTTAAAACGGTATAATTCCGTTTATATCTTAGAAACAGTCAAATTTATGAAAAGACGTTGTCATACGTCAAGGATTCTTTTAACGAAACTAACTCGAAACAAATGTATATCTTATGTGGTAAACAAGTGATAGCATCTCTTATACCTCATTATACTTTAAATTTAAACGGGGAATTTAATACTACAATCATGAAAGTATTAGTAATACGTATGTTTAGAAGATAACCTTGTGATCTCAATAACAAAATTAAAAATGTTGAGAAATGTGAGTATTTTGCTCTTCTGCAATCAAACTTTACTTTTGCACATTATTATTATTATTATTATTATATGTAAATTTATGATTGTTAGTGATGAAGGTTTACCCACAACATCCATCGGCTGTGAAGTCAAACCATACTGACTTTATCCTGTACATGTTCCAATGCACACTGCATAGAAATGGCGCCTCGCAAGCACTGATATACTGATCACGTGATAACCACATGGCGCCTTCTACTTCGTGATCATCAATGCTGTAAAGAAATAACAAAAGCCCCAAAATAAAGTTCTCATTAACCGAAAATCAGCTTGATTTGATTGAATGTTTGTTTGTTTGTTTGCTTGATTTTGATTTTAAAAATATCGTAGTCGGTTATTATTTACCCAAGGTTTATCCGCCATATACCATATCTACTAATATTGTAATATAATTAGTACATCACACCGCTACCATACCTGGAGAAAATGGTTGTATAAATAGTATGGGTCTAAAATTTAATAAAATTGTACTCATATAGTTGGGAGAATTAAGGAGTCGATCACATCAGTTTTTTCAATTTTTATAATGGTCTGTTTTTACTCAAACTTTGAGATTATCTTTATTTGTACTTTAAGCATTGAAATCAATCCCTTAGCATCATGTTCTCTCACCTGAACAATGTTACCAAGCCCCTTCAACATTTTTTAAATTTTAAATTTCTATTAAAACTTTACTTTTGCACATTATTATTATTATTATTATTATATGTCAATTTATGATTGTTAGTGATGAAGGTTTACCCACAATATCCATCGGCTGTGAAGTCAAACCATACTGACTTCATCCTGTACATGTTCTTATGCACACTGCATAGAAATGGCGCCTCGCAAGCACTGATATACTGATCACGTGATAACCACATGGCGCCTTTTTTCTATTACCATTTTAAACATTTTAGATTTTAATGACATCTATTAAATCAAAACAAATTATTAAGAAATTTAATTTTTTTAAAAACATTTTAACATTTTACAATTTGAATACAATTTTTTAAAAAAATTGAAAAAAATTAAACACTGTCTTGTTCTTCAACTCTCAAATAGTACTCCTTCTGGTCACGGGTAGAGCTCTCAACCAATCAAAACCAATAAATTGTTGATGAAGGTGTAACATGGACTATACGAGAAGTAAACGTAGCTGATAGTGATGAAATAAAGTTGTGATGAAAGTGACAAATTACGGAATGAAAACAAAGGATTCTTAAACCAAAATGAATCTTAAGAGGGCTAAAATAAACTGGACAAAGAATGTTTACGAATATGATAAAGGGTAGCAAATAAAGGGAAAAAAGGCACAGATCATTATAGGCCCATAGCAACAAAGAACAATCAATTTGACCCCCTTACTCAAACCCTTTCCACCTGCTAATGTTTGCTTGAAACCCGACTAAAGTTTTGATTATAGGATCCCACGCAGAATGTGTTGTCCTGTTACGAAGTATCATTCCCAAAGTGGTTTCTAAAAAGTTCCCCTTACCCTTCTTTAAACTCCTACAAAATCATTGCGTATCGCCCACGATAGCTAATAGCTATGATCAATCTTGCTAAATCAAATTGGAGTGTCTTTGGGTAGGATTAAATTTAAAAGTTCTCAACCTGGACTTTTGGCAACTTTTTTTTAGAGTGACAATTTCTCCTCTTAAAAAGATGGGCTCTTAAAAATTGAACATTAAGCTATTTGATATTGATGTTTTTAATAGATTTCAATGCTGCGATTGCAATCAGTGTCTATGGATAATAATTTGACCCATATTTATATAAAATCTCTACCTCCCTACCTGGAGGATAAAAATAATATCACGCAATCCATACCATTACAATTTGCAGATAATTTTTTTTTCTTTGATAAAAGCTCACAACCATTGAATCACTGTAAAAATTAAGAAAAAAAGAGTACAAGGCTGGAATGTAAATTGTATCACCTACAACAGATATTTCAACCCTTTTTGTCGTAAAGTAAATATTTTTTACTAAAGCTTTTGTAAAAAAAGTGAACTTTCTTGTTCAGCTACACCCGTAAATAAACATGACAACAGAGATAAGATCAACATCAAGGCAATTCTTAGACTAATCACCTTCAATCATCTGATAAAATAGCATTTTTTCTAACACCCACTATACGAAAAGCAAATTGTATTCTTAACAAATCTGCCAAAATAGTGATCATCGTTATGGATGAGGTACAATATGATGAAAAGAGGGATTAAATTATTAACGGGTATTGTTTGTTTTCCCACGACACGGTGTAGTAAGCGGGTCATCACGATAACCTTGACGCAAAGAAAATAGTTTGTTTGGCGTTTTTGATGATTATAAAACTAACAATAACTTATTTCAAATTGTATCATTAAGGGCGAGCTCTGCTTTTGCAAGTTGCCGAACGTGTGTTGTTTGATTTGACCGAACGTAGAAGTGTGAAATCGAATATAAAGGTAGTATTTGGTGGAAAGATCACGACCAGTGATAAGTGACCAGATCCCCGCAAAAATAAATGGCCGTATCTTCCCTATTAATATGATGGAGGAATGAGCAAATACGGTGCCTAAATAATCTTTTTATTCTCCAACCACCTCACACGGATCAGCTTTTGTTTCTCCAATCAACTTGATCTTTACTCTTTGAATTTCCATATCAGATTGATGATCCATTTAGTAAAAAGGAAGAGCAATATTGATTTATCTTGTGCCATCTGCTAATTTGCACCAATTATTGCATTCAGCAATTATGATATATATGATTTAAATGAAAATGGACAGGCTTTTATAGGAGCACCTCTAGCGAAAGCTTCCATGAAAGCTCCTTAAGTCAAGGACACGACTAAGTTAGTCTTGTGCATTGTACTTTTCTAAACATAATGAGACTGTGGATATCTTAATATGTAGGTGGATAATTTATGAAACCATTAGGCTACATCGACACAGAAAGGCACAACTAGTAAACCAAATATCATCCATCTCCTTCTGCAACCTGTTGGTAGCGATCTCTTCCTGATGGTGAATGAGAGAGGGCGGGTCAAGACCATCCCAGTCTGCCCCCGTTTACCCTCCGGCTCCTTCAAGTTCCTACCCACTCAATGCCCGTAGGCGATTCTTTGATGGACCCCCTATTACAAGCAGATGGTGGATAGAGGGCGAAGAAACCCCCATTGCCTCATCAGTCCCGCGTCAGACATACGTGATGGCAGAACTTCCTCGGAATTTCCAGTTATTTGGACAGAATACAAATTTCCGAGACTTTCTTAGTACTTTGCTTTACCCTGACGAACATGACATTTACAGATGAGGACTTTCCTTTTCTAAAAAGCTCCAATGTGATGGTTCCGCCGGGTTTGAGTGATTCTGAACTGTAATCATGCTTGAAGATGTATAGATATTATGTTTATTTGTGTATAGCATGACCAATTTCACAACTAGCTTAAATACATGCCTATATTGACCGTTAAAAATATTTGATAGATGAAAACAAAATAAGTAAGTAAGTAAGTTATGAATACACGAGACAGACAAAATGTATGGAATTCACTCTACAAATTCTGTCAAATGGAAAATGTTCATGTTATGCTATTTCTTCAATTATACCACACAGTCAGTGCCAATGATAATTCATTTGAATGACCGATAATATGGGGGTCTTTATACAAAGTTGGCGGAGCAAACATGTCCAACAACATAATATTAAAGTGCCACTCAGATGCGTACAATACATTCTTGGTCTTGGGTAGATTCCTTTCCATTTTTTGTTGTTGTAATATCTGGATACGCAACTGACCTATATGCTTTATATTCGACATTTTGTCTGATACTATCGACACAAAATTGAAGTTCCAATGTTCTATAGCCCGTAATAAGTTATTTGAGGAATACGTTACAATAGAATAAAGGACTGTGTGATGTAAAGAGGGTAGAGAAAGTGGGTTATTCTTTTTCGAACTGGGGCATTATGATATACACAGTCTTGTTTAGGCATGTACATCAACACCTTGCCGCCTTGTTCGCCCGTGTCTGTCATGAAAACTCATCCATCATGTTCTAAATACTTTGAACTATATTAAATCCCGTAAGTTGGATATGCACAACACATTAATCAAGTTCAACCACCAGACGTAACTCGGAGGAGCTGATGATCGAAATGCTATCCCTCAGTAAAGGGGATGAAGAAAAAATAGCCGATATGAAGTAAAAAAACTGGCCACTTGCTACCCATTCATCATATTCCATTTATCTTCTTGATTTTAAAATTTGCTTATGGTATCGAAAAACAAGTCCACATCTAAATGGAGATTAAGGAGAGACGCTGAAAAATATCCATTTGGTAAATATTTTTGGATGTTTCTCACCTATTAGTATCCCTTCAGATGATTTTGTTTTCTCTTCTGTAGATCAAGGTGAAGGACGGTAACGACGTGACAGCCGATTCTTTTCAATCGTGCCTTTTCTGTCCCGCTGTTTAATTATTACATCATTTTCATTTGACTCCGTTGAAATAAATATGTAATACTCAGCCTCTAATCTAGGTTAATCAAATGGAATGGGATCAGGGAAAAATCAGTATACAAGCGTTTATGTTCAGCCAAACCATATGGGGCGCATGTATAACCTTAGAAGAATGGTCTTATCTTACTCGGGGTAGCCTTAACATGATTCAAACTGCTGTGTCTAAGGACTCTACTGTAACCCCAGCATTGGCAGGTACCCATGGAATACACCTTTAGTCGAGTGGCACACACGTAGGCAAACATCTTGTACAAGGATGTAAGCAACTAGCAAGGATCGAACCCGGGACCTTATGGATTGAGAGTCAAGAGCATTTACCAATATACCACTGTGCTCCCACCTCAAGCAAGTATGATATAGAAGTCCCCCCCACACCCTCAGAAGGGACACACCCACCACGGCGTCCCCCTTCTCCTTGAATTTGACACTAATATTCAATCATTTCCTGATATTCTGATGGTTTTTACTTCTTTTACATACGGTAATGTAATGTTCCATTTTTCACAATTGGCCGAAGAAGATTAATCTAGATCAACTTTGATCCCAAAATGGAAGTTTACAATTGGAATAGCTACATGCGAGAGCTTTTGGAATTTGCTTTTTCGAACTGTAAACCACGATACCGTGTCTACCCGTCACCTAAAGGATAAAATTGTCTTGTATAACAAAACGAAAACAATCGTACCCAATCTTAACGGCGACATGCGGCTTATCCCACGTCAAAATATGGGATAAATCTGCATTTAAACCATAACAATAAAATACAAAGCAGTCTGAGGAACTTGTAACTGTCACACCCTAACTTCATGAATTCGGGAACGTGTTTGAACTTGATCAATGTTGAATAGAAGTGACGGTCAAATCTTGATGTCCATTAGCGTCACAGCGTTTTATTCTAATGTTTGTAACACCATCGCCTCAGGCAAACAATTTAGCAAGGATTAGGAAAGATTTCCTCCCCCGATGTTCCCTTTGCATGTATTCAAAAATATAGAAAGTTAGAAAAAAGAGGGGGAGGAGAATCGTTGAGGAAGAAAAACAGCTGAGAATTCCAACCTTTTTTTTTCTTCACAAAGAGAAAACAACTTCTTCAACTATGACGACTTGACGATTCATTTCCTAATCCAAGAATATTTTTCGTCATCAAACATAACGTCAACTCTCTCTTTTTGTTAGCCACGGTATTTATCCTCCAGGGGGAAAGACCCTCTGTGCCGAATAACAAGATTAACAAGGACACGCTTCCGAAAAATGATATTCGACAAATTAGTATAAGAGGAAAAATTACCAATTTTCGTTAAACATTTCCCTTGATAGTCAAATAGTTTCGATGTTACGTACACCACAATCTTTTAGTTTATACAAATCTGTTAGATTAACAAAAAGGATCTTTAACAGCAGCGTTCTGGAAGCTTCAAAATATCTCTCATTAATAATCTTGAAAAATTTATACTGACATCTTAATGTGTTTGATTTCACTCATTAAACAAAGTTATTATCCCAATAATACTTTTATGGTCCTCTAAACAAATATTTTGATAGTGCAGTTTTAGTACAAATAATCGTTTGCTACACTGGTAGATATATGGATAGATAAATCAATAAATCAATAAATAAGCATCTGAATAGATAGTCGATAGATACATACAACATAAATGAATAACAAATAAACTCATAAATTACTATAAATACGTTAATAAATGAATAAAATAATACATATGTAAATAAATGAACAGATAAATAGATATCAAAATAAATACTAAAATCAAATAATACAATACATGAATACATAAATAAATACCTATCATTTGTGTTCTCTTCCAGAGAAAAGGGTCAATTGAAACTCTTCCAAAAAAATGAATGAAAATAAACGAATGACTATATAAATAAATACAAATCTACAAATATCAATAAATAAATAAATATAAATATATAAATAAATACATAATAAAATAAATAAACAAAAGAAGGAATAAATGCCTCATATTTTTGCCCTCTTTCAGAGAAAAAGGTCGATGGAAACTCTTCCACGTGCCAAGAGGATAATACATCATGCTTGTTGTAGGTCCATCGCTCTATTGCCTTGGAACGATATTGCGAAATGATTTACAGTCCCTCTGCATCTAGTATTATGGGGCAAGAGAGACTCGGTTATATGTCATGTTATTGTATGATTTATGATCTACAAAATGGTCCCAGTTGATTCTACGATTGTTGGACCTGGGAATGGATATTATCCCTGGATCTGTCCTTTGCTTTGATAAAAAGATATGTGGATATGTATCGCAAAATTTGTTTGTAAAAGTTTCTAAAAGTAAAAAAGATGAGAGATAGAAAAGAACGAAGGGGGGGGGGGGGGGGAGAAGCAAATATGTTTACAGTGCTTCAATATTGCAATTAATCATATTTATATTGACCAGTCATCTTAGTATCGTCATTTTATCAATTTTCGTTTATCATTTAAGATATTAAAATGTTATGAGGCTTTTGTTGTTCACGTTGCTAGTTTCATGATTGGCAATCATTATGATAACAAGGTTGTAATGGTAAAAGTAAAATCGATGGTTATTAAAATATCCTTAAAGATGACAGTGGATGACAAAAGCTAATTCTGGTAATGATGACAACAATGATGGTGATAATATAACAATATCGAGATACACATAATGCACTTCTTATAAGTACTTCTTTTTCTTGTAAAATCAGATTAAATTTTAGGATATCTGTCTTCCAGGTTATATCATTGAACAAAAAAGGGGAATATTTTTCGCTTCACACCTTTGGGCTATCGTTTAGCGTAGACATTGCTTGTCGAGTGCAGTACTGTTGTACGGTTAGAAAATATAATATTAATGTCGCCATTTTATCATTTTCACAGATTGCGAAATGTCAGACCATGAAGCGTAATCAGTAGAGGCGTTGAGATAAGAAGGTCGATGACCCGAGAAAATGATGCAAACTATAGCAACGGAACTTGTAACTCATCTTGAATAGGAAAAACATTGGGGTTTGCTTAATTTCCTTTGAGTAAAGGTTGACATATCAAAGACCAGCACGGATATAATGCCGGTAATATAAACTGGTTATTTATTTCATTTAAAGTTCACGTTTGCATAATAACTTTAACTGAACTTTAAAAAACACATGAAATACGTGTTCATTTAATATCTACAAGCTAAGTTGCCAAATTTCACATTCAAGTATTTAAATGAGTATATGAATTTATATATTCCTTGTAAATTGAGTGACTTTGTACTCGTGGGTGTAATCACGGACCTAGGTCCATGGTGTAATCATCACCAAAGCGCATTTTTAGGCACTACACCTTGGACCTGTCTTATAAAAAGTAGCGATTGATTCAAATCAATCGTAAGTCCTCCAATCAATCGCTATTTTGCAATCTCCTATTTCTTATGTACATACATATAGTTGCGATTGGTATCAATCGCAAAAAGGTGCGATTGATACCAACTCTTTAAAGACGGGGCCCTGGCTATAATAATGGCTTCATCCATATACATCCTAGCTCGAAGCTTTCTACATCAACTACTAGGCGGAACGTAAACCCTTTTTTTAGATGGTATGAGATAACTTAGATGAAACACGTGACCTAAATGCATCTCAGGTATTTCGGGATGGTAAAAGATTCATAATATAGGACAGGCCATTGGTAGAGAAAGGCTGTCTCCAATGTCACCTGCCAATCTTACTGTGATAATGATTTAACCTACGATCAGACGAGTTGTCACTTTTATTCTTTTAACTAATTTGGCAACATAGAGCAGCCCATTAAAGTCACTAGAGGGCGGGAGACAAAACTCTCCCCACAGTATTCGACCAGGCCAGGTGGAGTAGATAGTTAGAAGAAGAAAATACTATAGAAACTGCATCTGTCATGTTCATGTATCGAATTCAGAATGAATAGAAATGGCACCATCATTTCAAAGTAATTCTTGGAAGCGTTTATGCAATGCATTGCAATCCAAGGCGCCTCTTAGTGTCACGTGATCTTAAATTTGACCATTCAGCTCACTAAAAAAAGGCGCCGTGATACAGACGGAGATGGACATCATCTTTACAGACTCAAAGTACAAATGCACTATTATGTGGTTAATTCGACTCACTCAATGTAGAAAAATAGATTAGAACTGGCCTTTTCTTCCGAACAAGAGGAAGAATGAAGATGAGGGTGTTAAATAAAATTTAATATTATTTCGATTTCAGCCATGGGCGTAGGTCTCGTTCAGTTAGGAGGCACTGATGTAAGGGGTGGGTGGGGTGGGCACCAGTGATCTTAATAGGTGGAGGAAAGAAGAAGGTGGAAGAACATGGTCATCGAGTGAAGGTAGGGTCAGGTTCGCATCATCTTCCTCCCTCCTCCCATGTTGCCTTCTCCCTCTTTTTTTATGTTTATCTTTATCTAAGATATTTTTCTTTTCTTCGTCATTCAATTATTTTGGGGTTAGGGTGTCGAGGTATTTAAGCCACTCTATCCAACAACGTTTCATTACACTAATTCTAGAATTAAAATTAATAACATCAATGTCCCAACGCTGTATTTGAAGGTTAATACAACATACCATAAAAAAATCAACCCTAGCCTAACTTCAACCAACATCACCATCAAAATTAATTGGCTTGTCCCAGGTGTCGTACTACAAGTTAACCATGTTGACCCTTTCTCCCTCTCTCATCCTTTGGGATGCTATCAGGACTATGTGGGAGGATGAAATACAGGCCGTCTGGACCGTCGAGGCTCAATTGCAATTTACCTATAGCTGCATCAGAGACACATTAATCACACCCATCACTAGCCCACGTACTCTGGCTAGCTGGTGCAATTTAGCCATTATTCGATGTCATTCGTGGGTGCTGCAACCAAACGTTTTTTTACCCCTAAAGTGCTTGGCTCTTTTTCTGGCACTGAGGATTTTCGGCAGGATCTTGACTTGAAGAAAGAAAGAAAGAATTGAATAAAATAGCAAAATAAAGAAAGGGTAAAAGAAGGAAAAGAATATGAAGTTAATGATAAAGAAGAGAAAGAAGAAAAAGAAAACACACACACACACACACACATACTTGTATAGGCCTTAAAACGCGGACATGTATTTCTTACTGTACAATCGTGGACATCTTTATTCAATGGCGCATGCGGACCAGATGCTAGATTATAGTTACATTTGGTACGACCATTACGAAAACACCAAGAAAGAAACTCTGCGGGCCTTCTGGAGAGATATGTTTTCCACATCCAAACTGTGGACGTACATGTATGCACATACCCTTATAGCCATCATATCCAAATGTGGACCCTGACTCCTAACAAAACACGGACCTAAGAAGACCATACTAACGTGGACACATTTTGAAAATTCAGGCAATTATGCATAATTCAAACGAATGTGACTTAAGTATGCGTTTCGGACGATGATGGAAAACAATAATAGATGTTTATGTGATACTAATAATGAGAAAACAATATAAAAAAATAATTATGAGAAAAAAAATAATAACAATAATAATCATAATACATGTAATAATGTTACTACTAATAATAATGGCAATAGTAACAATAAGGATAATAATAATGGTAATGGTAATAACAATAATAATAATAATAATAATAATAATAATAATAATAATAATAATAATAATAATAATAATAATAACATTTATAAGGCGCTTTGTACGGGTGTTTCAAAGCGCACATGTGGTCTGTCTAATCATAATACCGTTAAAAAAATCAATACATAATTAATAATAAACAAACTACTTAATTATAAACTAACTTGGTGTGCACCTCCAACAATATACTACAAAATTAAATTATAGCTGCTTAAATAGGTGGGTCTTGAGAAGGGATTTAAATGATTCAACAGATTGGGCATTTTGGATGTGAGGTGGAAGTTTATTCCAGAGGGTAGGGGCAATGGGGGAGAAGGCAGTCCCCATATCGGGTTTTCGTACGTGGGCCGAGAGTGAATTGTAAGGAGGACGATGAACGGAGGGATAATACATAATAATACATAATAATTACATTAATAGGGCACTTTAACCACGGTGGTATAATCAGTCGCATAGGGGTCCACGGTTGTAGGTTTGTAAAGAATAGGTGTGTACTGCCAAGCCTTAAGTCCACGGTAGCATAGTCTTAAAATACAGGGGTCAACTGTAGCCTAACGGCTAATGTGCAAGGGGTAATAATAGCAGGGCCCTCTAGGATAACAGTTCGAAGAACTGAAGAGGCAACCCTGGGTATAAAAACACTATTATTACTATTATTATTATTATTATTATTATTGATATAATAGTCTGTAAATAGAGGTCCACAGTTGCAGGTTTGTAAAGAAGGTGTGTGTACTGCCACTGTCAGGTCTAACGTCCACGGTGACATGGTCTGTAAATAGAGGTCCACTGTTGCAGGTTTGGAAAGAAGAGGTGTGTATTGCCAGGTCTAACGTCCACGGTGACATGGTCTGTAAATAGAGGTCCACTGTTGCAGGTTTGGAAAGAAGAGTTGTGTATTGCCAGGTCTAACGTCCACGGTGACATGGTCTGTAAATAGAGGTCCACTGTTGCAGGTTTGGAAAGAAGAGTTGTGTATTGCCAGGTCTAACGTCCACGGTGACATGGTCTGTAAATAGAGGTCCACTGTTGCAGGTTTGGAAAGAAGAGTTGTGTATTGCCAGGTCTAACGTCCACGGTGACATGGTCTGTAAATAGAGGTCCACTGTTGCAGGTTTGGAAAGAAGAGTTGTGTATGCCCAGGTCTAACGTCCACGGTGACATGGTCTGTAAATAGAGGTCCACTGTTGCAGGTTTGTAAAGAAGAGGTGTGTATTGCCAGGTCTAACGTCCACGGTGACATGGTCTGTAAATAGAGGTCCACTGTTGCAGGTTTGGAAAGAAGAGTTGTGTATTGCCAGGTATAACGTCCACGGTGACATGGTCTGTAAATAGAGGTCCACTGTTGCAGGTTTGGAAAGAAGAGTTGTGTATTGCCAGGTCTAACGTCCACGGTGACATGGTCTGTAAATAGAGGTCCACTGTTGCAGGTTTGTAAAGAAGAGGTGTGTATTGCCAGGTCTAACGTCCACGGTGACATGGTCTGTAAATAGAGGTCCACTGTTGCAGGTTTGGAAAGAAGAGTTGTGTATTGCCAGGTATAACGTCCACGGTGACATGGTCTGTAAATAGAGGTCCACTGTTGCAGGTTTGGAAAGAAGAGTTGTGTATTGCCAGGTCTAACGTCCACGGTGACATGGTCTGTAAATAGAGGTCCACTGTTGCAGGTTTGTAAAGAAGAGGTGTGTATTGCCAGGTCTAACGTCCACGGTGACATGGTCTGTAAATAGAGGTCCACTGTTGCAGGTTTGGAAAGAAGAGGTGTGTATTGCCAGGTCTAACGTCCACGGTGACATGGTCTGTAAATAGGGTCCACTGTTGCAGGTTTTGTAGGTTTATGCATAATTCATCCGAAAAAAAATTACAAGCAGGAAAGAGGTGGGGGCCGGGGGGGGGGGGGATTTCCAGCTTCATTTGCTCACTTATATAGAATAGAATATATAGAATATACAGGAAGGCCTAAACTCTGATTGAGTATTCACCCCCCCCCCCCCCCCCCCATCGCTCCGCTTCCTTGGATTATCTCGAGAATATTACGCACGCACACACACAAGTCCATCAACATTATCTCATCATCATAGTGATCAGCATCATTATCACCTTCATCACCCTCATCGTCATCAACATCACATTATCATAATCACCATCATTACCGTCATCATAATCACCATCATTGTAATCGTCAACATCATCGTAATCATTATCACCATCATCATCACAACCATTATCATCATAAACATCATCATCGTCACCATCATCATAAACATCATAATCATCATCACAACCATCATAATCATCTTCATTATCATCATCATCATCATCATCATCACCACAACCATTATCATCATCGTCATCAACCGTATCACGATCATCTTAATGATGATGCAGTATTCATTTTGTGAATTATATTTTTATGGATAAACTTTATTTCTTTGACAAAATCCAGTATGAGAGATGGCATAGCAAGGTCATTGAAGAATACAATATTTGACACAAGGTATACTGAAATGTTCCTGATGAGATGTATAGAGATTCATGGATTCCAGCTAATAAAGACAAATTCCAAATAAAGACAAATATAAATAATAAACACAGTCAAGTAAATATAACAAGTAAACATATAGCAGTGGCTTTCTGCTAAAAAGTAAACATATATTGTAACATTCATTCATTGTTTGTGTAGCTAAAATTTGTCATGTTGTCTATCAATAAAGACTAAAAATGAAAACAAGTAAACATACATGAAGCAGTGGCTTTCTGCTGAAAAAAAATAATAAAAAATAATAATAAACACTTGTAAAGAGCAGTGGCTTTCTGCTATAATAACACTGGTAAACATAGCAGTGCCTTTCTGCTGAAAAGAAAAATAAATAATATCACTAGTAAACATACCAGTGGCTTTCTGCTGAAAAGAAAAATAAATAATATCACTAGTAAACATAGCAGTTGCTTTCTGTTGAAGACAAATATGAAAAATAAATAATAAACACTAGACACAGCAGTGGCTTTCTGCTGAAAAGAAAAATAAAAAATATCACTAGTAAACATAGCAGTGGTTTTCTGCTGGAAACAAATATGAAAAATAAATAATAAACACTAGACATAGCAGTGGCTTTCTGCTGAAAAGAAAAATAAATAATATCACTAGTAAACATAGCAGTGGCTTTCTACTGAAAAGAATAATAAATAGGGCGAGTCCAAGGTAATGTCCCCTCAAATAACAAATTTTCAACTTAAAGTGGAAGAAATGTAACATACATCATCAAAAACCTAGTAATTTCAAGTTTCTGAATCAAAAAAGAAAATGTTGAAAATATGCAAATTGGTCTGTTTTCTAAAGTGTAATAACCTTTTCATTATTTTGATAGTAATCAACCACTTTCAAGATAACATTTTCTTCTACACCTGTATCTACATGTACATTAGTTAAGAAATAAATGAATCGATAAAAACTAACTTTTCTACGAAGAAAAATACTAAGGAGATGGCATGTGATAAGGAGCGACCCCAATTCAATCTCATGAGTGACCCCACTTGAACTGAGGCTGTGAAGACCACCCACCCCCCCCCCCCCAAAAAAAATGCACCAAGATCCCAGATGGACATACACATGCAAACAAAGAAGAAGATGATCTTAGGTCTGCTATTGAAAAACCAGTGGCAAAAATTAGGGTCTACAACTACCCCATTTTCCAAATTGGATTAAGCACTTAAAAATTTGACTTAAATGAATCCAGGTTGAAAAACTGAATCGTGTAATTTCAGCACAGTGATTTGAAGGTATACTTCTGCTTTGCTTAATAACTTTTATAGCAATATAAAAGATCAATGTATTAATAATTCTTCAACTCAAAACTTTTTATAACATATCCACTGAAACGAATTAGGAATTCTTCACTTCAATTCCACAAAGGTAAAAAGAAAACTCTTATTTTGGAGCAGGAAACATTTGGCTTTAGCCCTTTTGAAATCTAAGAAAAACAAACATAATCAGGACAGCCCCATCCCAAAGAATAACCGTAAACATAACACGTTGTCAGAAGTGCAAATGAGAAGTTTATAAGAGTTGAATTCAACTACTAATCAGCCTATTTGGGGAAGAAGGGGGGGGGGTGCTCATCTAATTTTAAGGTTTTAGAGGCAATTTCGATTGGCTACAGGGGTTTTAAAATTTGGTTTAAAAGTGTGCACTGAAAAGCAAGAACCCTTTCCCTATACCTCTTTTGTCACCAGGAATTTTTTTACAAGTCAGAAGCCCTAAACATTCTACATGGTTTTCCCCCTCTAAATTTAACACTGGATTTGGCTGGAAGGCAGCCCTTCCCCCTCTACCACAACAGGGAAAAGATGCCTCTTCTTAAATCCCCAAATTCCACAGAGAGCAACAAGGGGAAGGATACCCACAGGGGGATCTGCCCCCCCCCCCTTCCCATGCCACTGCAAAAACAAAACAAAACAAAACAAAAAAAATCCATTTGCCACCAGCTAAAACTTTTACACAACCTCAAAGTACATAAAATATGTTTGTTAAACCTTCAACATAAAGGTTTGCATCAGAGCAAAAACGTGTCTCAATTACTCCTAACTTGGAAAAGGACAACCCTTTAATACCCATATTTGTGTGTAGAACATGAACAGTTTTTGAAATAAAAAACTTTCATAATTCACAATGTATTAAATTTTCGATTTTTTTTTTTCCAACAAAATTGTGGGTGTGTGTCAAACCACAAATTCGAAAATTGAAATTTATTTCACTTTCAAACCAATGGGTGAAAAATGAAGAAAAAAAAAAAATCAAAATTGTAAATCATTGAAAATTACGAATGGCCCGTAAAAAGGCATTTGCACTGATTTATATTTTCAATTACATCTTTGAAATCTTGTCTATGAATTGCAGAAGTACTGGCTTAAATTGGTAGAGAATTGTGAGCACATTTACTTTTTCAGGCAACAAACTAGAAAATTATTGTGTCCCTGGGCCACAGATGCCCTTGCTTCATGCATTCAAAATAATCTAATGAACTTTGGCCATTGACAAATTTGAACTTAACAATAGCAATACCCCAAATATACAAAGATTTATGAAAGGTTATTCTATTTTTCAGTCGGAAACCATGTTTTTAAATAATTTTGCATAAATAACGGGGTTTTCTGCATATTTAATGAGCCTTGACCTTTGAACTTTAGACATACACACCCAATATTTGAACTTGACCCGTATTTTAATACTTTCAAGCAACATGCCAAATCTGATGAAAATTGGGCAAAGATTTTTGGAGTTATTGGATGGAAACCACAATTTCACATTAAATAATGTTTTCTGAATATTTAATGAGCCTTTACATTCAACCTTTTGACCTACGAACCCAATATTTGAACTTGACCTGTATTTCAATACTATCAACCCACCAAATTTGTAAGAAATCGGACAATTAATAAGAAAGTTATGAATGTTTGAATATTTAGACAAATTGGCAATTGATGACATCATAGGTGCACAATTGACCATTTATCATATTGATATCAATGTTATAAAATGTAACTTTTTACCCCCAAATTATGATTTCCTCAAAACTCTAACTGTAGGATATCTTCTTGGTAGGTATGTGGCCCCCTTTTTTGCATGTTTGCATTAGTACAAGATTTGTATCTTTCTGTAAAAATGATGAATTTTGCACTGTGAATATATATGAATTGAATGGTGAGTTGTGCACCCATAACATCAACAAATTGGCAACATCCCTGAAAATTTTCAGTGATTTGCCCGTTTTTTCAAGTCATTAATCATAACTTTGTTATTAGTTGTCCAATATTCCGCAAACTCTTTTGTTTTGCTTGCCAATTTTTTCTGCTTCTTGTAAGAAATTATTTTTGATCGACTCTTCTTTCAAGATCATATTATATACCTGTACTTTTGAAACCCTCAGCATAACAGTTTGCATTTCAGGGTAAAGTTACTGTCTTTCAAACAAATGCCTTCATTCGTGAACTTAGTGAACTGCAGACAATGAAAAATTGCCAGACTGTACCTGCCAGCACATCAGTTCAGCATTAAAGCACAGCTTCCCCTACAAGCAATGCTCAACCAAGAACATACAAAGAACCTCATAATTGTGGTAACATGCCTGACTGTAACACCTCATTCATTTAAAATTTCTGAAGAAATCCTAAAGGGTCTCGTTTTCTAATTTGGTTTCTCACGAAATCCTTTATATTTGTCCATGTGCGACCCTTGAAGATGCGTGGATCAGCTTTCATCGCAGAGATGATTGGATCCTTTCCACAAAGTTTTCTTGTTCTTAAGAAAATCCCCAGATGCCTGTTGACAGCTTCCTTCTCAGCATCACTCCACATCTTCTTTGTCTGGCGTTTGCTGGTGCCTACTGTTTCAGCAACATCTGTATCACCTTAACAAAAGGATATAGAAGATGAAATTCATGAAATTCCTACACAAATTCTGTTGTAACTAGCACATCAATGATAAGATGCTCATCAGGCATCCAACAAAGAAATGGATGCAATTTGTACTTGCAACAGAGTAGAACAGTAAAAAGGATGGATAAAACTAAAAAAATAAATAAAAAATAGATGGATATTCGACCATATTCAACCAAAATATATGCCGCCGCCGAGTGCATGATCAATAAAAAAGAAAATTACTATACAATAACCATATACATGTAGCAGCAAGTTTGATGTCAAACTGCCACACGGTTCTTGAGATATCAACATAATTTTTTTTTTACAATATATTGACCTCCATGACCTTTGAACTTTAACCCATGACCCCAAAATATCAGCATAATTTTGTCTTGTCATACACAACCCTCAACACCGAGTCACAATTTTATATATAAGATATTGTTTTTTTTCTCCACTAAGTGACCTCTGTGGCCTTTGACCCTGTGACTCCAAAATGGAATCAAATTATTGTCCCCATAGGATATGCTCTCACTCCATACTTGAGGTCCAACCGCCACACGGTTCTTGATGTAGACAAAAAATCTTATTTTCTACAATAAATTATCCTTTGGCTCCTTGACCCCAATTTACTAGCCAAATTTTTTTCTTCTTATACTTTATCATCCCACCAAGTTACAAGTTCATATGTCAAATTGTGTGCAACATATTGTAAAAAACTGTCTTTTTCAAAAATTGACCTCTGTGACCTTTGACCCCATGACCCCCAAATCAAATCAAAGTATTGTCCTCCAAGGATATACCTGCAGATCTTGAGATATCAACAAGGTGGTTCGCGGACCATGAGTCTCGCCTGAATTTGCGATCAATATTAAAACATGTATAAGAACTTTCAAAGGCTCAAGGCCTTATATCACTTGGCCTTTTGACCCCTAGATGACCTTTAACCTCATTGTGATCACCCCACATCTGGTATTACCCGAGGATCATTTGAACTAAGTTTCAAAATAATTGAGAAATAGAGAACTGCAACCGAAGTAAAGAAAACCTATAACATTTTTTAAAACAGACTATTAATGTACTAACAAATTTGACCTTTTGACCCCTAGATGATCTTGGACATCATCATCACTCTTCATCTGGTATTACCCAAGGATCATTTGTACCAAGTAAAAAAAATAAAAGATGCGACGGGCTTCTACAGAAGCCCAATAATGAGGCTTTGGCAAATGAGGTTGGCTTTTCACCTCTAAATTACAGACTCTTAATTGGCGTTTTCAAGAAAAATATTTACATTATCCAAAGAAGTAAGGTATCATATTTCCTTGTACCTTGAATAAAAACCCAAACAAATAATTAAATGAGATTAATTAGCCTTCTCATTTAAGAATACTACCAGATTCATTGATACCAGCAGCACAGGCCAGCACTCAAAGGGTTAAGGAATAGAGAAATGAGTGCATCTAACATTTTTGTAACCACATAACCTTATTTCACTTGACCTTTTGACCAACAGATGACATTTGACTTCATCATAATCATCAATACGTCACATCTTGTATTACCCAAGGATCATTTGTATCAAGTTGTATCAAAAGTTGATTGAGAAATAGAGAAATGAGAGCTTCCTAAACAAAAACTTTAACGGCAGACCTTCGGTAGATTTCCCGCTTATTTTTAGTATGCGGCAAGTCTACCAAAGGTCTGCCGGAAGGTGTCCGCATACTTTGTACTTTCCTGGGGTGCCTTTGAAGTTTTGCCAGATTTTTTTTAATTAGCAGAGTTAGTTATTTGACTAACAGAAAGAATTAAGCATTAATATGACAAAAAAGGGCTATTTATAAATCATCATAGACAAATCAGAGTAATGAGTTGATGTACTTACTAAGAGGTCAGTCCCCTGATGAGTATCCTCCCCCCCCCCCACCCCACCCCATAAATGAAAAATAGGGGGAAAAATGAAAATGCACAAGAACTTATTCATATATTCCTAAACATAAACTAAAATAAGAAGAATGAGGAAGAGGAACAAGAGGACAAATAATGAAGTAAGAAAAAAATATATCATAAAACGAAAATGGGGATGCAGAACAATAGGAAGACGGGGAAGAGGATCAGACAGATGAAAAGCAGGTGAAGGCAAGGATGAATGAGAAGTTGAGGAGAAAGGAGGAGTAGGAGTAGGAGGAGGAGGAGGAGGAGGAGGAGAAGGGAATATATAAGTGCAAAGTGGAATAGAAGAATAGTGGATGGAAGAAGATGGAGAATGAGCAAAGGGAGGAGTAGGGGGGAGGGTGGATGCAGTGCATGGAGCTGAGGAAATGAAGAAAAAGCAAGATCACTTTCAACTGCCCTAAATGTATACATCAGATCATTGCTATGCATTCATGAACTAAGTTTTTTTTTTACATGGAAATTTTTGATGGGAATCTGCCAGCCAGCAGTGTTATCATAAAGCAAACAGAATTAAATTCGGTTAAGAAATGATAAAGAAGCAGCATTTTTTGTAATATTTGAAATATGCACATAAATTAGCATATTTAATGAGTTTCAAAATTCTATGTCGAAGTTTCGAAGCCCCCACCCAGTGCTATCATATTAAAGACTGACTCCACTCCAAAAAAAAATTGTTTTTATTGAAAGCAGAAAAATCAGACAAACAGATCAAAAAAAGTTTGAAGCAAATCCAACCATAAATAAGAAAGTTATGATTTTTTTAATGAAATCTAAAAATTGATTTCAACAGTGATCTTTCATGCAAATTGGCAAACCTTGGTCATGTGTGATGACGTATATCATGCACTTCTCTGCAAGTAACTTATTATACCTTATTGTTTTATACCATCATTTGTTAACGCTTCAATGATAAACATAAGTCTCTTTCCGTCGATAAATGCACGGATTCATAAGCATGCAATAATTCATTTGTTCAAATATTGAAAAGCAATAATAATAAAAGCAATAATAATGGATTATGAATTTAATAAACAATAAACATAATAAAATTACATATTTCATGTTTTTTCTGCTTTCATTGATAAGTTTAGGTTGGCTACTCTTTTGAAATAACTTTATAAAATAAGCCTGGTATCCAAATATTTCTCATTGAAGATTTATATAATGACACAAATATCATAGAACAAAGAAATACATAACAATTAAAATAATTAATATAAAACATAAGAAATTGTAAAAACAAAGAAATACATAAGAATAAAAGTGAAAATCAATTTTTTTTCTTCAAGATTGCAATCGTAAAATCAGTGGAAATATGTAAATAATAATAAGACATTATTTTATCATGTAATTATTAATAGATCAACAGTTAAAACAATATTTCTTATTATTTATTATAATTTATCTTAAATGTATTATATTAAATATTATAAATCCAAACATAATACCTTTTATTTTTCTACATGGAATTTATTAGCTAAAGTTACGTTCACTGATGGATTTGACCTTCATGAAGAAGTCAATAAGAAAAGTGAGTTTGTGTTTAATAATTAAAACGGATTGCTAAAAGCAATGATGATGATAATAAGATACCATAAGCTAACATTCAAGTAGTGCATGATGTACGTCATCACACGTGACCAAAGGTTGCCAATTTGCGTGAGAAATCACTGTCAAAATAGATTTTTCAATATCATTAAAGGGGAAGTCTAGACGATTTCCTAAAAAATCTATTTTACGGCTTGAAAATCAAGGAGCATTCTGATACCACTTTCATCCACGGGCGTTACTTTTGTGATTTTTAAGCTCCAATTTTGTAATTGTAATTACAGGTAACTCCGCCTAAGTCGAATCTCTTGGGACCACAAAAATTTGTTCGACTTACGCGAATTTCGACTTAGAAGAAGTAAATAACACAGGTTTGTTGTCATTTGGTCCAGAAATTTATTTCGACTTAGGCAATTATTCGACATAGACAAGTTCGACTTAGGCAGAGTTGACTGTATTTCTAAAATAGTTCTCGCATTGCCAAAGTGCGATGGCCATGTGATGTCATGGTCTGTAAATAGAGGTCCATTGTTGCAGGTTTGGAAAGAAGGTGTGTGTATTGCCAGGTCTAACATCCACGGTGACATGGTCTGTAAATAGAGGTCCACTGTTGCAGGTTTGAAAAGAAGAGGTGTGTATTGCCAGGTCTAACGTCCACGGTGACATGGTCTGTAAATAGAGGTCCACTGTTGCAGGTTTGTAAAGATGAGGTGTGTATTGCCAGGTCTAACGTCCACGGTGACATGGTCTGTAAATAGAGGTCCACTGTTGCAGGTTTGGAAAGAAGAGGTGTGTATTGCCAGGTCTAACGTCCACGGTGACATGGTCTGTAATAGAGATCCACTGTTGCAGGTTTGGAAAGAAGAGGTGTGTACTGCCAGGTCTAACGTTCACGGTGTCATAGTCTGTAAATAGAGGTCCACTGTTGCAATTTTGGAAAGAGGAGGTGTGTATTGCCAGGTATAACGTCCACGGTGACATAGTCTGTTTAATAGAAGTCCACTGTTGCAGGTTTGTAAAGAAGAGGTGTGTATTGCCAGGTCTAACGGTCACGGTGACATGGTCTGTAAATAGAGGTCCACTGTTGAAGGTTTGGAAAGAAGAGATGTGTACTGCCAGGTCTAACGTCCACGGTGACATAGTCTGTTGCCTCTTGACGTGGCCCACTACGGTTTTGAGTGTGCGAAGCACACCCTTTGGGGTGCGGAGCACCCCGGGTGCGAAGCACCTCAAGGGCCTTTTAACTAGTGATTCGCGCCATTTCTGTTGTCGGTTATGAATTATTCATCGTATAATGAATAAAACACATACTCATATATATTTATAAAGCACTCGATGTTGTCAAATGAAATTCTTCGTAGAGCCATTTGTTGATTAGTCTAAATATAATTCGCCTCCCTCATATATCTGTTCTTAGTTGCATACTTTTCTACTACCCGATCAATGAATTCAGTATAAAACGTCTGTTCTTGAAACAAACATTGGTTGATTAGCTGCGCTTGCACTCAGCTGTTTCGGAGCCTAGGCAGCGTGACGAAGATAATCTGTGCACAGCGGTAATGCATGAAATATGACACTTTTTCCGAATCCTGTGGGCAGATTCACAAAAACATCACAACCTTACAAGGCATATTTGAATGCTTTTACTCGCTTTTACTTGTGGATTCTTAAATCTTTCGATTTTCAAGAAAGTTGAGGTATACTTGATACCTTCTGAGACTGAGACGGCGGACGCCATTTTCGGATTTGTGAATCGTGCATATCATTAACGAAGGACTTATGAATATTAAAATTGATGTCATGTGATCGGGTTATAACGCTCTCATTGGCTTGAATATCACCGAAAAAAAATTTCTGTGAAAATAGGGTTTACCTAGTAACTTATTACTTGAAAAAAAAATGACAGCAGAAATGGCGCGAATCATTAGTTAAGAGGCCCCTTCAGAGCCTGCGGCTGCTCCGGGGGTGCTCCGCACCCCGAAGGGTGTGCTTCGCACACCCAAATCCGAAGTGGGCCACGTCAAGAGGCTACAGTATAGTCTGTAAATAGAGGTCCACTGTTGCAGGTTTGGAAAGAAGAGGTGTACATTGCCAGGCCTAATGGCTAACGTCCATGGTGACATGGTGACGGTCTGTAAATGGGCAGGTCCAAGATAATGTCCTCTCAAACACCAAATTTTTATTTTGAAAGGAAAGGAATGTGATACACATCATCAAATAGCATGAGTTGAAGTTTCTGAATCAAAAAAAAATTGTAAATATGCAAATTTATTCGGGCCCAAATTGCATGAAATGAAATTCAGGCATTACGTATGGGACAATTTAAAAAAATCATATAAAATAAGTGAATGAAAGTTAGAAACTGACACTCACATAACAGATTCCTTTTATCCCCCAATTAATTTGGCAAATAAAAAAAATCATGACCATGTCTATTTTTCAATGAGGCTGCGTCCTCTCCCGATTTGTCCCATACATAACATTATGATGTCAAGTTTTTTAGTTTTCTCAAAAAGTTCATTATCTATTCTAACCAAACTTAGAAAAGTTCTAATTTATCACAAATGTGACAAGAATGCATCATTATAATTTTCATAAATCGTTCCACTTTGATTTGAGAGGTACTCCAAAAAAGTGTTACGTATGGGAAATTTGTGTACAAAGTCGATGGCCATATAGCTAAGAATACAAAATTTAAACCTTGTTATTGGGAAATTTTACAGCTGCACTTCAATCTGATCATAATCTACTGTCTTAAAAATACCTTTGGATGATAATATCATTATATTATTAGTTATTTAACATACGGTTATTTACAAAAAAATATATTTTTTACAAATGTTATGATTCTTCCGAAATTACGAATTATAGTGTGCTATAATACTTGCAATTAATTTTTATTTGATCTCTTTTTGTGGTAATTTTTTTTTACAAGATATTTATAGAAAAATAGAAATAAACAAACAAAATTGAATTTGAAAAATAATATTCCAAAAATATCACATATCAACAGTAATTTCTGGGCAATGTGTGTACAAAGTCAATGGCAGAAAAAAAAAAATATACAGCAGCAGATGAAAAAAGGTGGGATTTCATTTTCTTTCTGCCTGGATAAGCTCTGTATGTTAATTATCACCAAATGGTACCAAAAACCTGATATAAGTGTGAAGGCAACCTTACATTTTCACAGAAAATTGATTTTTTTTTTTCTCCAGATTTTCCTATTGAAAATGCATGCGTCCAAAAGTGTCCCATACGAAACATCCCATACGTAACATAACTTTTGTGAGATTAATCAATCACTATGAAGAAACTATTCAATGGAATTGGCTGAAACTTCAGATTTAAAATATTGAGTACATGTAGTTTACCTTTATGCACAGTAAGTTTCAGAATGATAACTAAAATACTTTCACAGAGATTTAAGCTCAAACTTTTATTTTAAAAAATCTCATTTTCTCTGCGTCCCATACGTAACACACCTAAATTTCCACCTAACTCACTAACCAAAAGACCGAGAGTCGCGAAACTTTGCATAAATGTTCTCCCCATAGGTACAATGATAGACATGATTGTCTCTTAAATCACAATTTGTTCTCATTGTCTTTTTATAGTCCGAAATCTCTGAAATGTTACATACCTAATGTGCGGATTAGCTTGGACCTGCCCAAATACAGAGGTCCATTGTTGCAGGTTTGTATTAAAGGGATCCGGTAACTTTGTCTCAGATTCTGAAACAAAATCCGGGATTTAGCTCATGCTGCTATGATAATTATAAACCTTTATGTCAGTCAGGAACTCCATGACTTTTACAAGCCGATCGCCAGTCTGATTATCAAGATATTTATGATTGAAATTACAAATTTTCAAAACCGTTCGCCGGACGGTTTTCATAACACTACAGTCTATTGGGGGAAACGAGTATGGTAAAACCGGTCACTCACAGATTTTTACTTTTTTGAGGCACTTCTTGATCATTTTGAAGCGCGATTTTTTTAGGGCTTCAATATTACACCATATCACAGACACTGATAACACGTAGGGCCGTGTATCTCAGATTTATCATTGTTAAACGATCCCTTTAAAGGGGAAGTCTAGACGATTTCCAATAAAATCTATTTTATGGCTTGAAAATTAAGGAGCATTTTGATACCACTTTCATCCACGGGCGTTACTTTTGTGATTTTTAAGCTCCAATTTTGTGATGGTAATTATTTCTAAAATAGTTCTCGCATTGCCGAAGTGCGATGGCCGTGTGACGTCATTGTGGCACTATAACTGCGCATGTGCGAACTTTCTCCATTGACTGGATGCAAGATATCGATGTGTCAAGTGTATAGCTGCACAAATTTTATCAGTTCTTGGGGAAAATGACCACTTTTCCAATTCTGAAGCCCTTGACACATAGGGCGATATATGCTCAATAGATTCTAGATATTTGAGCTGACAATTTTGATGTAAAAATGTAGAAATATTGGTGTTTGAACCTCAAGCCGTGGGATTTCTGACTGCTTGCTCAACAAAAGTGCGACACTGACGTCATGCGGACAGTGTAGCGAAATGCATTTCGGGTAAAACTGGCTCGTGCGAGCACTTTTGCTTATATCGCTTTTCCAGTGATTACTCGGTTATTCATGGGTCTACAGAGTCAAGTAAGACATTTTCTGAAAGCTTGATTTTTGCTCTATTTCAATTTTAAATTAAATTATCGCATAGACTTCCCCTTTAAAGAAGAGGTGTGTATTGCCAGCCCTAATGTCCACGGCGAAATAGCATATAAATACAGGAGTCCTCTGTTGTAGGTTCGTAAAGAAGGGGTGTGTATTGCATCATCGGAATCGTCATCACCATCATCATCACCACCATCACCATAATCATCGTAAACGTCGACCACCATCACCATCATCATCAAAATCGTCATCACCATCACCAAGAAACCCTTGTCAGTAAACATAGCAGTGGCTTTCTGCTAAAAAGTGTCCTTGGAATTATGTCCACTTACGCGAATTGTCCACGTAGGAATGAAATAATACATGTAAGTCAATGTTTTTTGATGGTTCGTTAAGTTGGGGATGCTGATTCCAAATCTAAATGATGCCACTCAAAAAACCAACATTTTTTGCAAATTGACAAAATCCTAGATAGCCGCCAAAATATGCAAATTAGCCATACAAATCACAAAATTACACACACACTGATCATAAAATGCCTGTAATTGTGATGGATGAATGAAACTGTCTGAAAACATGATTTTTTTTAGCTAAACCTTGAATTTCTTATACGATAGAATGCTGCATTTTGAAATTCAAAATGCCAACATAAGCCCCTAACTAATATACTAATTTACTATATAATATGAAAGAACTAGCACTGTCTGACCACAAAGTGCATGTAATTATGATGTACACGTGTGAGTGAATTAGTGTCTGAAAACAAGATTTTTTTTTAAAGATTGTATCATTAATGTCATTTGCAGTAATTTTTTTAAATTCAGAATGGCTGCAATAGACCCCCCCCCCCAAAAAAACTATGTACAATATAAATGTAGAAAAAAATATTTTCACAAGAGAGCACAATGGGACCATAAAATGCATGTACATTGTACATGTCAACAATGCTGTAAATTACATGTGCAGATGTTCCTTAAAGTTTATGTGCATAATGTGCACCACACAAAGATGACATTCAAATTTATCAGACCTTTGAATAATGAAGGGACCAAAATATCTCCTGTTACAGCATTTTAGCTTTTTTGAAAACTATTTATAAGTTGATAACAAAATCCCTGAAAAAAATAAATGATGTAAAATTTCAGAATATTAGCAAGCACTTTCAAGAAATTTTAGAGTTCGCTAGTTGACCAGAGGGAGAGCCTTGGGACCAAAGAATAGAATTGAACTTCGGTTTGCCTACCTGTACTTTACACCACAGTGTTTAAAGTGAAAAACATACGAGTCTTCACTGGTCATCTCCTCATCATCAGAAACTAAAGACCGCTCGCCTCTATATTCAAGGAGAAAGCTCCCCTTCTCGAAAGTCATTGATGTAAAAAGACCATATCCTGGAAAATACAAATGTTTGTGATTTTGAAGGTTAAAGGAAAAATCAGAAATCATAATTGTACCGCAACTCAAAAAGTATTTTATCAATTTTTTTGTCTTTCAACAAAATGACGTACAAATTTACTAAAGGTACGTGAGGGGTCACTGTTGCCAAACAGCTGGTGTTTTGCTACAAAATCATGCAGTAACATTAGATGCTAGAAAAAGTATTACTCTTTTGCCAGCACGTGCCTTGTACCATTAACCAGTTTTTTTTTTCTTTTTCTGATCATTAAAACACATTTTTTGTTGTGTCTTCACTTTAGCCAAAATGAAACACTGACCAAACCAAAAGACACGAACCAATTAGAGCTTATCATTTCCATCCAGTCAAACTTAACCAAATCCAATGCTGATGGAATCCATTCACAGTTCTGCACTGTTATCAGGTGATTATTACCAAAGATGAGAATCCTACTTTGTGTATACTGATCCATGGTCCCCGCAAGAAAGGAAAGCTGTGACTGTGAGAGACAATTCTGGTTCTCGGCCAAAAGAATCAGATGGCAGATCTTTTGGTCTGGAAACTGTCCTGAGGAGCCCGATGGGAAAGGTACATTGAATAAAACTTTTCCAAGTTTATTCAAAGTCAATGATATAGGCAGCAATTATCAGAAAATTTAGTGATCCACACCCATAATAAAGACAAATAGCCCTCACCCACTAAAAGATACAAATTCCCCAAAATGTCCTGATCCACTGTCTCCCTTTTGAAACACAGACTTTACTAGAAGCAGATAGAACTGTATCTGTATCTGTAACATACGTAATAATACTACACACACTTGTAAAAATTATTCCATATTTCATTCTAAATTTACAGTTCTTGGCAGCACTTATTTAAACTCAAAGAAAGGTTATTCTTACCGATCACATCATTTATATATTGTTTTTGAAATCCACTCTTGTCCTTCCCCAGGCTACAGAAATGCTCTGCTTCGGCTGCCGGAGAAAATCTTTTTCTCCTGGAAGACATACTGTTCAAAACAAAACAGATGTGATGTAACAGTTATTTAATGTGACATTTAATGCGACGCTTACTCATTGATATCCAATGAATACAGAATAGACTAACTTGATCCAAATTAATTTGGAAGTCAAAATCTGCAAACTGATAATAGGCCTACATACTGTTCATCTTTCAATAATACATGTAGACTTACATGTAGAGCAAAAGGAGACCTTGGCCATGTATCCTATTCAAATGCTCCCAGAGTCCCTTTTTAACTGGACACCTTGACCTAGCCCGAGGTCCTAACTTTAGTTGTTACAGTTATTGTTAATTACTTTTAAGGCTAGGCATTTGTGGAGTGCCTTTGGTAGATCTAGAGGTCAAGTCATGATAGTGTGGCATCGAGTTATGAGATCACTACATCCATGATGTCCTTTGACCTAGTTAATATTTTTGTTGAGCAATTTAGCAATTTTAGTCTAGCCTCTAGGATCTTGCCGTTTGAAGTTATATCTATGACGTCATATGTAAACAACAGTCCAATGAACAGCGTGAAATGAGCATTTCATCATCGCAATGATTTTTATCTGCCATATCTACAGAGAGGAGTTGGCGCTCTATTATCATTATTATCAAAATTATTATATTATAGCCTCATGGTATAGAAATCGTTTAGGATATAGAGCTATGATGCTATCGGTATCGGATGCACAATTTGCAACTGTCAGCAGGCAGCGGAGATGTGGCAAGCTAGCCAGAGATTCCCCAGTTGTGCCAGGCATCTTGATCGTACTGGCACCCCTCCCCTGTGGTCGGCCGGCCGGCTAGCTGTGTTTGTGTGCTGGCCGATATTTTCACGCGGACATGAATTGTAATCAAAATGGCAGCCCCCCAAGGAAAAATTGTGAGAGGAAAATGCTGCACTTCTGTTTAATGTATTTAAAGATGAGGAACTAGATATTTTCATTGGGGATGTTAACAGCGAGAACACAAAAAATTAGGTAAACTTTGGACTGAATATCTTTAAACTGGTGATTGAAACAGCATCAGTCTTTGCATAGTACATTTTAAAAAAAGATGGAAAAAGAATTGTATTTGTGGTGGAAGGGGAGAGCGGAGGGGGATAAGATATAAATCAACTTTATCATGGAGTAGTAGAGTAAAGTGGAAATTATGGATTCCGCGTTGGCAGGATATAGCACTATTTACTGAGGGGCATTTAGTAGGATGTTTACTATTAGAAGTGGGCTACAGGGGAATAAGTATTTTTCAGAAACAGATGGGACATATCTCAGCTTGTTGATGCAGCTTGATCTCCTGATCGATATGACACCAAATTGGAAGAATATCCAGACAGTGCCGCCCAAAAATCAAATTTAAGGAGGCGTGGCCAAAAATGCTGAGTCCTCATTTTTCAAAAATGTGAACAAAAATTGTATCTTCTATTCTCTTTTTTGAAGGGCAATTGGCATTTTAATGGCTTATTATGTTTTCAATTGTGACAAATCCAATTACACTGTCTAAATACCTTTAATAATAAACCCCTAATATATTGTCCTAAAAACAAGATTTGAGTTGAAACACAGTAGAGCCAGAGGAGAGGCATTATGCCCCCCCCCCCCACGTTGTTTTGCATAAGTCCGACACACATAATTTTTTCAACAATGTATCTATGGACTGCTTCGTTTGATGTCTATGGCAATTTATGAGACCAAAATCAACATGCCCCCTCCAATTATATTTAAGACTTAACCCTTCAAAAAATGTTGTCGACCTGAAAACTAAATGCGAATTCAATTAAGAGGTAATAGAAATTGAATTTGAGGAGAATTTTCATAAATAGATGTATTTAGTTTATTTTAGCTTTCAGTGGCTGAGCTCAGTTCATTTTAGGATAATTATGGCTGAAAAGTGTTCAGCAGCAAAATTTCCCCCTAAAACACACAAAACATTTTAATTTGCATTGACTTTGTTGATGATGTCATTGCTCCATATTTTCCAATAGAGTCTGTTGAAAAAATTATACATTTTATCAAAATCTGTGTACGACCAGGATTAGGATACAAGTATGTTTTGCCCACCACTGTAATTTTAAACTATTCAAGCATGAATGGTCTCACACAATACTTTATTTAGGCATAAAAGTGCAACTTTAACTTAACCATTTGTGTGTACAGAGTCAATGGGAAATTGTGAGGCAGTGATATCGGGTACTCCCGACGAGTCCGACAGCCCACAAGTCCGACAACCCACGAGGCCGACATTTTTAATAATTGGTGAACGAGATAGACATTAAATAAAAACGGACTTGAGTCCGACAGCTCATTTATCCGACAAAATTATAAAAATGCCTATGAGCACGACCAAACATAAATTTTACAAACGAGACCGACTCTAGGTAAAATTGGTCTATTAGTCCGACAGTTTGCTTTTTAGCCGATTAGATCGACAGTAGTTCAAATTGTATTTTAGTCCGATAATTTATAAATTTTGCGCATTACTCCGACAATTGAATAGTGCCATCTATTGTTGGCGGACTAGATTCCTATTTTCTGAACTGTCTGACTAGCAATATATTTTACCAATTTGTCGGTCTATTGCACTATAATACGTTAGTCGGTCTCGTAGGCCCTTTTTGCGTAGTGTCGGTCTCAAAGTAAATAATTTGTCAGTGTCGATCTAGCGAGCCTAAAAGTCAAAATGTCTAGCTAGAACCTCTTTTTGAAAAATGTCGATGTAGTAGGCTTATATTCATTTCTGTCGGATTCGTGAGCTGTCGGACTCGTAGGCTGTCGGACTCATGGGATGCTCCCATGATATCAACTTGCTTCATGCACGTTTAAAATGAATTGTTGTGACATAGTGTATCAAAGTGACTTGTATGGGATCAATCACAAGTTCAGGCTTCAAAGAATATGCCTTGACACTGTTTTCTTGCTTAGGCCCCCCCCCAAAAAAAATTGTTGTATTGGCGTAACGGGCCCCTGAAAAATAGGGTCGGTCGGTCGGGATTTATTTATTTATTTGTTTATTTATTTATTTTTGTGTGCGTTCGTAACCTGCACACACACCACTATTCATGCAGGCGCTATTACATACAACCATACGTTTACATGGATACATTCAAACACATGCAGAACCTAGTGAAAGTTTATTTTGTGGAAAAATTGAACATTCAAAAGCGCAATATGCGCAGCCGAAACACTTTCCGGGTTTTTTTCGATAGCGATCGCTATCAGTATCACTATCGAAAAAAAGATATCGATAGCAAAAAAAAAAAAAAAAGGTAGGGTCGGCTCCTTTTTTTAGGGTCGGGCGAGTTACGCCAAGGCACATGATGCAACAATCTTAGGCATATTGTCCATGTGATGTTATTAAGAAAATAAAATAGAAGATAATTAGACCCTACCATGTATTCTTGGTGGCGATAGGTGCGTACCTTTAAAAGACAATCAAACACTACAACAGCGCTCGAGAGGTCTTTGACTTTTCTAGGCTAGATCTAAGTCTTTAGGATTTGTTCTAAAGAAATTTTCTTCATGATTTTTTTCTTCTTCTCTTTTATTTTTAAGTAATCTCAAGAATTTTCTGCATCTAGTGTTACCAAGCACTGTGATTAAAATTATATTTTATAACATTTTATATTCAACAAGAAAAAAGGTGTGTACCCTGGCCTTGGAGTACTCCAGCCAGCAATGCATACAAAGTCTAACTTATGACTTATGTAGGCCTACCGCGGCCGCATCCGCCCCTGACAGACAGTCTCAAGTTCTTGCAGTTGCAATACATTAAACGGATTGTGCGACTTACATCGAATTTGTAATGAAGCTGAATTCTCTCAGCTCCAAAACGCACACAAGTTAAGCCCAAAATGTTGGGCTAGATGAATATCCTGTATTTGAAAAGAAAAATGATTAGAAACGTACCTGAAATTGAAGATTTATCACACCTCTTGCGAACTTGCGCGCCGTACTTGGTGCGGCTACATTGTCACGATCACGTTGGTATTTTGGTTGCGCGTGCACGGTACTTTATGTACGAGTTTTGGCGCTCGATATCGATCTAGATCTCTACACGTCACTCACTGCCGAAAGGGGGCGTTATTCATTTATGCGCGACGATTCCTGGAGAATTTTGTCACACGAACTGTGTATTCGTACACTCCTGATACTATTTATTACCTCTAACGTGGACTTCGTCAAATTTTCCAGATATTAAGAGAGCGCCCTCATTGGGCCACGTAAATGACGAAAATAATAGGCGTTCTAATCGTGGACGTCCACGATTCCTGTGTGTCCACGGTTTGAAGGTGTGTATTCTGGTGAAAGTCCACGATCGAAGGCATTTACACACGCACACGCACTCACACATAAGCACACACAGGATCACTTTTATACTGACAAATGATTTTGCAGCATCGCGACTTGAAGAAAGAAAGGAAGAAAGAAATGAAGAAATAAATACATGAAGAAATAAATAAAGAAAGACAAAAAAATAAATAAATAAAATAAGAAAATAAAGGAGAAAAAGAAGATGAAGATAACGATAAAGAAGAGAAAGAAGAAAAAGAAAAAACACACACGCACCCACCCACACACAAACACATAGATTCATGAGGCGAGAAAGAAAGTTAATAGGTTTCGCAATCTTTTGTAAACCAAGATATGAATACCCCCATATTAAAATCGCAAAGACGTTATCCATAAAAAGTGTAATATAATGATTCTAGCTAGCCGTTGGATAAAATTATGAATCGTATACATTTCTTACTTCTTCCGTCTGAAACACAGCTGAGGGTCATTTAATTAGGCCAGCAGGATAGTTTGAATATCCCTTTCCAACTATTGAACATACAACTTTGATCTTTTATCTATGCTATGTTCGTCTAACAGAGTGGGTCAAGTTATGGATATATAGGCCTAAATGAAAGTAAAGATGGTAAATCTTGATATGATAAATGACGTGAACCAGTTTATACATAATGTAATACGGTCATGAATGTTACGATTGAAATTGGACCCCTTATGCAGCTGCGCTAAACAAAGAAAGAGAGAGAGAGAGAACAAAAGCGATATAAGTCATGAAAATCGTGTTTCATGTCGCCCTTCACGGAGCGCATCATTGCCGGAGTGTTACCACTGCTATCATTAATGTTTCATGTACATTATCTATGCGAGCTTGAACCTGATGAAACGTACACGCTCTATACGACGCACGCACCACATTCACACAGAGCGAGATGGTAACTGGAGAGTCAAGGGCAATGATGGCGTCGGGTAGAATCGCCTTCGAAAGAACTGGAACACGGAAATGGACCCCTGAACTCTAGACTCTTTAATGCATGTACCAAATTAGCCCCGACGTCGGTGGTCAGTCAAAGAAGAAAAAAAAGTCGATTAAATTTCAAATCCATCTTTACGAAATCAAGGACCGAACTCTCTCCCTCTCTCTTGCTCGTCCTTCGTTCTATACATATTTTCTTCAAGTTTCAATTATGACTAGTCTTCTATCATGACTCTCATCCTCCATTTTATTCCTACTTAGTGTTTGTTCGTTGGTTGGTTGGTTGTACCTGACAGCTAAGAAAGTATCGAATGCATGTAAGTAAGCAACTAGGGGACCGACGGCTCTGAGTCTTCTCGATGAGGGACTTGGTAACGAGGACCAATGCCTTACCAAAGGGCTCTATGGGCATTAACTTTGTTTCAAACCCGGGAACGAGACCACTGCTCTTCCACTGACCCACCTCACCTTATAATTCTTGCCAAAAAAAAAGAAGATTTTATTCGAATACAGCCCTTAAGAAGTTAATCAATATTTTATCAATTTTCAAATTATATATATCACTTGCTTCCATTTCTTGAGTCTCAAGTGATAGGTACCTCTTCAAAGTTCAACTCTGAAGTTCTTAAAGTTCTAAATTGCTTTAAAGTACGTCGGTAAGGAATTCCAGAATTTGATTCCATTGAAATAAAACGAACTGCCAATTCTGCCTACATTATAAAGTAGGGCAAAACTCACATCAGGCTTTCGTATAACCCTGGTTAATATAAATAATATTGACTTCTGTCATTGCTGCATAACTATTCAATGTAACGAGCTCAAGTTTATTCTTTCATTCTTTCCTATATTTAAATCAATTTATTTGGTTAATTATTTATTTGCTTGTTAATTTCGCTTTTTTCCTGGCAAAGTTCATCACCTTATAGTTATGTAATACAATCATAGTGATAATGAGTATAAAGCAGTGGTAGACTAAGAAGACAATTAAACATGTATTACAACTCGTTGATATTGGGTATCACTTTAATTGTGTTTTTGCGACCGTCACTTTTTATGATGATTTCATATTTGTTTCGGCTTATTGGAATCTCTTCATGTACATCTACTATGTTTGTTGTTTTGACATAATTTCTTCAAAAGAGATATCATGCAGTTGTAAGTTTTGAAATCCAAGAATAAGGCATGAACCTTGCAATAAGACTACTTTCCATTCCGCATCCTGTTAGTGAGGTGCTGAAGACATTGAAGCAGAGAGGAAGAAATTAGGTCACCCGATTACTGACCATGGGCATAAATATCTGCTAATATTGGCGGGAAGGACTTCCGGAATAAACAAGTTAAAACACTGATCTCACTTTCAGGCACGTCCATAAATATTTTTCATCTCCATACGCAGTAGCATGAACAAAATTGCACGCTCGAAGACAAAAAATAAATGTTTGAGCAGGGGGATAAGTCTACAGTAATTTATGCGTGACGATAGTGACGTAGTTAGAAACAGAAGGTTTTACAGTCATAGTGAAATTGTTTATAGCAAGGACTGCAACGTGCAGAAGATTAAATGAAGTGCACAGTAATGATCTAAGCTGGTTATAATTTTACATCTTGTTGACGGATCTGAAGAAAGAAAACTTAGATGTTAATCCCATAAATCAAATATTTTTAAAAAGTTCAAGTCTAATTTATTTATAAATATTTTCCAGGTTAGGTGATGCATCTGCAAACACGTTCGTGAGATACGTCAAAATTAATTGTTATCAAAGTTAAAATGACCACGAATAACCGGGGTACGTTCAAGATATAATAGGTCAAAGTTTACAACAACAAAAACACGCATAAATTGAAATAAAAGATGAAATTTTGCTGAAGGTAATGTGTCCAACAACAAAAAAGGTCTTTCGCAAGGGCAAAGTACGGGTCCAGCCATTGAGGGGCAACTGTGGCATCAAGGACGTGATGAAGGGGATGGGGGTAGCGACATTTCGAAGTACATACTTTGTAACAAAGATCACCGATTGAAGGAGGTTTTTTTTCTTTTTTTGGGGGGGGGGGGGGGACGGATTCTGTCATTTTCTTTAAAGCTCTCAATTTCACTCTCCCTTTCAATTATATATCACTTTTACCCTTCCCCTTTTTTGTTGCTGTTAGATGAGGGGTTGTGGGCAGGGTTGTGGGCCCAATGCCCCCATAGCTACCCGACACAGGTCGTTCGACTGGAGAGTTGACGGTGGGTGGTGGTGGTGGGGGGGGGGGCAAGATTTTCTGTTAAAGAATATAATCGTTATACATATCATGATGTCATCAATTTTCGTTTTTCCTACTGCAACAGAAAAGAAAGTGCAATAATTTGTTATCAAAGGTCATCAAATCATGCACTTTAAGTTTCTGGTAATGGAACTGTACATGCATGTTGACTGCCTTGGACCGAAATCATTCTTAAATAGAAAGTTCATCCTGATATTAAGTAGCTTTAAATAAAAACAACAAAAAAGAGAAAGAAACAAGAAGTAAAAGTTTGAGCAAAATCCTATTAAAAATAGGAAAATTATGAAATGTTGTCAATCTAACACAAGTTGGCAACACTGTGACATTTCATGCAAGCTCCTTTCCAATTTGCCCTGCACAGAACCGTATTTTTGAAATTTTCATTGCCTTAGTTTTTTTTCGTGTTCATAACATGATAACATGATGAAAAAACAAATAATCCATGATATGGTTTGTATGCCCGTATTTAAACTTTGTTGTTCAATTTCCTCTGTATTTGTAGGCTATAATGTGTACAGGGCTACCCATGATAACAGTTTGAACACTGATAGAGTTACCCTGTTTAAATAAAAACGAATAAATAAAATGAATACAATTAAATACCTACAACAGAAAATTCGCAATATTGTACCATTGATTGATCGCACTGGTGTCAATGTAAATTCACGGTTAACATTTTACCCGCCAATGTCATGACGTAAATAATAAAGCCGGTTTCCTCCGATTTCGAAATAAGACGAAACTAGCACAATGCTCGCCAAATTTGCTTACCTATATTTTCCACCATGCGAACGTTTATACGCTAAATTCCAGGGTAACAAATCGAGATGACCTGCAAATCAAGGTGTTGTACGCGGGAATTAAGGTTGACCAAGAATTTGGCCTTTTTAATGACCGTCTAGACTTGGACGTCAGAGAACGGTACAGGAGAGAAATGAAGATACATTACCGTTCTAAATGTAAGCATCGGAAAGGGGAAAACTCTCATATCAAACCGATCGCTTCTTCTTTAACCATCTGTTTTCATGATTTCAGGCAGCGTCGGCTTCTTTGTTCAATGCAAGCTGTATCGGAAAATTACAGATAATGGGATATAAGAGAACACCTTGTGAACCGAAGTCTGAATAAAACAAAATTAAATAAAAAGAAAAGAGAGTAACGATTACATTTGACATGGTCTAAATCGTAAAGGCTTTGATATTGAACGCTGGGATTAAAAATAACATACCTGGGACATTCCCGTAATAAAATGGCAATTATATTGTTTTGAGGAAATTAAGCTTTTGAGACAAACAAGACGTAGAGCTTGCAAGGTCATCCACTGTATTCTTCTTTCAGCTCTCGCCAGGTATACCAAAACCTTAAAGTGACTCGGTATCATTGTTGAAAGGTGATGAAAAAATTGCTTAATTTTTGTGTAAAATGTTACTTATTATATTCCTTTTACTGTACTAACTCTGACATGCAAAAAATCCTGACAAAATTCTCAAACCTCAAAGATATATATATATATATATATATATATATATATATATATGGTTTTATTTGAAGGCGTCACTGTGCAACACCCTCTAACAGTGATTAAGAGTAATTTCTCCCAACCATTTTTGAATTTTCCCAACCGTTTTTCCATGAAAAAAAGGCATAAAACAGGCTATTAAAAATCTGTAAACACTTAAATGTCTGGAATAATTGCTTTGTGACCATTTACATTCACCTAAAATGTAATTAAATTGTAATAATATAGTTCGGAGAATTAAGGAATCGATCAGATCAGTTTTTCTCAATTTGTATCATTAATAATGGTCCGTTTTAACTCAAATGTTCAGATTATCTTTAATTGTGCATCTATCATTGAAGTCACTACTTTAAAACCACTATCTCTCATCTGAACAATGTTACCAAGTCCCTTTAAAGAAACATCATTCCCCCCCCCAAAAAAAAAAAAAAAAAAAAAAACCTTTGATCTTTCTTCGTGTATTACAACTTTATTATATTATAATCCATACAACCTAAATAAAGGATTTTTGTTCCCTTTTAATTGAACCGTATTATTCATCTCTGTTCTTAACTCAATTTTCATGAAAAAATATCTTTAAAAAAACACTTTACAAGCCTCGTTTCTCAAAATCATTATGTCATAAAACCGAACGTATCATCAATAACTCGTATGCAATTTTATGTCGGAACATTGAGCTAAAGTGTGATTTGATAGATATATAAATATGTATATCTTATACCCAGTCAATCATAAGAACGCATCAATTTAGCCTTTGTTCGTAAACTCTCTTTATGAAAATATTTAAGGACAGAAACCACCAGCCGAACAACTATCTCATATCACGGCACCTAGGACAATTACCTACTGGACTAGAAGGACATTTACCACCCTACCCCACCCCTCCTAATTCATGACCCCAAGGCATTTGTCCTATACGTTAATTGGGGTTATCATAAAGGGGTAGTTAAGTTGTCCCAGAGTATAGTAGTCCGGTGTTAATTGTCCTAGGGTAGTTCTTCCGGGAGATATTTGTCGGGTGTAAATGCCCAGGGTTAATTGTCCGTTGGAGTAGTAATTTGTCCGGGGTGATCGTCCATAACTGTTCTATATAAGCAACACAATGGTAGCAAGTCAACAACCGACAAGGAAATAAGAAGAAGAAAACTGAGAAGAAAGAGGAAATAGTAAAATAAAAAGGAATCAGAAGTCAAAGGAGCGAAAGAGGAAACATTTCAGTAAAAGGCGATAAATACAGTGCAATTTTCGTCCATAAAACGAAGATGACTGTATTTTCCCATTGGCGAACTTTTTATCAAAATGTAAGACCACCTTCTTCCATAGACAAGATAATTTGCGAGGACATAAACCATACATGTATTAAAACGGAACAACTGAGTATACGGTTATATAAAGCGAAATTAAGGAGTAAAGCCAGAGGTCGGGCGTGCCCCGATCCAAGGTACGACTAAATCCCAGTTAGTTTTTGAAACCTCCCGCAGAGTGCGGCGCCTAGAAATTATCGAAAACTTCCATTTTAAAGGGAAAATAGCATCTGAATGTGTTCGTGCATGAAGTGTATAAAACAATTGAAATTGTAACAGATGTTGTTGTGGTTTGAGAGAGCGAGGGGGCTTGTGGCGATGAGTTATGTGGAGGAAAAAAGAAAACATATTGAAGTTTGTCAATACAGGTCTGATTTATTGATTTGTTATCTGAGCACCATAATCCATTTTCGCCTTTAAAACATAATTATTAAATCTTATCTATAGAATCAAAATGGATGTCACTATATTTTTACGTAGGATTATTATGTTCCTATGAATTAAATTATTGCGTGTTTTATAAGTATTGTTAAGGATATGAGTTTTTGAGCTAAATATTTTATTTTAAAGAATAATGTTAGGATTTAGAAGAAGCAAGACTGAAAGTTTATCAACAAAATGTGTGATTGCCTTTAAGCAGAGACTACCCCTGGATCATCATAAGCGTAAATCTTTCATCGCATTTTAGGGCTTTTGTGCAAATTTGCAAAGATCTCCGACGAGAAACCCAAGTTCATCTCTTAAGAATGTTGCCCTAAAGTGGATGTTATGTATACAATGGCTGACAAGTAAATGGATTTACAAAACCCATCGACTTTTACGACGAAAAGAAAAAATAGGGGGGGGGGGGGGGTCTTTCCTTGGGTGGAAGGTTCAAGGTTGAGAAAGGAGATACAATTTCGGAATTTAAACTAAGGATTAGGGTGGCTCAGAGATGATCTTGAAAGCTTTTCCAGGGATTTCAACACCTTGAATTTGACATTGAAATGGGATTGTGAGCTGACATATACCCTTCCCGCCTATTGCAAAGTATTGTTGTTCTGTTGTTATTCTTTCTATCGAGTTGTCATGCACTTCCATTATTTCCAGGGATTTTTTTCTTCTTCTATAAGCTTATATTAGTGTAGTCACGACATCTCCCGTTTATCAACCTCGAGAGTTTACTTAAGACTGATTAAATCTTTAAAAATAGAAATCCAGAGAAAATGATATTGATCGATCTTATTCGAAATAATACAAGATAAAACTAAAAGCTACCCGACCTATTCAAGCCAATGAACTCGAGCCATTTCAAACTAAGCATGGTGTATCAGCGCCCGAGAAATATATGGCAAAGTGAAATATTTCGATAATAGTCAATTGCTAAGCTCAGTTTATCATCAAAATGTGTTAACCGTCACGCAATCTAGGAAAAGAAAGACATCTATCTACATTTGATGTGGTATAAATACATGTTTAGTTGTAGTGTGAATGTTGAACTCACATGTTTATATAAAGTATTTTGTAAACTTGAAATGATTTTACTGTACAAAAACAAGTTTACATATTCTACGGTATTGGAAAGAAACTCGTGATAAAAAAGACATTAAAATGATATAAGATCTTAAAGCCCATCTGTACTGGTTTGGCCAGGAGGGATTAGATATCACAGCTTGGTCACTGACAGGTGGCTATCTCATCAACTCGGCTCTGAATTTACATAAGAAAACGAGGATCATGGGGGACCAGTAGGCACCGCTTAGGCATTGTTTTCTATATAGAGGAGCAAGTAGGTACAAGTATACAGTGGGGCTTTAACTCTTCAAAACCAGAGTTGATCTGTAATTTTATATGCGACCCATCTTTTTTTCTTTTCTGGTACGAACGGTCATCTCGCCTGTTGTTTATTTGTGTATTGTGGACGGGCGCTGTGGAATCAATGAATATCTACTTTGAGAACGTAGAGGGAGTATTCTCTTCTCACTGCTAGGTCAAGTTGATTTTAATATTGCAGTACAAGACTCTTTGACGGCATGGGGTGCACAATACATTATAAGTAATTTCAAGATTTACGAAAAGAAAAACAAACAGGTAAAAAAAAGGAGAAGAAAAAAAAAGACCACTCTTTCTTGCTCTGTACATTTACAACAAAGATTTTACATTACAACACATTCAGAAACAGATTTTGTCAGTAGTTCAAGTTTATTGCCTGTGAAGTGTAATCATTTTCATGAAGAAGCATAAATTTGACCATAAAAGAGATTTCTCTCCTTTTCCATGAGTAACAATTTCAATGCAAACTTTGCTGAAGAGTTGAGCATACACAGAGTTTCATACTGCTTTGGATCCACATCTGTACTCCACAAGTTTTCTTTTTTCAGGTTTAGAAAAAAAAGTATCTGTTGAGCTTCTTCAACTTTTGCTTGAGGTTGTGACTTGCGAGTACATGCACTAATATGACCTATAGTAGCATTGGTACTGGGGCTGTGAGCATACCAAAAACAGAAGGATGACCTCTCCCCTAGTTTTAAAGCCTATCTGCACTAGTTTTGGCCAGGAGGGATTAAACCTCCCTGCATGGACACTGACAGGTGGTTATCTCATAAACTCAGCTCTCAAATAACATAAGAAAAAGAGGATCATGGGGGACCAACAGGCACCGCTAAGGCATTGTTTCAGAGGGCGCAAGTAGCTAAAAGTAGTGCAGTGGGGCTTTAAAGACATCTGACAAGATTAATCGATCTGATGCAATTCTAAATTCCTCTATAAAAGAGCAATTACATTTATAGTTGATGGCTACATTTTCACAGGATACGGAATGAAAGAGAGAAGAATGTTTTAAGGCAAGATACATGACCACAACATTGTAAAAAGTAACAAAGAACATCATCTATAAATATCTTATCTTGTATAAATACAAAGGCACTTGATTAGTCTTGATCAACAAAAACATCACAAGAGAAACAACACTAGTACACTAAATCTACAGTACTGAAAAAACCTATAATTTTTACATGTACATAACATATTTACAGCAAGCTTTGGAGCTCAGTGAGGACAACAAACCAAGTTAAAGCTTAATTAGTTTAAGTTCAAAGAGGGCTCATATTCATAAGCGCAGAGTGCTTAGTAAAGTAACCTCAATCATGGAACATATCATAGAGGGGGGGGGGGGGGGGGGTGCTTTAGGATTCTATCTTCCAACTCTGTAACAGGTAATATGGTATGGTCTTGAGAATGCAAACATAAGTCGCTACAAGGGGAGAATCACACCATTGGATATAATTTGTTTCATGGTTCTGTGCAAACCTGAAGCATTTTTTGCATAACCCATTTTAGTTTACCAGTGTACATTTTAGATGAAATGTTACATTGCCCTCTTAACACCACTGTTTCTTGCCAAAGTTATGACAATTCAAAACCAATTCGGACACATGCTTGATTGGAAATGGAATGTGTTGGAAAATTTATCCCAGATCACTTCTCTCAATCTATAATCACTGTCAACTTTTAGGGCTACTTAAAAAGCATATGTCAGTCCATACAAACATAAATCTTCAATGAGAATAGTGCTCAGCTATCCTGTTGTTAATCACAGTGTTACAAAAAGCTCAAGGAAAATCTCTGAATACATTAATATTTCTTACACTGGGGTTATTTAAGAGTAACATTTAGGTGTTAGCCTTTTCTCCAAGAGCACAAGACATGTAAGATTTTTTTTTTTTCTATAACCCTTCTGAACAATCCTTATTAAGGACGATCAGACATTTTTACATTTCTGGTACAAAAAGAAAGGCACACATTCATTCAGCTGCTGTAAAATACTATCAATACTTTCAATAAAAGTGACAAAAGTTGGTCTCTGAAAAAGATACTCTGAACATTTTTGTATGAAAGTCATTTGAATGTCGAAATGAAGGAGCTGCATCTAATGAGTGATAACAGGTGTATTTCATTTAACTGAAAAAAACCCTTTATACTCCAGTCCCTATGCAACAGTTCTAAGAACAAACTTCAAGGTGCTCCCGTTCTCAAAAGATAGCATCAAGTAGGGAGTAGTAGAAACAAAATGACTTTCATCAAATTTTATTCTCCTCAGCAGTTGCTCCCAACTCTAAACTTTCAGGGGTAGTTCATAGTTCATATCAAATGAAAGTTTTAGACGAGGAAACCTTTCAATTGTCTTGAGCCTCCTCGTTTACCTTCTCCTTTCTTCTGATAAACTTCCTAATGTTCCATTGCTCATGAGACAGCATCCAGTGAGAGTTGTACACACAGAGCACTTTCATCCTGGGGCCATACTTCAGGTCTGGTAGCAGCTACAAAACATTTTTTTTTAGAGAAAGAAAAAGGTAACAAATAAAATTCAGTTGGTGCAAGGGATTACAAAAAGTAAGAGAAAAACAACTTTATGATTGTATTTCCATGTTTTTAGTATGTATAATTTCCTTTCCACAAGAAATTTTCAAGTCTATATGATCATTTTTTTTTAAGAAGGAAAAAGGAAACAAATAAAATGCAATTGGTGCAAGGGATATCAAAATTAAGATAACAACTTTGTGATTGTATTTCCATGTTTCTAGTATGTATAATTTCAATTCCACAAGAAATTTACAAGGCCATATGATCATACCATACACTCTTTTGAGTAGATTGTTGAACAATGGAATGCACTATTTCATCGAAGCCACAGGGCAGTATCTATATCTTAATCAGGACTTTCCATAACAATTTCATTTTTCAGCATGGGTGAAGGATAGAGAAGAAAGGGAAGGTATGTGTAGTAAAGGAGAAGGAGAAGGAGGAGGAGACAACGGTGAGGAGGAAAAGAGGAGGGACAGAAAGCTGAGGATGAGGGAAAAGAAGTGATGGAAGAAGTGAAGAAACAGAGAATGAAGAAACAGAGAGGGAAAAGAATGAGAATGAGGGTAAAAGAAGAGGAAGGTGAGAAATAGGTGGAAAAGTGGAGGGACAGAAAGCTGAGGATGAGAAAAAAGGAGAGAAGGAAGAAGTGAAGAAACAGAGAGGGGGAAGAATGAATGAGGATGAGAGAAAGAGAAGAGGAAGAAGAGAAGAAACAGAGAGGGAACAGAATGAAGATGAGGGAAAGAGAAAAGGAAGAAGAAGTAAAGAAACATAGGGAAAGACGAATGAGGATGAGGCAAAAGGGAGAGGAGAAAGATGAGGAAGAGAAGGAAAAGAGAAGGGACAGATAGCCAAGGAAGAAGTAAAAGAGGAGGAAGAGGAGGTGACTATTTCATATATATATTGATCATTGCTTACCTTGGGTGTGATAAGGAAGTACTGCGATGTATTCTCCCTGCATGCTGTCTCTACCACAAACTCAAACACCTTCCTCTCATTGCTGGGATCCATACCCTGTAAAGCACACATCAATATGGATCAAAATCATTATCATTCTAGAAACAGCATATTCAATTTCCCTGTTCTCTCCCTGTATCCATCAATCTTCTATGCTGAATTGATTGAAAAGGTTTTATTATGATTGCACTTCGCAGCCAAATGGCTGAATTATGCACAATTTACATTGGCAATAATACATACCAATGTGGTTTAGAAAACAAATCAACTTTGATAAGAACAAGATGCTAGTTGAACAAAGTATGATATATATAACAGAATTCATAACTAACAAGACTTAGGCAATAACAGAAAAAAAGGTTTAAAGTCAGAGCAAAGGGGCAAAGGAGTTTAATTAAAGGCCCACTGCACTACTTGTAGCTACTTGCGCCCTCTATATAACAAACAATGCCTAATCGGTGACCATTGGTCCCCCATGATCCTCTTTTTCATATGTTAACTGAGAGCTGAGTTGATGAGATAACCACCTGTCCAGTGACCTTGAAGGGCAGTCTAATCCCTCCTGTAAACTACGGCAGATAAGCTTTAATATTTGGTGAGGTGACACAAGAGTGGGTCAAAGGATGAGCAAGCAGGCCCTTTGCTCTCACACACTCTCAGACACGATGAATGCATCATTTAACGTAGTTACAACAAAGAAACCAGGTACAGACAACAAGCTGAACCAAAGATTACATGTACATTGCACAGAATGGCAAGAATCTGGGTCAGTTTGGTGGTGTGACTGAGGCATGATGATGATGATGATTCACAGCATTTGTATGGCGCCAATATATCTGTTTCAAAAACATTCAAAGGCGCAAGCTCTCCCAATAAAATTAGCATTTAAATGTCTGAAGGAAGATGTGAGTTTTGAGTGAAGCTTTGAAGTCGTCCATAATATGATCCCCCTACCTGGTTAATCTCATCCACCACTCTGAAGGGACACTTGTTGAGCTCCTGGAGGGCCATCAGATAGAGAACGGTAGCTACACTGCACTCTCCTCCGCTCTAGTAAGTGGACAGAGATGCTCAACTAATCAACAAAGATTTAAACTAATCCTTCCTAATCCGATCCACCTACCTGGTTAATCTCATCCACCACTCTGAAGGGACACTTGTTGAGCTCCTGGAGGGCCATCAGATAGAGAACGGTAGCTACACTGCGCTCTCCTCCGCTCTGGTACGTAGAGGTCAGAAGCTGGAGCTGCTCGTTTCGACGGAACTTCACCTTGATCCTCATCTCATACTTGTCATAATCCTCCTGGATTTAAAAACAAAGTGGAATTCTTATTGGATTACAAATATGGTCTTTAAGTACAGGTGCCTATAGTACATGTTTCAATGAGAAACCGTTTTTAAGGGAAACAAAAAATGTGGCCTTTGTAGACAGGTGGTCACTATAGCAGGTTTGACTGTATATCAATACATGAACAAGAACAAGACATGAATGTTGCATTCATCATTTTTCCTTTTTTCTTTTTCTCAGAATTGTTGATGGCAATTAATAAGCCCTGATGATTTAGATGAAAAGAACTTCACAATGGGACAATCTTTTGAAGTTACTATCCACAAATGTAATTCTTCAAAAAGAGGAAAGTAGTGAAAAACACATGACAATAGTTTTAACATAGCATTTCAATAGAAAGACAACTAATTACATATGATTTTGACTCTAGGGCCCCCGTTTCACAAAACTTGTCATCAGTGACAAATAACAGTCTTTGTTATCAGCTACTGAAATCCTTGCTTCTGATTGGTTATCAGCAGATTTGTCACTGATTTTTGTCATTTGTCATTAAAAAAGGGCTTCATGAAATAGGTCCCTGTTGTGTCTTATCATGGTAAACAGGACTATGAGTAGAATATTTCCTATTAGGGCAGTTTATAAGAGCTAAATAAAGGCATTGCTTAAGAAGACTCTTTACGGGAGTTACATGCAGCAATGGCTTACCCAAACAATATTCACAGAAGTTTAACAAAGCAATGAATTTAAAGACGATCTTCATCAAGAACATTTTAGAGAGTGGTCAAATAGCAATGGTCTAATCCAATATTATTATTATTATTATTATTAATACTATTATTACTTATACCGTGCTTTTCCCATAAGGCCCAAAGCACTTACAGTGAATACTTACAGTGAATGAAAATCAAATCTTACAACTACAAACTACAAACTTTCTGAAGGTAATAACTGATACAGACTACCTAATTCTAAGTGTATTCCAGTATTTTGAAGCAGATACAGTAACTGTCCTATTAGCAGCTAATGTGTGGGTAACTGAATATGTGAAACGGAGAGGATCACTGGCTGACCTCAATGCCCTGGCAGGTGTATCTAAATTCAAACAGGTATCTTAATATTATGGAGCTTGATTATTGAGTATTTTGAATACAAACAAGAGTAATTAAAAAATTATTCTTTGTCTCAAGAGTGGCCGAGATGGATGGTCCCTAGAAACCTGAAATACCAATCGGGCTGCCCAGTTTTGTAGCCGTAGCACACGATCCAATTTAGCCGAGGGAATGGTAGAGAGAAGCCCATTACAATGATCAATACGGGATAGAACTAGAGAACGCCTAGCATTATGACAGGCAGACTGGTCAATAAACCTTCTGATTCTAGAAATATTCCAATACAGTACCTCATTTGGGCAGAAGAGATCGACTTCACCAGCACAGCCCATGGTAGAGAAGAACTTTGAGAACTTGGAGTTGATCTTTCCCACCAGTCCGGTAAGCTCCCCCAACCATGTCTCCTTCAGATTGTCTATCCGGGCTTTATGATTACTAACCTCTTCTTCCTCCTTAAGAACCTGAAAACAAAATGGAAATGAAGGAATTAGAGGTATGCGATGACGCACTTGGTAGATCTCGGGGATGTTTCACAAAGACTAAGATCGACTCTAAATTGGACTTGGCTATGGCAGGTAGTTCATGCTACTGTTTGCTCTAACCATTTACTGGCATTGGTCTCTGAAGGGACTTATAAATTGTGGTCACAAATCTACAGAATTTACATATTTTGATAGTTCATTATTGAAGGAAAAATATTATCTAAAGATCATAATGGAGAGACCAATAGTGAGAGCAACTAGTGGCATGAAGGGCCTGTCATAGTTAAGTCCAACTTAAAGTCGATCTTAGTCTTTGTGAAACACCCCCCTGGGGTCTTTGAAGCAGGAGCTCTAGAGTTTGACCAAGTGTACTTTCTTGAATCATTATCAAGTCCCTCATGTAGGACTAACAAACATACATTCCATGACCTGTACGCAGATATTATTCAAAGCACCAACAAGAAACTGTAATTCATATGTTGTTTCACAATTTTTTTTAAACAGGAGATTCAAAGATTTCTCATGTTGTATAAACACGTCTTGCAGTTAACTCCAGTAGAACATGTTTTCAGGGAAATCCCCCTTGTTGTGGTCTAGTGGAAACGTCACTGAACCATGAATCACATGACTTGAGTCCTGCCGTGACATTAACATCCTTTGGCAAGACATTAATCTACATTTGCCACCCTCCACCCTGGTGTAGTAAATGGGTACTTGGTAGGAAGCAATTCCTTTAATACTTGAGTACCTTATCATGGCAGTGCGCTAATGCTGGGGTTATAATACGATTGCAGTGCCCTCAGGGAGAACTGAGAATGCAACCTTGGCTGAACATGATATGTTATCAAGTAATATTTATTTAGATTTCATTTGCTTTGTAAATCTGCAAGTAATAAGTTGTTCTGAGACTTAAAGTCAAAAACAGTCAAACCTGCTTTAGTGACCACCTGTCAACAAAGACCTATTGCCTGCAAAGACCACATTTTTGGAATCCCTTGAAGTAGGTTTCTCATTGAAACATGTACTAAAGGAACCTGTCTACAAAGACTTTTTGTGTTTCCCTTAAAGTAGGTTTCTCATTGAAACATGTACAAAAGGAACCTGTCTACAAAGACTTTTTGTGTTTCCCTTGAAGTAGGTTTCTCATTGAAACATGTACGAAAGGAACCTGTCTACAAAGACTTTTTGTGTTTCCCTTGAAGTAGGTTTCTCATTGAAACATCTACTAAAGGAACCTGTCTACAAAGACTTTTTGTGTTTCCCTTGGGCGGTCGCTATAGACAGGTTTGACGGTATAGGTAGGGAATTCCACTTACCTCAGCTTCAACAATTCTTATCTCCTTCTTTCTCTTTTCATAATCCCTGACCACTCCCTCATCTGTAGGGAACTGACAATCAGCCTGTGCCTTCTCCTTGTATATCAGATCTTCCACCTCCTCAATATCATTAGGGTACTGCTCAAACGACTGTACAACAACAACAAATAATAAAAGTGGTTACGTTAAAGTGGAAGTCCACCCTGATGATAAGTTGGCAGAGCTGCCAACCTTGTACAACTCAAAAAAAGGAACCATAATGGCAAAAAAAGGGATTTCAAGCAAAAATAAGGAATTCATTAAAACGAAACTTACAACCACGCGCGACAAACTTCCAAAGCAAAAATGTCCATTCCTCATGCTGTTTTTTTTCTCCATATTAGGACCTATAGTTCATTTACAATTAGGTATTTTGTTGTTATTTTCGTATTATCAGCATTTCATTCTTTTTTTAGAATACTTTTCTCTTGAAGTAGATTACAACGATAGTTTTCTATTGAATTTGTGATCAAAATAACATTTTAGGGTAGTTGTTTGACGTACGGTATGTAAAAAAAAGAAAAATTTGGAGGAAAAAACAGAGTAATTCCAGCAAAAACAGAATGGTTGGCAGCTTTGAGTTGGGTTCAATAGAAACAGAAATATGAGGGGAACAAGTCAGTGAAAGATTGAGTAAAATCTGATTAAAAATAAGGAAGTTGTGATCAATCAAACACAAATTGGCAACTCTTGGAAGTAACTTTAACAAGATCCCCTCCCATTTGCTCTTCAAACTTAATAGCATCATTATGATACTGCTTAACAAATGAATCGCACAAAATAATGTATGAGATAGCGTTGAGACTAGCAAGGGTTTGATACAACTCTCATCACATAAAATGAAAAAACAGCTCCAATAACAATTTTGAAAATAGGAATAATTTAAGACAAGAGATAAATACATCATTAGGCATACCATACATCTGATCAAACTTGAAATTCTATCATTTTAACTCCATTCTTCTTTAATTGTTGCTTTTTCTGTTTAATATGAAACATAACATGATTAATGGGTAAAATGCACTTCCACTACACTAATAGCAAACTCACTTTCTTGAGCTGATCAGATGGTTTATCACTGCCTGTCTTGTCCCTCGCTAGAGCTAATAACTGCTTAGCATCCTTCTTCACTTGGTCAGTCTCAACGGTCAATTCTTGGCATAAGTTCTGTAAAGTTAAACAAACAAACAAGTTTTTCCAAAATCATTTAAGTCACATCAACCTTAACCCTGTTGCCTAGTTAATTCTTTCATTCCCCTAGGCTTCAAACACGAACCACCCATGTCCTGCAGGCAACGGGTTAACATCACTATCCCAAGCTGTGACCTTGAGGTTTTCACTTTGTTAAGTTGAAGAATGTAAGATTCATTTGGAATACATTTAATAACTTCTCTTTGAATGCTATTCTTAATATAATCCTGTGAATATAATCAGATTTTTTAATTTTTAAAAGATCGTGCCACAAAATTATTTTAGACCACAACAACTGCCAATGTGGCAACTGACATTCTAGAACACCTACATGTAATTACACCCAGACTCAAGAATCATTAATGACACTGAATAGCACAAGGTAGGCATATATACTAAGTAGTAAGATGAAACTAGGAAAACACAAGAAGGTATCCCTGATGCATCGATCTAGTAAATCATAACATATAAGCAATTAAAAGAGATTATAAGATGATGAAGCGGTTCCTAATCAAATGATTGATTGAGAGCGTACACGTGACCAGGCATTTATTTTGCCTAACACATAATTTTACTAATGACCGGTCATTAGCAAATATTATATCCCTTATCGTAAGATTGTTGCATTAGGTGTGTTCACAACAAGAAAAAGAATAGTTTCACTGTAAAAGACGTTTCCTGCCGACTAGATCGGAATAGTTCAATTTTAATTGATGACGTCACGCATAGTACCTTTTTTCCCTTGGGAAAAAAGGTACTATGCGCGACGTCACAACAAAAAAAAACCGCATATTCCTGAACTATGCGTTTTCCCAGCGAGCGCGTACATGATTTCAAATGCCTCCGCGCGGTCAACTCCCGCGGTGTCAAGGCGCTCAAGCCATATGTAATTTACTCTGTGCGATAACTGCACTACACTAGCGCAAGCTAAACATATTTGCATCCTCCAATGTTTTATTTGAGCCGTGCAATTTTCTTTACTTCTTTTCGATCTGAATGTAGATGTGAATGTGAGTATAAGGTTCATGTATTACAGAAGTGTACAAGGAATAATACAGATGGAAGGGATATAAAACAAATATAAAATGACTCATTCTCGGAACAAGCTAAAACTATTTGCACTCAGGAACATCTTTAGCACTTTACTCATAGTATAGTACTAGCTGATGTTCCTTCGATGCGAATAGTTTCAGCTAGATCCTCGAGTGTCATTGTATATTTGTATACTAATGACCAATCATTAGTAGAATCATGTTATAAAACATCATTTCATGAAACAAATATAACATCTTATAAAACAAATAATACACATCATTTTGTTCGGGCATTAGTAAAATTACCCACATTCGGTACCTTTGAAACAGTCCAAACATCCTCGGCTATCGCCTCGGGTGTGTTAGACTGCTCCAAAAGTACCTTGTGTGGATAATCCTTACTTATGCCCTCACTGTTGTGTATTATTTGTATAATACATACCTCTTGGATACCGATCTCATTCTTTGTTTCGCTGATGTTCTCCTCACATTGTTTCTTGGCCTTCTCTGCTGCTACCTGCTGGAGACTCAATGTAACTCTCTGCATGGACTTTTCCAGGCATACCTGATAAAGAGGGAGGGTGGGAAGGAAAGAGAGAGAGAGAGGGAAGGGAGAGGGGGGGGGGGGATGAGGATTAGGAAGGGGATGGATGAGATTGACAAGAAAATTCTCCTTGCAAAAGCCTACATACTTTTAATTTAATACATTAAGAATGTGTAATATGGTAATTTTCAATTATGTGCATATAATATAATATGACATTACAGTATTCTAGTATTTGTCCATGATAATGCAGTGACAAACTGCAGTGACCTGAGTCACAGAATTACGAACAGATGATAGCCACACAATTGATGAAAGATATATATGCATGTATTTGGCAGAATACGTTTGACTTGATGGAAAAATGTGACATCCAACTTCTTGTAAGAAATACTCTACAGAACATCATTTACATTTCCATAAATAGGACAAAGAACATCTGAGCATAAAAAAGAGCAAATGAGCACACACAAAACCTTGTTTCCTCATTGATAGAATGCAGAATGGTATCTCGGAAAAGCAAACAATGAAGATGATTACCTTGTTGAAGTCATGGATCTTCTTGAGTATGGTGAGCTTCTTTCTATTGATTTGTTGGATCTTCTGTTCTACTTTCCTCTTCTCAGCTTCCAAGTCGATTTTCATACTCTCCTTTTTCTTGATCCTGTAATAATTACAAAGGAAGGAAGAGTTCTTGTAAAGATGAACATTAGCTTCTGAGCTTTGTCATTCTTTTAGGGTGTAAGACACATGCTCATGCAAACATTGCTACACTGTCTATTTCATGCACTAACTGAATTCCAAGGTTCTTTTGGACCAAACAATGTACCTAACTCTTACCTTAACCCTAAACCTAATCTAAAAACCAAGTGTATCTCCTAAAGCCTAGAGCAATTTTCATCAGAGCAAACTTAATTTTTATTCCCAAGTGAATGTGTACATTAAAGGCATTGATTGACTTTTTTCCAGTTTTACAAATCTGAGATGCATAGCCCTACTTACATGTATTATCAGTGTCTGTGATATGGTGTAATATTGAAGCCCTAAAAAAATTGCGCTTCAAAATGATCATGAAGTGCTTCAAAAAAGTAAGAAATCTTTAAGTGACCAGTTTTACCATACTCATTTTCTTTAAAAGACTGAAGTGTTATAAAAACCATTGGGAAAATCGATTTGAAATTTCTAATTCCAATCATATTTATTGATATTCAGACAGGCGATCGGCTTGTAGAAGTCAAGGGATTCCTTACTGACCTAAAGGTTAATAATTATGATTGAGCTAATAAAAATAATAATGAGCTAAATCCAGGATTTTTTTTAGAATCTGAGACAAAGATACCCAATCCCTTTAATGTCTTGGGAAAGGGACATTAGTGAGTACATGCACTAATAGAATAACAAATATATACCCGGTAACCACCCCCCCCCCCCCCAGTTAGGACAGATCAATTAAGAAAAGACTCACTTATCAGTTGTAGCTTTGATGTTTTGGATGATAGTTCTTCTCTGATTCATTCTCTTCTTGAGTTGTGCTCTAGCCTCCTTGATCTGCTCCAGCTTAGCATCCAAACTCTTATGTTGTCTTTCTAACTTGGCATACTCCTGCTCCAGTTCTTGCACATAATGCTCTTTTTCCTTTAAAGTACACATGTGGTGAAAATTGTTAAAGCACATTCAAGATGACTTTGTCTCATTTCAAGTTTAAGTTCAAATTCAAGTTCAAATGTATTGATCATGTACAATTACGTCGCATAAAAATAATTTTCCGGCTGTTTCTCAATTTATATAACATCAATTAACAGATATGTACTATCAATTTATACAAAATACAAAATCAGGAATAAATACAATACACAATCGAACATGAGTACAAAATGGTATAGGCTTTGATATAGTAACATAATACCACAAATTACCATCGTAGACATACCAGAAATCACTACTGGGGTTATAATTATGAATAGGCAGATTGACAATTACCTCCTGAACCTGTTATTGTTCAGTGTCATGGCACATATGAGAAATGACCCCCTAAATCTATTTGTTTCTTTCATTGTAATCAATGGTAGGAGTATCAGGGTATTGTGGTTCTATCACTGGACTCTTAATCAATAGGTTCAGGTTTTGAATATAAGCTCAGTGCATATGTTTTAGACAAGGCATTTCATTTCACAGTTGACTCTCTAGACTCCAGTGTTGTGTGCAAACCAAAAATAATTTATTCTTTTAAATGCACTTCTAGAAAGCTTACATCTAGTTGTCACACAGCTGTGGATGGTTTGGTAACAGGCAGGTCTTCACTTATGAAGGAATCTGCAATGAAATTGTAAATCACCTGAATTAACTTTTCAAGATCCCTCTTCTCCTGCATATCATCCATAGTCTGACCGAGTATCTTGGCCGGTGGAACCTGACTGCTCAATGATGACTTGTTCTTGTTTCCATAGCGACTCTGCTTGATGGTGTACTGGTACTTGGGTGTGTAGAACTTGTTCACTTGAGCATGTTGGATCACCTGTAGGGAGATGGTAATGCAGTAATCTCTAGTGATGTATGAGATTAAATCACACCAGCTAATCCACTTGAACAAGAATTAGATCAATAGAATTTACAACAGTCATTCCTTGGCAGTATTAAGGATGGTAATAATAATAATACTAGCGCTTTTCCAGACCGAAGGCCCTCTCAAAGCGCTTTACAGATATATATTATCATTGACATATATATTATAAGGTATTGACAAAGAAAGCTGGTTGAACATTTGTCTGGAATTAATTCTTCCTAAATTACCTAGGTAGTCATAAGCTGTAGCCCCTACTCCCTTCAAAAATATAATACTTGTAAGATATCAATCACAATTAAATATGAATTACATTGCAATAATGTACCAAAGGGATATAGGGCAGGGAATTTACCTGCTCTATATCCCTTTGGTACAGTAAGTAAGTTTGTGAATGATTGGAGGACTTGTTACCAATCTGGACCAATTGCAACTCTTCGTAACATAAGGGAGAGTACTCCACAAAAAAACCCAGATGCAATAAGGTACATTCCTGGTATTCTGCAAGAACAAATGATGTAATACCCAGTCAGAATGACAGGCTCAACACTAGTAGAAAGTAGAATGAACGTAAAAATTACAACATCGAAAAGCCAAGAAACAGGCAGTTTTTTTAGTCAATTAGAAGTTGGTTTGGCAGTGCGGTTGAGGTATAAATTTGTTCTGGCATTCATCTATCCTGTATCTGACCTTGTCAACATTACGTTCTGACCTTGTCAACATTACGTTCTGTGTTCTCATCTCCGAGAGGAATGTTATGAAGCTTATGAAGCTTGCAGAGGTAGGCCATCACGGCATTGGGTGCAGTCACAAGGTCCTTCAGGTATGCATAGAATCCAAATCTGAAATACAGATTCATGGGTTGAAATACTTCAACATATTTCCGATTTAAAGCCCCTCTGCACTACTTATAGTTACTTGCGCCCTCTATAAAGCAAACAATGCCTAATTGGTGACTGTTGGTCCCCCATGATCCTCTTTTTCTTACGTTAATTGAGAGCTACTTGATGAGATAACCAACTGTCAGTGACCTTGCAGGGAGGTCTAATCCCCCTTGGCCAATTTAGTACAGACGGGCTTTAATTCAATAGTAACAAAAACATTATGTTACTTACTGATATGGTCACAATTCAAGAGGAAAATAGTCAGTGCTATAGAACACATAGAGGGAAGCTTGGCTCCAGCAGTTACAAAATGAAATATTTTGCAGTCTACAAACTGAAATTTTATGAAACACACTACATTTGTAAACTTAACAATCGTTATCAGACATTATACCATGGGTGTAATAACCGTTAACCTTGAATTACTGAAAAAGATTATGATCAAAATTGAGTTCAATGAGCTCACTAACTTTTAGCAAAAACAGAACTTGCACATTCATGTAAGTGACCATTTTGCCATAACAAAATTAGTCTAAAGGGCCATTTAGTCTAAAATTCTGACTTTAAATATTTTATTAATTAATATCTTGTACCAATAAAAAAAAAAGCCTTCAGTAATCCAAATGAATGAGTACATGTGTAGCATTACATACCCTAATTGCTGAATAGGTCTTTGGGCAGTGTAACTCTCAGAAGGATCTGCAGGACTCTTCACTACGCTCACTCTCAGGTTCTGTCCTTCACGAATCTACAGGAAACAGCACAAATATCCTTCATCAAATCCTAAATTAAATCCTTAATAAGATAGCTTTGTTCCATTTGTGGGTATGATACAAGTCAGATGAAATATGGAAAAAAAAATCAAGAGGGGGGGGGGGAATATCTTCAAGGGTAACAATCTTTTTTGAGGACAATTTTTTTTTTTTTTTTCACTTAAGTGGGCATCATATCTGACTCAGTATTCGATTAGCTAAACATTGTCATATAGAGATTTAAGCCGTGAAGCCAACGAGTAAGGAACCTTAAAGGGTATTGAAAAGATGCATCCAGAATGCAAAAGGCATTAGTAGTTAGTGATATTTGCTCATTAGAAGTTTATTTTAATATATCTGAATGTAAGTGTAGGTAACACTTTGAGATAGTACATGACAATAATGAATTTTGCATTTCGGACACATATTTTTTTGTGCCACTACAATTCGCTAAGCTACCTATTAAGGCATTGTAACAAAAATGCTTTTGTGGTCTCTGGGTAATTCAAGACATGCTATGCACTTGAAATTAAATGTTGAGAGCGAGCACCTGACTAAGGGAAAGGGCAAGCCAAAAAAACAAACAAATTCAAGCCACATTAGGGGGTGCAAGCAGCACAGGATAAACTTTGTCCTACCTCATTAATGAACTTATCCTGATCCTGGGAGTCCTCGCACACAAAAGCCAGCATGTCCTGAAACGGGATGGATCTCTCTATGAACTTAGCATGGTCTTTGTTCTCTATGTTCAGCTGAGGAGGAAGGAAAAATTAAGACATTTAGCTTGTATTAGGCCATTAAAAAACAAAAAACATGTTTAGCCTGCCTTTTCGGAAAATAGGAAGGAGCAGGCACTTTTTTTTTCTTCTTCAAAATGGCTGCTCGGTACATTTTCCCTGACAGTTTGGCTACTTTTAAAGATGGCCGACAGCTTTTTAAAAATTTTGTTTAAACTTTGCAAAAAGATCATTTTAGCAGTATGTTTTTCATTTTTCTTTGTAAAAAAAATATTTAAAAAACAGACGACCCCCAAAAAGGAAGCGGGTGGGGACGCTCCACACGACTAAAAAAAAAAAGGCCTTACATGTACGTTTCATTATACAGAAATTGTGAAAAATGCAGGTGATATCCTCTGAAGCCCATAAGACAATGTAAGATCTAAATGAGATCCAATTTGGAAGAAATCACAATAAGGGATACAACTATGGAAACATGTTGTTCTGACAGAAGCTACTAATAGTCATATGAATAGTAACATTGAAATGGAAAGGTGCGTTAGCCCTGCTTAAATTCAAGGACAATCTTGCCATTGATCTGGGCCCTGGTTCATAAAACTTGTTATCAATAACAAGTTACAATAACCTTTATAAGCTACTGAAATCGTGCCATTTGATTGGCTTAGAGAAAATTTGCCACAGAAATTTAGTATTTGTTATTGATAAGAAGTTTTATGAAACAGGGCCCTGGTGTCACTCCCTAATGTAGCAAATCAGAGCCTTCTTTTGAAAGGTCCTGAATGCCCTACAATCATGATTTTACTATTTATTTACACAAGTACTAGAAAAAAAATTGTACGATTTGCTTTCTCAAGACTTGCAAAATGGCAGGTTCATACAAAAGTGGGTACAGTGTGCCGTGGGCTTCAGACAACGACTGATAAAAACTTAATTGTATTTACATTTTCATTTTTCATTATCATGTTATTGTTATACATTGTTAGTTAAGTAATTCGTCCAAATTAAGCGCATTGTTCATTTCATGTTTCTTGTTGATCCTTATTACATATTTAGTTTAACCGTACTTTTCATTTCACTTGTTTTATAAAGCGCTTAGAAACTGTATTTGTATACCAGTGCTATATGAATCTTAAATATTATTATTTTATCATTATTTTGTAGAGTCAAACTTCCCTTTAGTGGATATGATAACGATGGTCGAGTAGAGAGACATTGTTGAAGGAACTTACCACAAGTGCAATGGGTTCGTGTATGGTCTTCTTGAACTTGTCTGCATTGGAACGAAGCCAAAGGACAGCGTTGTAAGTGTCGGGTGACCTGGTTTTAAGGGCTCGTAGTCTCTGATCGCGGCGATCGTTCAACCTCTTCAGACGATCCTGATATCCTGGAAAATAGAGAAAAGTGTCATTACTATCACAATATACCACCATCAGAGAAATTTGAACAATTTTTCATTAAAAAACTTCCATATTCATCAATAATGAAAACAAAATAGAACATTTATTCTCATAATGTCTGCCATCAGTCACATCTTTATTTCTATCATTCACATGCCCACTTCCTAACTATCATTTTATCACATTGTGAATGCAACTCATACAAAAATTATCCCTGCATAAGATGACTCTTCCGAACCCTCATTTTAGAAATATGACAAGAATTAGTTAAAGTTTTTGCACCAAACTTTCATACCACATATGTGTGTGTGTGTGTATGTGTATGTGTACAGTCCCACATGAGCATTTCTGTGGACAGTACGTGTGACTTTTTAGCAAGACTGAGTCAACTGCTATCATATTGATGATTACAAAACCTCACAGTATATACCTTGTACGCTCCATAATAAACCTTATACAATTGCTCCCACTTTATCTTTAAACATTTGTCATCAGTCCATTCGGTAGCTATTAGTTTGTACTTTTTAACTCCCAATAAATATCTTTTGGCATCCTGCAAGGATCATATTTCCTGTCACTGATAAGAAGTTTTAACCCTATTTCTACAGCATGTTACTGGCTGGCTACACGCACACTGGCCATGGAACGTTCATCTTCCATTGCTGAGGTGCTGTAGAAATAGGGTTAAAAGATTATCTGTAACTATTTATCACTATCACTTCTTGTTACCTCTGATTTCTTTCTTCAGAGCTGATCTCTCTTCTGCAAGGGTGCTGCACTTGCCCTCAATGGTGGTCTTTTCTTGGGAAACCCTGTTGATCTCTCCGATATTTTCTTCCAGTTGGGGCTAGAAATAGATGAAACGACACAATAAAAGATGGTTCCTCTACACAAAGAACTGGGGGGGGGGGGGGGTGTGTTTCACAAAGATCCTAATTAAACTTATCTCTATTATGGAAAGCCGTTAGCATCTTTGAAACTATTTTGTAAAACTTATGTTAAAAGCATAAAATGTTGATTCAAATCATTCATTTTTTTTTTTTTTTTATCAAGGAGATTTCATGTTCTCGATATGGAATTTATGAAAAGTCTAAAATACTTGAATTTTGGCTTTCCATAATGTTTAAGTCCAACTTAGAGTTAAGTTCAAATTAGGATCTTTGTGAAACACCCCCTGGATCATTAACATGAAGGAATCGAACCATCTCAATCAAATGTTTAGAAAAATGAGCACCACATAAATCTAAGGAAGACACAATTAATGGAAAGATTATTAGTGGCCTCGAAATCTTTATTTTATTCCCTCAAGTTGCATGATCTTGGGTATTCGGATACCTATATATGACCTTTCCAATTCTGGTTACTTCTGCAGATCTGCCAATTGCTGTCAACACAGTGGAATAGTATGATTACAAACCTGGTACATAAATGAGCATGCATTATGTCAACAGATCAGTTCGGGTCAAGTGATTACATTGTGAAAGAGGCGTGGCAGCCATTACCAGCACACAGTGCATTTCAAGGAAACCTGGGTGGAGTGTGGCATATGTAGATTAACATCCACTCTTGTTACACATACATCTCAAAATGTAGGTACCGATATATTCCTAGGATTCAAAGATATCTGACTCACTCTGATATCTTCATCTGGTTCAAGCTGATCCAATTCTCTCTCATATCCTGCCACCTGTTCTTTCCCATCATGAATCCTATGAGGACACCACAAGAAAGGAAGGACAAATAGATTTTCATCAATGATCAAATACAGGGAAATAATAATAATAATAATAATAACCTAGACTTATAGTGGACATTAACATTTGATTTCTTTGTATCTATGGAAAACCATGAGGGCTTTAGCTATGTATTAGACTTCCATACTTGCCAACATCTGAAAATAAGAAATAGGAATTTTAAGCACGGTATGCCTTTGAAAATAAGAAATATGTACCCTTAACAGGCGTTCGCACTTGCAGCAGCAGTGTTAACTGGCAAATACGCTGTAAATTTGTACAAAAAGCGAATACAAATTTGCTGCTCGATCATGCAGCTATTGAACGCACTCAAAACGTGAACTCTCAAATCGCGGCACATGATAAAACAAGCTTAATTTGGCATAAGCACAAAATTCTTTTTTATTGTTGAAAAAAACAGAATATTCCAGATTTGTAGGTCCTAAAAATCCAGAAAAACAGGATTTTCTGGATTATTCGTAAGGGTTGGCAGGTATGCACTTCTTAGCATAAAGGGCTTTTTGTGCAAAAGCAAAGCAGGGCATAGGCACGTATGATGCTCCATAAAAGGCAGGCACAATATCCAAATTGAGTATAAATTTATGAGCAGATATGCTTTTTACAGTTTAAAAAAGATAAAAGTTGGGAATCCAATGATGAGAATCTACCACAGACTTCTTCGGTTGAACAACTATCTTTAGAATAATATGCCCTTATTATCAAAGGTGATTTAAGTTGATCGTGTGAGTTGTCATAGTCCTAGCTCATATTTTGAGTATGTTTTCTTACGCTTTGAGTCTCTTTTGCTCCTGTGTCCTCTTGTCCCGTAGTTCCTCATGGAGTTCCGCTATGAGGCCTTTCTGTTCACCCAGCTCGTCTCTCTTGGTCTTGATCAATTTCTCCTGTTCAGTAATACCTGCAGACTTCAAAGAAATAAAACATCACAGTATCAGAACCATTCTACTTCAAACTGTGGTTACAATAAGTCTCATTACAATCAATGTCATAGGTACATGTACATGTACATCATCCAAAATGTTTAAATACAATCAAGACAAAATTTTGGAGGCATATTTCAATCAAATACGTATATGCATGCTCTCCAGATAACACCACTAAAGAGCTTGCCAGAGGCTTTTCCAACATAGCAACAATAAAGGTTTACGCCCTTCTGGCTTGCGGTAGATGATATAGCATATTTACTAGATTTTTCTTTTGTTGGTCTAGCTGTTTCGAGGTTTTGACAGCCGCCTGTAGCTCCCTTTCCAGCGGATCCGCACGACGTTTCATCTGTGCAAGCGCCTCCTCTGCTTTCTTCTTCTCCATCTTCACTTTATTGAAGAGAACCCTCTTGTCGTCATATTGCTGAAGATTAAGAAACAAATTCAAAACACATTCAAATAACAGTCTCCTAAATCTTAAAATTTGAGTCATAAGGAAATGACTCAAACTATCTGTATATTCAATGATGTACACTCAGACACAATACATCTAATGTTACAGAAAACAAGAGCTTCCTCTTTTCTAAAGCTAACACCTTTTTTTGTAAACATTCAATAATTCTCCTCACGCTTCAGTTTCGCGTATGTTGCACGCACGTGTATACTGCGGATGCGTCGTCCGTAGTTGTATTATACCCTATTGGCCCCAAGTCAGGCCACCGAAAAGACTCATGGCCTTTTCATTCTACACCCCCTTTAAAAATTGATAGTCAGTGTGACATTATAAGAGTGTATGGCACAGAAATCTCACCATCCAGACTTTCTTCTTCTCCAAGGTTTCGATTGTTTCCAGAGTCTTCTGTCTCTCCTTGAAGCGCCTTACATCCCTCTCTACACGTTCATTCTGCTGCTTTAGCTTCTCCAGATGATCCGACTTGTCTTTCAGATGTTGGTGCAGCTCCTTCTCCGTGTTGCGACAAGCCTTCAGGGTCTGGTGATCGTCGTACAGACCTTGTGAACCGATCTTGTTACAACAACAAAGGATCATATTTAAGGATTAATCACTCGCACTGAACCCTTATTAAAAGGCATTGTTTAACAATGCCAAATCTGAGTTGCATAGCCGTATGTGTTATCAGTATATGTGATATAAAGCTCTAGAAAAATTGGACTTCAAAATAATCATGAAGTGCCTCAAATAAGTAAAAATCTTTGAGTGACCGGATTTACCATACTCGTTTTCCCTGTTAGACTGTGGTGTTATAAAAAACATTGGGAAATTGGTTTTTGAAATTTTGAATTCCAATCATAAATATCTTAATAATCAGACGGGCGATCGGCTTGTAAACGTCATGGGGTTCCTGACTGACCTAAAGCCTAAAGGTTTATAATTATCATTGCAGCATGAGCTAAATTCAGGAATTTGTTTAGAATATGAGACAAAGATACCCAATCCCATTAAAATGGTGACCCAACATTTGCTCTTGCGACAATTGCTCATGGCTTGATATTTTCAGAGCTACAAGGTTAGCGTTCAGGTTGCAATTGGGTTTTAGGTTAGGTTTAAGATTAGCGCTAGGGTTAGGTAACTTAGGTTTAGTTTTGGATCCAAGGTTGAAGTCGGATAGTGTAGGGAATTGATGCAGGGCAATTGTCACATGAGCAAGTGTTGTACATGTATAACCTTGAAAACCACCCCTCCAGTTTAATACCATTAAGGATAAAGGATGATTCATCTGATATATCTGCCAGTGGGTACTAGTCATAGGAAGTTTACTTGGTTTTCCAAACCACTTACTAACTAGAACTACCATTAGACACATGATGATAAAAAAGTATTTAGAGGACATGGGCCAGTAGATACATATACATGTATAACTAAAGATTTGTAAATAGTAATACAAAAATAGAGGGACTTTGTTTAAAGCTGGGTCATACTAAGTTCATGCAATCATGGACATTTTGAAAGGTTGGATGAGGGAAAAACAAAAATTGAAATAAACTTACAGATTCTTCAGTTCGTTCCAGTAGCTCGATGTTATTCATGTGTGAGAACTCAACGACCTTCTCCTGTTAAAAACAATAAAAGAGGAAAAATTACCAGCAAGTTTTACGCTTGAAACAAAGAGAAAATGACATCTTAATTTCAATCAAGAAAATGATAAGCACATATTCATTTAACCACATGTGGCTGAGTGGTAGAGGAGTCTTGCAACCAGGAGGATTCCAGTTCACAACCATGGGAAAAAAGCCCTTTGGTAAAGTTTAATCCTCAAATATCTAGTCCTTAAAATCCATAGGTCAACTGGTTACTTACATGTATCTCCAAGCATATATCCCCCCCCCCCCCCACCGAGTCACAAAATAATACATTCCTGGTTAGTCACCACCCATCAATCAGTCTGATTTGTTAACTACAATCATTTGTAGAGGACCATGCAGTTTGGAGAGGATGAACATCACAAATTCATATCATAAACTAAAGAAATACATTTTGAACCAGTGTATACATTATCCCATAATACGCCCCCCCCCCCTCCCTCCCCCACGACAGTGGCATTAAATATGCAATAGCACATAATACTATAATCTCATAATTACACAGAATATAAAATCTACAAACCTGGGGGAGAAACTGACAAAGATTGGTGATCTGTATGTTCTGCTCACGAACAAACTGTGTCACTTCCCTGTTCTTTATCGGTAGGTTGTTCCTGATGAAAACGGAGCGGTTTCCCTGTCGCGTGATCTCCCGTCTGAGAACATCATTCTTCCGGTTTCCATATTTGTCAACGTGTGTGTTATACAACTCCAGCTCAATGACTGCCTTGTTTGTTCCTCTCTTCACAAACTCACCAATCTGCATGGATTGAAGTTTGAAACAATGACATTTTTAAGTTTAGGGAGATGACACTGCATTGGCTTATAGCAAAATCACAGCCCAGTAGAAGAGCATGGGGATAAGTTTCTTGAGACCGTCATACCTCACTCACTCAGCAAAAACAACTCAAAACAGACTTCAAGCCAATATCTTTTTGACAATATGGATACATTGGTGTTTGTCTTGTGTCATTCTAGTGTTGGTTTCGATGGAATGACTTACAATGTAGGTATCATCCCATAGGGATGTTTGTGAAAGCATTAATACACATTTCAATGAGATTTCCATAATTGACTTTATTGATGTTTGGAGAAACTGGCACTTACAGAAATAAAAATAAAAATGATCACAAAGAAGTTTGAACCATTGCTAAGAAATATAGCAATTCTCATGATAAAAAAACTGTTGCGTGTGTAGTCAGTGCTAGCTCGTTGTTTTCACCTAAATGTGCAACTCTAGAAGTTTTAGTATTAAAGCCTGTCTGCAATAGTTTGGCAAGGAGGGATTAGACCTCCCAGCATGATCACTGACAGGCGGTTATCTCATCAACTCAGCTTTCAATTAACATAAGAAAAAGAGGATCATGGGGGACCAACGGGCACCGCTTAGGCGATGTTTTTTATATAGAGGGAGCAAGTACATGTAGCTACAAGTAGTGCTGTGGGGCTTTAATTCATTGTGATGCAGATGGGTAATAAAGAAGAGAGATGAAAAGAGAGATACAGACAGAGAGACAGAAACTAAACTCAAACCTTTAATCAATATGAATAGCAGGACTCACCTCCTTGGCTCTACCCAGTAGATTAGTGCTGCCGTTAAGACCTAGGCACATGGCACACACCACGGTGGATTTACCGGTACCATTAGGGCCCATGATCATGTTCAGATGGGGACCAGGAAACACCTCACAGCAGTCGTATGTCCTTTGGTTGGAACAGAAAAAGAAAAGTTACAATTTACACAGAGATGTCATGTAGCGTGAAATAAAGGAAGATGGGAGAGGCAGAAGATTAATAAAGAAGAGAGATGGAGAGAGAAAAAGAAGAGAGATGGAGAGAGAAAAAAAGAGAGAGAGAGAGAGAGAGAGAGAAAGAGAGAGTCAGTCAGTGACTCAGAGAGGGACTGCATGATTTTAGCCCGGAAGAGGCAGTACAGATTATACAGAAAAGACAAGATACTAAATAAGGCCCGAGTCATGTTGGGACTTTTGTAAACCGGGCCTTGTACCGATCGGGAACCGGTGTCCCGAAATCAGCTAGCAAAATCTGTCCCTTGCCTCTATAAAAAGCACATATCATCAGTATGCCCCTTAAAAGTGAACGTTTTTATCAATCAAATAAATCAACACATGCGTACCTCGGCTCAGATCAGTATATTCTCCCATTTGACTTTATTTTCATCCGTGATTGGCAATGTTTAATGCCATTATCATGCCTCTAAAAGTAAAAAACTGGGGCACAGATTAAAAAGGGCAACATTAGAGCCGCCATTTTGACTCAATGCAGTATAAATCGGGTTAAAAAATCAATCATGTAAGAATAATAAAAAGGCTTTCTAAAAAATTCGTCTTTACAACATACCGATCAAATAGTTTTTTAAAGACAAAATAAATATTTTTCTTTATTTTTAAACACTGCATGCTTCTTTTCATAGCTGAAAATTACTTGGTAATCACAACAATTTTTGATACTGATAGCTGTTGCAAGGCAAGTTCTGACTTGCCACAAAAGGAATGTACAGAACACTTCTTTTGCTGTAATGCGTGCCGAAACGGACCCAAACAAATATACATGATCGTAACTAACAATAACTCAAAACTACGAGAGAACAATTGTAAAGACGACAACTACTCTAAATTACCGTAATCAGAGTTATCAGATAACTTGGACAAAGAATTCAGTAGATCTAGTCGTCCAAAAAATGCCACAGCAATTGCGATATTCGAGGAGTGACCGGGCAAATTTTTGTGGTCATTTAAGGCCACAACGTTTGCACAGGAGATCCTATGTCTCTAAAGAGAGGAGCCGACCCTACCCAAATCAGAAGCTTAACGAACAAAAGAGACAGAAATTTCAGTCTAGCATGCATCATGATCGTTCTTTCAACAGTAGGGGGGCTGGTCCGAGAATGAGGATCGTCTTCATAAACGAGGATCGTCTGCATTTTCGCGGACGTTTTTTTTTTCATCGGCGCTCTGCAGGTTTCTGGTTACCGAACCGTCCGCTGGCAATGCAAAATTTGGATTCCCCAGGGAAAAATAACCCTAGTTGACAGTCTACTTTTATGGGTTGTCCATCTTCCCAAGGATTTATTGCTCATAATGTGAAGGTCTCTGTACAAAGTCAATGTAAAATGCATCAAGAAAATCATCCCGGAATCCATTTTTTGCATCGCCGATGTGACGATCAAAAATATGGAACATCTGCTTTTTTGCAGACGATCCTTGTTTTTGAGGACGCATTGGTCTGCGTTTACAAAGACGATCTTCGTTTATGAAGACGATCCTTATTCTCGGATCATCGCCCCTACTGTTCAAGTTTCATACATGATGAGACATAGAGTAAAGGAGCCGGTAATCGGCCAGCTCCCGTTTTCGGCCGATTGGTTGGATGCAAGGTAAAATCACTCTAAAATACATCGCATAGTAGCATAACACATATCCCACACATACCATATCATGCCAGTGTCACTGAAGAACCACATTTGCAATGAAAAATATATCCTAAAATATCACATTTTAGCGATGTAATCGGCGGTCCCGCTACCCAAATCTGAAAAATTGAGTTTCTTACGCGTGTATGTAAGAAATATGGGTACCATAAAATCAGCTTTATATCAAGTATTTTTCAGATTTAGAGCCCGATTTTGTGTTAGTCGCAAGCTCAAAAGTATCTCATCGCATGTATTAAATCAATGCAGCCGGACCCTGCCACGCACACACGATATGTCTGTCTAATTCAGATTCCAACTTCCGATCACCGCTGTGCCTGTCTTCGGCCAGGCGAGCACCAGGGAGCTCCGGCGTGGGATACCTGCTCCGCCCGCTTGTGCTGTACATCAGCGCGGAAACGCACGGCGCGCGCGAGCGCTTCCTATTGACTTTGTACATGCGGCCGATAACTGGCTCCAAAACAGTGAAAATTGAAATGAACATTGTCATGGCAATTCGTGATTTTTTTCTGGGATTCTTTTTTTGTTTAAATAATAATAATATTTGCTTCATGATTTGAACAAAAAATGATAATAAATAGGAAGTAAAGGGTCCTAAAAATAGGATTTTGTCTTAAGTGGCCGAAAACGGGCTCCTTTACTCTATATAATTAGGCAGTTCAGGTGATTTTTTTTTTGTAGGAGATAGGGGGTGATTTCTATATCATTTTAAAGATCACACTTTTATTTACACAATGCACTTTAAATTGTTCAATTTGGACCAACGGTTCCAGAGATACGGATTTTTAAAATAATTTTCAGAACCATATTGATGAGGACAAAAGATCAAAAGGTCAAACCTATTATAATTGTATTGAAGTCAATTAAACCTGTGTTTAAGCAGTGGCACCATTGTTTTCAGAAGTTTGTGATCTGTTAAGCCTCATAATAGTCATATCTCTTCAATGCGATGACCAAACTCGCTGAAATTTGGCAAATATATTCAGTGATGGTTGGCAAATATGAAATTTAATATCTTTAAACAGCACCGTAATAAAATATGCAAATTTATGCAAATTTCCATGTTTTTGTCATCATATTGTTATAAAAGGTAAATAAAAACCCTTTGAATCTAAACTTTTACCAAATGATCTTGTCTATTTATTTCTTTCTTTCTCTCTCTCTCTCTCTCTCTCTCTCACACACACACACACACACACACACACACACGCACGCTTTCTCCCTCTCTCTCTCTCTTTCTTTTTTTCTCTTTCTCTCTCTCTCTATTTCTTCCTTTCTTTCTCGGTCTTTCTCTCTCGGTCTTTCTCTCCTAGTCTCTCTCTCTCTCTCTCTCTCTCTCTCACGCACACGCACGCACACGCACACACACACACACACAAAAGGATGAGGTGACAAATCGTCTATGTAGTCTATACTTGCAGCAATCTTAGAGTAAATGAACAGTTTTTTCGAAAAAATATAGTTACTTTACCCCAAAATATAACCAATTCATGGTAGATTATTACAATATTTATTCCAAATATTAAAATAAATATCACAATTATCAATAAAATACAACATACAATAAACAAGAATTGAAAAAACAAGTCAATCAAGTCACAAACGGGTCTGAATTCTAAGACTACGAAATGGTCTCGACGTCACTCACACAGCTGTTTCATTCACGTACACACCATGCATGTACACGCATCACGCGTCGCATCGTCAAAATCAGTTCGTGCAATTTTCAAAAACTGCAATCATATTATCATATCTACCATAAGATCTACTCATCATTATATGAAACTTTCAGGAAAGAAGGTAAGATGTCTAATTTTGTTAATTACGGAGTTGTAAGTTAGTTGAAAAACTCCTTCCATCTGAATTTCATCACATTGTCGGCAGATTTGAGCAAAACCATCTACTACGATGGTTATTCAACGTACAACTCGCTTCCGATGTGCATCGATAATTGCCGAAGAGAAATGACGTCAAATTTTTTTGTTTTAACCAATCAGAAGGCGGGGAAATCCGAAATAAACTGAGTGTTTTTTTTCGGCAGAACCACGAAAGCTCACGAAAGTGTGGCCGAAAGCGCGCTCACCCTTATGTATGTGGATTCGTATAGGGAGCTGAAATGCGCACCTGCGTACGTGAATAAGAAGTTGTCCCCATCGCGAAGGTTTAAACTGAACTGCCTAATATAATAAATGATCTAGTCATCATGATTTATCTTATCCTCCACTCAATTCATACATTATAAAATATATGGTCATCCGTCTCATAATATAATGCTGGCCCACCAAGGGTGTCGATTTGTATCCGTGGTTGGGGGGGATGATAGGTGCCAAAATATTTTCGGCAATGGATCAAAGCAACCAAAGTGGTAGAAGCGTGTGGCAAGTTGCACCCCTCCCAAGCGCGTAGCCAGGATTTAATTTTAGGGGGGCGGTAGTGCAGCACGCGAAGCGCGGTTCCTAGGGGGTTGGGTGCAGGAAGGGGGAGTCTTCCCCCCCCCCCGCGCGCAAAGCGCGGTAGCTCCGACGTTTCATTAGATTATTAAAGAAAGAAGACGATTCGATGTACAATTCTCGACTCTTAATCCTTGTCTGAATCAAGTTCCCCTTCCTCCGCGCGTAGCGGAAGCTCTGACGTTTCATTAGATTATTAAAGAAAGAAGACGATTCTATGTACCATTCTGGACTCTTAATCCTTGTTTGAATCAAGTCCCCCTTCCCCGCGCGTAGCGCGGAAGCTCTGACGTTTCATTAGATTATTAAAGAAAGAAGACGATTCGATGTACCATTCTCGACTCTTAATCATTAATGTTTGAATCAAGTTCCCCTTCTCCCGCGCGTAGCCCGGAAGCTCTGAAGTTTCATTAGATTATTAAAGAAAGAAGACGATTCTATGTACCATTCTGGACTCTTAATCCTTGTTTGAATCAAGTTCCCCTTCCCCGCGCGTAGCGCGGAAGCTCTGACGTTTCATTAGATTATTAAAGAAAGAAGACGATTCGATGTACCATTCTCGACTCTTAATCATTAATGTTTGAATCAAGTTCCCCTTCTCCCGCGCGTAGCCCGGAAGCTCTGAAGTTTCATTAGATTATTAAAGAAAGAAGACGATTCTGTGTACCATTCACGACTCTTAATCCTTGTCTGAATTCATTGTTGCCCATTCCTGCGAAGCTTTCACATTTTATTACATTATTAGAGAAAGAAGACGATTTGTTGTATCGTGTCCTTCATGAATTCAGTTTCCCCCCTACCGCGCGAAGCGCGGAAGCTTTAATGTTTTAATAAATTATTACTCTTAATCCTTGTCTGTATCCATTTTCGCCCATTCCGCGCGGAGCGCGGAAGCTCTTACGTATCATTAAATCATTAGTACAAGAAGACGATTAGTTGTATCGTGTACTTTGACGTTTCATTTGATTATTACTCTTAATCCACGTCTGAATTCAGTTGCCCCCCTAACAGCTTTGCCCTGTTCGCTAATTTATTAGAGAAAGAAGCCGATTCGTTGTACTGTTCTCTATATTAATCCTTGTCTTAATTCAGTTTCCCCACTAAAAATAAGTTGTGTCACAAATAAGTTGTGACATAATAATCTTTCTCCAAAAATGACAAATGTTTTAGGAAATATCAGGAAATAAAATGAGTGAAAAAAATAAAAATAAAGATACAATGACGTGAATTTTAAAAAGGGTGAATGGAAATAACATAACAACTAGTGAATTATTTTATAAGTCATACTAATGTCCGAAAATCTTTCTCCTTGTCTCCGATCTCATCACGAAATCGTCACAGAGTTCATCTATGTTTACACTGTCCAGGATTGTCTGATGTGCATTGCAGATTGCTACTTTTGTGCTTCGCGCTTAACATTTAGCTCTTTGCTTTTGATGCTGATGCTGTTGATTGAACAAATTGAATAAATTCATCAATTCCTGATGAAGCCGTATGAGCGAGAATTCAATTTATTCTTGTCTCATATACGGTTGTCTTATTTACTTTGTATATAATTATGTATGTATTATGAAAATGAGATAGTAAAATGTGTATATTGATGGTCAACTACTCTCATCGGACTCTCATCATTAATTTTTCTCTTCATTTTTTGTATTTGTTTGTGGTGAATTATTGGGGGGGATGATTGTACAGGCCATCCCCCCCACCTGAAATATTGGGGGGGATATATCCCCCCCATCCCCCCCGGGATCGACACCCATGTGGCCCACGTACTGGCGAATCGGCGAATCGGTACACGCACCGGCGAATCTCCAGACACGACGTTACTTGTCTAGTCTAGACTTATTTTTATTATGACAGCCACAGCATGCAGCAGCATGCACATGCATGCGCATGCAACTTTGTAATAGCTCCACCACGGCCACCTCCAGCTCCAGTGCCGCTAGGCCGCGGCCGCCCCTGCCAGTGCAGTGCGAGGTACAATCACAATTCACATCCATGACACAACAAATACATTTCGCCGGAGGTACTTACACAAAATTCACCATTTTGATCCGAATTATCGCTCCTACCATATAACCATCCTGGCTATAATCCTTCGACATGAACTTTCTGGCGGCTTCTTTTTTCTTGGCCTTGGAAGAAGCCATTTTGTCCCTGTTTTTTTGCGTTAGGGATTTCCCGAAACTCGCGCTGTTGACAGTTCTGTATGGACCGCCAAATGATGGCGCTGCATCGCATACAACCACGTCAATATTATTTTTCTCTCTCGATCTCTCTCTTGTTGAAAACATGTTGTTGTTGTTGTTGCATGGTGAAATGTTAATGTTTTTAGGTCAACCCCCCCCCCCCGGGGGGGGGGTACTCAGATTTGGTTTTGACGGGGATGTGCCGCTGAAGCCTCGAAACCCCTACCCATTTTGGTGGCTTATTCCCAACATTTTCGGGTGTTTGCATAGAAAAAAAAAGAAAGGAAAAAAAAAAAAAATTATGAAAAAGCGGACCCATATTTAGGGGTATTTTTGTGAAAAAGTTACCCAATAGAGCGGCACATCCCCGTATGTCTTAATATGTGAGTATCCCCCCCCCCTGTGTCAATCCCAATGGCCACGACTAGATGCCCTCTGATCGCTGTTTGTTTAAATTCAGAACAAAACATATTGAGGTGGGTAAAATGAAGGGAGGATAAGGGGACAAGAAACTAGAAATTATTATTTTATTCGGCCATCATAATTTTACTGCAATTGAAGCATAATAAATGAAAGTCGCCGGGCTCTGTACCTCGCCCGCTCTGAAATAACGCCATCTTATGGTTAAAAACTGTACAGGAGTTGAAACACTTTAGTATATATAGGAGCCACTTTTTTGTCGAGTGGACATCCGTAAAAAGTGGAATCCACTCTCATTACAGTAATTCAGGCAATATTTTGTTTTGGTAGAATCCACTACAATTATTTTGATCTTCACTTCCACTGAACGAAGTGATCTCTAATATCACTCCTAACATTTTGGAATTCTACTCGTTTTCATTGAGAGAGTAAGAGTTTGGTTAACACAAAAATTCCCTATTTAATGACACCGTTAAAATCAAATAAAAATTTTTCTATCTTCTAATTATTTTATTTAAAAATCCTGGTTCCTGATTTTTTTTTTTTGCATTCTTCGTCATGTCCAGTGCCTTTAGGATTGGGATCCGGGGGTTGTATTTTAATCATAATTACAGCACATTCCTCTCTCCGCCCCGTTTGATAAAAATCTTTAAAAAAACCCAAACCTAATCATATAGTTCTTGACGTATCTAATTACCAGTATTATTTTGTGTTGTATGATGATGATAAAAATGCACATATATTTCCTCCTTTTAGGCACGTAAGATTATGTGGAAGTGTCGTAGTACAGTGGGTCATTCACTCAACTCTCCGTTCCACGGGTTGAGGGTTCGAATTCCAGTCCGGTACTTTTGCAAGACAGTTGCAAGCCATTAGTACCTGGCAATTGCGGGGCCCTCAGAGAGAATAGCATTTATGCTGATGAGGTTTTTATGGGTTTACAAATTATTATCATTATTATTGTTATTATTATTGTTAATATTAATATTACTATTGTTACATTAATAATTATTATTAATTATATATTATATTTATTAACATTTATTTCCTTCTCAACAGCACAATATAAAACACAATGTATATATACATGATATATTTAACAATTATTTCAACATAGAGTATACAGTAATTAATTCAGATACGGAAGGAGGCGAAAACCCGGAAAGCGTAGCTTGAGTTGGGAACGCCCATAATAAATTAACACAGTTACCGAAAGAACATTATAGATATTATTATGAAAATTACATTGTATATAACAGAACGTTGATAGGAAAGAAAAAATAGTGAAAGGAAGAGAGGAGAGAATTAAGTTTAGGAAGGCATGTTCACTTATAAAGAGAAAGTTACATTCTATATGATTTTCAGAGATATTTTTTGTAATTTACGGCTAGAAAATGACGTCCCGGTGAGATTAGATACGGGACGAAGGAAAGATTTACAATATGGGGCGTCTCATCACCCCCGAATACAACCGCGCAGAAATAATTCTACTCTCTACACTCTCCTGTCATCATGAATAGTGATTCTTGTTTCTTTCTGGCTTGGCATTAGCACCTAATTCGATTGATTGTGAATGTCTTACATACACATGACGGTCGTTGACGGTATCGAGTGTACTGCCCGAAGTCATCCAGCGTCTCGAATGGCACGGTACACCTAGGTTGCCATATTCATTGTTTGCCGCCGTGAGGCTGGTGGGAAGTCTTCTGGTCAGAAACACGCCACGAATTAACCACCGTCCTATAAAATGAAAGACATACTGTGTGTGGTCATGGACTTCAACGTTAAGTATCCCCACCATCCAAGTTCAAGATGACCTTCATGTAATAAAAATGCATAACATGTTGTATCCATCTTTCTGTCTGTCCTTCCCCGGCCTTTCTCTCTCTCTCTCTCTCTCTCTCTCTCTCTCCCTCTCTCTCTATCTCTACTTGCTCTCTCTTTTACCTTCTCTTTCTCACTCTTTCTCTCTCTCTCTCTCTCTCTCTCTCTCTCTCTCTCTCTCTCTCTCTCATCTTATCTACCCCTCTCTTACTTACATATAAATTCCACACAGCAAAGTTCCAATGAATATTGTACTAGCCATAATGATTCTTTTTCAGAGGGGCGAGTAATTTCTATGAAATTGTATGCAATAATTATGTTGAAACAACATTATTGCAGTTATATTCAAAATAATGATTGCCTTGATGGATTTTTTTTTTCGAAGCTGGAGAAAAAGACCGTCGTTGTTCATGACAATTACTACTGTACACCTCATAAAAATAATAATTGCATGCCATGCGAGTATAAGATACATAATCTGGATTATAAAAGCAATCTAGGAAATGAGATAGCAATCATAATTCTATTAACATGCTCTGTTTAATTCGCAATAGCACGTCTTAGTCGCCTGGCCTTGAATATAATTATTAAAAGCACAATTAATAGGCCTTTTCCAATTATGTATATGTATTCTCTCGTAATTCTAATTTTTGTTTTGTATCGACGCAGATCTGAATCAGTTTAGTGAATACAGCGTTAGTCGTTATGGTAAATAATATCATCGTCAATTCTGATTAATTTAGATAGTATTTAGTTTTGTTTTTTTATGATAAAGTTCTCGGAGTGGCTACATGCGATTTTTTTTTCTTCTTCAAATTACCCCCAAAGAATCGCGAATCTATAATATGCTGTTCTTTACGCATGTGCATCAGGTCATTATTTTCTTTATGGAAGATAAAAAGATGAAATATATCGTTAGTGATAATTAACATTTCACAATTTGTCACTTCGATAGAAAGTCATTGATTTATGAATACATTTTTGTTAAAGTAGCCTCCCAGTAGGATACACTAATGCAAAACAAAAATAGATTGAAAGAAAATAAGAATGAACAACAAAAAAGAGGAATAAATGAAATAAAGAAAAACCCAAACAAAAGCAAATGTAAGCGATGACTGAAAATACATGAATGAAATAAAAGAAGAAAGCAAGAGAGGGAGGGAGAGAGGGAGAGAGAGAGAGAGAGAGGGAGAGAGAGAGAGAGAGAGAGAGAGAGAGAGAGAGAGAGAGAGAGAGAGTATTAATTGGAACAGAAACAATCAGAACAATTAATTGTGATAGCAACCATGATAACATAACAATGGTGATCGCGTTGTGTTGGCGAATCCTCCATTCCGACCTTTTGTATATAGGGCTAGGTTGCTCTATAGGAATTCTACCAAACACTCTTAGTTTCTCGATCCTTGAAAAAAAAGAGGCCAACCGTCCTAGGGGGTCATGCGAAGTGATCGGGTACGGTATCGTTTCTAGCTATACCTGACAACATCAATGTAAATGACATCAGAATGATAGGAAACATCTCATGTCGAGCTCAATTTCGTGCCACTTTCATGCAGAAAATTTAATTCATGTCAGAAACAAACAGGTAGACTGTGTAACCTTGTATATTGAGGTTTTTTCAAACGATTATTGACTGCGTTACAACGAAACATCGATAGTAATTATGATGTTAGTCTGAAAACAGATACAAAAAATAGTATATCTTATTCTATGTGATTGCTTTTGACTATAAGGTGTATAAGTAATGCAGCTTTGTGACAAACATACTTGAATTTCATTGTGAAACATTATTTACATTCAAATATAGTATTGTTTCTGCTATGTAGAAGGCTTAAATAATACGAGCCATCTCGGAGATTCATAGTAATATAATGCGATTCCATTACGTTCAAATAAAAATAAACAAGATGTTTGATTGTTTTTTCAATATTCTGTTGTCATGAGAGATCATAATTGAGGTGTCGTGGTGTAGTGGGTACGACAACAGACGGTGGACCAATGTGGTCCGCGTTTCGAATCCCGCCGCGGCAATATTAATGACCTTTAATAGCAACACGTTAATCAACATTTGCCACTCTCCACCCAGGTTAAGTAAATGGGTACCCTGGAGGAAGACATCATATCTTGATTGCTTTAGCGCTTTATTGAACTAAGCGCAGTAGAGTATACAGTAGCTGCGAAATAAAAAATGGACCTATTATTATTATTTCGGTTTAGTGGACTGTATTTAAATATCCGAATCGTTCAGAACTACATCCAAATGTGGAAGTAATTTCTCTTCAGGATTTATTGATAAAATTAGCCGAATTTCAAGGTCATAAATTATGCACCTATGTGTCCTTTAAACGTACTATATGCCATTGACTCTTTCCTTTCCCCCAAGCCCACTGCCTCTTTTTCTCTTATTGTTTTTACCCTAATCAACGTTAGCCTTCTCGCACCATCGGTGATTGGGATGGCGTTTTCTTATTGAATTATTTTATCGTTGTTCTAGAAAGTCAGCCCTCTGGCGGTTGATACGAAGAAACTCCTCCGGAATACCAAGACTTTGTTGAAACAGCCTACTTTTTTCAGATATGAACGAGAATGGAGAGGAGAGAGGAGGATGAGAGAGTAAAATAGGAAGGAAGAGATGGAGAGAGAGAGAGAGAGAGGGGGGAGGGAGAGAGAGAGAGAGCGAGGGGGAGGGAGAGAGAGAGAGAGAGAGGGGGGGGAGGGAGAGAGAGAGAGAGATAGAGAGAGAGAGAGAGAGAGAGAGATGGAGAGGATGAAGTAAGAGGGGAGAGACAGAGGTGGATCATAAATTATAGGAGCAAGAGGAAGAGAGATTCATGAGAAGCATGACAGAGGGGAGAGAAAGTGGCTTTAATTGCGTGTGCCCAGTCCAATATAAAGGGGGGTTGTAGGCGAAAAATAAGTATCTCTTTTGTATCATGAACATAGATAATAATTAAGTAATCAACGGTGCATAGTTAGATCATGAGAAAAGTTTTTTTAACATTGTGTCATTGCTCTGTGAATACAGTTTCCCCTCCCTTTCGGCTCTCTATCTCTCTCTCTTTCTAATCTTTTCCCCTTTGTTCTTTGTTCTATTATAAGTCTTGTTCTACTGTATATGCTGCTTTACATACACCTTCTCTCTCTCTCTCTCTCTCTCTCTCTCTCTCTCTCTCTCTCTCTCTCTCTCTCCTCTTATCTTTTCTCCTCGTCTCATATACCTATTCTGTCTTTCTCTGCTCGAAAGCCATTATCAGTTTTCGCTCTCTCTGATTAAAATCTCTAAACTGCTCTATTATGCCTGTGGTCATTTCCATTATTCCTATAAGGCATAGTAATTTGAACACTGCTTGATAAGCGAACGTTAAAATTTACGCTAAAGGCTGCATTACTGAGTCTAAAAGCATGGTGATCAGGCCGTAATTCTTTTGAGGCATTCTTTTGCACGCAAAATTAATTGTGAATAATATATGATTTTCCCTTTTGATTCAAACCATCATAATTCTTTCTTTAACTTCTTGTAGAAAATTAGAAGTTCCTTGTAAATAAACAGTAAGAAGGTAAAAAATAACGAGTTGAAATACTTTTTGGATTATCATTTTTGACCTTATCGGAGGAGTTTCTATTTATACAACACTATTTGATTTTAACAATATTAATTACAGAGTGCAAGAAACTATCTTGGTTTTCTTTCTTACACTGCGGATCGATTTGCCTCTCCAATTAATAAAATGATCATAAAAGATATCGCGGATATAGGTAAGAATAGAATGACTGTATACCCTGTCTCTCAAGGCCCTATTCCACAAAATAGCTTCAAGCTAAGCTAAAGTAGAAACAAATTTCCGGCTTACATTGCTATTCTCAATTTCAAACGCCATCAGGCATAATTTAATTGCTGGAAGTCATTGTCAAAGCTTTTTGGACAATCAATTTCTTACTCGTAAAACAATATGATTACACTGGATGAAAAAAAGTTGATATGAAGACATTTTCGATCGTCATGACTTTCTTGACAATAATTCGAACTACATGTTGATACAAACAGTAGGTCTACCAAGATTGCTAGATCGCAATCAAACAATTTCATGACAGGTATACACATTAAGTATTGATTTTTTTTTCTTAATTGGATAATCACATTTTGCAGTTAGAAACCCGATTAGCAGAATGAGATATATTGAAATATTGAAGCTCCTCCCCCTCTTTGTTTTTGGTTTGTAGTTTGTACGTTTTCGCGAATTGTACCGCATAATGATTTTAGTTATATATGTATAGAGCGGTATCTGAGGCCCAGTGGCAAACCTTCAGTCCACTCAGTTTAATGATTATAATAGTGGGTTCTTTAATAGCGCTCTTGTCTATAAGACATGTCACTTTATATAATGGCGATCCACAATTACACTGGCTTAATTATCATGGCTGTACCTCATCTGGGTTAAATATGGCAAAATGTATGGATTATTATTATCATTATTATTTTTTTTGGGGTTTTTTTTGTTGGGGGGGGGGGGGATTTGAACCCTGTACCTTTTAGTTCATAGTCCGGGGGTTTATCCACTATTAAACCACAGCACCTCTCAGATGGAAGGGGATGAGGTGCAATGCTGACGATCCTTGCAAGTCAGTGGGTGTCTTATAGGCTCTTGCATGTCCCACACACACATCACGATGAAACGAACTTAAGAAGAGTTTATGTCACTAACACGTTACCAAAGTCAAGTAAAGTTGCCGATAGCCTGATAGTATAACTGACTTATTATCTAATTATTCATAGACACTGTGATGAAATAATGCTGAAAAGCTGTCACTCACCTACGGAATTATCGACCATGTGTTCAAATAACTTCCGATTTTGGTTTGCAAGGAAGTATAAGAAAGAGAAGCCAAGAAAAGGTGAGAGAACGTAAGAATAAAAAAGGCAGCGGTGCTATCAACTTTAATAGGATTTCTACGTAACTCAATCAAGTTCCCCCATCTATAGAAACCATTTGTTGACGATTAAATCAAGACGGAGGTATTTGGTTGCAAGTTATTATTCCAATAACAATTTCGTCAATTAAAAGAGCACCCCCAGCTAAGTGAAGGCAAAGATGTCGTCAGAAATTCAGATTGAGTCGGATTTGGGTTTTATTTTTTTAGCCCGCCCTTTTGCTTTTTGTGAGCTATGATTGTAACCATTAGGAGTGGCAGACGTCCTCTTGAGCACTGGAGAAGAAAGGGCATAATTATTGTCCTCGAGATTATTTGTTTGGTAGTTAGGCCTATAAAATTATATTAAATTGGTTCTTTGATGAGCCGAGTATTGCACTTGTGTCGAGATGAGTATCAATATTGTTTTTTATTGACCATGAAAGTATCGATAGCCATAATAAGCTAGAATATTCGTCATGCATATCTTTTAGAATACTGATTTTACGATGAACCTGTTAGAACCGTGAACTCTTGTTACGACGCGTTTAACCATCGTATACCCTGAAGAAATATAAAAATACACAATAACGCAAGATCTAGAATGACAAAAAAGTGCCCCCCAACATAAAACTCCCCGATGGCAAATGCAGAATTTCGAGAGCCTTATTTGCAGACCCACCCTCTCCTTCCGTGATCGAAGCCACCACTCAGAGCTTCAAAAATTAATAATGACCCAATTTCTCCACCAACTTGCGACCACTTCTCTCTTCCATCTTTCTCATTTTTTTTAGAAGGGATCGAGGCAACCAAACGGATTGTCAAAAGAAATTCGTAAGAAGAAGATTAATAAATGAAAAGACTTCTATTTCGTACAGAAAACCCCCCAATATACTGCGTCACAATAGGTGTGCCGCTGTAGACAATAATATTTGACCCAAATTTAAACGCAAGTGTAGCTTTGTTAAGTCCAATAACTCTGTACTAATAATTTTGAAATGAAAATAGCCCGAAGAAAATTTTGCGTTGTCTATGCAGGTGACATGATAGTGATGTTTGTATTGCGGTATCCTCAAGGAGACAAAATAATAAAAGGGACAAATACCGCACTCTCCCTGGGCGCAAATTAATAACGTCATTGCCGAAAATGATCTGCGTTTGTGAATAAACATTCTACACGTGCGTACCAGCACGAATGTTAGAAAACAGACTGTCTTAGGATCTTTGATTATTACACCTCTAAACATCGCTTGCATTCACTCAACTCGAAATCTAAGAAATCTTCCGCTCAAATATGCCGAATCGCCAGTGGACACTACTTTACTTTGTCCATCCATGCATATTTTAAGAAAGTAGTATCTAGAAAAGAAGCTTCTCGGTAGCAGGATATAAATGAAGGATAACCCCGTTAAAATACCAAGTTATCATATATAATTTACGAACTTCTCCTCCTTAGGGCATTAATGGCTAAACTTAAGTCACGACTTGTAGATGGAAGCAAAGGAAAATACGGACCAACAACCAGAGCGTCTATGCATATTATACGCACGTCAAGTAATAATAGAGGAAGAAAAGCTGTTTTTAAGTTTCAGAGTTCGGGTCACTGCAACATCCCTATCGTTCTTAGGCAAGGTGTAAATAGTCATAATCTACATTTTGTTGTCAGAATCAAACAAAGCAAAGTAAACAAGTACAGGTTCGACGAAATTTCTGACTCCTGGCGTCTCTTGAATCCTATTACCTCCTAGCTCTGATCGTCTAACACTTTATCAATAGTTGTAATTCAGGCTTCTGCTAATACTGTACGAATTCAGTAGGCAAGCTTTCATCCACTTACGTGGACTTTATCAAGTCAAGAGAAATATTCACACAGTTTTCAGATGGATAAAGAATAGTTAAAGAGCAATCCAACCTTGTAATAATTTCAGTTGAATCAAAGCATAAAAATCAGAGAAACTAAATGGCGAAAGTTTGAAATAAATCGGACCAATATTATTAATGTGTGAATGTTTGATATACAAGATCACTACAGCTAGGCGAATCTCAAATTGGCAATTCTGTCTGTGGATTGTGACGGAGTGGCGGATAGTTCTCCCGTTTGTCGTGTTCTCAAATATCATTAATTTCTTTTTCTTTCAAGTGCCTTCACCCTTGGGACACTACTCACAAATATATTTTGTAGAGTATATTTTACAGGTCCTCTAAAAGAAAAATACGATCTCGATTCATACATTTTCGAAAAATTGAACTTATATTCATTTTTGTTTTGGAACAACTGGGAAAGTTGTCTGCCACTGCATCACAGAGACATTACAGATTCAGCCAATTTGAAGACCCCATTCCTTTAGTGATTACAACTTTAAACAATTCATAACTTTCCAATTTTTCGTCTTATTTCATTCAAACTTTCACTAGTATACCTTTCTGATTTGTTGCTTTCTTTTAGAGAAGTTTGCTTTCAAGGTTGGTAAAAGATAAAAATGAAAAATCTGTTCGTGATAATAGATCATCGAATTTTTCTCCTCCGACACCCCACAACTTAAGTACTGTTGATGATTATTATAACATCATTAGATTAATATTCAGTCACGCCCACCACCCACTTATCATCTGACATGTGTGATCTGAGTGTCACAGCATGGGCCCAACCCTTGAAGGGCTGTTCATGTGTGTGTGGGTGCGCGCGTGTGTATGTGCGTGAGTGTGCGTGTGCGTGTGTGTGTGGGGGGGGGGGGAGGGTGATATTGGTATTGAAAGTTAGATTAAAAGCGAATTAACAATGCTTTTTCTCCCTATCTCTTTCTCTTTTAGCGCTTAGAGACTTCGGTGGTAAGCGCTTTATAAGTAACGTTTTTATTATTATTATTATTATTATTTCCCTCTCTTACTATTTTTCGTTTTCTTATTTTTCCTCCTTCTTCGCGATTCTGTCTCATCCGACTTTTTTCTATTTTCTACACCCCTGAGCCCGGTATTATCTATACAGAATGGTATGACAGTCCTCTAAGATCTTGCGTATAAGCTTGACCCACATCCGATGGCGATGTCAGACTTGACGTTCAAGAAAAAGGCACTCGACAAGTGTTAAAGAATTTGTGTAGAATAGGCATATACACAACATTTCTTTCAATTTTCGGATTGAAGGGAAGGATCTTTCAAATCTGATACCTATGTTTTAATTCACATTCACAAGAAACTCTCGTGTGAATAAAACGTTTTTATACGAAACTGAAAAGGGGATTACCCATAATGCATTACCAGTGTCATCAAACTGTTGGGATAGAGAAATCGGCATGGTCAAATTAGCCAACATGAGAGGAATGGTCAAATGAAAAGAACACACCTGAGGCAAGATTTATCAGAATATAAGCCTAACGAGTGAAACAAAATACGATGGAAAAAAAATACTATGAAAGCGAAGGTCGTGCAATTGGATGAATTGTTTACACTAAAAACCTGTTATACATGACACCGGAAGCGGTGAATATAATTGAAGAAATGCGTAGGACAAATTGGTACAAATTACAACCGGCAATTGACCAATAGCAAAGGCACGTCTTTTATTAAAGGCCTGGAGCAAAGGGTTACATAGATAGTTTGACAGCGCGATTCGCTATCGATTTATTCACAATATTATTATGATAGCAAATTTTATTAAATGGATTATACTTACTTATATATTTTTGATATTTTAGATCGAAAGGAATTCAGCCTATATTTTGAGAATACGTCCTTTTCCGATATGGCTTAAGTGGTGGGATATCAGAAAACCATTCAAATGTATTCCCCATAAGCGGGTCTAGCAAAGTAGGCATTCTTCATTAATTGTAGATAATTGCCTTGCAGTTGCCTAATTAAAACTACATACAGTCACATTTACATTCTAAACATTTGTTTTAACGAGCAATTATCATCATCGTGGCGCGGCCCATGACGTTGCATGAACTTTTGCTTCAAAGCTTTCAGAGCCTGGTGTCGCAAATGCAGCTGTTGATTATCATAGAAGATGCGTTTCGTGTCAACATTGTTTTAGTCCGTTTGGAGAAAAGAAAATGACATACTTAAATGATCTTTTATGTGTTTGCGCAACTACGATACATCTCTTCGAGAAGTGCCATCATCTATTACCCTTCTCAAATCCTGGAGACTTTGTTGACATTGATCACCATCATTTAGAGTCATTAAATGGAATCGCCCTTTAAAAAAGGAACTATTATCTCAACTACAGACAGCCATTAGTTAAAACCTCGCTCGTAAGCCGATTTCTTCAACTGTTGCTGTTCACTCTGTTGTACAAATCAACTTTCATCTAATTTTTTTGTTTCTCGCGTGATACCAATCCAATTTCTTAGACGTGTTTGTAACAAAATGCTTAGAATGATTGTGCGAGTGCGTGGGTATACATTGCGAATTGAATAAAATATAGCAAAAATAACACTTATAGTGACAAAACTTAACCACCCCCTCTCTCTCTTCCTCTGTCTCTCAACCCTTTACATAATGTCTTCTCCCTTCCCAGTGTCTGATTCCTATCATCCGTATCCAGTCCCCCTCCTCTCTCCCGCTCTCTCTCTCTCTCTCTCTCTCTCTCTGTTTCCTTCTCGCTTACATAAACTACATCCCAACTTCCTACCTATCTGCTTATAACAGATCTACAATTATTTTATACATTTCAAAACATCCTCCGATTCTCTGATGTCTTTCTCTGTCTGCCTTCCCCCTTCTCTTGATTCTCCCTCTCTCTCCCTCTCTCTCTCTCCCTCTCTCTCTCTCCCTCTCTCTCTCTCTCCCCCTCTCTCTCTCTCTTTCGATCTCACACCCATGCCCACTCACACATCCCCGCCCACATGCGCCCACCTGTTCAAAAAGACGTAATTCTAAGCGTGCAACCCACTAAACAGTGGGATGAAGTGGACAAGACTGTTGCTGATGTCTTTGATTTTTGAAGTACAGACATATAACAAACAACGACAACAAATCTGCATGTGACGATTTCATCCCATAATTTGTGTTACTTTGAAAGCTTATATCACCAGACATGTTGAACTTCTATCGGGTCCATATAGCTTTAGGTAATAATCATACTGCAAGTTCAAATCAATTCAAATTAAATTTTAAGGAGTTATGTCACATCGAAATAAAGTGAATAATACAAATTTGATAATAACACTGAATGGGTAAACAAGATGACGTAAGCTAACAAAATAAACCTGAATCTCTCCACTGTATCTACATACTATCTTAGCTGCCACTCCCCTACTCATGAAGATGACGCAAGGGAAACAAATAATAAGATAGACATCACCTAGTAAGCAATAGTGCTAGTTTTTTCATTCTGCGAGGCACATTCGTTGATCACTTTTGCCTCGATTTGTCCCCATTTTTCTGAAAACAAATTCAATTTCAGTTCTGCCTTGGTCTAGACTCAATTTGCACAGCCCATAGCACATCCAATTACTGGAACAATCTTCACCATTCACAGCGTTTGGAAGAGGAGGGAGGGGGGGCGGGGTTGATTAATTCCCCCTCTGATAATTGCAACATACGTATGCTCATCGCCACGTTGTAAGCAAGTAATGGAGCAGACAGATTAGATGACAGATTTGTAAAGATACAGTGCATGAAACTAAAGCCTGTATACGTCACAGAAAAGCAAGCATCACAACCCGACGGGAAATAATGAATTGACTGTTTTCTTACAGAGTTACAAGTTATACATATAATGCAATTTCACTTTGTCCAATTGAATAGATTACAAAAGACATCGATACCAATAATTGAAATACACTACGTATGGATACTAACTCAAATGAATTTAGAATGAACAATTAGGGCAATCCCGATGATTAACGCTTCTTTCTAAGTATACGAAAGTAACGGGCTATACTAGTTTATTGGCGATATCGAAACATAACACACAGAGAATTAAGAAGAAGAGGAAGAATACAGATATTTATTTAAAAATAAAATTTTGAAGACTAAATAGCGGTGTCCATATATACGTAAATATCATATACATGTCACATATTAGGCCTATACCATTCTTGTAATATTATTCTAAAATCGAGAAACAACGTGAATGATTGATACCTTTTAATGAATAACCTAGGTCGTGTCATTTTCACAAACATCCCCCCCCCCAAAAAAAAAAAAAAAATCAAAAAAAATCATATGAGTGCAAAAATAAACCTTCAATGTGTCATCAATGGTAGATATGAATGTATCAAACTAAAACTTGATGCTGTTCCTGAGTCACATTCCTTTGTATTTCATCACTTTAGAAAATGTAACACGTTGAAATTTTTCTAAAAAGCAATAGCTTGGGTTTGGAAGATTATTTGTTTTGGTAACAAAGGGGAACACGTACATTCGGGGGTTCACTTTTTGGAGGAGGCAATCACAATTGCAGTTCAGTTACAGCGCAGCAGTGCAGTACAAGTTTAATAATCCATTAATTACCATGGGCGAGGTAACTGTCTCAAAGCTCCAACTTAGGACAGACGAGGGAGTCACCGATGCCCCTGGAAGCAATCAATCTAGTTTTCATCTGAGAGTCAGGTAATGAATTCACAGCTGCTCCAACTGGTCCTAGAGTGATGTCCAGTAAAGTGACGTCCAAATCAGCGGACCCGATTCCCTTTGTCCATCACTCCAGAACTCCTACATCTTAACTCAATTGAAGGTCAGTTCGTGTTATTGTAGGTGGCATATCTGACCTTAGAATGGAAAGAATACCCTGGCGTAATCAGCTGGGAATCTTGATGAGATCAAGGATTCTGAGAAATTCTTCTCAAAATGGCATTTCCTCCTTTTTTGCACAATAAATACGAATGATAATGGTTAATGCCACTATGGTAGGAAGCCACCAATCAGCATGGCAATATGGCAAATTAGTTATGGCTAACGACGATAACGATTACATTTTTACTTCAAAATCATTGGCAGTTTGGAAGGACATTAAATATGTTTGTCATCACCTGCATCATTTGTTTCCCTTCTGGTCTTGAATGATAACAGGGCCCCCAAAATGGAATCCTCATTCCTGGCAGAAACGCTACTCCTTATTTTCATTTTCTTCTGAATACTTTCAAGAACCGGCAAAGCTAGCATAGATCTTTAATCTGGGGAAGGCAAGTAAAACCATCTTTTCCTTCAATAATTCGTCTCAAGTATTAAAATTTCCATTACGTTGCCATTAGCTGTCACTTTCTTCACTACTGATGATACGGCTTTTAACAGCTTAGTCCTGCCGTAGGGATTACGTGAATAATGTAACTGTAATCCACCTGTGTCCATCTATGGGCTGTGGGCTGCCTGTGACTCTAATGGCCGCAAACTGTGCTTAATATTTAAAGTATAGTATCTTTCAATGTTCTTTGGGAAAGTGGAAGAGTCGTATTGTCCAACTTGGTCTTGTTAGATGAACTTCTGAAATCCACTACTTCCGCATCTTAAAGGTAAAGACCAGTATTGGAAACGCCCCAATTTCAAAAAATGAAATGGAAGCTCTCATTACCAATCATGTGAAAGAATATGTTTTGACTAATACATGATGATACAATTTGCCAGGAAACCGCCTACTAATTCATATATTTGGTAAATTTGTTTCTCTCATAGTCTGTGAGAGATAATAGGGTAGTCCCATATACATCTTTATGTGTATAGTGCTTGTAACTTTACGAAGAATGGGCCAAATTTCTTATCATTTTGATGATTCCAGAACCTTGCAGATGCTAGATGCTAGATGATCAACCTTTTCTGATCGATTCCACAACGTTTCTTTCACAATGCAATCGCATGACCATAAATGGTCTTTACCTTTAATTGGTTACACCCGTTCCGTCAAGACGAAATTTGATCAATGAGTGTCAAGCTATTAAAACAGCAAACAGATTGAACATAGTTTGATCCAGGTAGTCAATTTTCACAAAGTAATTCATTGTATATCAATTAATTGTAACATGTCCAAAGGTCTCTTGTATCTTGAAGCTGAAAAAAGCAAGCAAGCAAAAGAAAATAAGAAATAGAAAAGCGAAACCCAAAACACAATTCATGAAGAAAGAGTCATTGTAAGGTGTTATATCCCTTGTAGGAGATTGCATTTGCATCTTGCTGTGCGCTTATATTCGCAAATTTCGTCCAGGAATGGAGGTTACCTAAAATAATAATATCTCATTCGAATATATAAACAAGTATAGTTTTAATGATCAAAGTTTGGAATATTACAGTCCTTTTTCTTTTGTACTTTTAATGAAGCAAACTTATGAAACTGCTTAAATATCGCCTACTTTAAAAAAAACTTCTCTTGGTATATGACTATATTATCTTTCTTATATTTTCTTTTCTCTTCTTTGAAATCATATGGGCAGCGGTCTAAATTAGTTTAAAGGCAGATTTTGTGATTTTCATTTTTCTTTAGATGAAATTGAAGTGCTTTCACAAAGAATTGTATCGCCTTTAGTATCCACAATCCCCTCCATTTCCCCTTTCCATTACATCAGTTAATGTGAGATTAAGGTTTGCGAAGAGTGGTGTTTACCAATATATCCTTAACCTTAGATGCGATGTCCTGTGTTATGATTTTCAGAAGACGATTGGGTCTAATAAAATGCTGATGTATCTCCCACGCTATAGCAGTAGTTATATCTATAAGTTTACACACATGCAAGAGCGAAAACGATTACAAATTGAAAGGTTTGACACCCACCACTGAAAGTGTTTTGAAATGTTCCACAAAATACCCATTTCCATCAAAATAACCCATGCAAGATTTGTTAAAAATTGAATATATAGAAATATTGCTGCTCAATATTCCATTTGTGTTAGATTTGTTCATTATTATTCGTTGAAGATGCCTTTACTGAAACTTCGTATAGTCCGGATAGTGTAGCTAAAAGCTTTAATCTGCTTTTTGGCCACTTTAATCTCTAAAGTCAGTGGGAGAATATTATAAAAGCAAAGTCGCGAAATTACCTCATGAATAATATTGGTAAGGATGAAATGGTATCTTTCTTTTTTTCATCGAGATAGTTTTTAATCCCTCGACAGGTAACGACGCCAACGCAATCTTAACATTATGCTTTCCTGATACAGAGTTTTTTTTTCAATGTATACACGCTTTTAATTATGGAAATACACTAAGAAAGAAGAAGAAATAAGGAAAAAAGAAACGCGTGAGAGCTAAGGAATGGATTGGAAATGAATAGTTTAATAGAAGAAGATGCTGATCCCAATGATATACCCCGAGTAGATAGGTTCATATCACGTGTATGATGAACAAATCTTACACAAATGTTACACAAAAAGAAAAATAGCTTGTTGGGTCATCATGTTGAAATATCATATCTCTTTTTTCTGATTATGAGACGCTATTTAATTATGAAAATGAAAAGAAAGAAGGAAATTATTTGAAATAACAAAAACAAAAAACGTTAATACGCGATATGTTTAGAAAATATTTACCTCCGCTCACCAGTTCAGGATATAATGTAAGAGTTTCTTTACATTTTGAAGTTTTTTTTCCTGAAACCCGAGATCCATCAGCACAAAAATCAACCTTGCTTGTTCATTCCTTCCTGAAAATTGTGAAACTTGTGCACTGTAGTCATCTACCTTTAAGAAATAACAGATTCAAACGTCAATATTGTGCGTGTGATTAATAAAACGAAGCCTTATACTATGTACCCACCAACTAAATAATAGTAGCAAACACCCTCACCTGCGGATAGTTACAAAATCATAATATTTAATTCTGATTTGAATCAGGACTGTGCATGGAATTAAATCAAAGTACAATTCCAGAAGAAATACTGCTCTTTGGCTAAATAGCGCCAACTCCCTGTCAGCTAGAGGCTGGAGGCCAATGCTAGACATGGCACTGAATTATCACTTCTCTTCACGCCGTACAATCTGCAAATGGGAGACCCATGTACTCAACTGAGGGACAATTTGTTTTAGAAATGTTTGAAGAAATATTCATGTTAACAAGAATTGATGATTATTTCATACATATTAATCCTAAATTCAACTCTATTGCGTCAATCAATGACAGTAAGAAACTCCATCCACGTCTGGGTATAGACGCAGCGTTCTTTGTATGGATTACAACATCTCTGATGGAATCACTAGTAAGATAAAAAAGCGGTCTAGAGCAAAACTCATGACGATCTAACTGAAACAAAAATGATGAGTCTGAGTACAAAATACCATCTTTGCCTCATTATGGATGTTAAACGGAAATATTTATATATATAAAAAATGTATCCATGTTGTTGTCATGGAATCCCGTCAAACGTATGCAAATGCTCACCCCAAAAACCCGCACCTGGTCATGACAAAACTGGCATCCTCTATATGTTTCCTTTTCTCTTTTTCTTCATTCATATTCTGTTTTTTTCTTCTTCGTCTGATTTTCTTCTCCTCCTCTCCTGCCCCTCCTTCTGCTTCTTCTCTTCTTATTATTCTCCTTTCTCTTTTTATTTTATTTTCACCTGTCTTCCTTTTTTTACTACTACTTTTCTTCTTTCTCTCCCCTTTTATTATTCTTCACGTTTTTTCCTCCTTCTTTTATTGTTGTTGTTGACCGTCTTCTTCTTCTTATTCTTCCCCTCCTTCTTATCCATCTTCTTCTACACCTTTTCTTCTTCTACTTCATTATCTCCTTATTGAACACATGCCTTCAACTCTTCACTGATATGTCCATGAGGAATGGCTACACAATCAAGAAATCAATTACCATCGCGCCCCTGAGTCTAAGGGGGTATAAACTATAAACATATGTGGCTTACACCACTTGCTCTTGTCTCCCTACCATTAATGTTTGCACATAAATATACCACAGCTGCAATGGAAAGACCGACACTGTCTTGACCAACACTAGTTTGACCAAGCGTTATGTTATTCTGATTAACCAATATTTTGTCAGTTGATTTGAGTAGAGGACCTGGTGTTACTTGTTTCAATGTCCGATGTCGACATAATCTTCGAATGTCTATTTTCGTTTTGGTCTTAATTAGAGATTAATGAATTAGCAATTTTATAAAATGTTCTGTATAAACAATGTCGGTAAAGTTCCTTATATAGTTCCAAACTTCACATTCCATGATACCAATGAAGTATCAAGTGTCGATGAAAAATCGTTTTGTTTGACAATGGCAGTATATTTAGAATATGTGGATGAAAGTAGTTTTGTGCAACAAGTTTCAATTTGACCTGACGTAGTTTACAACATTGACTATCATCAAGAGAAGAAATAGAATAAAAAACATGCGAATAAATCCATATGCTGACGATTTAATGATGAGAGAAATACACAATACATTTCTATAATCCATAACATTCCTTATGAATAAGAAAACCCTAAGTGTTTTTTTTATGAACATGTTGATTACGTATTTACGTTCAATGTCACTTTTATCTTACATTTTTTTTTCTCGGTGGACTTACTTATTTTCCGTTTACATTCATGGTACTTGGATTGGTACAGTTTCTTTTTACGGGAATATAACTTTGTGCTCATATCACTCCAGTATCACCAGATTACAGTGGCTTTACCTGCATGTATATGGCGCTCACAACGAATAAAAAATAAAATATTTCGAATTGCATTTTGAGTGATATTATTATGCCTACGATAACATTCACTAATTCTCTCGGTGGTGAGTAATATTTTCAGAGTAAACGATGGGCACATAATTATGCATCTCAATTTATGTTACGACGAGCCGCTGACCACTAGCTTTAATTCATCTTTCCCTGCCCCTCTCTACCCTCTAGCGTCACCCCTCACCTTGTTCGCTGATTGGAGTTCATCCGATTTCGTGATTTCTTTCTTTTCCGTCCTTCATTGTACTTCTACTTCCAGCGCTGACAAACGAGAGCGATAAAGCATAACCTGGTTAAGACTAATTAGTGTCAAGTTGCTCACATCAGGCAGGATTTAATTAAAGAGTTTGTTCATGGGATCTATCTCCCAGCTTTGATAATGTTTTTTTTGCAATCCCCAGTGAGAGAGTGTGCGTTGGATGGATACAGCTTGGTAAATAGATCCATCGCGAAGTTGAGACATCAAGTCGCATACCGTTAATATATCAACCATTAAAGGGTCATGGGCAAGCTGAGCATGTGAGAATATGTTTCTTATGTGTGAAGGGAAGGAAATTAAAAAGAAAAGTAAAACATGGTTGAAGTAACACAAAATTGTAGAAAATATGAACACCCCAAAAGAGGTCTGGACGTACATATTTTCATCTAAAAAGAAAGAATTAGACTTAAAAGCCCTTTTAAAGGGTAGGGTAAGATTAAACATGGATTAAAGCGTAATCTTAAATGTAGAATAAAGGATATTATTGCAAGATCTTATCCAACCAAATTATGTATTTGTAAACAAAAAAATGCAGCTTTCATGGAAATATTTGATATTTCTATTTAACTCATCCAGGAATGAAACTTGCTACTGATAAACATTGACAATAGTTGTCTACTGTCTACTGAAAAGCAGTCAAAAGAAGAAGTAATGAAACAATGCGACATTTTTTCTAGTGATGTGCGTGAAAGACAATAGCTAACGGGGGCTTTGCCCTGCTCATAGGAACCAAGCGACCCCAAGCCCCTTAACCCCATTTTCCCAGCTATCTACGCCCACTAACGACATGACCTGTTACCCGGTGATGCCTGTAAATTGATGGTGATGTATCGCTTCGCCCTGGGTGTAACGTCATGACAGTGATTTGATTAGTGGAAGACTTCTCCTACACGCTACAGGCCAATCTCCTCTTCCATTCCATCGACTTCTCTTCTGTAAGACACCCCTAACCATTACCGTTTTCCCTGCTTTGCATATAATATCTTTACAAAGCAATTTACCTATTTCCATTGGCACATTGTTATAGAGTGCCAGTGAGGTTGACATATCGAGCATCAACTGAAATGACCGTCACTTGATGCGAAGTAAGTTATTAAACGAGACCAAAAATTATAGAACTGTCTGTGCTTTTTTCTTGTATCATTGTTCTGGTTGTTAAAAGATTGAATTTGTAGCATTATTATGTACATTTTCCTTATCTCAATGGTAAAATTATATTCATGCCGTACTAGGGCTATTAGTGGCTCGAACGTACAGGTGTGTTTACAGGTCAACCTTTTTCCTTATATTGGTTCATCCCATTTTGGTTCATCCTAATTTGAGAGAGGGGAAGCCAAACCCTAATTATTAATATTAACTAATCATTGATGTTCTTAGCACAATCATCATGCTGAAGGAAAATGTTTTGTCTACAAAGGTGACTCAATCCTGCTTGTTCGATTGGGCCGCCCCCCCAAGCATTAGATCTGACGCCACACCCCAAATATTGATTTTCTATTATTTCTTAACTGTTCTCGGATATAAATAAGTAAGATGGACGTACTTACACCGCATCCCCATCAACACGGATGACTTCATGACTTACAATTTGTAAGTCGAGAACGACTGTCAAGGGTGAACTTTGCAATCTTCCTGCCCTCCCAGCCTTCCCAGCCCCATCCCCTCGCTCATCACATTTTATTTCTATGTATCTTATTCTGAATATCTTTCTTATCGTTTGTTGTCAATATTTCTTTTCATTTGTACACTGGTCATATGCTTTTTGTTTTTTTTTATTTAGTTTTTCGGCATTATCGATATTTTTATTCCTATAAAGCTCCAATATTTACGTCCGATTCTTTCTCCCTCCATCCTCATCTTTCTGTCTGTCCCCTTCCTCCCCCCCCCCATTTCCCCTGTCTATCTATCTATTCATCTCTCGCTCTCTCTCTCTCTCTCTCTCTCTCTCTCTCTCTCTCTCTCTCTCTCTCTCTCTCTCATCACCGACAACCGATCAATAACAAAGTCGGATTTAGATACTTATTTACACTGGTTTCGAGTTGTTATTTCCGGATGAAACTCAAATTGTGGCCGATTTATATTGATCGATGCAAATTACAGACAATAAATGCAGTTTTTTACCATGAAGGTTAAACAAAAAGAAATGCATCTCTTGTAATTAAATGTCGAATGGTGTGACCCATTCTACAGTGCTGTCTTGTAAGTATAAAAATAAAGATTCTAGGCATCAGATTGGTAAAAATTCAGGCATGAAATTCACTACTGACTGCCGGGCATGCAGTATAGTGAAAAAAATTGACGGAGCATGTTTATATTTGCGCGTACAATGCAAGGACGCAATGGATACAATAACTGGATTTACATTGCAACCAAAAAGAAGTTAGGCCTACTCTTATTGGCCAGATTCTCATGAAATAAATAGTATCAAACTGCAATCTAATGAAAATTTCAATTAGTAAATATTTCTACGAAACTCGGTTGGGGGCTGTTGAGGTCGTTGACGTTCGAAACTAATCTTTTATGTCCGATACACATCAAGAGTACCTGGTTGACAGTTCAGAGGCCCCTTTCGCGATTTGCCTAAAACTCAATATCCCATCTGTTTAAACCTACATCTTTTAGAGCGTACAATCTATTAAGTGTTCCTTTTACTTTAAATTCTTTCCCGCGTAAGGAAGCTGTCTTTTTTTGTTGTATACTCAAGTTTCCTTTCTGCCAATCTACCCGCTGTCATCCATCAATTTCATCCTTCATCCCAATCGCCCAATACATTGTGACTCGATTTAATTTATCATGCCGTCATGTTGCGTCGCCGTATCAAGCGTATTACAGGAACCAGGAGTTGGCTTGTTCGTCAAATTTAAGAGCGAATGGAATAAAAGCTTTCACTCTAGACGCGGGTTCCGGTACCGTTTTGGGAGTAATAAATTAAGACATATCGATAGCGACAGATCGTCTGCACTGACAGCTCAACCTAACTGTAGCGCAGGGAGTCGTTTGTGGAAACCGTCATAAGTACAAAATCACCGACATCCTATTGAAATGCTGGCCAATTGTTATCGGCGAACTGTTTCGGTTTCGTGAAACGATGCCCAGATTCCCAGGGTTCTAATTATCATCCACCTCCAAACTCTCCAGTAAATCATCCGAAAAATGTTTGTTATATTTGATATCATCCAGCACTATTACATTACAATAGTGTGTTAGGTAATACCCTCATCGACCCTGTAGGCTCAGGACATGAAAAGGTTGGCGTTCTTCCATTAAAAAATGTAATATCGAGTATCTTCAATTTCATTGGTTCTTGAGATGCGAGGAAGTGTCGACTCATCAAAAATAAAATATATACGGGAGTTACATGATAAAAGTGTAATATAACCCTTTCAAAATTTCCTTTAAATATGTCATGAATTTTCCTTACTGCACAGCCGTTTCAATGCAGATTTATGGACAAATAGTCTCCCTCTTCTCTATATCTTACTAGTGGCGTCGGTGAAAAACCTTGTCGGCAAATCGCAAAAAACTACGAAATTCTTTTCCTTTCTGGATATGTTTTAGAGCATCTGTCAACCAATATGACAATCCGACGATCACCTTTTACACTTTTCAGCAAATTTGATTATCTGTCGACTTTCCCGCTAATTTAGCAGGCGTCAGTTATTTCAGCCCAAAATTAACACCGTAATCGATACAAAATGATATTTTATAACAGCAAAAGTAATGCTTATAGGACTCTTAGTTTAATGAAAAAAAATCATACTATATTGATTATATAAGCCTACACCTTTACACTATCGTGTTAGCGTGTATAAGAGTAATCAATATTGTATACATTGTTTGAATAAAGCAGGAACACAATTTTGATAGGCAATCAAATTTATTATCTCAATTCATGATTGACACTTGGAGAGGCCGATGATTATGTACGCTGTCATGTCAAGCAAGATTACGAACTGTGGCGGAGAGAGAGAGAGAGAGAGAGAGAGAGAGAGAGAGAGAAAGAGAACGCCCCCACCCCAACCCCCCCCCCCCCCGGGGGGTTGGAGGCGCACCGGTCAATCTAGGTTCATACAATGTAAATGAACGAGGGCCAATGATTGGGTTTCAATGCTGTCACATAAATATCCCAATCTAAATGTAACATTATCCTAGTGTTTCAAACTGGAACGATTCTGCGTTTTAAAGCATAAATAATCAAAATTAATAAAGGCAGGAAACTAACAAAAATAACAGAATGAGAGTATTTATTTTAAAAATAAGTTCTGGATGCCTTTTTACTTATTTAAGTTGAGTTTTTATAAGCAAAACAAAACAAAGAAAGAGAGAAGGATCACATTTTTCTTTGTTATTAAACGACAAATCTTTGCTTGAACCTTTTCGAAAATATGTTCACAATCAAAAGAATAGAAAATGTCTTCTTAATCAAGACATTCCATGCAGGTTGTTCTACCATACCTTTAATATTGCCCTCAATTTTTTTCCCTCAAACAACAAGTCGCCCTCATCTGCTGAAAGCTTGGAAGTCGGGCATGTTAACCGAGACTTTTCGACCCTGTACCATCCAGAGATTTGATGCATTCCAAAATAAGACATGATATGCGTCCCCGGAGGATCGTGTAATTGAAAATGCTCTAAGAAATGAACTATGATAATAGTACCTGAGCAAAGTAGATGAAGCACATGCTGATACAGATTTCAAGCCATGTATGGCACTCTTCATATCGAATGAGAAGAGCGTAAGATCTTGATTACACGAAGATAAAATTAACTTTCGCAATCAGGAAAGGCAACAACATCTCTCCCGTGTCACCAGTTGTATCCCCTTTAGTTGCTTGAATTGTCAGTACTCGCGGGGATGCAGTGGAGACACAAAAGTATCACAGGATACATCTGGAAGTGCACACCTAAAAAATTATCAGAGTTTTAAAAAAAGCGAAATTATATTAAAGTTTTCTTTTGATTTAACAAACAAAGATAAAATTGTTTTAAAACAGTTTGCTGTTTATCAGATTATTATCATTAAAAAAAAAAAATGAACAATTGGTTTAGAAAAGCATAAGTTTAAAACAACATCCAATTTTAGCGTTCCATATATGGAATGGTAACTAGCCGACACAATATTTTAGACATTTTTGACATCGATAACGAAAGTGATTGACAGGAAACAAAAATAAACTTTTCCCGTTTCTTCACAAAGGGTGGATTATGACGAAAGGAATTCGATTACGTTAAGTTATTTATGGGCAAACTGCGGCACAAAAGCTTCTAGATTAAGTATATTGTTAGCAAAACACAATTCGTTCCGAAAGAAGGCGCAATTTTTATGTCTGGATTTTCTCTTCTTACATTACGCGACCAGTCATTACCTGATTAATCCATGAAACTGTAGACCCACTCGTTCAATTTCGCGTGAGTACAATAGAAACCTTAGCCCTACGCGCCACAAAAATTGAGCTGTAACAAAAGACATCCACTCGCCCACGAGAGTTTTTCAGTGGTCCAAATCAGAATGATGGTCCATTAGATTAAGGTATGATTTTTCAAGCACTTGTTGCAAGACTGTTTTAACATCTACGTTTGATTTCCTCGCACGTTTTGTTTTCGTCCAGATCTCCACAGCTCAAACGTCTCACAGCCCGATGAGTGCGCAAGTATATTTTGCTTGATTTTTAAACCTGCTTGAATACTTAAGCAAACACCAACTCAAACATTTTGACTTGTATGTCATGAACGTATTTTACAATATCAATAAATATGTTGATTCAATTTCATAAATGTGACATTTCTTATCGCAAAATCATCATTCTGCTTTCCCCTGGCAGCTTTCCTGGTATTTGTTAACTTCATACTTGTCATTGCGTATTGAATGGGAAAGAGAACGCGGTGTTAATCAGCGAAATGTGAAAGAAAACCAGTGATTAAGGATAAATAGAGGCATGCCAGACCATGACAAAACATTCGTTTTTTTTCTTTAAAAAAAGAAACACTTGTCAGTAAAGTTTGTCTTTTGTTTGCGTCAGTAAGATGCAAAATCAATTTCAACAACATGAAAGTTAATTTGTGTAGAGGGATACAGCATAGCACTTTGTCTTGATTGCATATATGCAATCTCTAATCTTCAAAGCTTCCTATGGCATTGGCAGCGGAAACATGTATTACATTACCGAGTAAAAATATCTCCAGTTTTTTTTTGGAAATATATTTGAAGTTTTTCTTGTTCTTTGTATAATGTTAGCCGGTTACAGGTGTTTGTGAGCGCCGGGAAATTGTGGAATATATTAAAAAAAACTATGATCCTACTCGTACAAAGAAATAGACCATTTTATACATGAGATCCATTACAAGCATTTATGCTGAGTGGGTTCTATTCCAGGAAATTATAAAGCGTTTAGCAATATCTGTTTTGTTGGATCAAAATGGTCTTCTGACAAGATCACCTATAAGCGGGAACATAAAGTCGTTGACCGATCATTAAGCAGGCGAGTTGACTCAGAAGCTTACGCGTCTGTCCCAACTCCCAAGGAACAAAATGGAAGAAGAAGTAGAAGAAGAAGAAGTAGAAGAAGAAGAAGAAGAAGATAATTATTGCGGTTTGAGATCCAGGCCAGATGGATGACTAAAGCCCACGTTATGTGTCAACTTGCCCCCCCCCCCATCCCCTCGTTCCCTATTCCATAGATGCGGGCTAGATTACAGGGGAACGGAAGTCCCAATTGTCAGAGATTCCCTAGCTATGCACGCTAAGACACCTCTGTTCTCTCAGTAAAAGACAACTGGAAAAACTCGGTGTGGTAGTACACCTGTACTCCCCAATCAGTTATGCCTGGAGGAGAGATCTACAGGTAGAAGGGAAATTGAGTTCACTTTCCCCTTTCCAAGCACAGGTGATTTTGAAGAAAAAAAGAAAGAAAAAAAAAAGATGACCATTGTAAGACAGTAAACCTTACAAGTCAGAATATGGCAAATGAAACATTTTTCTTGGGTCTAAATCAGTAATACCATGTTATAGACAGAGCGAAAATATTGCTTGTCTAGACAGTACTTATGAAAGTATGTCAATGAATAAAGGTTATCTTGTCTGGTTCCATGTCCGATTTTAGATTGATAACAAAAACTATCATTTATATCCGATACTATCATCTTTTCATCTCGCCCACAATTTGTATTAACAGGAAGGCTGCTTGATATGTTCTAAACTCGCACTTCTTCCCCATCTTTTTGGCCACCATGCTGACTTGAAGTTAAGTCCACAGCTCTGGATAACCTTTTCTCATATTTTTGGAAGGGTTGAATTTGCGGTTAGGGTAATGGTTACAAAAAGGAGACCAAAGTAATTTAGCCTCTCTGTCCGTCTATTTCTGTGTGATTTGAAAGTTGTAGAACCAAAGACCATTATACGCTAGCGAATATGTGTGTGCGTATGCGTGGGTGTGTATGTGTGTGAGTATGGGGGAAAGAGAGAGAGAGAAAGAGAGAGAGAGAGAATATGAACAGAAGTGAAAGAGGGATGCACGCGCTAATAAACGCACACCCACACGCGCACACACATATACAGAAAGAGAGAAGACGAGAGATAGAGAGAGAGAGAGAGAAAGAGAGAGAGAGAGAATTATTGAAAATTATACTTGTTTTGATACGCTGATGTTACGGTTACTATCAGCTTCCTATCATCTCGCCTAGCAATCTTGGTATCAGACATCTTTCCATTTAACAGTTTCATATTTCTATCTTATCGGTCAGCATCGCGCTTTTCTCGATTGTAGGGTTTTGACTGATGATAAGTGTGGCATTAACCCGGAGAGCTATCTTACGGTAATTCTGGGTAAGAGATGCTGATACACCTGTCACACACACGAAACCAACACAAGACCGAAACGAGACCGAACGGAATATTACATTGCCTCCGAATGGCGCCGGTTACGAGTCGGTCTGGCGGTGTGACTGAGGCAAGGGGGGGGGGTAATAATGCAGTAACGTTTGTAGTGGTAATGATGGCGGCGATGGGGGAATATTTATAGCAATCATCTATTTGCCACGAGTTATCTCTTGTAATCTCTTAGCATTTGTCAATGCTGCCAGTCTCCGGATGTGTTTCAAAACGTCCTTGTTCAGCCACTCATGGTTATTTTTTTTATTCATATACATATTCTTTCCCACCAGTATTTTTCTATTTTTTTTAATTGACTTGATCCTGTTATTTCTTGTTTGTTTTAAATGTGTCATTTGATGAACCATTGTCATTATAAAAAAAAAAAAAAAAAAAAATCACAAATAATATGTTTATTTAATGTATTTAAATTGTTTCACACAGGCCCCGATGGAGCTTGTAACTGTTTTGGGCTTTTTTATCAATTTAATTCAATTCCCATACATGAACTATGAGCATGAATACGAAGTATTATATACCCCCTGGGTGGATCCAGAGGTTTGCTGCCCCCTTCAGTATTGAGGGCGGGGTGGGGAGGGGAGGGGAGGGGAGGGGGGGGTCCTGAAGAGGGTGAAGGGATTCTCTGAAGAACTTTGTAAAAATATCGGGATTTATTTGTATTCCTATTCCCCTCCCATGAGGGAGCACGCTGACGGTTTGCGGGATTCCCTAATACCCTGTGAAAGACAATGACAGAAATACCCCCTCCCCTTTTTCGTACTTATGACAGCCCTGAATCGGCCCCTGAAACCCGTTCCCATCCATCCCCTTTCCATCAGCACCAAATCATTAGCAATGGCAAATGAGAAAACAAAAATATGTTAAACTTTTCCAAATGCCTTGACGGATATTGTTGCACTGACTGATACGCATCTCAAGCGTAGCATTACTTGGAGTGAGTGAGAAAGCATTGCAGGGATGATCACATCATTACAAAATGGATTCAAGCAATTTCCACATTGGTAACACAAGTCGTCTCCATCTATATGACTTCATGAGCATTTTATCAATTCTGACTATATATGTATGATTAACTTATTTTGATGTTTTATTGTAAGCTTTTAATATTCAGGACCAGGATGTAAACGAGTCCTCTCTGATCGTGTTATCTGATAAAATATGTTCAAATAAATAAATTAATGAATTAATACATGATTTATGTTCAGACAAGTGTCACCTTTTTCAACCAGCAACTGTTTATTAACAATTATTTATATACTTCGTATAATATGTTCCAATTACGTTAATGAAAAGGGGAATCTTTGAAAATGTCCTATTAACAGCAATACAATCATTTAATATATTTATACAACTGCTTATTATTAATTTGTAATCATATATTTAAACTCGGTTTTTCATCTTTTAACACCATCGTAAAGACAACCCAAAATCAATTCATTGGCAATGTACCAGTCTTTCGTGTATCCCATACAAATGATATTCGAATTACGAAATGCGTGGTTGTAATGATTGTACATGCATTTCAATGGTTTCATTTTCATTTTCAGTTTCAATTGCTGATGGATGAGGTAATGGAAGTTGCCTCATGTTGAACATTTTTCAGATCATGTTATGTTTACCCACAAATGAATCATTCATAAATGTTGCTTAAAGAGAAGGCTGAGTTTCTGGGAAGAGGTGAAAAATAATTTGTGAGCATTACTCATTCTTATTATGCAAGTGTGTAAGAACATCAGTTAAGACATGTTCCTGAAAAGCATGGCTCTTCAAATGCCTTCATATTCTAAATATGCATGTAACATCGTAAAAATCGGGGGGGGGGGGGGGGGGCCCGGCTTTTTACGCCACGTGTTCGTGTAGTCCCATATACATCTTTCTGTGCAAGTGTTGGTAACTTTACCAAGACTTGCCAAATTTCTTATCATTTTGAAGATTCCAGAACCTTGCAATACACACAAATTCTTATATACTAGATGATCAACCTTTTCTGGTCGGTTCCACACCGTTTCTTTCACAATGCAATCGCATGACCAGAACTCAACTTCATTTTTAACATTTGATGAATGTTAAAACTTTCGTCATATTAAAATTGTGTTATGTCGTTTTTTTTTAATACATTTCGGCAAACTACAGTGTATCATGACAAACGAGGACGAATATATCAAGTACCATAAACACCATTCTATGTTCGTTCGTACTCTTCCTCAAAAGCACTATCAACGCAAAAGGTCAATTGTCAATGTATGGCACCACCGTCAGTTTTTTCTTTTCTTTGATTTTGTTGATGAATGGACAAACACGTACATCCGCTAAATCTGAAACGTTGCAGGGCTGCCGTTGTATTCGAATGTGGAGTAATGAAGCTGTAACTGGCAAAAAGAAAAAATTCTTTGTTATCGAAACCTTTCTCTACAAATGACTTCAAAAACGTCTTTAAAGTTAATTAGCTGTGAAAGTCATCACCATTGTGAAGAAGGCAAGTGTTACATTGCAAATTTCTATTGAATTATTTCGTAAGAAAATCTTTATTCGTTGACCTTAATGATTTAATAAAGATCCCAACATCACGAATATCTAAAATATGTATAGAGACAGGGAGGCCGGGGCACAGGGAAAGAGAGAGAGAGAGAGAGAGAGAGAGAGAGAGAGAGAGAGAGAGAGAGATTGATTCTGAACGAGTAGACAATCTTTTTTTAATATGTTGTGTGATTTTCTTATTTGTGTTAATGATTGGCATTAAAAACAGATCATGTTAAATTATTATACCAATAATTATGAAAACAGAGTTGACAGTTGATTATAGTTCCAATCAAAACCCCATTTAAAATCAAAATTATATTTCGAAACATTTTACAGGTGGAATATCTCTTCAAAATTAGAAAATGGCAATAACAGAGTGAATGAAAACTGCATTTAGCGATAATGTAAACACATTGTTTTGTTTACATGCCGATGTAATGAAACAGAAATTTCCTTTTGATCAGTCTTTGATCACTTTTGCGGTCCAATTCATTAAAAATTTGTGAAAGCAACAAAGCCACGTACGTATCACATCTCCCAATTAAGAATACAACACCGTGACGTACATTTGAAATTAAATTTGTTCTACATGGCAGAACCTATCTAAATGTTCCAGCGAATTGGCGGAAAACAACTTCATTTATTGAATGAAAGAATGAATGACGATAACGTCAATAGCAACCTAATAGTGAAGCTGTATTGATCGGCTGTTTGGGGTAGAAATCAGATATGATGACGTGTCTCAAGGTAATTCAAAAAATGTTGCAGTAGCTTGTTGGCTCAAAAGTGATTAGCACATTAGACAAGCAATGAGAAAAATGTGATAAGTACTCTACGAGTATTTCTCTTTACAGGTAAAGATCAGTTTTGGAAACACCCCCCTCTCAAAAAATGAAATGAAAGCTATTAGGCCAACAACAAAAAATCATTTGGTTGCCCTCGACCGCCCGCTCGTCAGTTTCGGGCCGCCCGTATTAAAAAAAAAAAAAATAATAATAATTTTTAAATTCATTTTTTTTGGGGGGGGGGGGGGGGGGTGGGGGGGGGGGGGGGGCGGGGAGCAATCTTAAATGCCAAACATAACATTTTATGCATTTACAAGGATCGAAATGCGTCCCGTTGCCAGTTTGGTCTTTTCAATACGCAATTCTGTATTTATTAAACTTGCCATTTTCATTTTTCTATGTCAAAATGTCGGTCATTCAAATCAGGTTCTGAGCATTCTTAAACTCATTTTAAATAATAATAATAATAATTACAGTGCTTATATAGCGCCTAACACTTACTTTGTCAGAAGTCTCTAAGCGCTCTACAATAATGCAGCATAATGCCCATCGTACTAGTTTACAGGAGGGATTAGACCACCCTGCAAGGTCACTGGACAGGTGGTTACATTGTATCTCATCAAATAAGCCCTCAGTTAACATAAGATAAAGAGGATCATGGGGGACCAATGGTCACCGATTAGGCATTGTTTGCTATTTAGAGGGCGCAAGTAGTACAATGGAGATTTAAAAGGTGCTGTATTTCAAAGCCAAAAATACTTTCTGTATTGGTCTTGATATTCATTGTACATTAAACTAGTCTTTTACCATATTAAAATGTTTTTATAGACTTTGTTTGTTTAAACGCTTGACATCCCAATGATTTTTTTTTATGGAAATTATTATTATTATTATTATTATTATTTTTTAAATAGGGAAGCAATTTTTTTTTTTTTAAATCAAAAAAAGAAACACAAAAAATGAAGTTAATTTTTTTTTTTTAATTAAAAAAAAAAAAAAAAAAAAAATCCGCCCGCCCGCCCCTACTCCAGAAAAGCAATCGAGGACAACCAAATGATTTTTTTTTGGCCTTATTACCAATCATGTGAAAGAATGTGTTTTGACTAATACGTGATGATACAAATTTTGCCGGGAAACCGCCTACTAATTGGTTTATTTGGTAAATTATTATATCTATCTGGACCGGATACATGCACGTGTCGCGTAGTCCCAAATAATTTACCAAGACTGGGCCAAATTTCTTATCATGTTGATGATGCCAGAACCTTGCAGTACACACCAATACTTAAATGCTTGATGATTAACCTTTTCTGATCGATTCCAAAACGTTTCTTTTACAATGCAATAACATGACCAGAACTGGTCTTTACCTTTAAGACTGGGCGTTTGAAATCTCTGGAAAAATTTATTTTCTAATATTCCATTAAAAGATTAAAATCATTAAAAGTACATGCAGATGAAACCGGAGACGGAGGTTTATTAATCATTTTAATGAGCCTCCGAGGGTTTCATATTCCTGCGCAGAATGATAATTCAGAACTAATGTGTGTGTACAATTTTGTTTATGAATTTAGTTTGTATGTAAATATTATTGTCTTTATTGATATATATTCCTATCCTGCAGCAATAGGGAACGAATATGATGTTTGTACAAATTTATTGCTTCTTACTCTAAACCCAAAATTGGAATATTTTTATCAATAATCTGTCAATATCATTCATAATTATTTCTTTCATTATGACCGGGCATGGTGGCTCAGTGGTTAGAGCGCCCGCCTCATGAACGGGAGGTCGTGGGTTCAAACCCCGGCCGAGTCATACCAAAGACTTATAACAATGGGACCTTCTGTCTCCTAGCTAGGCGCTCAGCATCATTAGATTGGAGAAGGGTAGTAATAACATATTATGTTATGCAGGGCCCGCTGGAAGAGCAGTTTCATAACTGAAGTGGCTACCCTGGGTAAATCAAACGTTATTATTATTATTATTATAACATACGTGCGGCGGTGGAAAATGTATCTCGGATTCACTTTTTTCAATCCTTTAATGAATTTTTTTTTAAATGAGGGAATCGACTTTTTAATTCAAGTAATCAATATAAAATAATATCGTACATACGAAATTATGAACAAATATTAATAAGATTTGTATTATTTGTTACATCAGTCACTGGGTATTTAAAATTACTGTTGACTTGACAAACAGATGGATTATTTTGTCACTTTATGGGCGTCATTGTAAAGCAGTCTTTTAACTCAATGATCTACCTTGCCTTTTACAGAATATTGAATGATCGTATGACCCTGGATTGTTGCGAGATTTCCAGATGGTTATGACACCTCAAGATGTCTTTACGACAGAGATAAATCAATGAATAAAATAATAAATATCATCTCTCTGGTAAAGATTGCGACTTAATATCATTATGTGCAAATTAAATTTGTATTAGTGTTGGCTTTTGAAACGAATCGGAGAAAATGAATTGTATTAGAACAAAGACAACAGAGACAACAACCGTAGCAGCAACAAACCTACACCACCAACGACCAAGACGGGAATGAATCGATCGGTGAATCAAATTCAAAGGGCGGATAGATCTGGAGGTAAATAGAAGATTGAGCAACAGAGAGTAATTTCGATCCTTTCTGTTTGCCGGCAACAAATAATTGGTTCGAAATTTCACCCAGAAAATATAGAGCGGGCCAAATCGATAGATGCTCACAGACACTCAAGACCCGTCTCGCCTCTGACGTCATGAGGACGTCATCTATGCGGTGATTTTTATTTTATTTTAAATATTGTTGTTTTGTTGTTCTGGAGTCCCATGTCATTGATCGTTGTACCATTGTACGTTTTGTGCAATTATTTTTTTGTCAAGTGGGTTTCACCTTATCAACAAAGGATGATAGGGTTGAGATGTTCTGACCTAATAGTAATCTCAGAATTGGCAGTTGATGTGGAAATTCGACTCAAGGAAGAAAACAAATATCGATCTTTCACCTCGGGGAAGAACAATTGATGTGATTGCATTTTGATCGATTGGTAATGTGTCCTAGTAATCAATATAATGGTATTGGATCTGTGAAATAACAGTCCATGTCCTTAAAGTTCGTCCCTGGCAAAGGTATCATAACATTTAAATGAACAAGTATTTTATACGGTGATTCTCTAGATTCTTTCTCACTTATCCCCTATGAGCCACATTTCCCCTCTCTCCCTCTCTCCCTCTCTCTCTCTCTCTCTCTCTCTCTCCTTCTCTCTCTCTATCTCTCTCACTCTATCTATCTCCTTCTCGCTATCTCTCTGTCTCTTTCTGTCTCCGATTCTCGCTCTGTCTATTTCTCAGTTTTTCTTTCTCTTCCCCTTCTATCTCTCTTAGTTATCCACTCTCTCTCACTCTCTCTCCATCTCTCCTTCTCTCTCTCTCTCTCTCTCTCTCTCTCTCCTTCACTCTCTCTTTTTCCCTCACTCAAGATAAGGAAGATTGTACGTGCGCATAATTTAAAGCAGTCTGTCTACGTGCCATCATGTACTCGGTCAGTACCACTTCATACGCTATAGGGATGAAGAGGAGTCACCTCATGATGATATCCTTTTGGCGAAGAACTTTACATTTTATTCCCCTCCCCTTCCCTTTTAATATCCAAATTCATCGCAATGGGTATAATTCGAATGACTTAAAGCCTCAGACTTCTCCCGGATGATTACTAAGTAAACAGAGATGTTTAAACAGCGAGGCATTGGCTTTAAATGTTACCTCGATACGCTTAGGGGGACATACTCCTTAAATGTTACCTATTTCAATTTACCTATCTTCTTCTCTATCTGTCCCCGTCTCTTTCTTCCTCTCCCTACAGTTCTCACCCTCCCTTTTCCCTTAATTGTTTTTCTTTTCAATCCCCATCTTTACACTCCCTTCGCTGTCTTCATTTATGTATTGATGGCCCTTTAAGCCACTTATATGCTTACATGCTTCTGTAACATTATTTTTTGTTTACTCTTCTTCTTCTTCTTCTTCGTCTTTGTCTGTTTCTATCTCTCTTCTCTCCCCTCTCTCTCTCCCTCGTTCGTTCTTCTCTCTATCCCTCTGCTCTATATCTGCATATCTCTTTCTGACTCCCTCTCTCTGTCCAACCCCTCTCTCTCTCTCTCTGTCAAGTTGCCAAGAAAAGCACATACCTCAGTCCTTGCTCTTTACATGTATAGATGACCCTTAACGCCCTTTCCTCCACCTCCTTCACCTCAGTCGCTTCCTCTTTCTACTTTCCCCTATAACTCCTTCGTCATGTTTCCCAAAATAGATCATTGAACCTGCATCTTAATTTCCCTTTGCTACGACATGATTCGGTAATCGAACATTTCTGTTTTAGCATATCTTTCTGGTAGAACTCTTCTCCAAGCCCCCACCCCCCTTTTCACAAATTACAAAAATAAAAAAAGCACTTCCCCCAAAAACAGAAAACAGGTGTGCTTTGAAGGTCACATGGAATTTGAAGGATTGTCAGATTGTGTTTATAATTATTGGACCAATAAATAAACGAATGTAGACGAATATTGATCGGATAAGTTATAGCCCGAATGATTTCGCCGAAAGACCAAACATGGAGATATTATCCCCTGATCATATTTGAGATGGGTCGTACTTTAATATCGTATTTTGATTCAATCGAGGCCCAATAACATAATATTTAATAATGAATTGTTATCTCATTCGGAGACCAATATCAATATTGGAGGAACGTTCTTTGTAAGATGACAGTGAATAACTTGATTGCTATCAATAATACTTGTCCAACCTTTCGATATCAAAGTGAAGTCGAGGGCACGTGAACTTTTTTGGGGGGAAGTTATGATTCTTGGTTTCTCATCAAGCATGACAGCACCAATTGATGAGGAGTAGCATTGTAGGAAGAATGTTCAAAAAGACATGGCAAGGATTACAGAGATCGCATGATGAAATATGAGATTAACAAATACTTTCAGCCAGAAGGCATACAACTTTCAAAAAGATTTCTTCTTTTTTGCCTTTCTCTTTGTTTTGTTTTTTGCCGGCAGGCGAGTCGACTACATCACAATCAGGTTGGTTATGATTAATCTAGCATCTAGGGGTTTCCTTGAATTCACCTGTGCCTGGCAGAGTTTGTGTCTCTGTCGTAAAGACATCTTGAGGTGTCATAACCATCTGGAAATCTCGCAACAAACCAGGGTAATCCGATCATTCAATATCAAGTTCTACCTTGTCCATTTAATCATCGTAATTCCATTGACATGTATATGATAAAATCATCACCAGCTTGGTAGGCATCGGTGACAGCTTGGAATAGTTTGGAATGTCTTATTACAAGATCACAAGTTTGTATGTGTCACTTGTATACAATCTCGGATGGGATTGAGCGGGTGAGGAGGTGACATGGGGTGGGTTAAGAGGGGTAAGAAGAAGAATTGAGGGGAGCAGGGGAAAAAAGACTAGAAACGGGGAATGCTCGGGAAGATCGGAAAGACAATGAACGATGAATTGTAACACGGGTCTAACACGAATGTTAGCATCTTATAGCAGATTGTGTTATTATTGTATATAACACGTTTTGCACCCATCTAAGCGCTATAGAATTTAATTTCTTAACCTGGCCATCCGAATTAGGCTTGCCTGTACCCGGTGTTTACACATCTTTATTTCCTGGGGAGCATGGCAGGAAGGTGAAACTATTCAAGTGCGCACCAACATGACAAAATAGTTTACTAAACTACAATGGCGGTCATGGGTGGAGAGAAGCAATGACGTTAAAATACAAAACCAGGATTAACTAGAAGAGAAACCGGAGTGGCTGATGGGGATACGGGGAGATTTTGGAGGAGAAAGCAAAGTATGTTTTAATGTTGTCAATATTTTAGGGACCGTAAGAGCTATCACATCAGAGATCGTATTCTTCGCAGCGTGCATAGCAATATAAAATTACATTTCTTGTTGCCACCATGTCCACAGCGAGTTATTTATTTTAGTTGCCACTGTAGGCTTCGCGGCGATAAGTGGACTAAACTACTTATTTTAGCTTCAGGACGATCATTTGTAGTCATTTTGCTCATGGTCATTGTCAAAATTCTGGACACGGAAGTTGGCAGGAAGGTTGATACTCCTTGCACGACACAAATTGCGTCTCCCATTACATCTGAGATCAGGATAAACAATACGATATGAAAGTCAAATCTAGCTTGGTTTTGTATTTCCTCATATTCAGAACAATCGTGTAAAGCAATCTGCATCATCGAAGGCCAGAAGGATAAAATAGAATATCATATTTCTAAATTCTTTAATCGGTAAACGATCAGCTTTTTCATGCACTTACTTATATTTTGTTAATACATTTTTTCCTTCTTCTTATCTCACCCTTGATGAAAATCGAGATTGAACTCGTTTAAAATGACGTGATAAAAATATCATAGATACTTCAAATGCGTTAATGGTCCTATGTTTGATCGGTTTCGCCAGGAAGGTCTTGATAAAGGAGGTAAAACAAGTTTTTGAACAGTTCTTAATATAGATGATACGAGGAGTCGTGCGTCGTTAACGTAATAAGCGTTCTATGATAATCTTCATGAACTCTGGTTTAAAAAAAGGAATTGGCTCATAGATAGCAATTAAACAGGAAGGAGGGGGTACTTGTTTATTAGTTAGGGGCATTCAAGCTACATGAATATTTAAAACGTGTCGTTTCTATTCCATTTATCAGCAACAACAAAAAGCGCGATTAAAGAGAAAAAAGAGAGACGTTGAAAGAGAGAGTAGGGAGAGAGAGAGAGACAGACAGAGAGTGATATATATATCGATTGATCGAGAGAGAGAGAGAGAGAGAGAGAGAGAAGAGAAAGAAAGTGCGTGTGTGTTAGTGTGAAAGAGAGAACTGTTCAATAGGAACTCAATCAACCCAGCGGCCAATGACATCGTGATTGAGTCGTCAATTATTGTTTACCCAACAGGTGATAGCTCATTATTCTCTGAAAAGTGAATCGTTAAGCGGTGATCGGGGAGATTGGGGACGACCGGGGAGCAAGGAGGAACAGATGGATGAACTAGAGGTCAAGTATTGAATATATTCTTTGAAGGAGCCATCTTCAAGGAGCCCATATTTGAAATAGATCATTTTGTCTGTTGTTCACCTTTCTGAGTTTGAGCAGACGATATAATCTATGAACTAATAGAGGTAGATGAATACTAACCCGGAGATAGAGAGAGTGATATGCCTTACCCAAAATAGTAAAAGTTGGTGCAACATTATACATCGAAAGATGATGATCAAAAGATTAACGGAAATTACAAAAGGATGAAAAAAAATGATATATAAAATTGCCGTTTTTGCTTTACTTTCTTAAACCCTGGACGCCGAGGGTTGGGTGACATTCAACAATAATAAGCACTCTTTTTTTTACCTGAAGTGCAAATACATAACATCATGTCAAACTTGGGATAAAATTTCACCATGTAAACATTTCGAGTTTCTTATTACAAGCTGATTACCAAGAATATGAAGTTCGAAATGTCTTAAGTGTTTATTCAGTAGTAGGCTACGATCATACTTCCGACATCTTCCTTAAATGTTGATAAACCAATTTTGACAGACATCGTCAAAATTGGGTCGTAGGGATGCAAAATTTAGAGTGGGTCCTAGTTGACGTCTATAGGGGGAGCTTCGGGGGAGGCAGCGATGGGGATGTGGTAAAAAGAAATGAAGGGGGGAAGCTAACATCTGCCGTTAGCTAGATGTGCCTGCGGCCTGTGGCGTTAGCCACAAAGCTGTGTACGATTTTAAAAAGCATTCAAGATTCCCCTCTTGCCAGTTTATATAACGATCTGTTTTCCTTTTTGATTTTAGTTTCCTTAACCCATTCACTATCTACATACAGTCCCATCCCATCCTTCTCGTCTCTGTCAATAACTTGGGCAGAGTTTTACCTGCCACATAAAAGGGTCCTTAACTTGCATCTGGGAATGCAAAGGGTCTTATACTTTCGGGTCTATTGAAAGCACCACCGTCTTTAAGAAAATAAAAGATGTTCAATAAGGGCTTACAGCTCGGATGCATACCCGAGCAGAATCAGCTAGTGCTCAACAAGACCCGCAAAGGGAAAGAGCTCCATTAAGTTATTTCGTTTGTTTATTTAGTTTAGTTTATTGGATGCTTTGTTTCTAATAAAGTCAACATGGTCGAGACCGCCGAGCCATGAATTATTTACTGCGCCTTGTCCTAAAACCAAAGGGTGGCTTACTCTACCAGCCGCAGGCTACATTACATGTATGTTCGATTCAGGATTGCATTACAATTTCAAAAATTTAAATAAGCGTTTAATTTGCTTTCCCTTTCTTATTCACTCTCTATACAGTCCCATGCAAGGAATTTTCAGTCTGTAAACTACTTTTCAATATACAAACAAGAATAGCCAGCCATTTACTTGTCATAATAAAAGGCCCCTAATACTTGCATGAGGTACAGTGGCGGATTCAGAGGGGAGGGGGGGGGGGGGCACAGAGGGCACGTGCCCTTCCTGGTCAAAAAAAGTGTTGAAATCAGCCCCAAATTCGCCAAAAATGAACTGGAAAACAGGGACGTGCCCCCCGGCCCTCCGCCCCCAAAAAGAATTAGTGCGCATCCCCCTCCTCTCTCCCTCCCCCACTGATCGAATTTGCGGCCGGCGCGATTTTCAAATATTCGGGAGCAACAAAAAAAAGTGCTCTTACCCCCCCCCCCCCCCCCCGGATTATTCAGCGGCTGGCTGAGTCGTTGCGATTTTTTTTTAGACAAAAAAAAAAAAAAAAAAAAAATGTCCTCTTACCACCCCCCTGCTTATTCAGCGGCTGGCTGAGGTGTTGCGATTTTTTTGACCAAAAAAAAATGTCCCCTACCCCCCCCCCCCCCCTCGGCTTATTCAGCGGCTGGCTGAGTCGTTGCGATTTTTTTTAGACAAAAAAAACAACAAAATGTCCTCTTACCATCCCCCCCCGCTTATTCAGCGACTGGCTGAGGCGTTGCGATTTTTTTGGGACCCTCCAAAAAAAAATATATATATATGTTCTCTTACCCGTGCCCCCCCCCCCCCCCTCCTGAAGAAATTCCTGGATCCGCCCCTGAGGTAATACAAAAGGTCTTTCTCATTCAAGTCAATCAAATGCACGCCACCATATTTAAAATATAGAAGGGTTGAATACGCATAGCTGATCTAGATTCCCGAGAAGAATCACCCAGTGATCAACAAAGATACGTGAACTTGGACATGGATCAATCAGTTATTTTTTTATTTTTTAAATCTATTTATTCTGACGGGGTATTTATTGATTTCAACTATATTGGATGTTCTGTTTCAAGTGCCATAAAAACTACCGAGTCATGAAATATTCACTGCTTCTTTCCCTAAAATATTTGGTCTCTAAGGAGCAGTCATCTTTTTTTTTTGGGGGGGGGGGGGAGGTCGCGTGAAAGCCACAACAGAAAGTTCTTTGTATTTCATATCATCTCAAATCAATGCACATTATTTTGCAGTGAGCTAATTCGCTATGACTGGCATTGCTTTCAAGATGTTTGGCATCCTAGGAACCCGGATGATGATGAGGGCATATAATCCCATTAAACCGATCGTCATATGGAAAAATAATTTCATGGTATCAGATTCCCAGGCACGCAGAAGGGAAATGGTTTTTAAAATGCTTGTGCATCTATAACATCAAAGTTGCTTGTAATCAAGACGGCCGTCCTTTGACATGAATACTTTTCATCGACAAATGACGAAAGAACAAGCCGTAGAAAATAAATAATGATTAAAAAGCTGACTGGAAGTATAACAAGGCGGTGTGCGGAAATTCGTTCAGTTTTGATTGAAAACATTCGTTGCGCTCTCTCAAAATTGTGATGAGAAACCTCCAAAGCGATATTCCTGTTGCATTTCTCTATCGGTACAAGGAATTAAGATGAAACCCTTTAGGGCTTTCCTTTAAAGTTTTATTTTCATTATAAATGTACCATTTTGTATCCCTGTAGAGGACCGTATATATTGTCAACACGTAAACGGTTTCGTAGGGGCTGTCTGTGCTGTCTAGTCCACAAATCATGTTTCAATAAATGACGAGCTTGAGTCCAAAAAAGGGGGTGAATCTAAACTCGTTTCATTTCAACAGGAGTTAAACCCACTGTCGCGATTATGAATATGTTTATTTGAACCACGTTTTCTCAAGTTAAGTTTTGCTTTTTTGTTTGTTTATGGTGCGCTTTCCAGTTAATACATCAGGGTAAAATTAAATAAAAGCAACATATTCAAATGATATTAACGAATATTTTTGGATTTAGCTCCTTTTTGATTTAAACATCTAAAAGCGATGTTTCTAGAGCAAAAATAACAAATCTTTAAAAAAAAATCATTCAATCAATAAACTTTGCAAAAGATGATGAGAAACGATCTGTTTCCAGTATTAATGAGTTTTGCATTGAATCTAAGCCATTAAATTAATTATACGTGCAAGAAAGAGAAAGAGTCAATCGCAGTTTCTTTCCAAAAAGAGCAAAATCCACAAAATTAACATTATGAAGTATTTTGAGAAAAAATGGAATTCATTGTTAGATTTCTTAAAAAATGATAAAACTGATGTAAGACAATATCCCTATAGCAAAGAAAAAGGAACTGATAACTTACATGAAAAAGTGGTAATTGAAAATTCTTAGTTTACAAAGAACGCCCCCTTTTTACATGAATAGGTATAAGTAATGAACTACATAATATATAAATACTTGTATGTAAATTAATTTGAAGGTATACCAATATTTCCATCTCTACTTATATTATTTTGTAGCACAAGCGGTAAACATTGAACTCTGCGAGCAAAATGAAGCGAGAGAGAAATTAAATTCATAATTACATAGTAACAACACGAAGTCACACCACCTTTTAAAATGTCACGAAAATACCAACATTGGCAATTTTAAAAGGATGCTATCCTAAGAATGAAGAATATCGGCCATACAAAATATCAATAAAGACTTTTTCCGCCTATATATATATATACCAGCCTGAAGCAAACACACGGCACTTAAAAGCACACGGCACTTAAAAGCACTTAAAAGCACACGGCACTTAAAAGCACACGACGCTCCTTTGCGATTTAAAAGGAAAGTTAATGGTGCGGTCTTAGATTTTAAGTTTGTGATGTCATTCAATGCCTTCATTCATTATGATTTTCATTGATATCATTGTGTTGCAAAAGTCATCACTTTGGGGGAAAAAAGAGGAAAAGACTAAAACGAATGTTCCTTCAAAATAAAACCCATGCAATTTCCAGATGTTCGTAATTATATTCAGGGGCATACGCAGGGGGGGGTTTTGGGGTTCAAACCCCCCCCCCCCTTTTTTTTTTTTTTTTTTTTTTTTTTTTTTTTTTAAATAAAAATTAAAAAAAAAAAAAAAAAAAAATATATATACCCACGGCTAACCTAAATAAGGTGACCTTACCCCCCCCAAGAAGAAAAATATCAAATTTTGAAATTTTGAGACCAAAAAAAGAAAAAAGTGTCCGCTTATACCCCCCCCCCCCCCCCCCCCACTGAGCGACTTTTCGGCTGGCTGAGTCGTTGCGATTTTTTTGATCTCCAAAAAAAAAATGTCCCCTTACCCCCCCCCCCCCCCCCCCCCCCCCCCCCCCCCCCCCCCCCACTGAGCGACTTTTTCGGCCGGCGCGATTTTCAAATTTTCGGGAGCAAAATATTTTAAAACCCCCCCTTGAAAAAATCCTGCGTACGCCCCTGATTATATTAAATGGTTGAAGCTATATTCAATTGAATGACGACAGTTTTGGAACCATCAGTATCAGGGGCGTAAATCCGTACCGAGGAGTGGGGGGGGATGATCGGCGATAGCCATCACATACTAGCAGGAGCACACGCCCACACTAATTTACGCAAGCGCGCGCGATCGCGCACGCACAAACACACACACACACACACACACACACTCGCTCATTAGGGGTGTGTGGGTGATAGGCCTACCGCGCGAAGCGCGGAAGCTTAGACGTTTCGTTAAATTATTAGTAAAAGAAGACGATTTATTGTACCGTTCTCTACTGTTAACCCTTGTCTGAATGAATCCCCCCCCCTCCCGCGCGAAGCGCGAAAGCTTTGGCGTTTCATTAAATTATTATAAAAAGGAGACGATTTGCTGTACCGTTCTCGACTGTAAATCCTTGTCTGAATTCAGTTCCCCCCCCCCCCCCCCCTCCCGCGCGGAAGTTTTGGCGTTTCATTAAATTATAGGAGAAAGTAGACGATTTGTTAAATCGTGCTCGACTCTTAATCTTTGTCTGAATTCGGTTTACCCCTCCCGCGCAAAGCGCGGAAGTTTTGACGTTTCATTAAATTATTAGAGAAAGCAGACGATTCGTTGTACCGTTTTCGACTCTTAATAAGCCCTATTTATCTGAATTCAGTTTCCCCCTCTCGCGCGAAGCGCGGAAGCCTTGCCGTTTCCTTAAATTACAAGAGAAAGCAGACGATTGGGTGTACTGTTCCCGACTCTTAATTCTCGTCTGAATTCAGTTTCCCCTCCCGCGCGAAGCGCGAAAAGCTTAGACGTTTGATTAAATTATTATAGAATGAAGACGATTCGTTGCACCGTTTTCGACTCTTAATAAGCCCTATTTATCTGAATTCAGTTTCCCCCTCTCGCGCGAAGCGCGGAATACTTGACGTTTCCTTAAATTATTAGAGAAAGCAGACGATTGGGTGTACTGTTCTCGACTCTTAATTCCCGTCTGAATTTTGTTTTCCTTTCCCGCGCGAAGCGCGAAAAGCTTAGACGTTTGATTAAATTATTATAGAAAGAAGACGATTCGTTGCACCGTTTTCGACTCTTAATAAGCCCTATTTATCTGAATTCAGTTTCCCCCTCTCGCGCGAAGCGCGGAAGCCTTGACGTTTCCTTAAACTATTAGAGAAAGCAGACGATTGAGTGTACTGTTTTCGACTGTAAATCCTTGTCTGAATTCAGTTCCCCCCTCCGGCCCCCCCCCTCCCGCGCGGAAGTTTTGACGTTTCATTTAATTATTAGAGAAAGCAGACGATTCGTTGTACCGTTTTCGACTCTTAATAAGCCCTATTTATCTGAATTCAGTTTCCCCCTCTCGTGCGAAGCGCGGAAGCCTTGGCGTTTCCTTAAATTATTAGAGAAAGCAGACGATTGGGTGTACTGTTCTCGACTCTTAATTCCCGTCTGAATTTTGTTTCCCTTTCCCGCGCGAAGCGCGAAAAGCTTAGACGTTTGATTAAATTATTATAGAAAGAAGACGATTCGTTGCACCGTTTTCGACTCTTAATAAGCCCTATTTATCTGAATTCAGTTTCCCCCTCTCGCGCGAAGCGCGGAAGCCTTGACGTTTCCTTAAACTATTAGAGAAAGCAGACGATTGAGTGTACTGTTTTCGACTGTAAATCCTTGTCTGAATTCAGTTCCCCCCTCCGGCCCCCCCCCCTCCCGCGCGGAAGTTTTGACGTTTCATTAAATTATTAGAGAAAGCAGACGATTCGTTGTACCGTTTTCGACTCTTAATAAGCCCTATTTATCTGAATTCAGTTTCCCCCTCTCGTGCGAAGCGCGGAAGCCTTGGCGTTTCCTTAAATTATTAGAGAAAGCAGACGATTGGGTGTACTGTTCTCGACTCTTAATTCCCGTCTGAATTTTGTTTCCCTTTCCCGCGCGAAGCGCGAAAAGCTTAGACGTTTGATTAAATTATTATAGAAAGAAGACGATTCGTTGCACCGTTTTCGACTCATAATCAGCCCTATTTATCTCAATTCAGTTTCCCCCTCTCGCGCGAAGCGCGGAAGCCTTGGCGTTTCCTTAAACTATTAGAGAAAGCAGACGATTGAGTGTACTGTTTTCGACTGTAAATCCTTGTCTGAATTCAGTTCCCCCCTCCGGCCCCCCCCCCTCCCGCGCGGAAGTTTTGACGTTTCATTAAATTATTAGAGAAAGCAGACGATTCGTTGTACCGTTTTCGACTCTTAATAAGCCCTATTTATCTGAATTCAGTTTCCCCCTCTCGTGCGAAGCGCGGAAGCCTTGGCGTTTCCTTAAATTATTAGAGAAAGCAGACGATTGGGTGTACTGTTCTCGACTCTTAATTCTCGTCTGAATTCAGTTTCCCTTTCCCGCGCAAAGCGCGAAAAGCTTTGACGTTTGATTTAATTATTATAGAAAGACGATTCGTTGCACCGTTTTCGACTCTTAATAAGCCCTATTTAGCTGAATTCAGTTTCCCCCTCTCGCGCGAAGCGCGGAAGCCTTAACGTTTCCTTAAATTATTAGAGAAAGCAGTCGATTGGGTGTACTGTTCTCGACTCTTAATTCCCGTCTGAATTCAGTTTCCCTTTCCCGCGCGAAGTGCGAAAAGCTTAGACGTTTGATTAAATTATTATAGGAAGAAAACGATTCTTTGCACCGTTTTCGACTCTTAATAAGCCCTATTTATCTGCATTCAGTTTCCCCCTCATGCGCGAAGCGCGGAAGCCTTGACGTTTCCTTAAATAATTATTAGAGAAAGCAGACGATTGAGTGTACTGTTTTCGACTCTTAATTCTCGTCTGAATTCAGTTTCCCCTTCCCGCGCGAAGCGCGAAAAGCTTAGACGTTTGATTTAATTATTATAGAAAGAAGACGATTCGTTGCACCGTTTTCGACTCTTAATAAGCCATATTTATCTGAATTCAGTTTCCCCCTCTCGCGCGAAGCGCGGAAGCCTAGACGTTTCCTTGTCGTGACATACTGTATACGTGTAGGCTATACATAAACAAAATAACTCATTTCTCATGCATTATGCTGCAATTGAAACAATCACATTTTTTTCTTCTTCTTCTTCTTCCTTTTTTTCCCTCTCTTTTTTGGAAATATCAGGGGGGATGATTGTACAGGTCATCCCCCCTACTTCAAACCAGGGGGGATGCAGCCCCCCCCCCCATCCCCCCGGGATTTACGCCCCTGATCAGTATTGAAATCCTGCAATGCTTCACTGAGCACTCGTATACTTCTGAAAATTGATCACGGATCATCCGCTTTACACGCTGTCAAAAATGAAAATGTTATATTTTGCCCAGCCAAACGACTGTCGATTTATATTAATAAGAGTGCGAAAGAAATGATTTATCTAGATGACTTGAAATTAAAGTTTAAGTTGTAAAATTTGCACTGATTACAATTTTGTTAACCATCGCAGCTCAAAATAATCAAAATAAAAAGTAAGGGGAATCTGCTTGTATATTGCCTCACTCATAATGTTTCCTCGTGGCCGATTTCTTTCCTGTTTTTATCTTGACCAGACGATTAGTTCTGACATAATACAGAAGACTAAACCAAGAATGTTGATGGAACCAACAAAAATGTGATTCCGCGGGGCCAAGAGGCGCAGACATACCCAGCGAGTGCGGTTTATACAAGGAGAGGTACAACTCGAACCCAATGAACTTATAATGTATGCTACGCGGTAGAGAGAGAAAGAAGTAGACGATGAGCAAGACAAAGATAGACAGTGGAGAGAGAGAGACAGAGAGAAAGAGAGAGAGAGAGAGAGAGAGAGAGGAGGGGGGTAGGGATGGATAAATAAAAAAAAGAAAGAAAGAGAGAGAGAGAGAGAGAGAGAGAGGGGGGGGGGGAGAAAAGAGAAAGAGAAAGAGAGACAGACAGGCAGAGACTGAGACAGAAAGGCATAACAGGGGTTGGGGGGGTATGGGAAAGACGATGAGATAATTAGAAAAAGGTAGACGAAAAGACATAGGCAAACAAATATACAGAAAGGGGTAGCAGATAGATAGATAGATAGAGAGAGAGAGAGAGAGAGAGAGACAGAGTGAGAGACTTGATAGAGAATAAGTAGTTAGCTTTTCAAAGAAATGGAGTTATATTACTTTATCAGACGACGATGTTGCGAGAAAAAAAATCGATAGCATTAAGTGGAATCCCCTTGATTACTCAAGGAGAAACGAAATACTATCTTAAAATGGACAAATTGTCTGGATTTCTACTGATCCTGATGTTCCTGCGTAATCGATCTCATTCAAGAACGTGCATGTAATCACGTGATCGTCTCCCAGGTTCGTTTCACATCGAAGACATTACAGCCACGAAGTATGGTTTGTATGTGCGTGTGTGTGGTGAGAGGGTGTGTGTGTGTGTGTTTGGGTGTGGAGTGGGGTTGATATGGGCGTGTGCGTCTGTGTGTGTGTGGAGTGGGGTGGGTATGGATGAGGGTGTGCGCGGATTGTGTGTGTGTGTTTGTGAGTGAGGAGTGGGTGTGGGGTGGGTTAGGGTGTGCTCGGGTTGTGTGTGGTTGGGTGTGTGCTTGTGCGAGAGTGGGGACATCAGCTTTCTGTTTCACCAACCCATCATTAGTAATGAAAGCAAGATGAATCTTCCGTGTTTGGGTGTGTGCGTGTGTGCGTGTGTGCGTGAGTGGGGGTGGGTATGGGTGAGGGTGTGCGCGGGTGGTGTGTTGGTGTGTGCTTGTGCGAGAGTGGGGACACCAGCTTTTATTCCATGAAAGCAAGATGAATCTCCGGTCATGCTTGGGTCATCCCTTTGGCCAGTGACACGTGAAACATAAGGACGAAGATTTTGAAGAGGTGTATAATGTTTTTCTTTCGTGGAAACGACACCTCTACAGGAGGTTAGTCTTCTTTCTCGCTTTCTTCAGTCAAAAGTTCATTATTAGTCTGTCCTGCGATGACTCATTTTCTCTTAAGGTCTGGTGACGCCGGGAAAGCCCTCTAAAGAATGTGATGCACAAGAATAAGAACAACATCAAAAGCAAGAAGAGCTTGAAGTAGAAGAAAATTACGAAGAAAGAAGAAGAAAGCAACAAAAACGAAAACAGTACGCTAGAAAGTTAATCATTATGACCAGTGGCATACGATCTAAGAAACAAGTAATGCACAAACCTTCATGTCAGAAAATTATCAAATAAACATAATTTGGGCCTGTGTTAATGAAACGAGGTCGCACAGAGAAAAAGAGAAAGGGAAACGTGACCAAAATATTAACAATGATGATTTAGAGAACCTCTGGAAAAACTGTTGAAATTGATGTAAGTTGAGAAGGTAAGAGTATTTTCAAAGGTAATTTGAAAGGATAGTTCGATAAAATGGGGACTAATAGAGAATGTGGTAGAAGAGAGAGAGAGAGAGAGAGAGAGAGAAGGGGTATAGATATGTAAAGAGGGGAAAGACAGATAGATAGATAGATAGACAGATAGATATAAAAATAGATATGGAAATATAGAGACGGGAGAGACGTTTTTTCCATCCAATCTAATGAAATTCAAACAAACAATCGATATAATTTGTGGTATACGCATGGCGTCATATCTATCAATCGAAAGCCTAACACAATTCCTTTAATAAAATTCCCGGTATGTTTCTGTCGAGAACATGGTATATTGACATTCCACGCAATATGACGTAACCCGAACGCTCTTTGATTTTGAGATTTGTTTACTTTTACTGCAAAAGTCCCGATTGAATAAACACTATATCAAGTCTGACACATAAGTATTCGTATGTCAAAATATAAAATTAGTGCATAGTGACACCTTTATTTATTTTTTGGGTGACTTTCTTGCAGGCATTCTGAAATTCAAATCATAATAAATAAGAGCACAAACACAGTAGAATCTAATAGGTCTTATACATTACAGACAAATAAGTATCCTCAAGAAAGAATAATTGTGAATCAAACACATGCAACTACACCTCTTCATAATAATAGTATTATCCGAAAAGCGCTGAATGTTAAATCTTAAATCTTGGTACTTTATTGCATTAAAAGGAACGAAATGCATGAGATAACGTTGCCCTGAATTATAATGTGAATATAATTTCAGAATCGGTTTTCACATTTTGAAGTGCGCATTTCTTCCATGGCGTCCTCGTGAACCAACTAAACGATTCCCACACTCCACCTGACCTTAAAAACGCACGGTCTGGTGTAACCCAATCCTTCCCGGTTTTTCCCCCCTTTTCTTCATTCTGACACATGTTCTTCTTTCCATTTGTACTACATCCGTGACTGTACACCGTTTAAACTAAAATCCAACCGCCATTGCAAGTTGATTTGATTGAAAACAAAATAATCAGAGAAACAGATCATTGACAGTTTTGGAAAAATAGGGCAAATAGTTACTTATCTAATCACTGGATCCATAGAAATAGCAGACTGATTATTCTGGGAGCTTGTGCTCCCTTACTACATTACGCAATGATCATACTGATTCTAATGATGATTCTATCTATTAACTAAAAAGGCTAGAAAAGAAGACTTTCGCCACTCCTTATATTTTCTAAGGTTAAAAAATCACTAACCCAAGCGGTCAATAGACTACATGACAATTCGATGTGGAAATTAAACGAGCTGATAAGTAGACCAAAACAACTTGTATGAATGTGATATCAGACTGGTTGGCAACTAAGCGAACTTGCAATTACAAAAACGGCCGTATATCAACTTGCAATAAACGGATTCACCTAAACCACGATCTTCTTCTGATATGAACGTAGTGAGCCCACCGAATGCTGTACGACCTTAGTAAGAACACATATCAGGAAATAAACCGATTAACCTTACCCAGGATCTTCTTCTGATATGATCGTATTGAGCACACCGTACGCTGTACGATGTCAGTACGAACAAATATCAGGTAATAAAGTAATTAACCTTAACCACGATCTTCTTCTGATATAAACGTATTGAGCCCAGCGAACGCTGTACGATCTTGATACGAACAAATATCAGGAAATAAACCGATTAACCTTACCCACGATCTCCTTCTGATATGATCGTATGGAGCACACCGTAAGCTGTACGATGTCAGTACGAACAAATATCAGGATATATAGTAATTAACCTTAACCACGATCTTCTGATATGAACGTATTGAGCCCAGAGAACGCTGTACGATCTTAATACGAACAAATATCAGGAAAAAAACCGATTCACATCATTCACAATCTTCTTCTGATATGAAATTATTTAGCCTACCCGAGCGATGTACGATCTCAATACGAACAAATTTGAAATAAACCGATTCATTTTACCCACGATCTTCTTCTGATATGAACTTTTTGGGCCCACTGTATGCGGTACGATATTAATACGAATAAATGTCAGGAAAAAAACCGAATCTGTTTTATATCCACGATCTTTTTTCTTATATGATTTTTATTGAGCCTGTCGAACGTTGTATAATCTTTTTTCGAACAAATATCAGGAAATAAACCGATTGACCTCATCCACCATCTACTTCTAAAATAAACTTATGGGGCTCATCGCACGCTGACGATTTTAATACGAACAAATATCATGAAATAAACCGATTCACCTACTTCACGATCTTCTTCTGATATGAACGTAGTGAGCCTACTGAACGCTGTATGATCTTTATACGGACAATAACAGGAAATAAACCGATTCATCTTATCCATGATCTTCTTCTGATGTTAAGTCATTGAGCCTACCGAATGCTGTATGATCCTAATACGAACAGATATCAGGAAATAAACAGATTCACCTTATGACGACCTTCTTCTGATATGAACGTAGTGAGCCCACTGAACGCTGTGCGATGTTAAAACGGAAAAATATTAGGAAATAAACCGATTCACTTTACCCACGATCTACTTCTAATATAAACGTATTGAGACCACCGAGCCCACCGATGTTCTTAATGCGAACAAACATCACGAAATAAAACGATTCACCTCATTCACGATCTTCTTCTGATATGAACGTATTGAGCCCACCAAACGCTGTACGATATTACTACGAACAAATATCAGGAAAGTAGTAATTGTATGTGCCTCACCCTTCAAGACTTACAACTACGACCCACAAGACTGAGCTACATGTTTGATATAGAAAGATCCTTTCGTTTTTCACTTCTAAATAGATTCTGTACCAGCTTGTCTACTCTATCTCTGTATGTCTTTAAGAAGAGATACTGGTTTCTTCCAGCACTAATATCATCATCTCCCCTGTTAAGAGAATGGGTGTCAATATGACTGATGCTATTCAGATATCGAAGCTTTCAGAGTGGTACGTTAACGTTGACTACTGAATTATCTAATTCCCATAGTCTTAACACAGGGACCACCAGGTTCCAGTAAGCAATGGGCTAAACCTTGACTCGCGATCATTCTATCACATCCCCCTTTTTTTCTAAAGTACCATCTCACCTTCTTTATAGAAAACATAGAAATAAGGATTCAAATGTGAAATATCAGTGAGAAGAGTGGTCGTAATTGAGATTGACACTTGGAAAAATTGCACGATAATGGATTAAAATCATTTGATCATGTTTTTTATGTTTCACTTCAATCTATTATTATTCTAAAAGTATTTAAAAAATGATGTAAACGTTTGCGATGGTAATTTCGGTAGTGGTATTTCAAATAACACTTTCGATTGAACATTTATGAACGTGTAATTGAATGCAATGCCACCTGTCTATATTAAAAAAAATCCCTATCGTATGAAAAACATAGCTATTTAATTTCATTTACCGAAGGATAAATATATGATCTTTTAGTCTTACTATTGGAAATATACTGGAAGGGCATAGTTAGAAGATATGAACAAAATCCGCCTAAAACAGTGTTAACAGAAATAAACTCAAAACATAACACGAAAATATACTTAAAACACACACATGCATTGAGAAAGATTTTTTCTTAAATGCTGTGACTAAAGAATTTAAAGGATAACCTTCACGAAAAACGAGTCAGGAAACTGAAAATCGGTATGGGTTGATCATTTCTTCGAACTCTATGCAACGGGTGTTCTTCTATCAAACTCCGCCATTGTCCACACGGGCGTTCGAACGTTCTCATTTATCCGCGCCTTTGAAAGGTGACAGATTTGATGGAGCCATCGGTAATGGATACCGCGTGTACATCGTAATCGAAATATGAATTACATGACGATGAAAGAAAATATAAGACATTGAAATGGAAGAAAGGTGTAGCCACGGAGGAACATTATCACTATTTCAAAAGCATAGAACTTTTGCTTTTCACTCGTACTAATCGAGTAGGCACATTACATTTTTTAAATAGATTTTTCGCATGATCGTGGAAACCATGTCATAAATCTTTAAGTTTTGTATACAAATATTAATGAAGAACCTAAATCTAAGCACTATCTATCGACTGTTCTTTCTAGAGAGGGATGATTTGGTTTTGAACTAATGGTAAATGCATACTCGATAATTAACTAATTATATGTATATTTTCCGCTCTGCAACGATAGGTGATAAGGAGAATAATAATGTTTGTAACTTCAACAGATACAAGAGAGGAGTGAAGGAGAAATTGGCAGAAAGAGAATAAAAGGAAAGTTAATACATAAAAACGGAAAAGGGTGGATAGGCGTAAATTAAAAGTAAAAGAAAGAAAATAGAATTAAACGTCACGCAGGACAACGGGGAAAAAAAATACAAAAAAGAACGCAGAAGGAACTAAAGATATACAAACTGAAGAAAAGAAAACTATAATAATTTCAAGATGATATGGAGAAAAAGAAGAAAAACGGGTTATGAAAAGAAGTAAGAAAAATCATATTAATGTAGATAATTATGAAGAAGAAGAAGAAAGGAGAATTAGAACAAGAAGAAAACTCAGAACATGAATGAATTCATTCTATTCTGGTTGCCCGTGCGTGATCACTATGTCGTTTAACAAAGCCATGCGGAGTCCGATGATACAAATCGCCTCAAAGTTAAGATACTGTTACAGGTTGCCCTTGCTATGTTGTTTAATAAAAGAGCATGGTTTCAAATTTATCCCAGCGGTTCTAAAGTTGGCATTCTCTCCCCTTTCTCCCTTTTCTATCCTCATACGAAATTCTTCGCTTTCGTTTTCTCTCTTTCTCTATGTGAGAGTCTGGTGTTACGATATTGAATACCGCGAAAGTGCCGAGGGTATCAAACCATAAGGACGCGACGATCTGTTGTAAACGTGACTTCGACCGAACATGAAAGAAATGTCACGGATGTATATCATGATAATATTATTGAAAATGTGGTATTATATTTGAGAAAAAAATTGACATATCTTTAAAAGGTGGAAAACATCGATAGAGTACATCAGCCTAAATGCAAAGCATCCATTCAGCAAGAACGAAAAATATGAATTTATTTGTTATCTTTGATTGCTTTAGTGATAACTTTATTTAAAACAAAGTCATCAGAATACATCTAAAACGAAAATTGTCTGGGCGAAAAAAGGTTATTTTAACCATACTAGCGTGTGAGTCAGAAAAAGTTTACACTTAGAAAATTGCTAATTATTTTAAAAATCATCTATGGACAGTAAATTATTATACATCTAATGAAAAAGTGTTTTATCCTAAATTATTTGGTATCATTGTTGTGTGGTATGTGTTCACGCTTGGATGAACAGGAGGCATTGTTTGCGAGAGTGCAAAAATCGACTTGCGCAAAAGTGATGCCTACAGCATGTATTATGTTGGGATTAGCGGAGTGAGAGAATGAATTGAATGTATCAAATGAAATGCTTTGCATATGCTTTTTGCAGAAGCAAAGTCACACCCACACGCGCACAATTGTTCGTTGATATTGATATTCGATATTTGATATGTGTGGCATGAATAATTTTGTTAGGGATGTCATTTGGATCTGCAAAGACCGAATTAATACCCAAATCCAACTGAAACATCACACAGTCAAGCAACATGACGCAAATCGATTTTTGCACTCTCGCAAACAATGCCTGTTCATCCAAGCGTGAACACATACCACACAAAAATGATACCAAATGATTTGGGATAAAACACTCTTTCAAAAGATGTATAATCATTTAATGATCATAGATGATTTTTAAAATAATTAGCAATTTTCAAGGTGTAAACTTTTTTTGACTCACACTGTATAACGGCGCGTAATTTAGATAAGCCTACGAAAGAACTGTGGAATAGATATTTCAACAGATGGTTTTACTACAGATAATGTATTTTGGGATGAAGACACCCTTTTCTAGAAATGGTGTAATTTGATGACACAATAATGTTATGCATCGAGGGTGCAACTTAGTCCCGGCGTCTTGAGATGCTTATAGATTCGAAAGATGTGGACTAGCCATTTACGAAGAGGAAGAGGAAATCCGCTTTTGTCTACGATGGAATAAGGTTGTCCAAGCTTCGCTAGCCATCCTAGGCCTTATCATTTAAAAGTTTAGGCTATCATTTCTTTCGCCCGCTTTGTCTCATTCGCAGGGCTCTAAGTCTCGGAGTCCCAGAGTGGGATACAACGAGGTAATCATCGGAGCGAGAGGGGTGTTGATTACAAACACCTGCGGGATAATCCGCTCCAAGAAGGGTCTTTTCATCCCCCTTGTCGCTTTCTACTCTCCAATTTGGCTATGATAGTGGTGAGACTGGATGAGATGTCAATACAAAAAGCTTTGACACGTCCAGAAATTAGAGAGTGACTGTGCGACGGTGAAGATATCAGTACGAATGAAAAGCATGTTTAGAAGCGTCACCTTTTGTTCACAATGACCGTCTGGTGACCAAGGATTTACGTAAGTTACATGACTGTGTAAATAAAGTTGAGAAGTGTCAGACGAAATCAAAAACGCTCTTCTTAGAGTGGAATAAGTGAAAGACTTATTATTCCGATTATTTTGTTCTTTTCTCCTCTGTTTTACATTTGGCTGTCCCATTTACTGCCGAGAAAGGCCTAAAGAACACGTTTAAGGCAGTATTATCCCACTGATATAATGTTCTTTGTTTATTTAGGGATTGAGAAGTTGGGACCATAACAAATATGTTTTCTTGATATTTGGTGAAATACTTTACATTAGTCAAAGGAATTAAACACAAACGTAAAAAAAAACAAATAAGGAATAGCTTTCAAACCTACAAAACAAGGAAAACAAGGAGACAATATAAAACAAAATACATACGTAACTGAATATTGTTCGATAAATCTAATTTTCGCTCGAATCCATGAAATGTAAAATTATTCCACGTAGCTATTGACTGCCTGTAGTCTATTGAGAATTAATGGAGCATCTTGTTATTAGCACAGATTTAATCGGTTGTAATCTGATAATCTCTTTTTTCTAAATTCGATGAAACCCATTGCGATGACGCTTTCAAAAGAATCCTTGAAAAAGACACAGAATTGTCTTGACGTCTTCGCGTCACACCAATTGTAAATCTGCCTCCGAGTTAAGATTATTTGAGAGTGTTTTCAAGTCATGATTCTGTTCACACTTTGACTACTAATGGATCAGTATGGAGACAACACAGACTTGTAAGCAACAAAACGAAGAGGGATCGGTCATTATTCATTTGCGTCACAGTTTATAATCCAAACACTCTCAAGAGAAACCCATCTTGTAAATATTTTGCGACATGAATAATGTTTTTCTAGACATCTTTGCAATTAATATCATCGAGATATTTGAGAATAAAAACAACAACAAACAGTAATGTCATGAAATACTCCCTGCTTTCTGATATTCCACCTCAGTTAATATTCATCTTAGAATCAACTATAAAAAATAAATTAAGCCCTAACAGTAGGGGAGTGAGTCGAATGACAAACATGCTTTATAAACACGTCATAGTAATTGACAGCTTTTCTAACAACGAAAACGTTCTAAATTCTAAACTTAAGATTCATGCAGGGTTTTCCCTGAATTATTTTGTTCACTCTTTCCTAATGGTATCTTCTATGTTTAGCAGAACGAGCGAGCATTAATGACAATTTTAATCAATCAATCTAACAATCAAAGAAACAAGATATACGCCGAAAAGAATGCCCTGAAACGAGCAAATAGATTTACGGCAATCAATGAGGAAACGAAAGAAAGTTTGCATAAAGAATCAATCACTGATTGGAGCTTCCCCGTAGTCTTAAACCGTCTTCTAAGGTGATCAAATTTCCCCATTTGGTTTAGATTTTAGAAGAATGGATTGGATTCATGATCCGAACGATTTTGCTTCGACAACGCGAATTTGTAAAAAAAAAATAAAAGGGAAACACGTCAAAACATTACCACTTAATCGATTTAAAAGAGGCATTGAAGCATTTTAACGATCACCGCCTCCAAGTGCAAAATTAAAGATTGTTTGTGGAATGTGTTTATATTAAGGCGAAACCTAAGTTTAAAGATATTCAGCAGCTCTAATTAATTGTGAAGTTAAATGAAAGAGAAAAGGTTAAATATCTATGTTGTAACCTTTCATTCCCTTTAAGTTTTCTGCTATCGCGATCGCTCTCTTCTGTTTTTTCTTCACTTTTATCATCGTCCAACAAACAGAAGGCTTACGGTTGCACGGTTGTGAAAGAGGGGGAGGATTGGGGAGTCCTGAAAAGGACCGTCCGTAAATTGTCTTTAAATGTCCTTAAATGTTCTTATATTGTTATAATTGATGATGGAAGATTTACCCCCTGTCCACACACAACATTTTCCGTGATTAGCTATACCGTTTCGCGATAGTGATACCGTTTCGCGATAGTTTTACGATGAAATTGTGTGTGTGGACGCTCACTAACGATACGTCGTATAACGAAACTAGTCTAACGAAACGCAGGTTTGGGCATCGTTTCGAACTGAAACTCAATAAAGAATCACGCCTAATCACGAAAATGTTGTGTGTGGACAGGGGAAGTGTAACTAGTGTAACTAACTGGGCGGGGCTTAACGTGACCTCGAGCGAAAGGAGACCAGACTGTAGAGTTTCAGGATTACTTTCTTCTGTGTATGGACATCCTTTAATTTATACGATGATTATTTATATGAAGTTTCTTGTGTGTGGACACTTTGAAATTTATACTATGATTCTTTATACGACGTTTTGTTATAGAGTTTCGGGATAAATTGTTTTGTGTGTGGACACGCTGTATGTCATGCAATTTAGGAAACGATAGTTGCTGATCTCCGCCCAAAGGTATACCAGAGCTAAAACAATCCCGTTAAAAAAAAACAGATGAAGATGTACATCAGCACTTAGAACCATCAAATAATAATCGATAAAGACACTGTAAAATGTCACGTTGTGAATCAGAATCAATACCATCTCATTTATCCAGGTGTAAGATCAACAAACAAGGTTACGTACGCAAACACATCTAATGAAGCATATCGATCTTTGCATTTTGATTTGACATGGCTAGCTTCATTCTTACATAATGAAACTTGACAAAAGGTCATTTATCGATGCCAGTAGATGTCATTATCATTATGAAATGAAAACACTAAATTTGTCGATGATTTGTCATAAAATGTGCGCCGTATTTACTTTGTAGGACCAATATTTTATAATTGTTATCATTAATGTTCGATATTAATCCTCAAACGTTAATACTAGTCATGTTCTCGCTCATATTCTGCAAACCTTGCAATAATCTGCAAAACACTTTTCAAAAAACAGGAGTACATGGTTAGGTACATGTATAGACTAGCATCGCTTTTCGGGTTTTGAGATTGAAAACCTTAAAGTGACTTGGTAACATTGCCTCAGATTCTGAAACAAAATCCTGGATTTAGCTCAGGCTTTAATCATAATTATAAACATTTAGATCATTCAGGAATCCCATGACTTTTATAAGCCGATCGCCTGTCTGATTATCAGGATATTTATGATTGAAAATCATAATTTCATTTTTCGTTTTCCTAACCGTTTTTATTACACTACAGTCTACTGGGGAAAATGAGTATAGTAAAACCAGTCACTCAAAGATTTTTACTTTTTTGAGGCACTTCATGATCATTTTGAAGCGCAATTTTGTTAGTGCTTCAATATTACACCATATTATCACTGACACTGGTAACACGTAGGTCCATGCAACGATGCAAGAAAATCCACCAGGATGACCATGTTACATTAGCCTATATCTTAAGGCAGACATATTTCACGGGCATTGGCCAGGCGGCCGTTCACACATCCTATGCCCCTTGAGCACTTATTAATCATTAATCCATGTATAATGCACGTATACATGCCATAAGATGAATGTGCTTCCACACACTTCACCCATTCGAAGATAGATGTGCGCTCACATGCTTCGCCCGTAAGAATATCAGGCTGGAATAAGTGCCTCGATCGATTATCAAAACTCCAATGCGTCTTCATTTTCAATGACAAGTACAATCTTGGCATATTACATATTAGTATTACGTGTGTGAGATCGCATTAATTTCAAAAGATTTATACTTGGCATGCGATTCACATAAGAACCCCACAGGAATAGCCTATGCAAAGGAATAAGGAAAGCATGAAAGGTACGTAGCAGGGAAAAAGCACGAAAGTGTAACAAGAAAAATTGAATTCTGGTAGTTAGTGCAATATAACACATGTGAATAAATAAAGAAAACAGACAGACGAAATATATAAAAATTAATAAATAAATGAATGAATGAATAAACGAAAACGCCAGTAGGTGACAAGTAGACTTACACCTGTTTGTTGACATTGAAGCTCGTTTCCCAAATAAGGGATACTTACGTTGACCTTTTTTGCTATTTTACCATCATAAATAAAATGTCGTCAGGGCTCCTAAAACGAAATATAATAGAACATTGGAAATTGATGTTTGTCTTTCTCCGAACTGCCAATCCTCTAAAGTTTACTTTGACACGCACACTTTAAATTTGTATTTCGAATAAATAAACTATTTTTGTTCGATGACTACCTTAATTTACTAGAACTAATTATAGCAAAGTTGTATCAAATACTTCCCCTTTTACACTTAAGCTCTTGGCAGTTGGTGATACTCCTCAATGATAAAAGCTGGAATTACCGCCAAGTAAACTCTGATGAATAATTATAACGAATCATCTCTGAATATATCACGAAATTAAGAGGTTTCCAGTACTAGCGTTTATATTTGTTCTTTACTCTTCGTCCGAAATCATGCGTTGGATCTAATTAATAAAGCAAACCATGCATGATACGGTGATTAGGTCTACCAAATAACTGCAGGGAAATTTCTTTCTCAATTTGCAAGAATGACAATTGAAGTTGGTGGCCTTTTGTCAATTTGATTCATAGGAATGTGCTAAATGGTTACGTAACAAGAATTAATATCTTTATTGCTCCATGTTTTAATCAAGCCGACATTAGGGACTTTTAGATCGAGTGGACGAGAACACGACGAATGCCGACTGATCATGCGTGTCAACGTACTCAACTGCCCATGTTGACTACAATTAGAAATCTTTTAGATTGCACTCGACGATATACATGCATGCAGGAAATAACACTATGAACATGACGGACAAAGAAAGAGGACAAAATAAACAGTTCCTCATTCTACCCTCAAAAATTGCTGTGGTAGACAATAGAACATCCCTTCACTGCTATTATGTAAAAATGTGTAGAACAGGTGAATATGCATGTGACACCTGTTCTACACATTTTTACATAATAGCAGGGAAGGGATGTTCCTTTGTCTACCTGAGGAACTGTATGTTTTATGCGCACGCGGCATACTAGTACCTTGAGCATGTTTATGTAAAGGCGCTATATAAATATCAATGTGTATGTATGTATGTATGTACTAGATTTAGGAAAATCAAGGTTGACGCATTCTCGATCGCCGACTGAGACGACGTGACGCATGCGCAGTGCCTTAAAATGACGTCACACGTTGCAGTCAAAGCTGTCGACGTGCAAATCTAAAAGTCCCTATTATGTGAAGAAGACGTGAAGAGAAAGAGGAAAAATTGGGTAAGTCGTAAAATAAAGATGTGGCATCCAGAGGAGGGGTATTTTATAGACAAATAACAAGAACAAGTAGAGGTTGAAGAATTTAAGATAAAGAAGGAAACTAAACAACAAAAAGCAACGATGATCATTGACCCTTAAGGCCCGGTCACACAGCCTTTCGCGTCTGTATCGCGGGTAAAATTTCGCGATTTTGTTTTGCCCGCGGTTGCCCGTGGTGGAAAATGTGCAAAATTGGCTTACCCGCGGTTTACCCGTGGTATGCCCGCGGAACAGACGCCGGCGACTGTTCCGCGTCCTTATCGCGGGTGAAGCGCGGCGGTACCGCGGCCTACCACGCTTACACGCGGTACACACGCTAATGCACGTGATAACAACGCGGTACAGACGCGGAACAAACGTGCTATGACCGTGCTCCACCCGCGATTAACCGCTAAAATTTCGCGTCCAATTCCGCGTGTAACCACGTCTTAACCGCGGCCGTAGCACGTCCTAGCACGTTCGTTCCGCGTCTGTACCGCGTCTTTACCGCGTGTGTACCACGTGTACCCACGTGTACCGCCCGCGATTACCCGCGGTCTAAATTTTTGGGCAGCCCAAAACTTTTTCGCGCGGCCAACCGCGTGTGAATTTCTTACCGCGTGTAACGACGGGTAAAGTACGGCTGTATCGCGTCTTTATCGCGACCTCAAAGCGTCCAACAGCGTCTGCTTCACGGGCAGAAATTTTTGGCCGTGATTCGGCCGCGATACGCCCGTGGAGGGCTGTGTGACCGGGCCTTTATGAAAAAGCGATGTAGGAAAGAGAAGAAAAACAAATTTAATAAGTAAACCCTCAAAATGCCTCTTCTCAAGATTTTTTTCCTAATTGATATTGCAAACATTCATGTTTTTTTTATATGATTATGAAATTAGAGTAGATTAAATCAGGTTTCAGGAAAACACTCAAAATTTGTTATCAAATATCTATAAAAACCTGAACCGCAAGATTGTGTAACATTGCCAACATTAAGTACTTTCCGTCTCCTCGGGCCACGGGGCACTTCGAATGGCAGAAAGAGGAAATCAAAACTTGACAAAATTATACAGAGTGAAAAGTAAACAAAAGGGGAGAGAGTAAAAGCAATGTCATGGAAAAGACCGCTCATAACCTCTCTCGCTTGATCTCTTGAAGTTCATCTAGTAAAACCGATCCCCCACCCCGTCACCGGTTCCCCTCAATGTCGGCAACAACAATACGTCACTGCGTAAAGCGTAGCTACATACCGCACTAGACAATGAGGAATGCAAACACTCTTCGACGGAAGTTAGACTAGAGATAATGTTCTGATTAGAATGTTTTCAACCATTTTTATCAACATCTTATAATTACATTCATTCACAGAATATTTGTTTGATTAGAGTTTTACCGCGGAAGCAATACATACACAGAGAGGGAGCTGAGTTCTCCATACACCATTCTGCAACGTGCTGCGGCAGCCGATAATACTAAAGTCGAATCTAAAATCCGATCATAAAATTCTGTCTCGTCACATATTGGCCGGTATTCATAAAAGCGTGCTAAATTTAGTTCAGACTTATACACGCGGGGATAGTAGTAGGTTTAAGGTAGGCCATTGATTTATGGAACGCTAAATGTCGGCCCTCTTCATCCTTTCAGAATTCAAATAATTTGGTAACTCAGTGGGTATAAGTCAAATCATACCATTAATGATGTGATTTTATGTGAACAAAACTTTTATTTCCACATCATGGCTGTATTTATTGTGTTTATTTTGGTTATAGAAAACAGAAGAGTCAAACCTGTCTCCTAAAGGAATCAGAAAAAGTGGCCATTAGAGACAGGTAGCCTTTCTAGACAGGTTCTAGAACAACGAAATATATATTTACACACAGATGGCCTTTATAGAGGGGTGACCACTAAGGCTTGGCAACTTGCACTTTATCTTACCAGGTTCCGTTCAAACTTTGCATCTGAAATTCCTGCTTTCACTCAGAGTAACTCGCTACAAAGGTTGAAATGGCCTTGACTACAGAAAATATAGAGTGAGGGGGCAACTGAATTAATGCACCCTTAAATAGCCCCTCTAGTACATGTCGGGGAAAAGGAATTAAAATAGCTCAGATTTCATGATACACTAACTCACTTCATTGATGAGACATTAATGTTGCAAGCGATGGTACGGCTACTCGATCACTTGAGCTTTAAGATGAAGCATTGCGTGGCTGTATGCAGGGATATACCTTTTGAATATTGATTATAATTAGCTGCAGAATATAGTATTTATCATTTTCACATGCTCTGAATTCCTAACAAATCAAGTTAGGATAATTGAATGTATCCTTTTCTAGTTGTGATGTATAAGAACAAGGTGAAAACTGCTTCAATTTTCGATTATTCAGAATTTATCAAATGGTAAAAGTTTAAACGTTTATGAACTTTCAATTTGATAACTCAAGATCATGATGATCTTTAAGTCCATGAAAACAATTAGAATAGAAAACAAAACACGATTGTGTTTTATTTTGTTCCTATTGTTTTCTAATCAGATTGATGATGCCAATATAATGAAGTTTGGAATAGAAAGTTATGGAAATGGTATTACGAATAGATTGGTAAGTCGTGCTATCATCAGCTTTATCATCCATTTCATTCTCATATAGATGAATAATTACAACGGAAAGGATTGCCATCACACCGATGATCGACACACTCAAACTAAATTGAATTTGAATTTGTTTTTCGCAGATGCTTTAGAACTTTTAATTAAAACGGTGACTTAGTAGTTAAAGGAAACCTAATTGTTTCCCTAAACAGTCTAGTTAACGCATGCTCCACAGAAGAAGAAAAAGAGGACAGAGACACAGAGACAGAAAGAAAGAGACAGAGAAGGAAACAGAACTCGACAACCAGAAATAGTGATACATGGCTCATTAATTTATTTGGTATATAATCTACATTTTCGATCATGTTTCTGAGAAATAAAACCTACTCTTGAGCGTCTCCAAACATTTTGTCTTCATTATACACACAAAATACGTTATCTGTACCAGATAGGACGTGGGACCCTTGATCGGACTAACAGCGTGCAAACTAGCGAATGCAATCAGCGGAAAGGCGGGAAAACGGGAAAGTAAAACCTGGGGAGCGGATATATCGTCGTTTGAGCAGACGACGCTTCGCCAAGGGTCAATTAAGTCCATTAAAGGCCAATCCACCTATCTCTACCGACCTTCCCTCTGTGATAATTACTTACATTTGTGCAACAAATAACTGTTGACCGCTGTAGAAGTTGTTGTTGGAGTAGGGAGTGAAGATGTAATTGATACAAAGACTCTTTCATTACCCCTTGGTAATTTTATTTCTATCCCAAAGCCGTTTTTTGGCTAAGTTTAATTAACGTTCATGAATTTTCTTCATTGTGCAACAAATTAAAGAGCAAAACAGATTGTTTAAAATATTAGAAAGCTGTATTTGATTGGGTTTGAACGCCAAATGAGACACATTTTCTGTGTAGACCTTAATGTATTCCTATCATACACATGCTTTTTTTGTTTGAGCCTTTCTTGCGCAACTGATTTTTGTTTGTTATTCAAATGATTGTAATTGTGATAGAAATCTTATTAAACCCAGTGGTTATGGCACGAGAATTTTGTCTAATAAAATTACTAATAGGCCTTGTAATTATTTTACCTCCTATGTTTGGAGTGCCTTTATAATGCGTAAGTTCAACTCTCGTTACAATTATATCGAATTCGCTTCGATCTAGACGGTCGACATCTAAATCCTCCCAGCATTCTCGGTCCTGCTGCAATAAATACGTGCAATTTCAACGTATAAGTTGGACAAATGGAAGATCCTAAGTCCTTTGACTAATTATCATGGGATTCGTAGTCCGTCCATCGTACCTCAATACTATCATTCGTTTTCCCCGCGTTAAGTCCTGACTCACTGCCAAGTGTCAGATTGCTCATCCGTCGTCAAGACTGGCTTCACTTTCCTTTTACAAATTGGACGTATATTTTCATAGACGCGTACCACTTCATGATCGTTATTCACTTTTTCTTTAAAAAAAAATATTGTTTTCCGCCCTCGGCTTTTCTTATATCTTTAAAAAAAAATTACTTATTTGATGGTTGCCCTATCTATTGAATGTAGTTTAACTTGGCACTATATCTGAAAAACAGAAGATCGTGACAGAGTTATCCATGAGAGCTAAATTGATCGGAAATACAAGCTACGCCTTTTTAGAACACAACATTTAAGACTTATTTTTATAGGAATGTGCAGAATAATTACCAAAAATCGAATGTTAGAAATTTCAAGGGGTAACATTTGCGAGATCATTAAATGTATGGTTATTTGGAGATCCGGTGTGTAGATGGTACTTACTCTTGAAACCTCAATGCCGTGTGATGCCGCGTCCATTATAATTTATAGGGCTGAGTTTGCCCGACCCCCTAACTACTGTATAACTGTAGTACACACGGGATATTGGGAATAATATTACATTTACTCCCAAAAGGAATACACCTATTATTAAAGAAAAATTTCACCTTTGCCGGCAATCCAAAACTTCCATAAGATAACATTGATTCTGCTTTTCTGAGAATAGATTTATTACATGTGTTCACGGCAAGTCAGTGAGAATCGCTTACTTACATTTCGCCGAAAAAAATCAACCTTTCTCGAATCGGAATAAAAAGAAATTGTAACCTTCGAATAACACCTTTATAGCTTAACATGGAAGTACAGTCGGCAACGCGGGAAAAAGAGGGGAAAAGAGTCAGACACCTTTGGTTTTATCTTTAAAAGCCAATTGATTACCATTTCCAACAGCAGACGTTCTAGATTTGCTTTTCATGATTTCAAATATGAAAGTAGGTATTTGATTAAATTCCTAATACTTATAAGTTGATCTGTGCTCCCGTCGCGATCTGATATTGAATTTAAAAAAATAAAAAAAAATTGCATCGCCATATTTAAAAAAAATTAAAAAATCAGTACCTCGAGGACGAGAGGGAGAGAGAGAGAGAGAGAGAGAGGGAAAGGGGTATGTAAGCAGCATACATAGTAGAACAAGTTTAGTAAAACATGAATGGAGAAAAGAATATAGAGAAAGGATAGAGCAGACAGACAGTGTGATAGTATGTGCGAAGAGAATATTGATTTGGAGGTCTAGCGATCGGAAAGAGCGGCACAGCTGGGTTTCTCCCAATGGGTGTTCATTATACCATGGAGTCAAATCGAGATGGAGGAGTTTGGTATGAAAGGGACTATCAATCAGACTAAGCCGGGATGCGATCCAATCTTGATGGATTCTTCCGAGAATTATGCGGAGACGGTGGAAGTATACTGTTTGCAAATCTTAATCTCATCATCCGAACAGAACGCCTAATTTGGAAATAACTTAGAGAGAATGGGAAGCTCTTCGAAGCCTTTCTATTAAAGGGAACTGCCTCCAATGAGTAAAGACGCCGAGTTTTTGGAAGAATCGGCAAAGAAATAGAACTACTAAACCAACTTACATCATTTCTAGGGATAATTGCTACCGTCTCTCCAATCACGTTTTGGGTTAGATCGTCTCTCGAGTCATTCATCTCTTCCAACGTCCAATCACAATGTAACCTTTTGTGATACTGTGACACGAACCATCTGAAAATAAGTTCGATGTATTTACATTGTTTCACACGGCCCCAATGGATATCAGTGGAAATAACCGTCTTTAAATAAAGATATCAACTCTAATCAATTCAATTCAACGTAAGCTCTTTAGACGCTGAAAACCGGAAAAAATCATATCTATCGTATCTACAAAAAAATAAAGTTTTGAGAAGAAAAAGTTATTCACACAGAAATATTTAAGATATAATGATCAATGGCGATTGAATAATAAAGTTCGCGGTCACAGTCAATCAATATTGTACTTTTTTCCCTCCATTTTAGTGATCTCTAAAATGACAGCGATCAAGGTGACTGCATGTTATTGCCAAACAAGACACGTGACAGATAATTAAACAAAACGATTTATAAAAAGAAGAAAAATCTACATAATTGATTCAATGGTACATCGAAATAATTAGGGCTTGGATTTGGACGGGTCAGCTTTTGTTTATCAATGTTTTTCATAATGTATATCTCATATTGGTTTGGAGAGGGGGCATGTGCGTCAGAACCTTTTATTTTCTTATATAGCAGGGGTGTTCTCGCCCTATAATTATTTAAGACGTAAAAGAGGCTTCTTTAAGGCATAGTTCATTGAACAATTGAGGAATAAAAAACTATGCAGGTTGGGTTCAATTATAAAATCAACCACATATGGAATTTTCCAATCATGAATATTGACGGTAATACAACATTATGATTATATTGAGCCAACAGCTGCAAGTGATAATTTTAATTTTTGATTAATATTACTTGACGGTAATACAACATTATTATACTGAGCCAACAGTTAACAGCTGCATGTGATAAATTTGAATGTTGATTAATGTTACTTGATCGAGCCTCTTTTGCATTATCCATTTGTGTCCGATCTGGTATTAGTTTATGAGATTAAAGCCATTCGATTTAATTATAGTACTTTATTCCCCCATTTCGCTTTACATTGCTGTTGCTTTGTTCATATTTTAGTTTGTTTTCAAAGTAGGTTATACACGGATCCATCCTCCCTTGCCTCATCTCAAATACGTTAGTGTGGTTGGCCAGTTTGTTCAAGTCTTCAGATCAAGGAGAGAAAGAACAGGTGGGACAAATTAAAAGTGGGATAAGGGGGAGATATGCGTGAAAGAGAAAGAAGAGGGATCGATATATAGGACCTTAGCAGGTCTTTGAGAAGAGAGATAAGCGAAGATGCAATAGTCTAATCATAATTCACCCAGACTGGGTTTTGTATCTCAGGAGACTGCAGCAGCGGTTCTTCCCAGATTTGAGAGAAACTCGACACGCAGCTCGTCCCTCAGTGATCAGGTATTCGGCCAGAAGGCGTGCATGCATAGCACGTGGATCGAAACCTTCCCTCTTCTCCAGACTTCTCCTGCCTTCGCACTTCTTTCGCATAATGTCTTCTCTTCCAAAGAAACAGGCTAAAAGATAATGGTGATCATTTCCCCATCCATCGTGTAGAAATATTATACAAGTTAACTTTCTCCGCCCATGCACAAATGAGTGCTAAATTATATTTTAACATAATAAGTAAATAGGAATTAATTCATAAGTAATTATAACTCAAATACAAAAAAACGCAACCCCCCCAGCAATTTTAGTTTGTAAAATTAACTTGACAAAGTAGTTGGGTATACTTTTCATGGAAAATGAAAGTATGCACAACCAGAGATATAATTGAAATCACGACCAGGAATGGGGCTGAATTTCTTAGTTGCACCAATAGTGCCTGCTGGATACGTGGCATCAATTTTGCCTAACGTACAGAAAGTAAACTTTGCAATCACTACATTAAATTACTAACGTCTGCATTAATGTCCTCCGATAGGCTTAATCAACGCTGTATTTAAAATGGCGCCTTGATTATACAGTGCATAGTATTTATACCTGACACGAATGAGCGCATTTTCCCCCTCTCAACAGGTCTGATTCTTCTCCGTTGACTTTAACCATACAGTGACATAGTATCAGACCAGCTGCATCTGTGAGAGTCTAAAACATAAAAATGGGCAGAATGGGGGTACGATTTTTGCGTAACTCAATCTTCCTGACCTACTCCAGCCTGCAGGTACGATTGTTTTTATATTTTTTTCCCCTAAAGAAAGTGCTGGGAGAAGAAAGATGACGAAAAAGGATAAATTATATAAAAAAAAGTTGAGATCAACGCATAACATCATTTGTTGATTCATGAAATTTTATGAGAGAAATGAAGAATAAAGAGGGGGATGAGAGAATGCAGTGAGGTATAGAGGTAGAGAAAGAGAAAGAATGAAAGCATTAGCGAGAGAAAGGGAATGGGAGGGGAGAAAGATGGGTGAGGAGGAGGAGGAGGAGGAGGAGGAGGAGAGAGAGAGAGAGAGAGAGAGAGAGAGAGGGAGGAGACAGACATACAGACAGACAGAGGGACAGAGGATATTGGCAATCTAACGCCTGAAATTGTGGGATTGTTGGCATTTCCATAGAGGTTTGGTATATACCAATGTTAGGTGTTGTCCGGAGCCCTGGGGTGAAGGGTGAGAGGAAACCTGGCGACCATGCTAAGTACATATTTCTCGCAAACTAATAATGCCATTATGTCATGGGGACGTCAGTGGGAAACTTGAATTGAGCATTTTCCAGTTACCTATAGAATACAACATTTAGCCGTCACGTCAGAAAGAAGGAATTATGAAAACCCAATAACTTTAACAGAAATGTTGAAAATGTCCTCCAACTTAGAATTTGTTGAAAATAATTATCGATTTACCCGTCATGCCCATAGATATTTTAGCGGGGATGTCATAACCCTCATACCCCGTCTCTCACAGACCCACTCCGTCCCTCTGGCGACAACCGTTGGTCTGCTCGGTTATTTCCCTCGTGCTTCTCCATGGTTCCGATTCCGCGTCTGTTTGACTCCATATTTGTCATAAATCTACGATCGGAAAATGCATGCAAAACAAACAGTGGCGTATTATTTTGAACAGTCTTCATCCTCATCTCTCTAAGAGAAAAATGTTCGCATAGCCAATATAAATAGTGGTGGTGGCTGTGGCGGCAGTAGTGGCGGTGGTGGTACATGGTGATGACGATAGCGGTAAAGAAGATGATGGTAATAGTAATGTTTATGGTGGTCGTGGTGGAAATGATGGTGATGATGGTAGTGGTTGTGATGATATGCCAAGCCAAACCAAACAAAAGGAAAGAAAGAAAAGAAGACAACAAACACCATACACACCCCTCAAAAACAAGGCAAAACAAAACGAAAATCACCCCCAAAAGCAAAGCAAAAAATAAATAAAAACAAACAAAACAAAACAAACAAAACAAAACAAAACAAAACAAATCAAAACAAAACAGAACAAACACAAGAAACAAAACAGATATAAAAGTACAGAAGTTGAATCCTTACCTACTTTCCCCTTCCCTTTGTTTTTTTAAAATCTCTCTCAGCTTTGCTTCTTTTCATTTCTTTTGTCTTATTTTCTCGTTTGGTCTATCTACTCTTTGTCATAAGATACTCCATCCCACCCTACGCCTTGTCAAATCTTTGTCATATTGACGCAGATATTTAATCCTACCCTAAGCTATCTGATCATTTTGAAGACAGTTTATAGACGTAATCGGTCTCCTCTTGACCCACTATAATCATTGCCCACTATCCGGTTTGGCAGCAATCAAAACGCAACGAAATGCCATCCAAAATGACATGAGAATCCATTCTTTCCCCAGCCCACTCTCAATTTTCCTTTTTAAGAGAAAAAGATCTTTATGTCTTCATGTTCTATGTATTACTAACATGAACGTGCGGAGAAATATCCCAAGAAGTGTTCATGAAAAGAAGTCCAACTAAGTCAGTATTATTAGTACTGGCCTATCTTAATGAATGTGTATTGCGCTTTCCTAATTGGCAAGAACAAACGTTTTTACAGTACAATCAAGGAATGAATATCTTTGAGAACAAATACATTTTAGTTTGTTTTTTGTTTTTTTTAAACATTATTATTGCTCAATTTGACAATAACATATCATTTGAAGGTTATGCACATTCATCTTATTATAGATATTCTCTCATTAATTTTCAAAAGAATTTGTTTCTTGCTGCCTGTTTTCTGTAATATTGTAATTTCACACCTCTTATGAATCCGCGTAAACTCTTTAAACCTATTATTATCAATTAAAAATTAATGCAAATAGATAGACAATTCATAGTTTAAGAGCATTTAATGTTTTAGTGGATTTGGCGCCTTATAAGTCCTAGACCTATATAGTATTATTATTATTATTATTTCGTCTATCCATTGAAGACTGATAGAAGTGGGCTCTTATGGGAATAACAGGTGTTGTAAATCACCAGGATTAGCCTTCAATTTTATGACCAACAGGCCTTATGCAATGCTTTGCATTTCCACCAATTCCCCCACATGGAAAAGGCATTATCTTCACCCGAACACTCTCCGCGAGACTAGGGAGTATTTTCATTTTATAGGACTACGGGTTTGCTGTGTGCAGACTTTTACACTCATTTATGGTATTTCCAGAGAGTCTGGTATCAGCGTATTGTGGCCTTCTTTACATGGAAGCAGACGAGCCACTCTCTTTAACATTATGCCACTAATCTGCCTCTTAACCAAGATTCAATCCGAGCGAGATCCATGGCGGAAACAGCATCAAGATATTATATCGAAATTGTGTTACATGATTTCCAGAGAAAATGGAAACATTGGGAGTTATCGCTTTATCCACCACTACAGACAAATGATTGTAACCTTGAGAACTGTTCACACACACAACTGAGTCAATCCTGGCTTTCTAGAAAGTTTTAAACAAAATGGACCGTCCTTGTATACATGAAAATATATCACCTTAACAATATAAGTTCGATTCCTCGTGAAGTGTCTTGTTTTACATGAATATTGGCAAATAAAAATCATCCCTTGGCTAGGATTGGACCAGGTTTTTTTGCTACAGATTTAGTTAATCGCGTGTACATTCATGTTATATATTTTGTATAATGTACTTTGCGATATTCACTGGGTTCTATCAAATTGATCAGGATATCAATAGTCTCCAAATGTCGAGAGGATTATTATTATTTCATATGTAACAAACCTTTCATGAAAGCCCCAGACAGTTTTTCCTTTCTTTTTTAAACAAATTTAAAAAGGGTATCTTGCACTATAAGTTCGCAACACTAGCTTTAAGGTAATATGTTACCAATTCGAAGCTCATCTTGACACATTCGAGTGTGAAATTACCCCCATAGTTTGCTTTGCGCTTGTGTGTGTAAATCTTTCACCCTCTTTCTCTATACCACACGTAGCAATGTGGTTCAGTTGCTCATCAGCTCTTTTTCTACGCAGTTCTACGTATAGTGTTACGCGGTATTCCTTCATTGATATGTGGTTAAAAATCATGATAACTTGATAGAAACAACGCTAAAATGTGGTACAACTCCAGATAGCTTAAAACATGATTTTTTTTCTGGTCAAAAGGTTTAGTTTAAACGGTAACAATCATTGGCCATGATTATGAAAATTCAAAATATTAACATATAATATTTAGAAGGGTGTGGTGTCTGTATGCCCCCTTCCCGCCTTTTTTTAAAGCTTTATTTTATCAACTTTTGTTATTTTTGTTGTGATCATATGGCACTGAATGAGTCAATAGTCCTAAATCTTCTTATTTTCTTATTGAAAAAAAAAAGAATAAAAACCCTTATGGAGAACGTCGAAATTTGTCTGCATCTTGTTTATACTAAATGAGATGCATCGAGAACAAAATTAAATGCCCTCATCGTGTGGACAATTTAGATCATCTTCTCGTGTAAGTGTTTCTTAAGCAATGTGTAGTCCTCTTTCTTTCAATAAAATCGTGGGTTTAATGATAGCTCGTCACCGCTCGTGCGATTTCCTAGACGGGTGCCTGCCATGAAAATAAACGTTCGGAACTTTTTCCTCCATTGGAGAAATAAAAGCGATATCCTACAATAGATCGTATATTATAATGAAGGAGAAGTCTGTCATGAATACAAGCCAAGTCTCACGATACCAAATATGTAAGATATCGCCAATAGCAATTCGAGGCGAGGGACAATGAATTAGATTTGATCTTAAGCGAGTACGATACTTATTTTACACTATTCTACATATCAATTCGAACAACAATATATCTATTTTGTTCTTGTCATTTACCTCGTTTTTGTATGTAATTCAAAATGAGGGGTAAGAGGGCGATTAGATAAGGATCATCTCCTGAAGTATTCTTATCCCCATGGCTAGTTGATCTGGCGCCACAGAAGCCATGGTCTACTGACCTGAATTTCAATCTCATGTCACTAAATTGACAATGAACATCATTGTCATTGATACGTGCCCGCTTGTCACTTGCGATCTCACTCCATTTCCATGATATCCGGGTTTCTTTTGTAATAATATTGATTGTCTGAGATGTTCTTTTTCTTAAATGATGTTATTGTTGATTTTACCGGTGAACTTTTGAACTGGTGGCCCAATCAGGGATTGGCGCTTCGTCTATGGATGTACAATGAACCTATGAGGACAACAGGAGGCGCGATAGCTCAGTCGGTAGAGCAGCGGTCTTGTAATCCGGTGACCCGGGTTCGAAACCAAGACGATGCGCTACTAGTGCCCTTTGGTAAGGCATTACTCCTCATTACGAGGTCCCTCGGTGAGGACCTAAAGCCGTCGGCCGTCTGGTTGCTTTCTTACAAGCATTTATGCTTTCTTAGCAGTCAGGTAAAGAAATAACCACCATCTATAAAATGAGGCATGCTCCACACATTCAGCGCAGTGGTTGCACTGTTCATTTTGTTTGACCTTTTGGTGTTTTCTCACCCTCACATGGTGCGTCAATGACCGTGTCAGTAGCTGACCCATTCCTACGTCACCAAATGACGCCTCGCGTTCGACCGGCATAAGACGTTCATGGAAATATCTTAAACCCAACTATATTGCCCGGAGGTTACAAGTAAGATTTCAAAACTACATAGCTGGTCTTGCAAGACATGGACATTGTACACACTTCGCTTCATGAGATCGCCGGGCGAACATATAACATTGCTTTCGTTTTATAACGTTGATCGCTGTAAAAACGCACAAGCGTAACAGAGGTTTACAAATCGTAATTATGTAACCTATGTGATGATAAGGTCTACGTTTGGATAACTGTGTATAGGTTTACCCCGCAACTTTACATTAATATTTTTATCAGTTCAGCAGTTTTCTTTATTTAAAGATTGAATCAACAAGGATGTGCGTCTCCCTTTCGGTTAGAGCATATTGATATTGCGTCTTGTTTCTCAGGGATCCGTCCTGACCACAAGACCGCATGAACCCAAACTAGGTTATTGTATTATTATTTTATTACAGGGACTGTGTTATTCAATTCTCTGCTCAACAAAAAAAACTGGTTGGAGCTTATCTACTATCCTTTGAATTCAGTTCGATGTGAAACATTGTTATGAATTAATTTTGAAAAAGTTTACATAACCCATACAAAACAGAACAAAGAATATCACTTAATATAAAAATGTAGGGTACGACTACAGTTCACTCGGCAAATATTGCGAAGGACCGAGAGCGTCGTGAAACATCAAGAAGCATACGTTTTATTACTCGTATTTCTATAGGGAAGAATATTAACTGGCTCAGTTCTTATACTAATTACCCTTACTTCATTTGTATTGACCTAATTTTAATCTCTGAATCACAGTTGTCGTCTGAACAAAACAAAAACAAATCGTTGAATGAATTCTGTTCATGCCATTACATTGGAATAATCCGTCTACACACAATCGGTAAAGGTTGAATATCCAGCGAATAAGAAAAAAAGTGTACGTTTGATGTTCGGGAATCATTAGACTGATAACAGAATGACCCGATCTTGCTGAAAGTCCCCTAGACTGTACATGTGGAAGGAAAGTTTGGTCCAAAATCCTTTCGTTTATTTCATCCATATATCTTTTTGGTTCTTCCTTGATTGTATTTTTTCAAAGAGAGCCATACTAAAAATGTCACTATTACCAGAACCCAGTCCCCTCTTTAATGACAAATATATATATTCTATTTGTAAGCATTTTATCTTCAGAAACTACCGGGGAAAAGCTAAATATGTTCATATCTAATGAAGATAGTAATTTAACAAAGCACACCAGTTTTCAAAAAACGTCAATATTATCGTTCCATATTTTGTATTTAATTTGTATTCATATTCATGGAATGCGTTTTCTGTGACTTCCCGTTGCATTATGACACTTTATAAACTGTAGAATCAAACTAATTGCCATGAGTCAAAGACAAAGAATTACACCGGGGGGGGGGGGGGCGTTTCACAAAAATTGTTATCAGAGACAAATGACAGTTTTTGTTATAAGCTACCGAAATCCTTGCTTCTGATTGGTTATCAGCAAATTTGTCACTGATTTTTGTCATTTGTCATTGAAAAAAGGCTTTGTGAAGCCGGTCCCAGGTCACGAAGGATATCATGGACTTGAAAGGAATCAGAGTAAATGACTTGGTCTGATCAGGGTACCCACGTGACATTATAAAGCTTCAGTCATCCATCCTTAATCGTCTAATAGGACGCAATGAGGCGATGGTGCTCCTGCAATTTAATCACACTGGAAAAGACCATAGCAGACTTTGCACCATGATAGCTCTCCCCGTAAAGATACTGCTCGGCTAGAGAGAGTTCTTCGCCGAGAGAAAAGGCAGAGAGAGAAAGAGAGAGAGAGAGAGAGAGAGAGAGAAAGAGAGAGAGAGAGAGAAAGGTTGGGGTGGGGTGGTGATCGAGTACTGTGAGGGCGGGAAAAAAAGGAGCAAAATTAAAAAGCAGACAAATACGGAGTCCAATGTAAGACAATCATGAAATCACAAATGTCACTGTGAACGATATTTTCGCTCATAAATGCCAAAAGCCGTTTGTATCGGGCCTTCTCCGGCACTTTATTTAATTGCAACGGTAGAGTCTTTCTGTATCGTGGGTCGCGTCTCTCTTTCAGTCTCCTTTTGTCAGAGCAAGGAGTAACTCTGGATGATTTTCATCCTTTTTCGGAGGATAAAGTTGTGGGTATATCATCTGACGGTCCATGAACCAATGTGTAAAAAGTGCAGGTGGATTTAACCTCGGGCCTCCATTTAAGCGAGAAAATTTGGGTTGACATGAAAAAAGAATATATAGGGGCGGCTCTCGAGGCTCTCATTCACCCACGCGCTCGGTGAACTATACTTAAATTTGATCACTAGGTTTGCGAGGGAGGGTGGATGGAATAACAAAGACAGTCTAGATAGAACTAAAGGTAGGACAACGAGAAGAGGTTAAATAGATAAATAACAGAATGGAACATAGTGACGGCAGTGAGAAAAAAAATCATAAACAGGTCTAGTGATATACTATAATAATAATAATAATAGGTCAATTTATATAGCGCAGCTGCTATATGACCATACTCCACTGCACTTAATATAAAGTATCATATTATTACTAAGGCGCTAAAGCACTAAAGAAATTTCTTCCTACCGGGTACCCATTTACTTCACCTGGATAGAGAGTGGTAAATGTAGATCGATGTCTTGCCAAAGGATACTAGTGCCAAGGCGGGACTTGAATGGCAAACTATGTGATCCACAGTCCGTTGACGTATCCACTACTATATAGACCATGACACTTCATTTAATACTTACATATATCAATCATTATATGTTTAAGACACACACCTAACTTGCAAGACAATGATATTAACGGGTCCGACAATGAGATTGGTAGTGTGCTTCCTAAATACTTCTCTTTCTCATACAATTCATGTTACTTTAATCATTACAGCCTAAGAAAAATACGAACAAGCTTCTTGCATCAATGAAAATATAAATTCCAACGTTATACCGAAATATGCTTTAATATGGATAACGTAACCTGTGCCCCCAACATAAAATACAGTTGAATTAAATTATCTAAACCAGCTTTTCCCCAACGTGGTGTACTTAACGAAATTATCTTTCCCCTCAAATCTCAACAAGTCAACAAATTTGATACTCGTAAATAGACAACCTGAGAGTAAGTGTGAAGTTTCATGGATAATCATTGAAGGATATACAATTTAATTTCTGATGTCGGAAAAAGCGGTACCTTGGCCAGTTTACATTATTACATTGCAGCTAATCAGGACTTCGCTTGGTTTGTCATGCCCGAGTTTTCGTTCTGAATGATGTTACCCGCTATGAGATGCTTGAACTTGAGTTACACATGAGAATAATGGGGGGGGGGGGGTGGAGGTCGCGAGACGAGGATAGAGAGAAGAGAGTGAAAGTGAGAAAGGTGGAGAGAAAATGGCAGAAAGAGAGAGGGAGAGAGAGCATGTATATTAAACATCGTTGCTATTTAGCAAATGAGCATACTCCGGGCCTCCAATTCTCTTTGAGGTAACATTTGGGTGGCAAAATCTGAAAAAGTGGAACTATATCTTCAATTGCTAGAAATCATATAAACACGACAGAAAGGGCATGGCATTTCTTTTAAATGAGTATGAACCCAAAGCCCAACAACTAATACTTCCATTTCATTGCCGCATTGCCTTGTCATCCGTAACAGTCATCTCGCCTCTAATCAAGATTTTCTACCCATATCGCACCAAATATCAACTACATGATACCATTGTAGAAACCGTGTTCTCATGTAAATCAGAGGATGAAAAGAAAAGGAAGCGATCGATCATTGATAAATGGTCGAGTAATTACCCACCGTTAGTCCTTTATCTATTCATGAAATTATCTAATTTTAGACATGCTGTAGACGAGAAGTTTCATTGACGATGACATTTAAAGAAAGATTATTATGATAGGCAAGTCATCAATTTGAAGTACACAAAGAATCCATAATTTGTCTCAGAAAGCATTGAATTGAAGCGTTGATCTTATGTTGAAATTAGAAATTAAAAATTAGTATATCTAGCTGTTACTGTAATCCATCATAATAACTAATCTGAATATAATGTTGCTTTTTTGAGAATAGTGTTCATGGAAACCCCATCTCTGTCATAAATGACATTATTTTTCAAAGTATTGTTCTGAAATCGTGATCAGTAGATTTGTAACCATTGTTAATGGGAAACATAAAGCTATCAGTCAGGTTAGAAAGAAAGCATACACATCAATCAAATCAGCCGCTAACAATCATTGCTTGGAACTTTGGACTCACATGCTCTGTATTAAATAGAACGTAAGGTTGTCATAAAATGTAAAAGAAAAGATAACTGACTTTGTGTTTGGTCATCTTTTCAACTTCGAGACTTCCTCCAGTTTGATTGCCGTCGATTATGTCCACGTGATAAATAGGTACCGTGGGCGTTTGGTAGGGTGGAATGCTAAAATGAAGTATAATTCTGATTTATGTAAACAAAAAATATATGAAAAACATTAAGGGGAGGGTATTTTTTGGAGTGTGATTATAACTTATCCATTGCTAAATCGGCGTTGGGTACTCATTAACGAACCGACTGATGAATGGTTGCCTGCAGCTGTTCAAAATCAAACCATCACCTGCAAATATATCTATATCGTCCTCTTCTACCCCCTCTCTGCCCCCCTAATAGTTTGATTAATGTTGATGTCGATTTCGTGTGGTAGATAATCAATTATCGTTTTATATTTGGCGGGGCTGGCGTCTCTATATAATTGCCCTTCCAGGAGATGGATACACCAACCAACCAAAGGACAAGCTGGTAAAGATATTAGAAGAACTGCCCTCTGTGTTGTGGTTATATTAAAGGACCAAATAAATATTTGGAAGGCCATTTTCACTCTGCGTACTTCTTAGGAGTGAGTTTGCACGACCTACACCCGATTCTCTCGTGCAGAAAGAAACGGGAAAGTATGACATGACACCTCAGTCACACCGACAAACTGACTCCCAACCGACTCCACACTGATCGATTCTTGGCTATTCGGGATAATATCATTCTGTTATCGGTTTGGTGTCAGTTTTATCATTGCGAATAGGGTATCAACGCCGGTTTTGTGTTGGTATGGATGTTATATTCTTTGTTTGTAGTAAACTTCTAATGAGTCGTGTAAGAGACACGAAAGAGTTTGACCTCTTATCAACTTCTATAGGTCATGGACCGGGTAACTATGGTGATTAAAACATTAATAATTACATCTTTTGAAAACATTTTGACTTTTAGTGATCCCGGGATTCTTTACAACTATTTTGAATCAGGTAAACATGTAATAGCAATAGTATATCTATAAGAGAGAGGAGACACTTCTGAGTTAAAAAAAAAAGACCAACTGATCCATGGTAACAAAAAATGCCTTAGCACAGGAAGACTTGAAGATTTATTAAACACTAGATCGTGATCGAGAATCGTTCATGTTTTATGCATCCGAATCCTAGAGACATGATACGAAGGACATGTGGGTCTTTCAAGATTGCGATGCTGATTATGATGAGGTGACCTATTAATATAAAGGTACCGTATCGGTTGTCAGGGGAAGGGCATGCTTTGGGGTGGCGCTTTGCAGCTTTTTCTATCTTTTTTTACAGCCATTTCGGGGGACGTATTGAGTTCTGAATGCATTGTACAAAATTATCATAATATTCGGGTTAGGTTTGTCAATCTTCTGTGTCCATGTACTGTCTGTAAAAGTGCTTCGGTGGTCTTCCTGCTCTGATAACGGTTCGTCATGCTGCTCTGTACATCGTCATTATATTTTTAAAACTTTTAAACTCCCCAATTTTAGGATCTTTTGTAATGTTAAATAGTTACAACTTTCTTGCTTATGTTGATTTCAACAAAAATTACACAATATGGACTTGGATTTTTTTCTCGAAACGTTCCCCTGACAAAATTGTTTAAAGAGTGATACACGTGTCAACTCTCAAGTCACATATCACTGGATATTGAGGTTGGTAACCATGGTAACGGTACCCTTTATTTTGCTACATTATTGCTTTAAAATACCACATACTTGGAAGGGCAACAACGAATTAATTAAATCAAAGAGTAGCATTATAAATCTAACAATGCAAAGCGTACTATACATATGAGTTAAATTAGAGTTTTGGAAACACTATGATACATTCTCTTTATCTTGAAATTTCGTGCAGTCAATAACTATTTCTGGACACGATTTTTAGATATTCTGATCTGAATTGGGTCACTGCCTCGTATTTCCAGGCACATTCACCTTGTCCAGAAAGGATCTATTACATGGACATTTATCATGAATAGGCTGCTGCGACATGTGTTGAGTTTCATCATGAATACCGGGCATTCTTCAATACATCTTTCGATACATAATGCCCATTGATGCGGAATGAACATGATCACGTTGGCCATTCGGTTCACTCTGATCTCGCTCAAAATTGTAAATAACATAAAAAGTATCATTGAAGTAACATTCCTAGTTATTTTACAGAGAATCATCGAAAAAGAACAAATGAAAAGTAAGACAAAACTAGACATATAATACTTGTTTGGAACAAGTATAGGTGGGCTGGTCAACTAAAATTTGAGACAAAATAGAGGAAAATAAGCGACATACTGCTTACAAATTCTTAAAAAACAATATCATGTAGATTCATAACGTGAACTAAATTCACCTTCTATAGGCATAACACGCAAATTATGAAGTTTTTGACATGAGGCCTTTAATCAAAATTTTCACTATGATGACGTCATCAAAATGAAAAATAATTATTTCTGCGCTTGTAGAGAATTGTCTCAGCTACAACATATCGAAATTTTGAAGAAAATTGATCAATATTTACAGAGATACAATCAATTTTACATAAATATGCTGACGTCATAATATGCAAATTCGTATTTTGAGTTCCAAGGCCATTGTAATGATGTCACGATACACTTAATGGCCAAATGAGACATGGAATCATATTTCCGACTCATACTCTATCTAAATATGAAAAAAAATTGAGGATCCCGGTGCATTCCAAAGAGCTATAACGGATTTTGTATAGGCATGTTTTTGCCCATATATGCTATGTATTAAAAGAGCTCGCGCGCACTGACATTTATCTTGAATTTACGCTCATCTTGTTAATAATGGTCATAAAGAGATAAACATGGTATCAAATTCCTTGAAAAAATATGAGAAATATCATGAAAGAAAAAAAAATGGCGATTCTATGTTTTGTAATGGTGTTACGCGCGAAAACGCGCGCGCATGCTAATACGCGCGATTTTTTATAAAATGCTTAAAATGACCTGAAACGTATGCAAAATAAATTTGAGACGATTTTGAGCATTTAAAAATTTTGCGCGCGCACTGACGCGCGGACGTACGCGCACGCGCGCGTTTTTTGACCTGAAATTGACCGGACTGATATTGACCTTGATCATGATAAATATGAATGAGAAATACCTTTTGGTTATGAAGATATGATCATGAGTTGATTTTCAGAAAATTTCACAAAATGGCGCCTAGATAACGTCATCAGTCAAGGTCAAGGTTAAAAACCTTACCGTGATTTGTCCATATGCCTATTCATATGTGTGTCAAATTTCAACGCATTTGATTGAGCCATTTTAAAGTTATCTTGTTAACAAAAAAGTGGTTAGAAATAAAATAAAGAAATAAAGGCAATTTTAACGAAAACATAAGGTGGTCTGTATTATATACAGCCCACCTGATAAAAGATATGATGTTTCTTTGGTAACACATTTGGATCAGTAGAAACAGCTGTTGCTGGAATGAAGTCATAAAGAACCGTGGAATCCCTTTTACAACACGTCAGCAAAAATCGCGTGAAAGAGGAATAAAGGCTAACTTCATTGGTTCCAAAAAAGCTAACCATTCATCTATTCTTCCTCCTGTCGACATTTTTAGATAATTACATAGGCATTGATTCAATTTTGTAATGTTTGATCGTACTAGGTTCAACAATTTTACACGCACATCAAAAGATAACATTTAAACCTATTTGTCTTTAATATCTTGGTTTAAAATCAAAAGTTGCTGATTGTATCAGAGAATCCCTAATATCACCGCATTAAATAAAAAAATCGTATAATTTTATTCTATTCTACTGGTTAATTTTTTATATTTTATGTCATTGTATGGAATGGCACTGGTATCACATTTTTACCGTTTTAATTTGTGTAAAATATCAAGCAAAATTACAATAATCGCTTTACTACTAATTTTCATGTTTTTTTTTTTTAACTCATCATCTTTGGGCTTTAATCATGCATGGTACGAGGACAATGAACTTGTTTCACATGATCTCAACCATAATATCAAGAAGGCACAGTCCCGTGTGAACCTCGGCGCCAAATGCGAATCCATAAAATGAAGTCTAAATTTGTCAGACCAGCAATTACTGTAGGTGACCAAATCTTGATTGAAAAACAAGTCCCGTATTCATATCAATACTTGATATGCTTGGGCGATGTTCTGATATTGCCAAATCTTGTCTAGTCTTCCAATCATCTAATTAATATGGCAATTTCTTTATCATGTGGCTATTGTGCCTCAATCCATCAACATATATAGTTCTTAATATTCTTCTTGTTTTTATAGATAACAGATTTGTCATCGTATCTATTTGCGAGGGCTTCCCAATTTTGGTGTTATCATCTTGTCAAAAATACGGTTCGCCGTTTGCAATTGAATCAATTAACAAACATGGTAGAAAGGTAATGAGTTAAGATGCTCAGGGGTAATATTAACCTCTTTATCAACGCAAATATTAACCCAATTGACTTTATTTGAATCGTTTGTTTTATTCGCGCGCGCTCTCTCTCTCTCTCTCTTTCTTTCTCTCATGTTTTCTTTGTCCCATTATTTCATTCCTTTCAGAAACAAGTTAGTGGTGTTACTCACTCTTGAAAAGAAATTTGAAATTCACAATGACCCATGCCTTTTGGCACATTATTAAATGGCGAAGACTCTTCTGTTCACATTTATTGTTGTTGGAATCAATCATTCTATTTTTTATTGAGGCGATACATTCAAATTTCATCAACGAGTCCATCATTACCACCAAAATCCTACTCGAAAAGATTTACTAAGTATGATTACTATACTGATCCCGTTGGAAAATCAAGAACAATGAAAAAAAGCCGATCACACAAATGTTTGAATAAATGAATCTACATAAAACAGTGGCGTCAATTCAGAATTTGGTATTTCTGCTCATATTTGAATTTTAAGAGCGATTCAAAAGCTAACATTTTTTACTTGGTCATTAGTACCTTTTCTGGTAATAAAAATGATAAGATGTTGTGAAAGGTATTCAACACTCCCAACAAAGGCAGAGTTTTGTGGTGATATTGAATTGTTCATATGTTCATACTGATCATATTTGCAGTGTGCCGTTTATTTTTGTAGCATTGATGGGGTGACAAGTTATATGAAAAATGAATATCACTTTCTTCCTGTCATTACCTCTCTCGATTTTTACGCATCGGTTGCTTTTGTACACACCCCTCCATCTTTCTTTCATGCTTGGTCACTTATCACTCATCTGCACACATTCTTTCATCCTCTCTTTCTCGCATTCGCTTACCCCTCTGAGGGCGCGTTCATTGGGTATTGCCACTAGATATGTACATATCGTACCACACTATCATACCCTACTATCGAACCCCACTACACGAAAGTGATTTGCGGGATGTCGCGTTTATCGTCTCTTCACGAGTAAAAATAAAGGCCTTCTCGGAGGTCAACTACACACACATGCTTGTACACAAAACATGGCGCGCGCTAGCCTCCGAACCCTTAATCTGGGTGGTCCGATTTGTATGTGGGGTTCAAAACTGTATGTCACATTCAAAACACACCTTATTGCGTCTTTAGATATGCCCATATCTAAAGACCTTTAAAAAGGGCTTTGCGTTTATCACCTTCTAAATTTGTCTGAAAGGCGTTTGAGAAACCTGATTCTAGCCAAAAAATTGGTCAATAAACGCAACCTGACACATATATATAAACACCTCTCCCTTCTCTCTCTCTCTCTCTCTCTCTCTCCCATCCACACGCACACTCACCCACATACACACACACATTTACGCAAGCGCGGGCGCACACACACTACACCCTTTCCTACTCTTACGCTCTCCACATGATCATTTTATTTCTTTTCTCTCTCTTACTTTCTCTTTCTATCTTCTTTCTTTGTATCTGTTTATCACCCTTCATCTCTCTCTCTCTCTCCTTCTCTCTCTCTCTCTCTCTCCCTCTCTCTCTCCCCTCTCTCTCTCTCTCTCTCTCTCTCCCACTCTCTCTCTCTTTCTATATCGCTATATATATTATATCAGCCATGGCCGTCATTTTACCATCGCATGCATTTACTGTACTCTCTCTTCTAGATGATTCATTCCTAATAGATTTACAAGTTAATACTGATTATTGTAGAATGGGCCTGTCTGTCTATTTTTTACCTGCTCAGCACATGTCACGAAGAAGAAAAGATAAAAAGAAAGAAATAAAGAAAGAAGGAAAGAAAGAGAGAATTTGAGAAGGAATAGAAGAATATGACTGAAACTGTCGCTCTTTAATCCCTCACCCTCCATATGTGATAAGTTGCGCATCTCTGCGTAAGAGTCTCTCGGAATGGGCTGTCAAAATGCCAAAGCATTCCGTCAAGAAACGATCGTCACTTTATACATCGCCCCTGGCACTCATACATTTCATTGAGACAGTGGCTTGGAGCACTCGTGGTAACCAAAGGGAGATGGAAAATCATCAGAGCTGAGAAAGAGAAAGGTTGGAAAATTCCTCTATGGGGGTTTCCACTTGATGAAGAAAATAAAGATGGTAAAAGAAGAAATAGTGCACGGGCTTATCCACATCTATCAATTCCAATAATATCAATTTACTCTATACGTTCAAGGTGCAAGATTGATCAGAACATGCCTTTACCGATTTTGGGAAGATTGGACTGGGTCTTCTTTCTTTGATTATGCATGGACTTTCTTTCCGTAATTACCCTTCTCGTCATTCATCATATGATTCTGAATGACAGTGATGCTCAACGACCAGTGGACTCTAACATTGTCATCCAGGGCCCGTCTTACAAAGAGTTAATATCAATCGCAATTATGTACATGAGAGATAGGAGACTGCAAACTTGCGATTGATTGGAGGAATCGCGAGTGATTTGGATCAATCGTAACTCTTTGTAAGACGGGTCGCTGATGTCAACAATTTTACACCGCTTCGAAACGCACTCACATCCATGCATTCACACATCATGCAATGTTTATATACCATCCTATATTGACCAGGTGCAAATCAGTCATGAATAAGGATGAATGAATAAACGAGAGAGTAAGCCAATGCCATGGGGCCTATCCAAAAAATGATGGGGGTGGGCGGAGCCTTCTCCGGACAGGAATTCCAACCCACGCCCCTTTCGTAGACCCATTTAAATAATGATCCATTCCAACGCTTTTAAAATCAGAAGGTATGCATGGGAAAGGGGTATAATTATCTTGATATGCCACTGATGCTTAAAATGATATCATATGCTCGAGGGGTTTTTCTTTAGCAATGTATCTACTCTACATAATAGAACTATTTTTCGTGTGTTAGTCAAAAACGTATCGCTGCTATTTGACAACGTATAAAACTTTACTTCTTTATGCATTTTGAGAGAGACAGTATTTTGAAGCCTGGTTCACAGTGAACAGTAATTAACGATTCTAACTATTTCTTTATTACTCTAAAGCTACTAAGTTTCTTTGATAAGCCTCTCAGTTCCTTTGAAGATTATAGAAGTCGGATTTCGAAGAAGTCATAGGTCGTTCTGGCACAAAGTGGCTGATTGTTTTAGTTTGTGTTTTTGTCTTTCTTTCCTTTTTAATTAGAAGACCGTTTGGTGTTCAAATAACTCTCAAAGATTACAAAAACAATAAATATAGTTCATGAAGGATTTGCACGGTTTGTTAGTCTAAATGTCTAAGAATCAGGCAGCATAACATTCACTTTTCAATAAAAACACACTTCACAATATTTCGTTTTGATTTCGTTAAAGCACGACTACATTTATATCAACCCATATAGGGACACCAGCAATGCAATACAAAAAGAAAACACTTGAGTAGAGGACAAAATAAAACCTAGCAAATAGATATCCCAATGTTGAAGTAATTACAATTGCAATAATACACGAACTTTAATGTCCCACTCACACACATTTTAATGTTAGAAAATCACGCTTCTGGCTACAAGAGTCTAGGCTTTGATCTATAGGTGTGTTCCCATAGGTCGCTGTATGGGTCCTCGCGCATCATATTCGTGTCATTCTCGTGTCATCTGGTGCAGTATCCATGTCCTCACAACACAGTGGCGCACTTGCCTGATGTAAACGTAGGATGGTCTACACCGGTCTTCTGGCAGTGTAAAAGAACCCTCGCGAGTTTTCTGATCACGACTGTATATTGATTTCGTCTATGACAAGCATGTTCACGGACAATCCTGAGGCAAACGGAAAGCTGGCTACCCTTAAGAAGTACAGTTTTACCGGTACATGAATTGCGTTTCAACACACCATCGACCATATCCAGTTACCTTTGTAAAGGCGAAAATTACGAGTTCTTCGGAATATTAGCCTTTCGTCACAATTGCTCTGTAAGGCAGGTCGAAAAACAAATTTGACACATGCCCCGTCACGAAATAGTCTAGTAATACACCAAGTATTAAACACCAGAACATTATCTACATAAAAAGTTGTCTTATTCATAATGCCCGTTGCACACACATTACGACCTAAGCCAATCAAAAACCATAGCGGCAAATAGTTCAGATTCTACTTATTCAATGCAATTCGTGCATTATTCATTTTTCTCAATTTGTGTACAATGTTGCGCTTACATAACGCGTTGAAGACCGTGAAAGTCGCTGACGCAGTCCTGCGTTAGTAACGTAACGCCTCGTGCGCTACGGGCGTAATATACAGCCACTTTGACAGCTCTGTAGCTTTAAAGTTAGGACATTACTCAATTGAAGCCCAAAAATACCTGATGAAGAACTTACGATTACATCAAATTTTAGAGGACGATAATGAATACATACGCAAGCTAGGGAGAAGAATACAAAATCTGATACCTGCGCTTTGTCCTTTACAGCGACGTGAATTCCTCGCGATCATGTTACTATTAGAAAGTTAATCAATTGGCATAGGTTATTTGTAGCCGCAAAAACCTTGGATTTGTAACGAGAGATTCCCCTAGACGCAGATGACTTAGACGACGATGAATTAATACCATTTAAGGATTTACTCTACGATTTAGATAAAGGTTAGTTAGATTCATGATTACATTTAGGAAGATGTGAAAAATTGATAAGATGTGGAAAATGTTGGAGAACGATGTTTTTCATCCTTGAAACTGTTTTAGAATGAGCAGATCATAATCAATCTTAAACCGAACTCTAATGACTGGTCTTTCACACTGAACCCTTTCCCTGTTCTGTTTATATGGTAATACATAACATCAAAGTAGACATAACGAACTCTCGACTTGACTTAACAGTGAAGTACTAGCCTCACGGGCCAGCTTCCTAAAGGTCGTGCATGACAGTCAATGTAAAAAAACTAATTTACAGCATTGGATGCGAGGATATCTTTGGGTGAGACACAATATTTATGCGCATGTAAAGTGATTACATGGTGAGCTGCATAATGTTACGACAACAAACATTCCAAAGATGTATGCAGCTTAGTTACACACGATTGCTCCTGATTGTGCAGGCTTACAGAAGCATTAATACCCTTTTGAAAATTGAATAACTGCTGAGACTACACAGGACGGCCGAAACGAAAAGTGTACGCAACAATTTTTACATCCATCAATACACATTCAATATTGTCATCATTTATCAATACATTAACAAAAAATACTCAACTGCTATTTTGCTTAAAAACTAGTGATTTGTATACAATATAATTCATATAGCATCAATTAAACACGTCTGTGATTATATACTATATTGACATTATGTACAGAACATTTAAGAAAATATGAATAAGACAGACATCTTGCAAATTTATATCATGCTTAGCTACGGTAACATGATTGTTTTGATCAAATCCTTTGGAATATAATACACTAACGACAGCTGGACAGAGTGGATATAACATTATTTTGTCATTATCAGAAATTGAAATGAAAATGAAGGTAATGAAAGTGGCGTACACAATTTTATTTATCATGGTGATGACATAAACGATTACAAAAAACAAAAAAGAATCATCAATGATAGGTCTGTTTGCGTGTCCTGCGTACACACTCTTCAATTACGAGGACATTCCTTAACTGAAAACAAACATCATATTTAATTCAAAGCATGATAAGTTCATTGACATCTGAGTATGTCATAAGTATTCAGAACGGTAGCATAAAATGTTCTTCTTTAGAATTTTGATCACGTAAACTTTAGTATGGAACTTTTTATCAATTGAAAACAGTTTTAACCGTTTATAATCTCAATCATCTTAACATTCCACTCGCGGATTTGTCCATCAACGATATCATTGTAAATTTTCTGGTTATACCTATGCAACGATTTTTGTTTTGGTCTTTACTTGGCTTTTGTTTCACAGAAATTCACTGCTAACTGAATCATCCATTCACAGTCGTTTGGCTAGACTCATCAATTAATGGAAACTCTCCGTTCTTCGAGCTATTCCAATGTTTTCGCCGGTCAGCGCTATCGAAATTACACATCCCCCACCCTTCTTGTCCTATTCCAATAAAAGCAAGCGAATCATTGAAAAAACAACGTTGAAACCCACGGGCAAAACGTTCCTCATTTTCACTCCCCCACAGGCTAAAAGAAAACTTAAAATTGGTCGCTAATTTCATTTTCAGAGTCCCTCGATCGAATCAACGCTGATGGCTGATTTGGCCGCTGCGTTCACACCGGTTGCCTTTTCAAACGGATGTTGAAGTTAAAACACCGAGAGAAAGAGAAAAATGACCGAAGTTTAAGTAACCAAACCCTACGAGATTTAAAAAAAAAATAAGAGGAGTGTAAGCTCATAAAGAAAATCACTCCTTCTAAGAAATATACGAGAAATAAGGGGAATGAAATCAGCATTTCTGGTATCAATACATTGTACTGTATAAAGGATTCTTGCCAATCTCATCCTAGGTTTTCATCCTAGACTAAAATGGTAGCAGATGAAGGACTAGAAGGCATGTAATTAATGTAATACATGCTTGGTTAGTTGCGACCGAGTATTTCGCCCACAAGAAAGATCAAAATTTCACACCCACGAAGGTTTGGCATATAAATGTAAATCAATGGAATATTTGGAGGTAGTAAAAAGTTTAAGTTAAAAGAATGTGTTGCAATATATTCAGTGTCAAGGTCAGAAACACGGTTTTCATTTTTACTTAAATCATGATTTAATGGTATACCCTACGTGATAATAAAAATGGAACTTATAAAGAAGAAACTCGAATACAATCAACAGCCGACAACATTTTTGGTTGTTTGAAATCACACGTAGCAGTATCAATAAAAGTATAGTGATATAATCTATTGTAGTCGTGTCAGTGTATAGGAAAATAAAAGTAGTAGAAGAACATTAGTGAGACAAGTAGCAGTAGTAGTACTAGAAGCGGTAGCAATGGTATTGGTGGTTTCGGTGATTGTTGTGGTGGTAGCGGTGGTGGTAGTAATGGTTGCGGTGGTGGTAGAAGCAGCAATAGTAATACACTTTAGTAAAAGAAGTAGTAATAACAGTAAGTCGATGTGATTGTCTAAGAAGTACAAGTAGGAGCAGCAATAATCACAGTGGCCACATAAATAACATTAGCAATGTTAGAAGAAGCGCCTGCTGAACGCAAAGTCATCATTAAAAGAAACAAATTCGGTTTTCAAGGATAACAACTTTACGTCATATTTTCAAGCACGTCAGCGGATGTCAGTATGGCGCTGTATATAGCTCATCCTAATTATTGGTATGAGTAATAGTAAATAATGCAGTAGTTTATACCAATAGCAGTGATTCTAGTAGATTACTGGTAGTAGTAGCAGTGGTATTAGTAGTGGCAGTAGTAGTAGTAGCAGTAGTAGCCAGAGTAGTAGTAGTAGTATAAGTAGTTGTAGTAGTAGTAGTAGTAGTAGTATCAGTAGTAATGGTCGTAGTAGTAATGTAGTATTAGTAATACTAGTTCTAGTGGCATTAATAGTAGTAGTATAAGTAGTTGTAGTAATAGTAGTAGTAGTAGTAGTATTAGTAGTAGTGGTGGTGGTGGTGGTGGTGGTGCTAGTAGTAGTAGTAGTAGTAGTAGTAGTAGTAGCCGTCGTTGTCGTCGTTAAAGTAGTAGGAAGTAGTAGAAATAGCAATTGCTCATTACTAATTAAGGTACTAGCATATGGGTATTCAGAATGGTATACACCGTCCAGCAGACATGATATGGTCAATAAAATAGTGTACAAACAGAGGCAATAAATGCAAAGGTCCTTTTTTGGTAGTATTAAAGTATTAAAGATAACTTAAAGTCTTTGTGTCGTAATGAAACATGTGAAAGTCATGATCGTTGTTCATGTGCTTAAAATCCGGTGCAAGTACACTGTTGGTCATAATGGTGGAATATTTATTTTTACCCCAGTTTAGGGAAGGATTTTTTTTAATTATTTATTTCTAATAGATCTAGATAATGGCATACATTTTCACATTTTATTGAATATTAATTTGCGAGTGTTTGTTTTGCGTGACTGCTTAATCATATGTGTGCTACTATGCTAATCAGCTAAGGGACCTACGTCCTTCAGTCATAATTGACAGTAATAAGGATTAATGCCTCACAAAAGAGCACTAATATATAGCTGATTGACACGATTTTTTATCCTGGGGCCTCACAGTAACAAGGCCATTGCTTAGCCCCTGAATCATGACTGTACGCAGTGTTTGCTAGGGTACGCGGCCCCTTCCACAAATCCCCCAAAACGAAGAAAATGCAATAAATTATCAATAATTCATTGCATTTTCCCCCGGCCCCCAACAGGAAAAATTCCTCTTTGTGGCCATGCCTTGAACCATAATGCATGGCCCTACAGAGGAATTTTTCCTGTTGGGGGCCGGGGGGAAATGCAATGAATTATTGATAATTTATTGCATTTTCTTCGTTTTGGGGGATTTGTGGAAGGGGCCGCGTACCCTAGCAAACACTGCGTACAGTCATGATTCAGGGGCTAAGCAATGGCCTCATTACTGTGAGGCCCCAGGATAAAAATCGTGTCGATCAGCTATATTAGTGCCCTTTTATGAGGCATTAATCCTCATTACTGTCAATTATGATTTAAGGACGTAGGTTCCCTAGCTGATTAGCATAGGAGCACACATATGATTTAGGAGTCACGCAAAACAAACACTCGCAAATTAATATTCAATAAAATCTGAGAATGTATGCCATTATCTAGATCTATTAGAAATAAATAATTTTTTTAAATCCTTCCCTTAACTGGGGTAAAAATAATTATTCCACCATTATGACCAACAGTGTATTTTCGTTTTCTTAATGTCGTAATAGTAAATGGGTAATTATAACTTTAAGTAAATATAAAAACGATTGCATGTCATATCTTAAGCAGTATTGAAAAGATATCGATAGAAAATATGATTATATACAATACGCCATCGATTATTTTTATTAAAAAAGATAAGCAATTCTTTTCTACATTTTACAATAATATTGTCTGTAATAGTAGCACTGTTAGTAACAAGTAGAAAAAGTGACATTTGTACAAAGAGTAACGGAAAAAAGAGAGGAAGAGAAGCAGAAGAAGTAAGAAGAAAAAGAAACAAACACACACAAGAAAGAAAGAGAAGTAGAAAAAGAAGAAGACGATGAAGAAGAAGAAAAGAAGAACATGAAGAATGAAAAGAAGAAGAAAAAACAAAAAAAACAAGAAATTAATAAAGAAAAGAAGGAGAAGTAGAGAAGCAAGAAAAGAAGGAGAGAAAAAAAGGGGTTCGTTATTTGTTAACATTACTATCATCAGGTTTTAGAGAAATGTATATGAGAAACACATCTGACTATCTATCTCTTTACTTTTGTACAGTTCTAGTTTTAAGTAAGCATTAGTAACTGTTTAATTACTCGTACCATTGTTGTTAGCAGTGTTACCCTTGTGCAGGAAAAATATATTGAAAACAAATTTGCTCAAGAAGTACTAGTAGTGGTCGTGGCAGTAGTAGTAGCAGAAGTAGTAGTAGAAATGGAAACAGGGGAACTATGGTATTAGGAGTACCAGTGAAAGTAGCAGTAGTAGTGGCCGTAGTTGTTGTAATAGTAATAACATTATAGTTGTAGCAACAAAAGTATAGTTGTAGTAACAAAAGTATAACGAGCATTAGTAATCGTGGTAATGGCATTATTAATAGAAGTAGTAATAGTAGTAGTATATAAGTAGTAGAAGTAGTAATAGTAGTAGTATATAAGTAGTAGAAGTAGTAATAGTAGTAGTAGTAGTAGCATGCCTAGTAGTGGTGGAGGCCATCGTCGTCGTCGTCATCGCAGGTGTTGTATTCAGTTATCTTACATTATGATGCTCGCAACGTTAGTAATATATACTGTACAGACACTCATTCCAAAAAACAAAAGTTGTCCGGTGTTCTAGTATTTTCTTACACTTTTTGAGCGCATTAAATTTCGAAATCTTATCATAAGATCTGTACACTTTCAAAAGCGGATGATCGGTTGTATAAAAAATCAATTCATTTCCGATCAGACAAAGAAATCGTGTTTCCATTTTCTTTATTAACCTGAATAAGTTTATACAACCCCCTTATTCAATCAAACCTGGTATTTTCTTCCAATTTCGGGCGCTTATATCCAATTATAGGATTGAATGATTGTAAGAGGATCACACTGTTGTGTTATTATTATAATGAGATCGAGCAAAGCTAGTCATAAAAAGTTTCAATTCCGGAGAGGTTCCTTCTGACTTCCACAAGTGTCTTCAAATTACATGCGCAGATCTTGTTTTCAATACTTGAAGGTTTGGGCAAATAATACCTCAAAAGAGTACACAATCCTATGAATTGATCCGCAGTGAAATTTTTCTTTTCCAAATCAGTATTTTTCTTCTTCGTCTTAATGTAGTAAAACACATATTACTGTAATATCACTTCTGTTATCTTGATATTAAAATCGAATCCAATGTGTACAACTTATGTGATATTGGTATTATCCTTAGGACCAGAGGATTTGTATTGAGACATATTCATCAAAATTGTATAGTTAATAGAGATCATCTGTTAACATTCCCTCAAAAGTGAAAATATTTATTACCCAAATGATATCTATAAGATACCAACTTGTTTCTAGCTCTCCAATAATACGTATGTAAATAACAGGAACAGTTACGCTACAGTTGCTAAATTTAAATTTTAAAAGGCATCCTTGTAATAAATGAATGCTAATTAAAATTATAAAGTTTAAAAACATTTGGTCAACATAAGCAGTTTAACTCAAAGCAGTAAACGTTTGAGCATTTAACATTACCTATTCGAAGAAATAGCACATATGCAGTCGACTGAATTTTTATAAAGCATTGAATATTACTAATGAATTTGCCGTTCTGTCGAGCTTTATATCCTCTTGGTTCTGCATTTCTTGTCAAAACATACTGATATTTTTTGCAGGTGAGTGTTTGTCGTTGATGCCTTAGAACGTGCTTATTTCATTTGAAACATCAAGGAATCGTAGAAAATACCACTTTTCCTAGTTTAAAAAGCTGATAACAACACATCGATGGTGCTTTTAAGATATTCATTTTGAGTTGCAAAGACCTGAATATGATGCCTTCAGATTTAGATGACTTCATGGATTAGGCACGAGAACACTAGCAATAACATCTTGAGTGAATTTATCCCCCAAAGAAAGGGGATGCTTTCGAGTTCAATCAAAATAATGATCAATTCAAATCCCATTTTACTTCTTAATTTGTAAGACTGAAGTTACGTCTATGAACGGTAGTCTGACGTAAATGACTAGGTGCTGAAGGTGTAGGTTTGTATCTTGGGTGAATTCTCACTGTAGCCATCGCTGCCAAGTGTCGTCGACGGGGCGATAGTCGGGCTAGTGGTGTACTCGTTGTGGACATTGTGCAGTCGCATGGTGCCACCGCGCGTGTAGGTACTGCTGTCGCGAGTACGGCTGCGGTCGAACTTGCTTGCCTCGGGGAAACACCAGGGACACATGTCTGCCAGGTTCTTCTTGAAGTTTTCGCCGATGAACGTGTAAACGAGTGGGTTGAAGCAGCTGTTGCTGTAGCACCAGCAGATGGCGAGGGACCAGGTCACACGAACAGCCGTACTACGGGTCCAACCGATGGCCTGCCATATCTGCATGATATGAAACGGCATCCAGCAGACAAAGAATACCACTATGACAGAGATGGTTAGAAGAGAAACCCGCTTGGATGCTCTCTGTGCCGCACTACAAGCTCCATCCGACCTCAAGGGAAGGTTACTGCGTAACATCTTGTACAGCAGAGTGGTATAAGCCATAAGAATTACTACAAGAGGTAGTAAGAATCCTAAGACAAGATTGAAATAAGCATAGAAATGTGCTTGCCTGTCTGAAATGTCCACGGTGTAGCAGTTAGTAACCCCGCCGAAGGTCCTGGTGTTGTAGAAGAGAAAGGTGGGTAGAGTGAGTAGAATGGAGAGCACCCAAACTAGTCCACAGAAGATCCTGGTCTTGTTCTTGGTCCTGTACCGTATAGACGATAGGGGATACACCACTGCGATGTACCGATCAGCACTCATGAAAGTTAACGTGTAGATCGAAGCAAACTGATTCACTGAGTCACAACCTACTATCAGTTTACACAAAAACGCTCCGAATGGCCACGCCATGTAAGCAGATTGAACAGCTTGAAAGGGCAAAGTCAACACGAACAAAAAATCCATAATGGCGAGGTTCAATATATAAATGTTAGGTATGGTTCTCATGTTGTTGTATTTAAGAAGCACCGTGATGACTAAGCCGTTCCCGACCAGACCTGTAAACGTGATGATGCCGTAGACTATAGGAATACCAATAGTCATCCACTGAATCTCTGCCTTTGGAAACGTCATCATCATCATCGCCGTCTCATTCGATCCATTCATCGATTCTATCTCTTCATTCGTCACCATTAGTGACGTACTCAGCTGATACTGCTCCATTTCCATGTTCACTCTTGTTCAAGTAGGGTTCAAGAAATTCACAAATGATTACAAACAAAACACCATTCAGAATTCTAAAACATATTCAATTTTTTAAAACTTCCAGTCGATAGAAATGGATGAATATCACAAGTCTCCGTTCAGCCTCGAAAATTGCAACCCACTAAAGAATTTGAAAAGTTGGTATCTTTAAGACAAGAGTTGTTTTCGTTATTCCTGGTTTTTTATGTTACTTGGGCACCTTGGAAACCTTCTGCTGTAGATCCTTACAGGAGCGACACATCAACTTAAAGTTATGCAGAGCACACACAAACGTAAGAGTGACAGCGAACAATATTCTGCCATGAGTTATATTTCCCGAATAAGATGAGATATGCCCTGCACACCGTCTTTATAAAGACGCAACTCGTCACTAAATGAAAAAGTGAAGTGGTCCGTGCAACATTTATGATACACATGCAGGCGACACACTGCTCCCGCGCGAAAATCTACATTGTGCGGCTGCGTGAAGGAGGAGGGTACTCATTGTCACGTGATGCAGTCATATAGTTGCTCCGCTAGCCAATCACGAATCGCCTGCAGCAGTGAGTTTTGGATGCTGTTCGCTATTAAGCACTAGGCACGTCAGCCTGAACGCGAATTGATAGGGTAGTATTGAAGGTTGGGTGGTTAAGATTTCGCCTCGGGATTCATATTCATTTAATTCAATAAGGATGAAGATAAGTCCTGTGTATTTATTAGAAAATGGAATAGTAGTAGTTGTAGTATTTTTCGCTCTATACAGAGCGAATTTATTTTAATTTCTTTCCACATGATATAAACAATGAAAGATAAACTTTAATGATATTACAGAAAATTAGCATTGAAATATCTTTGACATTGTTTTTAAAAAAGAAAAGGAAAAGTATCGGAGCTTCAAGACGTATTTGCTTTAGGAATTACAGCTGGCTATATGTATAAACATTAACAAATACATTCTTGAACTCCTTTTCGTCGTGTTCGTGCGTTTTTTCCTGTCTCTCTCTGATACGTCTTGAAGTTCTGATACTTTTCCTTTTCTTTCTTGTCTCCTTTCTCTCTATCTATCTCTCTCTCTATCTCTCTCTCTCTCCCTCTGGTATTTCCCTGCCTATATAGCTTTTAATCGCCCACAATTTTGTTCATCTTTAATTTCTCTCTCTGTTTTGTATTTTTAACCATCTACGTTATACGAAGTATACCGATTTACTAGTCCCTGTATGGGTAAGAAATTTTGGCACAATCTGGGGCACCAATAACCTAAAGTGTCAACATGAGCCTACAACTTGGCTTGTTTTGTTTTTTCAAACTCCAGACACAATCTGTTTAAATAAAGCCTTAAAAAATTCTTAAAGATATGATATATTTGATTTCGTCGAAACACAACAATAAATATTTGATATGTGCTCAGCGAAATATTGTTTTTATAGCGTCTTCACCTTTCAAAAATAATGTATCATCAGCAAGTTAACTTTAGACTTGGGAAAATTAGGTTATCAATTTACATTTAGGAATTAACATGATCATATGATTATCATATTAAAATTACAAGTCATAAATGTGGATTAATGTTCAAATGAAATAGATCTGCGATGATAAGTTTTTTGAAATAATATGATTTATATGATTTATATGATGTTATATGTTTATGGACAGAATATAGAAATGTACCGATGGTGTTTCTTGAAAACAATACAATACAGTACGTCTCGAACAGAAGCTAGCGAGCGAATCGTCCAAACAAACATTTTGACAATGCTTTACTCTACAATTTGGTTATGTAACAAATAAACAAGAACAAATAATGTACATCATGATCACGAAAAAAGAATAAGCACGTTTTCTTTATATATTAAAAAAGGTACTCCGAACATTTGGTTCCAAGCACCATTTTGTCCTACCGGCGCGTAGTGTTGGGTTTAAGGGTTTAAACTGGATGAAGGCATGGTGATCTTCACCTTATCCTAGCTTCCTCCAGCACCCCCAAAACGGCAAAATAAGTATTAGCGAAAACCAACAATATGTAATCCAGTCCACAACACTTCATCCACCATGTCGTATTCAACGTATTCAATGCACATTATCCTAGTGTGACGCAATTCCGCCATGTCATTTTGGTCAAAGATAAACTTTGGCTCTTTCATAGACAAACAGGAAGATTTCACCGTGGAAAACTAATACTTTATGTGAGCACTTGTTTGCTAGGTCGAAAGAAAAGGGACGCATTGGTGTTTGACTAAATTTGTTATGCAAAGAGTATCTCTTCTTCTCTTTTCCCCTTTCCCCTTTTTCAATCTCTTTCTCTCTTTCTCTCTCTCTGTTTTCATTTTCTTTCTTTATATTTTTACTCATCTAAAAAGTTGGCGTATCGGAAATATTTACCACTAAACGTATATCAAATTGGTCTACTTAAACATCGTTCATTCAAAGATTCAAAGACAAAAAGGAGCAATTTTACATTAACTTATTTTTTAATATAGCATGTCCCGTCGCAGCCTTAGCGTGAACGATCTGACTGTTCTCAGGCTTCATGGGCACTGCTAATGGCCACTTTCCCCTTAAAAGATTCCTTACTAAATTTACTTGTAAAATAAATTTGAAATGACAATTAGCCACGACGCCAGTAACATACTTTCATTATGCCCTCTGGAACTTAACTACCGTTTTTGTGTAATCTATGTAGGAATACCAAAGTGACATAAGGTCCAATATTATTTAACAAATCCCTATATTGAAAACTAAAATAAGAAGGAATGTCACCGATTTTTATAACGTTAGGTTGCCGATATACATTTCAAACTTTTGATAACTTAACAATTGAGGAAAGTAGTACAATAGCAGTGAGTGAGAGAAAAATTTAAAAAGAACAGTTGATTCACGAGTGGAAAAACATGACAAAAGAAATTGTTCATTACTCCCTCTAAATAGATATATATATATATATATATATATATATATATACCTTAGGCAGGAAAGCTGAGATTCCAAATTCCTTTGTATGACATGAGGGAATGGAAAACGGAGGAGGAAACAAACACGTGAACATCCGCACGCCCACACCTACACACACACGCACGTGCGCGCCGGCCTACACATGCACCCACACACATAACCATCCAAAGGTGGATACAACAAAAGATATACCAGATAAAACCTTCGAAAATTGATGGTAAAACAAAAAAGTGGATGAAAAAGTAAGTAATTGTTTTGTGAAAGAGAAGCCGATGAAACTTGATGGAATAAAGAGAGTATGCAAAAGGGGATAAACAAGGCCAAAGAATATTCAGGTCGCCAAATATTAAATAACTTCGCCCAATTTTCCCATTGGGCTGTTGTAGCGTGTCGGGTAGATCAATAACACATGATGAGCACGAGAACTAGAGCGAGCTTGTGTCTTAATTCAATCGAGACGAATTGACCAGGGCTCAAGCGTCTCGCACACCCATCGAATGTCACTAGATCCCGGGTCTATAATCATCATGACCAGGAGCATAACTTGATAAACCCGTAAAGCAAATTTTAAAAAGCGTCATATCCCATTTACTCGTACTTATATAAATAATGTATGATGTAAAATCATTGACAAATATGTTTTCGAAATATTTATCGTGGGAGCTTCAACGAAGAATGACATCAGTCAACATAGAAATTAGAGTAAAGCCATCAGCTAAATTGTTGTGGATGACAGAAAAACCCTGAATATGAATCAATAATTACACTGAAAACACTCTAATTATCATACTATTTTTGTAAAAACACAAATCATTATTTAATTTGTTTTTTGTTGCTACTTCTCATTGAGTGCACAAGTTAGGTAAGGCTAAAAGCAGATGTGCACCTACCCGAAAAATGACCAGATGTCATATGAAGTAAGATTCCAAAAAAGGTTTTTATGTAGCCATGTCTCATCTTACCAGAAGTGTGTTTGCCAATTGGATAATGCTCGAAATGCTATGAATATAATGTCTGATTTATTTATTGGAAAGAGCGGAAGATTATTCCTTAAAATTACACATGAACAGATTTCTAGCTTCGAGTTATCCTATTAGTATGAGACTTCAAAGTTTATGCTTGAACGAAGCAGTCCTTTAAATGTCCTCTTGACATTTTAACGGCTGAAGGCACTTTATTTTTCTTCTACAGAAAGGCACAAAAGGGAGGACAATTCTATGTTTTTTTGCATAGTTCCAGATGAAAATTAAAATTACATCATCATGAGATGTGTAAGAAAGAAGATGGGAATAAATGCCTTAAGGAGAACTTGAAGCAAATTCGACATCCAAAGTTCAAAGAAAGGAGGACGAATCTTCGCAACAACGGGGTGACGAAATTTAATTTCAAGAGCATCTACCTCTCAAAAAGAGAACACTATCTTGATTTCATGATTGGTATGGAGGCGAATAACCTTAAACCCTCCAGATTCATAAGATTTTAAAAATTTCTTTTAGCTTGAAGGCAAAGTAAACGATCTGCACATCGTAATCAAGGTAAGTAATAAATTTGATAAATTAGAATTAACCTTCTTCTTAAAAAAATATGAGAACGTAGAATGCCAAATGGAGGTTACGGAATCCTACAAATGATATAACACAGCTTCGATTCATCTTTTCTCTCTTTCCCTTTTGTGTACACTTTTACAACATTTTAATTGACTTTAATTGAGCAACAGGTCAGGGTACATGCTGGACCGTTAGCGATGCTCATGGGTTCTTCCTCCAACAAATACACACATACACACCGCCCTGACCAAAAACCAATCGATTCTACCCCCGCCATGGACTCATTAGCAGACGATCTTTACTCCAGACACGTGAGCAGCATTCTGACAAAGGCGGGAAAGATATAAAATAGAGAAAGAGAAAAAAGAGAGGAGAAGAGACAGCAATAGATCGAGAAAAAAAAAAGAAAGAAAGAGAGAGGCGGGGAGATAGTGGATTGAGAAACGAATCGACTCACTAAAAGGACGGTAAACAATCTCAAAATACTTATGGTCGTAACAGTCTTGTTTACAGCTGAGTTGCATGGGCATAAACATGCCAACAGACTAGTCCTACTAGGGTCAGCAAAGAGAAGTCCATTTGCCCTGAACCCGAGTGAAAACATTTATTTCTGCTTCTTTGTAATGGAGAAAGGGTGCGTGTGTGCGTGTGTGTGTGTGTGTGTGTGCGCGTGTGGGTGTGTGGATGTTGGTAGCTGTATATGTGTATGCATGTTACTAACTTTTTGTTTTCTTTGATCTTGAAATTATTATACTTGTGTCAGAATGAAGAAATATAATATGTGCATTTTAATGAAAAATTATTTGAATCAATACATTGTGTCCAAGGCATTAAAAAAATCAATGCTAGTTGTATCTTTTTTGTATTACTTCACTCCAATTTTTAATTGAAATTGTGTTTTCAGAAACACAGCATATAGGTGTTAAATATGGTACTCGGTAGGATGCGAACCAGTTTGGTTGAATTGGCATGTGTGCGCTCGTAGAAAAAGCACCTGGCCGGAATACTCCCCAAGGAGCGGAACGTGTGCACTATAATGTGCAGATCAGCAATTGCATCGAATGACCGGGGTAATAATAATTACAATATAAAGCGTAGTATCAAGCGCTAAACAAAGGTGACTATTATTATTATACACAATACCTTCTTAAGAAACATTTCGTTTCAATGATCAATATGAAGATGTTTATTAAGTGATCAATGAAACATCAAGGACTTTTTGATAATTGGCAAAACTGAGAAGGGTTTCCCCATCTGAGTTTCAGAGAAGATTTTTTGTTTATGTATTGATACGTCATTGGCTCTTCCCAATCTGGTCACTGCACAATAAAGTATTATAACTTTATCAAATCAAATATGATAAATATATGGGACAATGAAAGTGCCATTCAACATTAAAGTTAAAAAATGAAGTGTTTGAATCTTGGAAATATATATACGAAACTGTTCGAAACGACATATTAAAGAGTGTGAGTGTGTTCGAAGAGAAGAGTGCATCGTTCATATCTTTTTATCTGTATCTTGGCACTAAATACCATATTTTTAAAATGTTAGAAACATTATACATGCTGACCATTTAGTGCGGACCATTCCGTCCAAAAAACCACAGATAGGCCAAGAGCATTAGGTCGAAATAGGCTTAAACCTGGAAATTTTTGGTAACAAGCTGATTTTTTCAGGATAGCTCCAGGAATATGTCTAGAATAACATACTAAAAGTCCTCGTATATCCTCCTTGAGCATTTTCCGTAATCCAAGATGGCGTCCAAAATGGCCGCCATTTCCTGATTTTCTTATAACTTTGCAACTAGATAACCCAAATACAAAATTTAAATGTCTAAATATATGTTTTTTAGCAGAAGGAACTCAATAAAATACTTGTTGATAAATTTTGAAACACACAAGTAGCTGTAAACCACTTTAGCCCTTCCCGAAATCCAAAATGGCGCCCAAAATTGCTGCCATTTCCTGAATTTCTTATAACTGTGCAACTAGATAACCCAAATACCAAATTTAAATGTCTAAATATATGTTTTTCAGCTTAAGCAACTCAACCAAATACTTATCAATAAATTTTGAAACACACAAGTGGCAGTAAAACCACTTGAGCCCTTTCCGAAATCCAAAATGGCGTCCAAAATGGCCATTATTTCGAATTTATCTCACTGTATTAAAGGTGCGTTATGAATACAATCAAATGTCTATACTAGAAAAGCACTATTGTAATACATATCAGTACAAATAAACCTTTCATTAAATAATTAAATATTTCTTATACCTAACGTATACACACCCACCCACCCACCCACACACACATGTACACATATGGCTGCTTCCATCAGACTGACAGTTTGCAAACCGTGAAGAGTACTCAACGTTAGATGGAACTGAAAATGGAGACACATTAGTACCAATTACTGTCGCAAAGGCAAAAGTCACAAGGTTTCAAACAGGAAATGCACCTCAATAGCACATGCCATGTCATCTCTGCTATAGTAGACCAGGTCATTTCTGCTAGTAGACCAGGTCATTTCTGTCGCCAATATTGTTGGAATGGCTTCGTATAAACACCGGCAGTGCGGCTCACGTGAACAGATACATGTAGACATCTTGAGCTGAGCAACATGAGCTTTGTCCTTCATGGATTGGTTTCATGAAAGTGGCCATGCAGAGTGACCAGTACGAGAATTGAAACTCTGCCCATCATAAATTTAGACCCCTCCAATCCGAGTACCATCTACACGGCACTATACTTTGCACGGTCACAATGTGAAAAACATATAACTTAAGAATATGTGCAGTAATATTTAACCAGCCCCCGTACATCAAGGCAGCAGAGATTGTAGCTTCTTCTCAAGACCTAGGAAAAGTAATCGTCCGTTTTGGTGGATTTCACCTCCTCATGTCATATCTTCGGCAGCATAATAGTCCACGTCATGGGCAGAAGTATGCTTGTAGAGCTATGAGAGACAGTGTACGCCAAAGGGTCTGTCATACATATGCAATCTGGTCATGCATTTCCCCCTTCTCTTCGTGCTCACATTCTTACTCCAGCTGCCCTCATTGGCGTGTTGATGGGTAAACCTGGCGTCTTAGACAGCATAGATAAGGACAACTTAGCGAATCTGTATGGTGCACTCCTCAACCAGGACAAGAAGGTGACTGCCGTACCTGAGAAGACTGTGTCAAACAGTTAAAGTCAGATCATTTCACAACTCATTGAACGGGCAGCAGGACACAGTAGGACAGGGAAACTTTGGTTGCAGTAAATCCGACATTTATGTGTCTCTTCTGCAATGTTTCATTCCAGCTGAAAGGACAGGGGACTGGAAGCTCCATCTCAGCTGTGTGAGGGAAATGATACAACATTTCCATGCTGCAGGACATCTTCCCTAGTTCAAATATGCCAGGTTCTTTTTATAACAGATGGAAGCTCTAGAGCAGGAAATGAATATTCACAATTCGCAGAAATGGGATACTTCACCATTCGCCGTGTGGATTCATTTTGGGGTGGAAACTTCTCTGATGAGACCATTCAAAAGTTCCTGATGCGGCAGTTGAAAACATCTAGATAAATGACTCGTGGACGTGGAATCACAGACAGTACATTGGCTATTAAAGTGGGTTCATGCACTTCCTCACTGTGTACCTACCTGTGATTAACTGGAACAGTTTACCGGAGTACACACTGGTACACTAGAGCAGCATAAAGACATACAGCAAAGTACCAGGTTAAGAGACAATAAAGAAAGATGTATCTTTGTTGGATGGCTGCAGGCACATCACCATTTGCTTGATACGAAACGCATTGCCTGGTCTCCTTGTCAACTGGCATCGTCGCTGGCTTATCTGTTAATTGTGATTAACCTGTACAAATCGGCCTAGTAGCGGCATCCGAAACGAATGCATGGTAAGAAGTTTACAGAATTCAAGCTACGTACATCGTAAGGACAAGGTAAAGACCATTAGTGCCAAGAGTAAGAGAGTGAAAATCAGGGGACAAAGCACATAAGTCAACCCAACACTACTGTTCAACAGAATAACATGTGTCCTGAATAACAACACTGCGATGGAATCGGTCTTTGCTTATGAACATATTCCCACGCACTTTCCCTTTCAAAGGTGGGGTGATGCGGAAGCCATCAAAGAGTTCTCTGGGTCTCCTGCTGAATTCGTTCTCTAAGCAATCCAACTTGCCAGAAATGGTCTCTTTGGCGATGGTGGTCGCCTACTGCACCCTTAAGCATTATGGAGCTCATTTTACGGTAGTGTTCGATGGACATGGAAGTGCAACTTCGACAAAGGTAGATGAGCAGAGACGAATAGCCCAAAGATGTACCTCTTTATTTGATGATGATATATTATATGCCAACAAGCACAACCCAAAACAGCTTTCCTTGCCAACAGCAACAATAAGATGAGACTTATACAAACTCTACGTGACAAAATACGTACCGGTATCAAGCAGACAGAAGCGGATGCCACTAACCTGATTGTGTCTACAGCACAAGCAGTAGCAGAGTCAGAACAGGTGCCCGTTGTTGTCGTTGGTAAGGACACAGATTTACTGGTCATGCTAGTTGCTCCGGCAACCACTTCCACAGATATGCACATGCTATGCCGCAGAATCCTGTCACGGTCTTCAACATTTATGAAATTCAGCATGCCATAGGGGACACTAGAAATTGCCTGATGTTTCTTTAAGCTGTGACAGGGTGTGATACGGTCTCTGCAATCTACCGTCAGGGCAGTCGTAAAACTTTCAATATGGTCTACTAGAAACTTGACTATGGCTTGCTTGATACATTCGCAGTGTAAGCGCCCATGGCGAGGTAAAAAAAAAAAAAAAGAGCCGGGAAAGCCTTTATGGGGCCAGCAGTTCTTGATGACTACCGTCACACTGCATACAATTAAACTGGCAATTGGTCGCAGTTCTCTGAGTTTATCCTTTCAGTTAAAAAGTCTACTTCCAACTAGTGCTGCAGCAAATCAACGTCCTTACCGCACCTCTTACATTCATTATGTATAAAAAGCTTTAGCGACCTTGGTACAAATGTGTCTACATTTTCAGTTCGATCTAATGTTGAGTACTCTTCACGGTTGCACACTGTCAGTCTGATATCGTTGAGGATGATGGAAGCAGCCATATGTGTATGTGTGTGTGTGTGTGTGTGTGTACTTTATGCATAAGAAGTATTTTTGAATTAAAATATTGTTGTACTGAAATGTATTTCAATGGTGCTTTTCTAGTCTAGACATTTGATTATATTCATTACGTATCTACTTACAATGAGATAAATTTGGAAATAATGGCCATTTTGGGTGCCATTTTGGATTTCGGGAAGGGCTCAAGTGGTTTTACTGCTACTTGTGTGTTTCAAAATTTGTTAATAACTATTTGGTTGAGTTCCTTATGCTGAAAAAAATATATTTAGACATTTAAATTTGGTATTTGGGTTATCTAGTTGCAAAGTTAGAAGAAATACAGGAAATGGCGGCAATTTCGGGCGCCATTTTGGATTTCGAAAAGGGCTAAAAGTGGTTTATAGCTACTTGTGTGTTTAAGAATTTATCAACATGTATTTTATTGAGTTCCTTATGCTAAAAAACATATATTTAGACATTTAAATTTTGTATTTGGGTTTTCTAGTTGCAAAGCTATAAGAAATTCAGGACATGGCGGCCATTTTGGACGCCATCTTGGATTGCGGAAAACGCTCAAGGAGGATTTATGAGGACTTTTAGTATGTTAATCTAGACATATTCCTGGACCTATCCTGAAAAAATCAGCTTGTTACCAAAAATTTCCATGTTAAAACTAATGCTCTTGGCCTAAGATGGTCATAGCCGACAATGTTTAATGAAACCTGTAAGAAATGATAAAAGTCGCCATTAAGAACATCGTTTATTATACACAAAGATTCACGCGGTGATTAATGTGCTGACATGATGGAAACATTATTTTTCATTCATTCGTCTTTCGAAATAAAAAGAAAAACATAAAAGAAAGAAAAGGGTGTTAACATTGACGTTGTGTTCCGGGTACCACGAAAGCGAAATCCTAGCCAACACTTCTTGACAATCAATAGAGAACATCTTTACAGGTGGGCCATGAATTAGCTCGGTCTAACCAATTCAAGGACTCCGGAGATTTGTGAAAAGGTGCTAGCAGACTTTTGAAGGATCGCTGGATAACGCGTGCTAAACGGGGTCGCTAATGTTAGCAAAGACACAACTTAATTCAATCGAATTCTGCAATGATTCGAGTGAATCCCATTAAGAACTGAACAATCGCTACTCTCTACCCATGGTCCGTATAACCTTGCAGGCATTATACAGCGATCTGATTGAGTTATTAAAGGACCATATCCACCTGTAGCATGTCCCATTCACTCGTAAAGCAATGTCTCTTCTCTATGTCATTCTCTTTTTGCTTGGCGCCATGCATTCTACATATGAGAGCAGTGAACTTTCACAAGCCTTCATACAGCATGCAAACCCATTTTGAAAAGGTCTATGGATGTGGGACCTTTTACGGATTACTGGAAACTCCCAGTCAGAGAAGACCCATGGAACTTGAAATTCAGTGAAGGGTGGAATAATGAAACCCCTATGGAAATCACTGGCAACATTAAGGAGACTGGGTCGGGTCATGCTCCTTTTTTTAATACAACCGCACATTCCGTATCTACACAAAAAAAAAATCATTTCATTGGTGTAGTTGTTTGTCATGGAGATATTGGTATACCTAACGCTAACAGAAATACATAATCTCATTGTTTTGTTTGCCATTGTTTTGTTTGCAACCTTGAAATATATGTTGACCAAACATTTTATAATATATCAGAAAAAGAAGCACATATATTTACGTTTGGGAGAAAAAAGTGATAGAGTGCTACAATTTGATTAAGAATGCTTTCAATCTTTTCAAGTAAAATCAACAGTTTATAGAAAATTCACGCTTTAAGATACTCATATGGACAATTCATTTTATTCTAAGGAACTTTCGAATCTCATTTTTTCCCTGAACACCAATTTGCAGTAGTGCGCCACGTATCTAAAGGCAGAGTTCTGAGGTTATATCCATATACCAACTTTTACCTTCAAGGTGATTTCATCACGAAATTGATATCGAGCAGAAAAAAGATATATGCTTTAACTTTCATATTAAATTAAAAGAAAAAATACCCAAGGTACATTGTCGTGAATCAGCTTCCTGTTAATTACAAAATGAAACATTATCGCTTTGATTCCAGGTAAATATACATACCTCAGCAAAATCAGCCGCAGAAACGCAGGAAAAATACAGTTTGGGCTGTGACAATGATTTCACTTAAAACGTCATTCCCGGGCGCTACGTTCTTTCTCTTTTAACTAAAAGTTATTATTCCTTGTAAAATCGTCTAAAATGCATAGGGATTTACGCAGATAGATTCTGCCCTTCCGGCCAAATAAAAGGGCACTATTTCACGAGTAATTCGATACGTCATCATTACGACGTAATCTCCGAAATATGATACAACGTTTTGCTAGCAATTGTTTGTGCCTTCCAGTCTACCGCTTTGTAAACATTTATCGTAACACCAGCTGGACTTGGGGAAAGAAGAACGCCGAGAAAGGCGCCAATTCGATTCGGCCTTGAAGGACAAAGCTTGGAAGTAGACATTTGGTTTCTACGACGAACCATTTGTGTAATTGGTGAGAGTGTCAGCAAACTATTGGCTGAAATTGAATAGTTAGTCAACTCATGAAACAGCTTGTGTCATTTGTTAATCACGAGGGCCATAATTACTAGAGCAGTTGGTGCACCACGCCGTGTTTGGGATAAAGCACAGAATCGGGATGAATGACAACTCTTGAACTTTAAATCATACCCTTCGAGTATAGTTCAGGTTCGATTAAAACATTTTGGATATTTAATACAAAAATGGATGCGCATCATCAATTTGGATTGACCGCCATTATTTTCAGGAAATAATAAAAATCCAATAAAACCCTACGGGGTTGTGCATTGCATACCACTATATCACAGTAAGTCACGTACCAGTATTCATTCGATGGCATTAGTCTGTCAAAAGGTGAAAATCTTTTATACAACGCAAAGCATCATTCTAGAATATAGGTTTTGAAGAAATGTGCTAAAACTACAGTTGACAGCAGTCACCTTTACAATGTGATAACTTATATTTTAAATAAATTCGAGAGGATACATCATTTTTAAAAATTGATTTATATGATTAACAAGACAGTACATTTAGTCAGTTTATTCGGAAAAGGTCAGTTTACAATAGAAAAACCAGGAAGGAGAATTCCTCAGTTTTCATGAGAGACTCACCTTCACACTTATATTAACTTGTACATAGAAGACGTATTTATATCTGCTTTTGCCTCCGCATCCTATGTAGTTGGCTAAAGCTGTCATCATATGCTTAAACTTTGCAGATAAGCAACAAAAATGAAAGCAACAAAAGAGAGATAGAAAGAAAGGAAGAAGAAACTTCACGAAAACATTGCAGTAAAATTCAGATTCCATACATCATTTTGCCAGACCGATTGAAAAGGCAGGTGTGTTGAGATTGAGACTGATATAAACATAACTGATTTATGAATTTAAAATACAAGATTGACACCACTGCATGTACCCGCAGCTAGAAAGGAAACAGAGTTCCTAGCCTCACAATTTACATGATTAAAATGACACAGGAAGGCTGGCAGACGTTGCAAAATGATTGATGACATAGCTTTGTCAAATTTACTCAACATTGATCTAAACTTCTAAACATCGGAGGCTTTTAGCGGAGTTGCATAAATTAGATTAACACCAGAGCGCTTCGCGACATATAAACATTCGGAAAAGTGACATTCTCTCGTCTTCGGTCAAACGGTACGTGACCTAAGTATGAAATCGCACATTACATAGCGTCATACAATGCACTCTGCATACAAATGATGCATATTGATCTCCAAGTTTCCATAGCTCTAGGATGTATTGTGTTAGCATAACATCCGCTTCTAATACTAGAGGTTAGAAAGACATAAAAAACGATACTTTTATTGATTTTGTCTAGTTATTTACAAAGGCAGAGTGAGAAGAGAAAGTGAGAGGAAATGTTGTAAGCAGATGTGCGTACAGGAACCCCACTCTGCTGTGTTGTGCTATATGATACAATTTAGCTTATGCTCAAGACAAAGAAATTACCACATCAACTTCATTTTTGTTGCAAAATGTGTGAACTATAGCTTCTCCAAACATTACAAAGTTAGTGTTATTAAGTATAATTAAAGTATTGTTTGGATGTTCACGAATGTGTTCTTGTTTTGACAAATATTTTAACGAGGTATTATTTGGGAACCGTATTTTAAATATCTTAATGTCTTATAATAGCTGCTCATCTGTGCGGGTTGTCCGCAAACGACCAGGTTAAACCAGATTCCTGTCTGATGTACTTTCAAAATGCGTTTTGCAGATTTTTATCCAGCCCTCTCTTCTGGGATATTACTTAAAATGTCTTTTGATTTGGGGGCATTAATAAGCGAAGATTGGATAATGAATAACAGCCGATAACTTCTTTGATAGTTGATAGGTGTCTGGTAAAAGAAACTGGGTTTCTTGGTTATAACATTTTATTCCCATCCTTTGTCTCGGTTAGGAAAACAATTTTTGTTTTAACTCAACCAAGCACCAGATAACTATACACGAATAAATAGGGGGAATGCTAAATGCATGATTTTAATATTGCATATTAATTTGTTTTGTCCTGTAAGTTTGCCTTCCATCCATCGAAAAATGGGAGGAAAAGACAAAAAAGAGACATTCTCATTGCATCTTTGATAAATGAATGAATTGGTGCTCATGTGCGTTTCAGTTACCATTCATTTAAATGAAAATGACTAGGCTCAGTCCAGGGAAGATTTAAAATGTTAGAAGCAAATATCATACTTTTGTACTGTCAATAATATATTGGTCCTATTAAACATTAACCCTTGGTAGTTTATATTTGTATGTGAGTATGTGCGTGTGTGTATATAATATATTGATATATATATATATATATATATATATATATATATATATATATAAATATATTACTAAAGGCGTCATTAGAGGGACATTTGGAGTAAAAAAAATGAGTCATTAAGTAGACATTGTCATTAGAAGGACAATATGGTGTCCTCTTAACGTTTTTTACGTTTTATTTCTCATAGAAGGCCCAATTTGTTTATATATCTCTCTATAAATATGTAATTCCACTAAAGGTGTCATTGGAGTGACATTTTGAGTGAAAAATGAGTCATTAAGTAGACATTAGGGTTAGGGTTAGTGTAAGGATTAGGGTTGGGGTTAGGGTTAGGGTTAGGGTTAGGGTTAGGTTTAGGTTTAGAGTTAGGGTTAGGGTTAGGGTTAGGGTTAGGGTTAGGATTTTTATGATGTCCGCTTAATGTACCATGTAGGGTTATATATATATATATATATATATATATATATATATATATATATATACATATAGGCATATACATAATATATATGTACATGTACTTATATCATCGACAGAAAGTAAAGAAAGAAAATATATTGTTTGAATTTTCTCAGTTTGTTTAGATGATAATGGATGAACATACAAACTGAAGCAGCTAGCTGTATTTTTGGACCGTTAATTTGTTTGTCGACGATTTTGTTTTTTCCCCACTGTTTTAGCTCGTATTATATCCAGTAAATAAAATAGAAAAACACGTCATTTCTATATTGTCTTGCAATAACAATTCCGCCAAAGGTTAGAAAGAGTGTATTCCCCCCGGCAAAGTGGGAATTTGATAATGGAAATTTTGCTTTCGCGATCAATCATGAAAACACCAGAAGGTTCATTCATTCTTAAGAAAAACATAAGAGCCCTGGCGTCATAATATCACACGCAAAACTTTGCTTTTTATCGATAATAAAGGCCTGTAAGGTTTAATTTTAGCACGATCTAATAGAATCGAATATCTTAAAGCGTCTCTCAATCTTTTATTTTTAGACCGTCGGAAACAAAACAGAGCATCACAGTATCAACATTGGATTTATATCTTACACAATACTCACATCACTGTCATATGTGGATTTATTCACTGTTCAAATTGAAGTGTTTGAAATCGTTTTGCAATCGTTGTTCATATTCAATTTACTTAAGATATTATTTGTATTACTGCAATTCAATTCGTTTATTTCAATTCCAGCAAATACATTAAAAATACATAGGTAAAAACATGAAATGTATTCATACATTATGCACGGTTTTTTAAAGTACGTACATATACAGTATAATACAGTACAAATTAAAAAAACCTCTGTATTTTTGGAATTAGGATGGCCATATAAAACTAATAAGGGGTTTTGTCTAGACGGCCAACCGTAAAAAAAAGTATGAATTATGTATATTGCAAGGCATGTTTGACATAATATTTCATTCACAAAAAGAATAGGTGTAAAATATAACTTTATTATAATTATCATAACGCAAAAAAAAAGGAAGAAAAAAAAAAGAAGACACGAAAAGAAAAATACATATACAAAGCCTACACAAAATACACAATGCAGTATAAAGAATTAAAGAACATGATTAAAATGTATTCAGTTGTGAATAACATTTTCTTTAAATCTGTTTAAAGAATTGATTGATTGTATTCTAGTGGGGAGATTATTCCAAATGCATGTATCTTTCATTTGAAACCATACGAAGAGAAAGGGGAAGAAAGGGAAAGTGTGTTTGTTTGTTTGAGTGTGTGTGCGTGTGCGTGTGTGTGTGTGTGTGTCAATAATGCAGAGAGAGAGAGAGAGGGGTGGGGGAGTGGAGGGGGAGAAGGAGGTAGTGAGAGAGATGTGTAATATAATCGAATTGAAATTAACATTAATTTCCTTCTCATTGATAATTAAGTTAAACAATAAACAAACAGAATAGTACAGTAAATACAATCCAAAAGCAGAAGGAAGCGAAAACTCCAGAATGCCAACATATACATTATGCTGGGAGCGCCCATTACACATAAGGACAAATTACTGTGAAAAATCGAGAAGATAGTTGGGTATTGGATGAAGGATAAGTTACCTCAAAATATATATTTATAATTGCTATTGCGTATATCGTTTCAAGGCTTCTGTATCAAAAGGTGTGTATAATGACACCAACACAGACTAAAGAAATCAGTCTACTAGGATATCAATAATGATCAGCAGCATACAAATACAAAAAAAAAAAAAAAATGGGAGAGCAGGGAGTGAGAGGGAGGGAGTGAGTTTTTCTTTTTCTTTAATAAAAGCACCTATTGACATATCTTACCGAAGTTTGCCTCTGTAAGAAGCTTGATAAACGTTTATCTATGGGTTCGATGACAAGAAATTCTAATAGTCCATCCTCACTTCTTGAACACGCGATCAGAGAAATGTTCGTTTAGCTATACGTTCTTCCATGCGTGGGTTACACCGTCAGGGAGGTGTAGCCCCGTTACGTGTTATTAGCAGTGCTGAATGAGCTTAACAGACCAGATTTTGTTTACACCCTGTACAGGGGGTGTCATGAAAACTAACCTATATTTATTCTTTATCTTCATTAGATGGGAACCCATTATAAAGTTTAACGTTGCTTTTATGTAGCGAATCAGATATAATCTAATTTGGCCTAAACAACAAATAGGATGCGTTATTTGTTTTAGAAGAATTAGTCATTATTTTTTTACTAATTTACATTTACAGAGAACTGTTATACTATTGTTTCTTAGTTATATACATAGCAATATTTACTTTAATGACTTACAAATGGTGATGTCATGCCACCCATTTCATTGCCTTCATAAATATTATAACCGTATCAAATAAATGTTTTTCTCTTGAATGATCTATTCAATAAAGGTTACTGTTGATTTTCAAGCTGCATTTCTTTTATATTGTTGTCACCCTATTATTACTATTATACTGTAACGTACTTTTTTTAAAACTCTGTTTAAACAAATTTTTAAAAAAAATGTTTTTTTCTTCTAAGGATGACAGACATCGCAGTACCGATTATCAAAATTGTAAAATCTGAGGGGTTCTGACAATACCCATTTTGATAAAGTAAATAAAGACTAATAACCAATTCATATTGAACTCGCCAATAATTTTCATTAGACACCTTATAGCTAACAGCTGACCTGTTGGGTCATTTATTCCAATGCAGCTTACATTAATCTGTCATCAGCGAATAAATTCCATGCATTCTCATGATGTCTCTATCTAGGGCTTACATACAATGTTTATTGCGGTACAAGGCTTTAATGTCATATTAAAGCTGATACACAGTTTTGATCGACCCTATAAAGCACATTACAAAATTCTCTCATAAATATGAAGATATTGACTTTCGTGAAGATGCTGCATTTTGTGTGTGAAATCGTTGAGTGGGTTACTTTCATTCAAAATAGGTGAAATATAATTGAGATGCTTTGTAGTAACTTGTAGTCCCAGTTTACCTCTTACTTTTATCTTTAATATCGGTCTTATCTTTATACAGTGGATTCCAAAAGAAAAGTTTGCATTAAGGGGTTTCTGTAAAATAAAAAAGAAGAGCAAGATCACCTTGTATTGCGTTATTGTCTCATCAAAGACCCTTTCAATTACATTTAAGGATTTGTAAAAAATGCCTCCAATTGAAATGGCATATGAGAGACGGATTTTACAGGAGTGGCATAACCCAGGATAGTCCTCTATCAATCTCTAGCTAATATTTCAATAATTAGTTCTCTTATAAAATGATTAAAAGGGTCTTGTCCTTAACGATGATTCCTGAAAATAGGGAATGCCTCTTTTAAATGAAGCAAAATATAAATTTCTCAAGGGATGATATTCGATTAAAATAACACAACATACGGAAAGCTCTCTTCGCACTCTGAGAAAATCATCTATCATTATTTGTGTACAAAATTCACGTCAAGATAAAACACGGACCGATATCTCTTAACGGGGTCTATCATTAACGTGTTGTTTAAAGACGAAAGTACTTGCAACAACTGAAGAAGAACATTTGACACGTGACTTTAGCTATGGCCATTGATAGCGCCGCTGTCGAAATTCTTATCCTGTTTTAATTATCAATAGATAAGTGCTGAAACCATTTGACCCCTTACAACATACAAAATACAATTAAAGTTACAACTTGAAATAACCGAATAAAAATTTCGTCCGCTGACTCAGTGAATGCCTATAAAGATTTTGTTATGTTTTCAACACTGAACTGCAACCCTTCTTCATTATCTAAAATTCATTACCAATAAGTGTTTACAAGTTGAGAGCAAAGCATGCTTTAAGATTTAACATTTAATTATGCTCACCGATAGTCCTGTAAAATCTCCTGTAAAATATAATAATCAAAATACCGATGTTACTAAACCCTTTGCTGTTCTTTCCTTCCATATCTTAACCACGTTAACATTATCTTTAATGTAACCCATGTAGATCAAGAAAACACTCGCACTCTATCAATCAAATCTCTTTATAGTAAGAAAGCGAATAAATCGAGTTAGCCTACATTGTGTGTCAATTAGATCATGTAGTGTAAAGCTGTATCGTATTTATGTTTCCGTTGTACAGTAACGAATGGTTAACCTCTTGAAGTAGACGTGGAATGTACATTAATCATTCACTTGTGTTTTACGTCCTTCTTCTCCTAGCGTCAGAAGGTAGGTTTAATAGAGTGGGCTTTGTTGATCTTAAAAAGGCACAAGTGCAATGTGTAGCTAAAAATAGTGATACTCTGCAACCATTTGACAAAAGAAGTTTTGGCTATTTGCACAGGTTGACAAACCGAGAAGGGTGATTCTTAAGCACTGTAAAGTTCTTTAATTTGTAGATTTATTTTATTTAGAGTTTTTAACGATACAAGATCGCATAAAGCGCCTACACAGCCAATAAAAAGCTTGTTTTTTAATTCATTTAAGAGAACCGAAGCGGCGGACCGGTCTATTTATATTTCCTAATACAGAATTTCTATTGCTTCGAGTGATAATTATGTCTCATAAAAAGAAAAGGCTGGACTGTTCGGAAATGTGTGTAATCACCTTTAAAGCCGCCATCTCTCGGCAGTTCCCTCCCAACAACACTCGTGAGCTCTTCGAGACTTTATGTCCACTTCATTGGCTGGCACTGCCGGTTTGTGGTCGCTCATCGCGCGCCTTTCCTTCGTCTCCCACAGCTCGATAGCTCGACGGCTCAAGAGAGACAAATGTGACACCGGGATAAGAGGAGATCAAACAGACAACAAACCGAGAAGAGATTCTTGAAACCAGCCCACTATTCACCAAGAAAAACGTTTTATTTCTAATTTGCAATCTATCATCCCCGTAGAATGAGTTCAAGCTGAACAAGCAGAATGACACTGGGTAATTTTGTTTGGATAACTTGAATCTATTTCGCCTGCAGTTGAAGAAGTTTTCAATGAGTCTTCATGCCGGAAGATATTTTTAAAGTCATCAAGAACGTCGATACGTTCAATCAATTTTCGACACTCGCCCCCATACACAAGTGTCTTTTATCCAGAAAAAACAAGAAAAAATATTCGAAGAGACGAATGGAATACAAAAGTCGTATGGCGACACGGTTACTGTATTTTGTCGAATAAAACGGAAATCATAGATCAACATAATGGTGTAGTTAAAAAAGTGTTTCATACTTGCACATATATTTCTGCACTGAGAATGAGGACATATTGAAAATATTACAGATTACATTTATTTCAAAAATATAAAATGTTTATTTAAAAAAAAAAAAGACAAAAGTGACAACCCTCTGTCAGGAAAAGTTAAAGTTTGAAGAATTCAATAATATACATTTTTTGGCAAATGTGAACTAACTAAAGAAGTTTTTGTTTTGTTTTTGTTATCTTTTGTCCACACTCTTTTTAAAAAAAATAATGGCTTGTAAATGGGAATCATTCTTAATAAAAAAAAAAGTTGAATCTGTGTAAATAGTGACGAAGTTTGTCATAGATTTACGTCTTTTTCCATTTTTCACGACAGTAATGAAATATTTTGTATATTTTACAGTTTTGTTTTATCGGCGTTCATGTTCTGACTACATACTGAATACCAAGATCCTGTCAAGATATGTGTTATTGATCATAAGTCTTCTAACTTTATGGTCAGAATTTGACTTAAAATTTATTCTACGAAAACCACTATAATAATCCTAAGCCATGTTGCACTGTTTTTTTTATCTGAAATTTGTAATTAATTGTTTTTTATAAAAGTTTTGACAAAAAGGAAATGTCAGAGGAAAATATTGACAAGGTAATGTTTAGATTCATGATGACAATTCAAAGACGTTTTAGTATGATGGATGATTGTGGGTTGAATTTCGTAAACCATTCCAACTTCCTTTTACTTGTCTCTTGTTTCTCTCTCTCTATCACTTTGGCAGTCTTTCTTCTCTCTCTGTGTGTGTTTGTCTGTCTCTCTCATTCTATCTATCTAATATCCATCTCTTTCTCTCCTCTCTCTCTCTCTCCCTCCCTCTCTCTCTCTCTCTCTCTCTCTCTCTCTTTCCTTCTTTCATTCCCTTTCTCCCCCCTCTCTCTCTCTTCTGAGCATGTGAGTTCCAGATGAAAAAAAAATGCACAAGCTAAGCAACTCACATGGCCTTTGGTCATGTTGGTCTAGTTCCGTGGTTCTTTTTTTCGCACTTTCCTTATACAGTCGCATCATAAATGTACTAAAGTCTGGATTTCCGTTCGCACCCTGATAAAACGAAAAGTATGTAAAAATAAAGATATTTCCTTCTATTCGCCGCTGTGAGCCTATATCTAGCCTCAAGTCACATGTTTTCTTAGTAATAGCTGGTATATGCATTAGCTGTGTTATCTTTCGTAGATTACCCAGAACTAATGTGTTCGTAATGCGTCTGTTAGCCCGCGGTTCCATACAAGGTAAATTTAATGCACTGTTTTCTTTTCCATTTAAATAAGAGTTTACATCAATTGCGAGATTAATCTATATTTAGCTCCGGTGCCTTAATAAACTACTTAACAGAAGAACATGGACCTTTTTACGAATATAATATTTTAAAACCTTTACGGGGAATAGATGGATTAAATGGATGCGAAGTGGCTGCATGCCTTGATATAGATCGTCTAAATGTAGGAACAAATATGGAGGTATCGAATCCAGCTCAGGTGAATGATTGAAGTCTTTGTTATTGTGTTAACGTGCCCCTTCCCTATACCATACACGCAGACTATAGATTACAATTGAGAAAAAAAAAACGCGGTCCCTCAAATAGAACGTTTAATTTCTTATAGCTCCATGGTGAAATGGAGGTCTCAGGATGGCGTAGAAGAGTCATACGCGCGTTAAAACCGACGGCACTCTTAAAGTGATTGGGTATGTTTGTCTCAAATTCTAAAACAATATCGTGGATTTAGCCCATGCTGCAAACGTTTAGGTCAATCAGAAGCCCCGAGACTTTTACAGACCTGTTTGATTATCAGGATATTTATGATTGGAAATCGAAATCAAATTTTCCGTTTTCATAACGGTTTTTGTAACATTACAGTCTATTGAGGAAAATGACCACGGTAAAACTGGTCACTCAAAGACTTTTACTTTTTTGAGGCACTTCATGATCATTTTGAAGCGCAATTCGCTACGGCTCCAATGATACACCATATCACAGACGCTGATAGTACGTAGGGCCATGCATCTCAGATTTAACATTTTAAACGATGCCTTTAGTCTTATTACAAGAGTAGGGGTTTTCCCTCGGTAGCCCATCGGCACATCCCTATCAGTCATACCAGGAAGCGAGACAAGTGGCATATGGTAATTAGATTCGCTCATCCCCTTCTCGGGCACAGGTAAACGGTAAAGGCTAAGGAATATTTTTCGTATAACCTTTTCTATTTATCGATTTTTCTTCATTTTTAGCGTATTAAAGGTACTATGTCCCATTTGCAGGCCCAACAATGAAAAGGTTAAATTCCAATGGCATTTGAAAGATAATACTAATTTAGAACTCCCCTTAACAAAATAAGTAATAGTCTTGATTTTCAGACCATTGTACCGCATGGTCGTACATTTTATGCTGCGCAAAGATTCAATCAGTTTAATTTTGGCAATTACAAGAAGTGGGTTATTGATGTAGACAAATCCTTTACAGCTCATTTTATGTATGTTATTACCAAAGAAGAAGAAAAAAGCCAGTCAGTCACTCAATACTGACAATAGTGTATGAGAGTGAAAACTAGCAAGTAAACGGGTTTCCTTGTATAATTTGCATATTAGGACACTGCTAACGTTTAAATTTCACAGATAAGACATACATGACATATTCAAAATTCCTGCAAATTTCTACAGAATTTGAGGTTGGCTGCAAAAGGGACATAGTATCTTTAAGACGCTACCGCAGTGATATTCGTAATGAACATGATAAAACAGTATGATATCATTTGGCAAGATCATTTTTAAAATCTATTAAGCTAGCAAGTGTGTCATCATGTTCATGTTGAACTTAACTTTTAGCATAAGCTCACAGATAGGACCTTTTGAGAAAAAATGACTTATACTAGGGTGATCACACTGCCTGTGCAAACAGTCTGCCCAGCGAACACACACACACACACACACACACAGCAGCAGTCAGTTGGTAGAAATAGCAATTTTTAAAAATGTATTTCAAAAAAACTAAACAATATTTTTAAATTTGTATTTCAAATATATTTCAAGCTACAATTCTGTGTAGTTTCATTGTTATAGGCATGTGGGAAGTATGTTAATTATTTAATTAGAATATTGTCTTTTCAGCCATGTGTGACATGGCCCGCTGATCGCCCATTGACTCGCGCTGCTATTCTGCGTGGTGAAAAAAATGCACCTCAATGTATAAAACTCCCCTACAAAAATGCAATATCCTCATGTGTTTCACTCATTAAATCAATTTGTTATTTACAACAACTGTACTAAGATCACCAAAGCTTTTGTTACTCAAAAATTTAGTCCCTGTGGGATGTTATAGCCTGTTTAATGGTTTCTCGGAAAATCGTCATAAATCCTCAAATCTGACATCTTTTAAATAGGCAAATATACTGTGATGTAACTGAAGATCTACAAATTCTTATGATATGATCGGGTTTTTTTTAATAATTTGTGAAACACATGAGGAAATAACTGTGACGGTGATCCAAGTAATTTCCATCGCCATATTTTATTGGCATTGCAAAAATATTTGGAATTTAATGTTAATATTTGGTGTAAATATGATCTATGAATAATATGATTTAAAAAATGCCCCCCAAATAAACAGTTTGACTTTCCTAATTTGCATAATGAGTGCGCGAATATATAAATAGCTGAAATGACCTAATTTGCATATTTGATGAATATTCATGATTTTTTTTCTTCAAATGAAATATATTTCCATACCTGTCTGATATACATAGGCTTCACTGATGTATCATGTTCGGTTTTGATTTGATTACATATGCGCATATTAATTAGGCGGACTTAGTTATTTTCACAACTTTTTCATATCTGCAGATTCGCAAAAATGGCAAAAATTACTTATTTTGTTGCGGGCTTCTGTTTTCAAAACTGTAATAGATATATGAATTCTCTTTTTTGTAATTTATACCACAAAGATGATATTTTAGTGTCTGATAATTTAATTTATTACTTGTGTCCAAGAAAGTGATGAATTAAGTTGTCAACTTTGTCGAATTATGCCATTTTTGGCCATTTCTGGCAGATTTTTCTGTAATTTTGCGATATCAAAAAAATGGTATAAAATCACAACGCATTGACCGATTTCAATTCTGTTTTTTGATTTTTGAAGCTTTCATAAAGCTTGATCATTTGCAACCATCAAATAACATGTGTTCGTTGTAGTTATTTTTGGTGTGCTATACCTACTTGTACGCTGAAATACCGTACACTATTTTTCATGAAATTCATAAGACCTACGTGAAGATATTTTATCCCTTCATCAACAAAAGTGTGTAAATATGATAGGATCGAATGTGTAACCGAAGCGGACAGCAACGTCAATTAACTTGAAACTTTTGAAGTGGTTCTTTAGAAGTGGCTCTACAAAATCTAGTTTCAAATTGCCAACAATAAATAACGGGAAATATATGTCAGTTTGATGTCGGACTCGTCTTTGTGACTGAGAAATGAATTTGGTCAGTCTTTTGTTGAACGCTAAAGAGTTCAAATTTTTAGCGTCTATAATATACGCCTGAAATGGCATTTTCCGAGAATCAGTACATGAACATCTATCTTACTTGTTTTTATACATTTATTGAATTCTGACTCCGGAAGCATTAAGAAACATTATATCATCAAGCATGTCAATAGCCGCAAATTGAACACGTTAGAATTAGGGTGGGGTACGGCAATTTCAACGGATCTTAGATTTCATTATGTATTTGTTTTACATGGCGTTAACGCTAAAATTTCAAGGGAGTCACGATACCGTCTAAATCGTATGGTGAAATTAAAAAAAGAAAAGGAAAGAAAGGGGAAGGGAAAGGGGAACAGGGAATGTAAAAATACGATAAGATATATAAGAACCATAATAAGTGCCGTTGTTAATTCGGATTTCATCCTACTATTAAGTCGGTTATCACCCCCCCCCCCCCCACGATTCTAGTGACCCCTCCATTCTTAGTACTAGGTTCATGGTTTTACCCATCCAACACTGAATTTCTTGGAAACATAATTATTTCCAATTACTTTCTTGTTCTGTTCTATTTTGTTTTTTCTTCATTCCATCTCAGTGATCACCACTTCGATCATCTTCTCCTTGCACCTTCTTCCACTTCACATCTTGGCTCCTGCCACGCCCACTCTACACTTCGCACACCACTTTGAACTCATCCATCGACAAATTAAAGGTGATACAACATTTTGGGAAATTTTGAAAATTGGGTGGATAGTGATTCTTTACAATTTTGATATCTTTGGATTCCTATTTGGATGTATTATAAGCATTAGAAAATTTAGCCCCTAAAACACTTCTGATTTCGAGTAAAATTGAATATCAAAATTTACCGGTGCTCCCGGTAAATTTTGATAAATTTCAAATAGCGCTTACGGCCATACAATTGTAGCTGCGACCATGAAAATCTCAGAATATGTAGTTGCAATATATAATTTTCAAACGGAAATAGCCATGTTTATAAACAAGTGTCTCCTTATTTCTTATTTATTTATTCATTAATATTTTTCCTCGTATATATAAGAAGTCTGAAAAACTCTTTGGAATTATTCCGCACCCCCTAATTACGAAAACAGGTACCTGCCTATCGAGTCCAACACTCTAAATTTTGAATTTTGTCCAGTGCTCATCACCACCACACACGCGCACACACGCCTACGTCCCAAGAATCACATATTCCCATCTCCCTCTGAAAAGTGAAATTTCAATAGAAATTCGATGTGAATAGAGGCAAAGTTTCCATCTAAATTAGATCACCTTGGTTAGCACGTTCCAGCCTACATCCGGTGCAAAGTTTTGAGGCCCTCTTCCCATTATTCCGTGTGTCATTTACATGCAATTCTATTACAACAATCAATGATGTAACTCCCACTCACCTACAGGCAAATCAAAGCGCGTTCGTAACTCTCAAACGCATTTACCACGTTGCGCGCGCAAGAACGTGGCAATGCGAACTCATGGCGTTGAAGGGAATCTAAATTGACCGCTTGGTACCCAGTTTTTCTTCCAGGTCATGGCCTCAAGTCTCAGGTGCTCAACGGTGAATTTCCATCACAACAATAAATCGATTTTTCGTTTTGCTCCTAATTGAGTCATTCACATTTTCGAACACACCTTAGGGGGGCACGGTGTAGGTTAGTTGTGAGAATGTGGTGACCATTAAAGGTAGGTGTAAAGAATATCCATAAGGAGAAAGAAAAAAAAAATCGAAATGTGAATTAAAACAATACAAGACAGTACACGTAACTCAAACAAATGAATCATTTAAAACACTTCGGACTTCTTCGAAAGCTTGGTGTTTCTAGAATTAATGAACATGACTACACTTACTTGAAATCTTTTCTTTCAGTGAACATATTCTTCTTTTATTTTTGTATATTCAGTGCTACGGCATCTGGTCAATGACATAAATAACCAACGAGTAAATTGAGACGAAAATCAGAGACGCGCAATTATACAGGCCCCTTCTTTTTTCTAAGTAATTTCGCAACAAGGAACTAAAAGAAAACGAGAGAATTGTTCCTTTCCCTCTTCCGGTGCCGTTTCGTGTTATTGATTTGCCGAAAGAATTCTGCCGTATACTGGGATTTATATTTGTTTAAAAGCACAATAACGAAAAGAAGAAAAGGGGTTATGTTGGGTGGTAGAGATAATGTGAAGTAATGGTTCATGGATCGGTTCTTTAATGCACTGTAAAAAATTCTTTGTTTAATTTACCAACCTTCTTTCAAAATATCGAACTGACAAGAACTGTGAAGACTATACAGTTTAGTTTTTAACTTATCGAGTTTTTATTTTTTGAATATAATTATCAGGCTTAAATTACTGATACGGCATGGAATAATTTCTTCGGTTCTAACGGTGTGAATATGAAACGAATAACTTCAAATTTAAAGAAGAAAATCGCTTTGATTAACTACATAGCGTACACTAGTGAGTACCGGCCACAAACACCTAGTCATTTATAATTAGGATGTTATCATATTTGTACATAATGTTATGAAACATGAGTACATACAATCTAAATAGAAATGCGAGAGATAGAGACAGAGCAAGATAGAGAGACAGAGAGAGAGAGAGAGAGAGAGAGAGAGAGAGACGTTGAACATCAATTAAAAGAGCCGGACAAAAGAGAGAGTTGCGAGATTTTTAAAAGTATATATAATATTTGTTATACTGATATTCAGCCCTCCACAGGCTACTTTATTTAATAAAGCTAAAACAAGAAAGAAGCAATCATATAATTGCACATGTATGACTGACTTGGTAAAAAGGCGATTCTCTTGTTTTAAAAGCATATTATGATAATTACACAGTTATCCGACATTCATTACACTCTTTCATTGTTTCACAATGACTCCTTCAAATGCTAGTTTCAATCCTTAATTGCTAGTTTTATGAATGCCAATTACAAGTTATCTGGCTTGCCTTTAATCAGGCATGTGATACTCACGTGATATAGCGTCATACCACGTCATTGTCACGTAATCATGATGTGTCCAACCAATCATGTTACCCTTTATATCGGTTGATAACAAGACGCCCTCTGTCTTTGACAATCAGTTGCATATCTGTTACCAAAACAAAAAAGAATTTGATAGACACTTTTCCATGAATCCCGTGATTGAAATATTGCAAAGTAAGTAACTACAATCATATTTCTTCTCCCGTTGAAGGGATGCCCCCACAAAATCACCTGCTACATCTAGGCCGAATGATTGTCACAAAGAGATTACACAAGTACAACCCCCTCCCCCTCCCACTCCCCCTGTTGACACTTTTCTTAACGGGAATGGGGTTCAAACTGAGGGGTAGAGGAAACGGGAAAATAAACAAAAGTGTCAAATTTCACGAGATTTGTCAAGTACTTATAGGACACGAAGATTATGTTCTCAAGAAAGGAGGGTATAAATAGTGTCTCATATAAGAAAGCTAGAGGAACTTTTAACTCTATGTTTTTGTCCTTAGCAGTGTTTTGCGAAAATACTGTAATTGCGATCATTAAATATAGGGTTACTGTCATGGCCCTGGGAAGCGGGGGTGCTGGGGGTGCTGCAGCACCCCCGGATTTTTTCCAGGGGGGGGGGGGCACAGCATCCCCTGCAATTTTGTTTGGTATTATATATTTAATGTATAGCATTATATGCTTCGTTTACAAAATTGTCACACACAAAAAAAAATTGTGGTAATTGGTGACCCATCCCCCCCCCCCCCCCGCTTATTCAGCGGTTAGCTGAGTCGTTGCGAAAATTTCGCAGTATATATATCTCAGCAGCCCCAGTGAAAAAATCGTTCCCAGGGCCCTGGTTACTGTGACTTGTGTGTTGCAGCAAACCATATCATTCTGTCAATTTGCAGTCGGAAAAAACACATTTCCTCACTTCTTTTGATGAATTCCTTTATTTTAATATAGTAGACAGGCTCCGTTTAAGCGTATGTGCATATTCCAATGACACTGTCTGTGATAATAGCCTGAGGAAGAAGAACATTTAAAGAATAAACCACGTTAAACCACGCTTCTAAAGCTCTTAATTGATGGCTCTCAGATTCAATCTCCAAGGATTCCTTCAAGCTTGTCTTTATATACTTCACAAAGTACTTCACAAAGTAGCTTGTAATATAAGAGGGGCCGAGGCATCTTCTTTCCACGTTCCCTTCCCTCTAATTCTCTCTCTCTCTCTCTCTCTCTCTCTCTCTCTCGCTCTCTCTTCTCTGGTACTTTATTTCTTTCCCTTATAGCTATTTCGTTGTGAGGGGGCACGTGTCACAAATACACCCGTAGCTACGCCAAAACCATGTCCACATCTACTTTAGATGTAGCTGTATTTCTTATTCACCTCCGGTCATTGCCTTTATGCAATCCATAACTCTCCCTTCTTACTACGGTACGGGTGACTCTTTGTCCCTATTGCCTTGTTCCTCAAGTTCGTTTTCTTAAAATCACAATAAGAGTTTTAAAAATAAACCGGCAGTGCTGACGGATAGGAAAGACCCTCGAGGAGTCAGAAGAAAGATTATCTGTGTTAGTTTCCTCAATCATTTCATCAATCTATGCGATTAAATTCCCCTCCGTTTTCCCCTCTGATTTTCCCCTCGTTGACGATGTGATATCAGACACCGGGGGACGAAAGAACGAGATAAGATTACTAAGCTAACGGCCTTGTTAAATTATGGATAACCATGGGAATACAATAAATAGCCCATGTTCATTAGTTTGAATAAACTCAAAATGCTAGGCACTCGAGTATGTTGAGAAACAGTAATTCCAGGCCATATAGCCTAAGGCCCGTATTGAAATGCAAGTCCTATATATAGCAGAACCTTTATTGTTTTTCAGGATTGCTAAAAAATAAGTAAATTCCTGAGCACCATCCCTGGGCACACACCCAAAACAAAGTTACCCGACAACAACAAAAACCACCAGACCTAGACATTTACACAACTAGGCCAAAAGCATCCATACAAGTTTACAAGGCAAACAAGAACTATTTACTCGTCAAGGAACCTCCTAGAGAAATACGATACAGAAAGTTACCCACCTAACCAAATCGAGGACAATTACTTGCCAGATATATATCCATCTAACTATCTAAGACTTTAACAATGAAAACAAATACCCATCTAGGACAATTATTATCACCCAAAGTTTAGTCAATTTAGGATAATTACTATCTTGACGGTTCCCCCATCGAGAATTACTGCCGTCTAATCTACAAGATTAGTGATCTGGGACAATAATTACCCAGACATTAAGCAATGTTAGGACAATAACCACGAAGAAGTCTTATCATCTAGGACGATTACCATCTAATATTTACCCCCCCCCCCCCCCTTACGGCCTTAGTCTAACAAGGCTTGGGGGAGAGGTGTAGAGGCTGCAGCCACCGGTGAATTCGTGATGTGGGTCTATATGTTGTAGTATTTATAATTTCAATTATAAATAGACTGAGTCGCAACTTTGGCTCGTTGGTAGATTTATAGAGTGGAAATTTGAAGTTCGTCAGCCTCCATCAATATTATTACTGTCTTTACGAAGTTGATTTTTCAATGTTATTATTTGTGATATGTATTGTTGTTGTAAACATCGTTCGTGCTATTTCGAGTTTATTTTGTTTTGCAATCGTTCTAAGATTTACATTTTTCATTCAATCCCTTTTAACGTGTTATGGGTTACTTGAAAATAAATGTATATCGCAATCGCCATTAACAATAATAATAATAATAAGATATTTCTATACCGCCAATTGCAAAATGGCCCGAAGCGGTTTAGAGGGAAAATAGTTGATAAGTAAAGAAAACAGAATTTGCATTACAAATTACATCAAATCAATTAACATTAAAACTTTGCAAATGAAAATAATACATGCGCAAATGAAAATAGTACGTTCCCTCTGATATCCTTCTACTCCTATGTCCCTCCACCCTCCACCCTACGCCCTGCTCCCACCCCACCCTCTCTCTCTCTCTCTCCCTCTGTGTCTCTCTGTCTCTGTCTGTCTCTCTCTCTCTCTATTTCCCTCGCTTTCTCGCGTTTCCACCTTACCTGTCCCCTTTCGTTCGCATCCCCTGTACACACCGGCTCGAACCCACCATATATATACCAATTCTTTCTTTTCCCTCTTGCTATCTCTCTCTCTCTCTCTACGACACGAATACACGAAAACACACGCACATAAATTCTCCCTTTCTCTCGCTCCCTCTCTCGTTCTCTCTCTCTCTCTCTCTCTGTCTCTCTTCCTATACTCATCATCGGTTATTATATAGTGTTATTCTCCCGCCTCTTCCTCTCTCCCGCGCTACCAATCGATAGGAAGTACCAGGGTGTAAAATGCAATTTAGGAAACTTCGGGAAAGAAAGGGGGAAGCAGCTGTTTATCAACCAATTAATAGATTACTTTTCGGAATGGCGACTTCGCAAAAGAGCGAAAATCATCGAGTTAGCCTGGCTGCCAAAAGATTGGATAAACGAAGCGGTAAGAAATCAATGCACCTATCTGGTAGGAAATAAAAATTTACGTCAAATAAATCGATAGAGTCTATTGAGGAGCTATGCTCAAATGAGCCTAGAAAAAAGGGCAATTCAAGAAACGCCGATAAAGATGAGGACCTTGGATATCCACCCTAAACTTTCCCTTCGCTAAGAAAAAAAAAACGCTTCCCTTCTTCCCTTACTACCTCTTATACTTCTGAAAAAACTGTGAAAAGTTGTCTGAGCAGAATCTGAGCAGAGGAGAGGAAATTCAGACCCAGTAAAAAATCAAAGAAATTATATTTGCTAAGGCAATGCCTGACTCGTTTTTCTCCCTTCTGTTTTTGTGCCTGACATTCTACATCAATAATGTTATTAAATTACTAGGAGCACTCTACAGAGTCGACTCACGCGACGAGGTTAGGCTCCGTCTATACTTCACAACATCTCTTGGAAGGAGCATATTATATTCGTTAGAAAATCATCTGATTATATCATACCTCACAATTTTTGGTACTAAATAATTTTCCGATAATGTTTCCTCTATTAATATGCCTACTGGAGGTTTGAAAATGATTTTTCCACAAAAATGACAAACAATTCAGTTCCCCACATAATTATCAGGTACATGACACTTTTTAATTTTCTTTTTATGTAATTGTCACCTTGAGTATTTTAGTGCATATGCCATTCTTCGTTTTCGCAAAATTAAAGTATGATAAGTAACACCAAATATTCGTTTATATATTTAAAAAAGGCATGGACAGTAATTTATCGTTAAATGATTTAGCTTTATTTTATATCTTTATAGTGAGCACATAAGTATCTTTTTTTCACTTTTTACTAAACAAGGAAAAATCTCCCTGACGAATTTGTATCCAAGCTTATAATTAGACTTCATTCACGTGTAGAATAAGAGAAAATGGGAATTCTCAAACGAAAAAAAAAATTGCAAGTTGTTTTTCTTTTAATAAAAAGGGTTCTTCCGTCGTCGACCAGTAGCAGAATCTGTATCTATACCGTAGTGATAAATCAATTGCATCCCCTCAAAACATATCTTGAAAGCCATGAGCCTAAATTTCCGACAACCGAAAGGTTATCCAAACAATGTTTTCCACAGTTCTTGTAAAAATGTTACATTGAACACGTCACTATGTGCAATGTATTCCGATAAAAAAAAGGTTCATCGTTCTTGTAATTGGTTAACATTCGTCATTTGCCGAGAGCCCGGAACTTGAAGAATGAAGTCTTACTATTTTCTCGACATCTTCCAATCAATATTTTCATTATCACTATGGCAGTATTTTACAAACAACAAAAAGAAGACATATCATCTTACATTACAGAGTATGTTTCAAACACTATTAACACACTTGTTTTGTCCTTGTCTGTTTTATATTCCTTTACTTCTGCCGTAATGAATAGTCACGTTGTCTTGTTATAAGTTACATCTTCCTGTTTCGAATCAAGTACGTTTATAATAGATCCAATATATCGTTTCATTATATTGTTTTTAACCGAGGGCATCTTCAATTTGAAGCAAGGTTTTGATTTCATTGGGTATTAAATGCAACGAGTTACAGTGCCTGATCGATCGAGGTCTTACTTATTACTTGACTAAGGCAACTTGATTACAGCAGATTATTGTCAGTATTGTAGCTGTTCGGTAAATGCATATCGTTTGGATACAAATGTGGCAGTAGATTGCAGTATACATGCACAGTGCCATAATCTAGAGGAAAATGGCACTTGGGGGCCAAATTTGAGCTTCCCAGCTCCAGCCTTCTGCCAACTATTATAGAGGCCTAAGTATCAGCGAAAAAATATTTTAGTCAGAGTAGTCAGAAACTTTATTCTGGAAATCTTGCTTTTGATCAAGATTCTATGACAGTTTTCATTTTTCGTTAAACAGGCTATTTGTCAAAATTAATGCAAACAAAATCCGAGGAAACATACGCGAGGAACCAAAGCTATCAAGCACTTTTATTTCGAATTTTAACACATGTAAGGATGGCCACGCTATTTCGGGGGCATAACATTCAACGAGTTCGTCCCGAAGAATAGGCTTAGGACTTTATAGGGGCATTAACCCATACCACTTTTCTCGTGACATTTAGCCGGGGAGCATTAACTAAATAAGAATGTTGAATTCTGACGCACGTGTTACAAATGAAATAGCATGATTGCCCTTTTCACCCTCCCCCCTCTCTCTCTCAAACACACACGCATGCACACACACACACACACACACATTACACACTCACATAGAACTTCCAAAAATATTCGTTCCTTTTCTAGGAGGGAGGTATATAATGACTTGCATATTAAATAGTTGTTTTCAATCTTTGAACCAAGTTACACCACGAGATATAATCTGCACTTCAAATAGGCCTACACGTACGGATGTGAATACTTCTGGGAGGTGTTTGGATTGTATAAAATTTCTTATTAAGTATCTACTTCCAGGAGAATGAAAGCTCCAACATTCTATCCCTAAAAGTTTCTTTTCAAGGACGCAAAATAATATCAATAAATGTGCATGGAAACACCCACGTTGCAAGGTGTCCGATATAATCAATCGCATCAGAACCAGGTCACGTGATATTGTTTCCAAGATCTCCCTCTCTCAGCTTAGTCCCGATAAATCAAAGGAAAATATTGGTATCATGTGACAAGTTGCGTCACGTGACTCCCAGCTGTCGCTCTTTGCCTCCATTTAAGCGGGCTTACAAAAGGGTTTTGAAATTTGCACCGGTCATGTGTTCACTACATTATCTGCAATGCAACATGCAGACGAGGACTGATTACTCATCATTTATCGCCAATACGTGAAATTTGAGCATCGGCTTTAAAGCAATTTACTTCTGGGGGGGGGTGTTTCACGAAAAGTTGGACTTGACAATTATGGAAAGCCGTGAGCATCTTTGAAATTTTTTATTTTTTTATTTAAAGGCATTAAATGTTGATTCAAATCATTCATATTTTCTATTTTCAAGGAGAAAATTTTTCATGTTCTTGATGTTTACCTGGGAGGTACCATCACTCAATCAGGAACATGTACAGAGGACATAAAGAATAGGATTGGAAAAGCCCTGGGTGCTGTTCAAAGTCTTCACAGCATATTGACATCCAAAGACATTAGAGATGTTACAAAAACTTCAACTATATAAGGTACTCATCATATCCATCCTTATGTATGGATCGGAAAATGGACACTGACCAAAGAAGATGAGAACAGGCCATTTACCTTCAAAATGATTTTCCTCCGAAAAATCTTGGGTGTAACCAGACTAGACAAAATAAGACATACAACAATTCGGAAGACTCTAGGACTGGATGAAACCATTCTGGACAAAATTGCCAAAAAACGGCTGCGATTCCGCCACGTTAACAGGATGAGACCACCACGATACCAAAAATATACTCCTAACTTCTAATATCCATGGTGATAGACCTTGGGGCAGACAAGCCAAGAAATGGTTAGATTGTGTAAAGGCCGATTGTTCTACTAGATGTCTGGGATCCCTCACAGAAGCGACCAGAACGTCACAAGATAGGAAGATCTGGCATGAGTTGATAAGTAAGTATCTCCCAGATGGTGTGGAAGGCTTAGGTCAAGGTAGGTCAAGGTCAAATGTTCACGTTCCTGATGTGGAATTTATTAAAACAAATCTAAAATACTTGAATTTTCGCTTTTGAATATTTTTTATTTTAAGACTACAAATGGCGCTCCATAATGTTTGAGTACAACTTAGACTTAAGTTCGACTTATGATCTTTATGAAACACCCCCAGGTGAGTTTAGCCTTCTAAATCTGTTATGAAATGGTATGAGATTTGGGTACTCCTGCCCGTCATGATATTTATCAAATGACGATCCAAATGGTAATAGGCCTAGCCTACATGTATTTGTCACTTGATCATGATTCTAATATAGTCTGGAAAATATAAAACATGCCACATACAAAATTGGCAATGATTAACGAAACAAAGTATTGAAGAAAACACAATTCGGAATTGCATGCCTATTTTGACGAGCTTACCATTTTTCTTTGAGTCGTGGAAATGTGCTCTTTAGGGGAGCCCCTCCTATCGTTTATCGATTTGTTGGATACGTTACTCGTTTATGATCATTCATAATTGGAAGAGAACAAAATCGTCCCCATTTAAAGTATATACCTACCACACTTTGAAATAAAAATACACAGCCCACAATTACAAAGACCTCATGACTGCAGGCAGTAGGGACTCAGAACTGGAATAAAGGATGGCGTGATTATACGCCCTCGGGAAACACGTATTCAGCGCTTGACCAATTGCGGTCATTAGAACATGCATGGATTCGTTCAGATGTCGAAAACGTCGCCATGTTGGGATGCACATCTTAAAACCATATTCCATGATATAAGTGCTTGACGCGCATGATATAGTACGTGCAAGAATGAAAGCAATTAAGTATGTAAATGCCCGTTGCACACGGGGCGTCATTTGCATGACGCATCACTGCGTCAGCGACTGGTGCAGTCGTTGACGTGCCGTATGAGAATGACATCGTTCTTTTTTCTTCTTCTTCAAAATTTACGTTGCATGATAGTGCATTAACTAACTCGCGGGCTGTCTGTCTCGCGAGCTGTTGGTCTATTGACTGGGATATCTCTGGCCAATTGCAGTAGGCCTATATTCATCGACCATTCTAGCCCACATGTCCATTCTTTCTATTTTACTTTCTCTTCTACCTCTCTACCTCTTATTTCCTTCATATTTTTTTGCCCATCCTTGTTTAATTCCCTTCCCAGTTCTCCACAAGGATCACATTCCGCGAAAATTTGCTAATACCCGCATTCTTGCACTATTATGAAGATTATTGTGAATCCTTACCCAGATAAAATTCCCAAAGCATATTACATTGTCATTTCATATCAAGACATGAACACTTTCTTCAGCCACGAAATTGTTCTGAAAAAGCAATCCATAAAACTGGCCATGTCGTTTTCTAACCAGCTTTTAAAACGGCTATGCTGAACATGAAACCACTTTTGAACACGAGGGATTTGGACAGACTGATATAGGAATCGTATTTTTGTGTGTCTGTTAAATAGTTCTACGGCCTACAAATCTAGTTACAGACTCAGAGAATTACTTTCCGACATATGCAATATGATGCAGCTACACTGGATGGGTTGCGTTTGACACACAAACATTCCTATCGATCAGCAAAGAAATCAATACATTACGGCCCACTGTTCTAAATATCACATAATTTTTGTCCAGATCAAAATTGGACTTTTCTTCACCACCCAAAAAATTCAGACGAAAATGTATCGATATACATATTTATTAAACACTTGTCCATACTATAAAACAGGGCCTACCGGCGGAAAAGTGGATCCCCTCGAAACTTTGGGGAGATATTACCCTATATCACATCACCGGATGTAGTGGTTTGGATAGTCGTCTTCACGGGTAGTTGTCCCAATTTGTATATAGAGGCTGGTTAGGCATTGGCATTATGATAAATGTATAGATTAGGGAGAGAAACATAGACAGTGAAAGGAGAGAGTTAGAGTGAGCTAGAGAAAAAAATAGAGAGAGAGAGAGAGAAAGAGAGAGAGAGAGAGAGAGAGAGAAAGAAAGAAAGAAAGAGAGAGAAGGGGCAAATGTTGATGCGACGGAGCGAACGGGAAAGTGCCAATGCTCCGTCGTCCTTGGGCGGACGGATAGCAAGTGCAGGAGGTTCAAGTAGCATGGCGTTAGTTTACATTGCAAATGAAAACCTCGTTGGTTAGAGGAGCAAAATTTGTGGAAGTAGTTTTGTTCTAATTTTTCCCAGGTCCTCCTATAACAACAGTCTCCGATCGATATCGGACTGCCACCTTGAACATGTTGAACGAACATGGTGGTAAAGACTTTCTTTATCATTAAAATGATCAACCCAATTCAACCTAAATAGCCGTGTGCATCATAATATGTTGAAACGACTGTGCGAACAATAATATTACAATAATCCAAAGATTTTTTTCCCCTATACAATAGGGTATGTAAAGTTCTTGAAAATCGTGATGCATGAACAATTTTTAAACAGGAGGCCATTTTGATAACGATAACAGATGGCTAGAATGTTTCATTCAGATTCGCGAAAACGCTTTCAGTCAGTCCGCAGCGTCCGCGAATTCTAGTGCGCACAACATTAAAATCAGGTGGAAAGCTTTGTGTTTTTCTAGTTTGCATGCATGCTACGCCCAAAAAGTTTTGGATTTCTTTATCAACATGAAAGAAATGTGGCTTTCAAGAAACACACGTGCCTACAAAAACAAACAACAGTGTCGTTTTCAAAAAGCCTTTTAATTTTTTTAATTATTCACTTTTTCCCAACATTGATCCCCCGAAACGTACATTTGAACTCAAATCATGTTGTTTCAGTTTTCATTCCAAACACCATGGTGTTTGTTTTTTATTCCCAAGACCGTGTTATGTTTGGAAAATTCAACGTATGCCTATCGCATTTAGCATACATATTTTGCAGATTGAAAAGCTTCAGTTTTTAATTCGGTCTCGTTATCGAATCCCCCACACCCTATCCCTCACTCTCTCTTTGACACACGCACACGGCAACGCAAGCACACCCTCGCACGTACGCATACACGCACACTCACAAACATGACATACGATCTTTCTCTTTCTCTCTCTCTCTCTCTCTCCAAATATCTATCCTCTCTCTCTCTTTGCTATGTTCTAGAAAATCCTTTCTCCCTTTCAATCCCCAAGCCAGTGAAGAAAAAAAAGAAAGATTAAAACCAAAGTTTTTTAAAACTGTTTCAGACAGCTTTCCACCTCCCAATTTCCTTTGGCTTTATTTCATAAAGCCTCTTGTATCCATTTTGTAAATGTAAACTTGCATCTGATCTTAAGGAACGACAGAGGGGAAAAAGCAACAAAAAGAAACTAAAAGGTGTTAAAAACAAATATATGCTTTGCCACAACATACTCCAAGCAATATTCAGGAATCGTTTTAAGGGATGGCGAGAAAGGAAAAAATATATACCTGTACATCTTGAAATATGAAATATTTCGTCCGTTAAAAAAAATTATGGTTGTGTAATGAGCAGTGTCACAATATAATCATGAAAAACTTTGTTCACTATTTTAGGACGATCATTAATATTTAGGGACTTTTTAAAATGCACAGTTAAACTGTGAATTCTAAAAATCTTGTATTAAAAACCAGTTATACGTGTCCCTTTAAAGATGTGCTGTGTCTCCTAAATCAGATATTCAAGACGAACTAGAAAATAGCTGCAATTTAAATTCGATGGGCGTGGGGGGGGGGGTCCCTTTTCCCCGAATGTGGAGCCTTTAATAACATCAAATAAACGAACAGATTTATTTCTTCACCTCTTTTATATTGTTATATTTTTTGAAGAACTCCAGTTCTTGAATATAAGGATTTTAAGGGTCGTGCTATTTTTTTGTCCAAAGGACATTTTTTTTCAAACTCCAAGATGAAGATATGATGTTGGATAGCATTTTATTGATGAACTTTGGTTATCAGTATCAAAATCAATTACAATTATGAAGATAATAGAGGAGACAAGTTGACGATGTAAAAATCTACGAATTCACTGTTACAGTAAAGGATAAGTATACATGCTACAAAAAATACGGTATAATTAGAAATAAATGAATAAATAAATACATGCATACAGCAACAAAAATAACGTCTATTTTTAATATATTGAGGTCATGTCAAATAGCCAGTCTTTTAATTCTCGTAGGTATCAATAATGATGTTATATCATACCTAATTGTTGTCACTAACCGACCTTGCAATAATAAACTGCAATTGTCGGATGCTCCACACATCGTGCGAAAAGGAGAAGTAAGATCAAATAAAACCTGCAGAAGATGTTCACCCGGCTAATTGATCTACACGGTAACACAGCACCACATTATCAGCTTTCACCAGCTATCTCGGCAAGCGCGCTCGCCTCACCGTCAGAACCACGATGCTCGCTCACCACATAGTACCTCCCTGGACATACGGAAGACGACGAGATGCTCCGACGACACAGGGATAGTTTGTATGCAAAGATGTACTCAATCTAAAAAGAGTGATGCATGGATAAATGTGTGAGAAGGCCGGTTTAGGAGAAAATGGAGGATATGATGCAAAAAAGAGTGCAATATCATATGTATTATATACATATATATAGAGAGAGAGAGAGAGAGGGGGGGGGGGGGGGGGGGGAAGAATAAAAAAAGTTAAAAAGAAAGAGAGAAAAGTAGAAAGAAAGTGAGGTGAGATAGCGACTTGAAATAGCGACAGAGGTTTACAACTAAATAATTTTGAATAAAAAACAAAACTTTTAAAAATATAGACAAAGTCATTTGTTAAATCAGTCAGGGAGCTGAAGGAATATATCATCCTTGAGGAATTTCTACAATTATTAAAAAGACGACAGTTAGTCTTATTTAGTTCTATTTTCATAAACTTTGCTCCTGAAGTAATTTACCAAATTGAGTTTAATCTGCTTAGTATCATCAGCATATTACGTCCAACGAAAATATGGGCCTAGTGTGTGTGCAGAGGTGGGGATGGGGAAGGGGGGGGGCTCGGTTTATCCTGAATGACGAATAGCCAATGCTAGTTGTTTTTATAGCTGTTGTTTTTGATTTTTAGTTCTACATGTTTAATTTTTGTATTTGTTCACTTCTGTCAATGATAAGTTTTGCAAAAAGCTATGGAAACAAACCAACAAAAAGCCATGGGCCTCAGAACTGTGGTTATATATAGGAAAAAGTTTGAAGCTTCATACCCTTCAAACGATTGACAGCACAATAATTAGTCAAGCTCTCATCGAACGAATAGTTGGTTGCCGCCTCGACAGAGCTTTTACAGCAACATTTGGTGATCGATGAGGTCAGTTCTCGAGAGGTACCATGTAAAAAGACTCTCGTAAAATAGCTAATCGTTTTGGAAGTGCCGGCTAAATACGTTGCATAGATAGAAACAGAAGTAGGAATGTCGTAAAAGAATGAGAACTCTAACATAACCAAGGAAGAAGAGAAAGACCTAGAAATATGGAGTAAAGAAGACAAACGAGTTCTCATAAGGCAACTTCTTAAGATAAATCGTGTGTTTACAGTGCAGGCCTATATAGTAGTAATATATAGTAGTTTTATTATTTTGTAAGGAAATCTATTACTCGTCCCAACTAGCAAGAATGTTGACCGTTTAAATTCCCAATGCGTTTATACAATGTTCAAAAGTTATCTCATTTTTAAAAGAAACTTTGCGGACAAAATACTAAATACACACAAGAGGTTGATGTGGGTGGGTGTTTACATCCCTACCCCGCAAAAAATGTGAGATCTGAAAAATCCCAAACTTTGTCAACACTGAAGAAAGTACATTAAACTCGAATATCGACACATACTTTGAATTCTGTCAGCGCTAAATGGAATTCTACTTCTAAACTGAATTAAAAGTGGGGCAAGAACACTTAAACAAAAGGTTAAGCAGCCGACAAGAGTTGTAGTTTTCTACAGATTGTCTTCCTCTTTAAAGCATCCAAGAACTGTGGTTGAAGATAGAATCATTAATGTTGTCTGTACAATGAACCTTTTCTCTTTATTTAATTCTCTTGTTTATATTTTGAATATCCACCTTAGCTCGATAACATTTTTCGACAATTTTTAAGTAACCAGGCATAAAAATGTGATAACCCATTTTATAATTGTTAATGTTTTTCTAACTTCAGAATGCTCTGACTAGCAAATGAGTGAAAATGAAAAAAGGGAAGAAAAATTTAGGGGCAGAGGCACATTTGGGGTTGTGAATGTACAAAGACCAGTTTTGGAAACGCCCCTCTCAAAAAATGAAATGGAAGCTCTTATTACCAATCATGTGAAAGAATATGTTTTGACTATACGTAATGATACAAATTTTGCCCCAAAACCAACTATTAATTGTTATTTTTGGTAAAATATTATATCTATGTGGACCTGATAGATATCGCGCACGTGTCGCATAGTCCCACATACATCTTTCTGTGTACAGTGCTTGTAACTTTACCAAGACTGGGCCAAATTTCTTATCATTTTGATGATTCCAGAACCTTGCAGTACACACCAATACTGATATGCTAGATGATCAACTTTTTCTGATCGATTCCACAACGTTTCTTTCACAATGCAATCGCATAACCATAACTGGTCTTTATCTTTAAGGTACGAAATTCGGGATTCAAAATAATTGGGTGACAGGTCATAGTTGCATCTCCCCACCCTACCATTCGCCAGTGGCCCAGTCGTATTCAAGTGTATTTTTTATTTATAATCAGAAATCCTGCTTCCACTGAAAAAATAGAATTTTACAGCTTCTTCGAAGTTCTTGGGAGAAAAATTATTACAAGGAAGTGGAAAGACAAGGTCATTTGAAAAACAAGAACATTTATTTACGATTTCTAAAAATATATGATCATCTACGCGCAGAACGCTGACTGATGATGTTTTTATTCAATGAGGCAAAATACGGCAATCTTTTTTCATTCCCTTTCACACCGCACTTTATTTGGGTATTTTGAAGCAGACTGATCTTTCACATGATAACCTCTGTAACACCGGTAGGCGTGTTTTTCATTCTGTTAAGTTATCCGCTTTTTCAAATGGTTTTCTGATAATGTCCTATGTACTTGAGAATAATGATTAAACTCCGATCAAATCTTGCTCCACACGACTATCGCATTGGAATCTTGGTAAAACGATCTACGTCTTGAGATAGCCATTTAGTTCTTACATGATTAATGCTTCACTAAGATGGCCGGAAACTTTCACCAGCAGTAAAACGACCTTCAAGTGTCTCTTTGCGCGTGCTGAAAAGCTGAAGTCCTTTTACACGGGCTGTCCAGAGCCCTTTTACCGGGGCCATAAAATATAAAAGCAAGTTAAAATCAATAAACAACGATAAAGAATACAGGATGTATAATAATGATACGTGTTATTTAATACTAGTCCTTTCTGCATGTATGTTATGATGGAAGAGTTATTACGGTTGTCAAAAGGGATGACGAGAACCAAAGGCTGGTTAGATTCTTCTCTTTACAAATTGTACAACTATATCAATACTAATATCTATATCTGTTCTATTCTTTATGACAATAGTATTCTCTCTCGCGCTCTCTCTCTCTCTCTCTCTCTCTCTCTCTCTCTGTCTCTTTGTCTGTCCCTCTATGTCTCTGTTTATCTCTTCTTAAATCTTATCTACCCTCTCTTTGTCTTTATTTCTCTGTCAATATCTTGTCCTATTTCTGATTCCTCGCTTTGTACGTATCAGCGTGTACATCATTCTCTCTTACGGCGTTATCCAGATGTGCAGTTCTTATAGTACAGCCAAACGAAACAGCTTTTCTTTATAAGCTGTGGATTATTTCTTACCCCGATTAACCAACTCTTGGCGCCAAATATTTCATTAATCCGATAATATTTACATAATCCTGCTTAAAACCCCTCGAGTTATTCTTGAAGTTGATTTATCTATCTTTATGGGATAAAATACATACAGTATGAGATTTGGATGTGACACGTGAGGAGTTCTTAGCTCAAGCATACACACTATAATACCATTATAATGATTAACGATGTAAAGTATGCAAATTATATCTCATCCTTGTCAAAGTTTTGTCTCGTCCCAATGCAAGCCGCGGATAAACCGTTTACATCAAGCTTCTTCTTATTATGTTCAGTTCATTGAAATGGAAGAACCTACAACAACTAATCCTAAGAAAATAACTGGATTTATTATAAATAATTACAACAACATTCAGAAACAGAGCAATGCCAATTTTATGGACGACTACAATTTAAATATACGGCATAACTATGAGAAATAATTCTAAGCAATATGATGAATTCAACCCTAAACACAAATTAAGCACTTTTTTGTTGGTAAATGTGCTTTAAAATACTCTAAACAAACGGGGCTATGTATACATCATTTTGAGAAGTGCAGCAGGGAACAGGTGACACGGTTAAGAACTCTGGAGAGTAAAGATCACCGATGGCGTAGCGTTGGTCCAGACATTGACGTCGGGCTCCACATTCATGGGGGGGGGGGGGGGGGGGGGAATCATCGGGGGGATCATCGGGGTCTTTACACGGATGATGACATGGCCAGTATTTAGGGGTCCGGGAAGGATCGTAGTGCCGTCTCTCTCTCTCTCTCTCTCTCTCTCTCTCTCTCTCTCTCTCTCTCTTTGTAGCCATTTGATGAGGGGCACCTCCTCCTGTGCTTCCGTTCCTCTCGCAGCCGAAGACAATAATGACAGACAGGAAATTATTTGTTTGTTTTTGACACTTGCAAATTAGCACCCTTTCTTTCATGTAAATTAAATATTTCATATGTGTATGATTGCGCTGATTAGCGTGTTCCATGACGCAAGTAAAATAAATAAATCAATAACTAAATAGACACATTAAAAAAAGTAAGCTAGTGAATTGATTAAAGAATTTAAAAACAAATTGAGCGAAACTGGATTATCTGCCTAATCGGAGATAAGACCAAATCGACGGCCAGTCGGTGGCCAGTCGTGCGACCGGCATCACGCCACTGCAATTCGAAGCTGGTCAGGTTCTTTTCTCTGACTTAATACGACACCCTTTAATTTCTAAATTACTCTTCAAAATACAATTCAGGATCTCACTTGGGAAGATTTTACTATTAAGCTCCAAATCTATCCCTATTTAAATTTCTTGGTGTGAGGTGGCCTTTGTATAATTATCCGAAAAGGGGCTTTCGTCTTGCCGCAATGTTGCACTCTAAAAATGCTCCTCATACTACAGCCAGAAATATTTCCTTTTGCATTAACAGATTAACTTAAACTAATCTGATAATTAAGGTGACTGAGAGTTATTTTAAGGGTAAATCGAACACCTGCAAAAGAGAATAATAGATAGTTAGCCAAAACTACAGGATTGTCAAAAGGGGCCCGAATATGTAAAATTATAAAAACTCTCTCCCCCTCCCGAAAAAACAGTAAATACTGGGAAGCATTTAATAGCGGACACTATTCATTTTTAATTCAAAAGAGGCAGCCGAATACTTCCCCTCAATGCAAAGGAAAATAACTGTTCCTGATTCAGGGTGTCTTTGAAGAATTGTGTGTGTAGACTCGGTATTTCGATTTTGATACATTAATGACAGACGAAAACGTTAAAGGTTAAGCTTTATCAGTAAAAGGCTAGTATCTCCATGATAAAAGATGAGGAGAAGCGAATCCGATGCCTAGTTTTATTATCTGCATCAGTCCGCCTATACCACGATGTCCTATATTAATGTGTAGACGTAGAATCCTGAATTCCGAACATCTCAACCCTCATAGTTGATGTTTATTATTTAAAGTATGTAGAGGTCGCCTTTCTTGATCATTTCTTTCATTAAATAACTTACATTTCTGCTCGCAAGTTGCAATCTGACAATGTCTACCCAGGGTTTACCACTATGTCCTATATTAATGTGTAGACGAAGAATCCTGAATTCCGAATATCTCAACCCTCATATTTGATGTTTATTATTTAAAGTATGTAGAGGACGCGTTTCTTGATTATTTCTTTCATGAAATCATTTTCTACTCACATTTTTGCTCGCAAGTTGCATTCTGACAATGTCTACCCAGGGTCTACCACTATATCGTATATTAATGTGTAGACGAAGAACCCCGAATTACGAAGATCTCAATCATCTTATTTGATGCTTTTTATATCAAAGTATGTAGAGGTTGTCTTTCTTGATTATTTCTTTCATAAAATGAACTTCTACTAAACTCTCTGCTCGGAAATTGCATTCTGAGCAATGTGTAATACGTAAACGAGTATTGTGTTGAGCATGTTTTGGCTGCACTTTGTATTCTACCCAAACATGTGATGTTAAAGAGGCATTGTGTCAAAAGCTTTCAAGTATTGTCTTTCTTTCTTTTTTTTATCTGGGGGGGGGGGGGTGCTTTTTAATATTATTTTTTTTTACAGCTAACGATTGCTATTGAAATGAGTCACATAATGAAATGGAGGCACGAGTGGGTATTAAATTAGAATATTAGATTAACTGATTAAATTTCAGTTATACTATAGTATGATTTCAATAATATTTCGTGCTATGAATTATACTCAACATTCAGTTTCTTGAATACCATTTGTGTCACAAAAACTGCAATTACTTTATACAACGTCTTATCTTACAATACAGTCATAGATAATTGTGATGATGGTTATTCTACCTGACTGCTAAGAAAGCATACATGCTTGTAAGTAAGCAGCATGACCTGACGGCTTTGGGTCCTTTCCGAGGGACCTGGTAATAAGGATTCATGCCATACTAAAGGGCACTAGCGCATCGTTTCGAACCCGGGTCACCGGATTACGAGACCACCGCTCTACCGACTGAGCTATTGCGCCTCCTCAACATGACCATGAACCTGTTTGTATGACTTACTTTTTACCTTGGGTGGGTGTTCTGTCTCGGCCAAAATTGATATATAATCACATGACTGATCATGTAATCCACTTATTTAATGAACATGTAGAATATTGGAATCCGATTAGGGATCAAGTTGAGCCATTTTATAATCTTGTGATCGTAATCTACTTATCTCTATACGTAGCATGCTTAAGTTGAAGTACTAATTCTAGCGTGTAACAAGTAAATCACTTTAAAGAAGGAAACATGCCGTTACCCTTCAACATCATGAATATCCATAAATTATGCAAATGTTTATATTATGGTTAAGGACCGATGCACACTGAGTTGATTTGCTTTTCAAGTAACAGACATTTATATTTTTGCTATTTTTGCGTTTTGCTTTGTAGGCTATTTTAAAGTATCATTCCTTTTCACTGTATAGATCAAAATACTCAAAGTAAATAGTTGATCATAAATTTGTGCATTGTTCGATGTTTACACGGGGACATGTGCATACATCCTTGAGGAGGTCGTTTTCAGACGCAGTGATGTAAGGTCTCTTTTTAGTATTTGTTTTATTTTAGTGCTAAGATTTCATTATCATGACATATTGGTTTTACATCATTTTCTACTAATAAAACTTGCCGATAAACAGAATAATTAAAATTACGCAGGAATATAAAAACCAAGGAATCTGACAACAGTCTCAACAAAAGAAAATAATTTAGTTTCTGTTTTCATCTGTATAAGAAATTTAATAAAAATAACCACTTGACATTATGCGTTGTCCTTGCTTAAAATTCAGGCTATCTTATCGCCAAATTTTGTCCGACCCCCCCCCCCCCCATGGTTAGTACATACCCCTCAGATAATATCATGAAGACCAATCTATCATATCTGTCGTCTGGTTCTCAGAGGACTACTCGACAGAGTGGAGTGACAGGGGTAAAATTAGCGTAACATGCTCGCCTAATAGGGCGTGAGATTAAAAGACTTGCGACCTCAGTATAGCTTCACTGGATCTAACCGGAGTTCGAGGTAGACAGAGAATAATCGGGGATGCAGATGATATTATTCCGCCGCCCCGCACCCCCATCCCCGACCCCTACTCATCTTTTCGGATAATTAAAAGGTCAGTGAATACATTTTATGAATATGGCAAGAAGCTTATGAGAGAGTTTATTATCTGGAATATTGCATGCTCTGGTTGGTACTGTTCCAAGGATCATAATAAACTGCGCCACGAGTGTCATTTTTGACAGACATGGCGCAATTTAAATGTTCACTATTATTATTAAACAAACAAATATTCGTGTAAAGGCATATTTATCCACCCCCTCCCTTAAAAAAATCCCTTTCCCCACTAATGTTCTGATAGTAAAACGACAACCGCCGGAAAAATCTGAATGGCTACAGCTCTTAAAAACATCTAGCCCATAAACCTAACGCAGGGCAATAAAGAAAATCACTGCTTTTGCCTTAAAAGAATAGAAAATATAAAAACTTTAAACGAGAAAGACAGTCTTTGTGATAGTTGAAAAATTATTTATCTCAATGGGTTAACCATGGTCGGGCAAAGCCGTTAGCTGAACATCTAAAGAAAGGACAGGCCTATACCCCCCTCCATAATTTTACACACGTGATCTTTAGCTGAAAGATAAATGCCACCCCCCCCCCCCATTTTATTCATTAAAATAAAATGGCTCCAAATAATACAAAAAATACACGGATGAATGTCTACAACTGCCGAAGATAATTTGGAATATAAGCTTCTACGTGAAAAAGGCAGGAAACAAATTACGAGGAAAAAAAGAAATGTAGACCTATGTACTCTGGAAATTGTTTGCACCTACAAAACTATGAACAAGCCTTTCCTGTTACATATTATGTTCAGAGTCGATTTGTGTACATCGAGGCCCCTACCCAGCCCCCACCCCCCCCCCCCCCCGCCGAAAAAAAAGAAATCAGCCCTGAGCAATTCACAGTTGCTGTCAAAGAAACAGAGATACAGAGAGACAGAGAGAGACAGAGACAGAGAGAGAGAGAGAGAGAGAGAGAGAGAGAGAGAGAGAGTCAGATAACACCTAAAATAAAAGGGCACATGTTTTCCACGTCCCCGTTTACTCCGCCCATGGCAAGGTTGATAAATCTCGAAATTTGAAGTATTCTCGTCTGCAACCGTGCAGCGGATGCAAGCAAAGAAAAATCATTTAAACATGCAGTGTATATACTTTCAATGCCCCAGACGAAATTGTATTCAAATATATTGATACGGGTTTTCACTAATTATAAAAAGGATAGCCCAGTCAAATCGTTGCACAATTTGTTTTTATTAAAATGAACCTTAATGTATTCGAATAATCTACAACAAGAAGCTGTATTCCATGTACTTGTAATTTCTCACGATACCATTCTCCATCTTATCCGAGATGATGGCAATCCAAACTCAAAGGTTGCTTGGCACATTTTGGTTAAATATCGAATATCTGCCCTTTGGCGGGAAATTAAAGTCGGTCAAAAACGGCGGAAGTGCAGACTTCAGTTCTGCATGAGAGCGTATGCATTTCGCTCATCGGTTTCTGAAAAGTGAGTTTTAGTTATGCAGTTATCCGAGATGGTGCTTTACATTATAAGTTTCTGTCGCCTTGACGAGAGATTGTATACTAATTGTGATTCTTTAGAGACGGTTTTGAAGAGCATAATTTCGAGAGGGTACTTACTTCTGTAGACGGCGAATAAAATTGTGTCACTGATGATTAAACTAAATAATGATTATTTCTTATGAGGTGAAGTTTTTTTTATAAATGTTTTGGGATGATGTGTGTGTGGTGAGGAAAATATGATTTGATATAGCTTTATCTTGTTTGGCATAATTTAGTATCGTCAATTTTTCGATGAAGTAGAGGGTACTTTAATTTTTATTTTCCTAGTGTAAAACTTGTTGAATCGTGCCTGAATTTATTTAAGGATTACCATGATCATGATGACAAAAGTGGTAGCATAAGTTAAATTATACAAGTTAAGTTTCACGTTCAATTTATTTTTTGACACTATAATTTTATGTTCACGTTACATTAAGCTTTTGATTTCTATTGAAAGGGCCACAAATTGTAATTAAACCACAAATGTATTGTGGTTAAACCAGGGGTATATTTTAATAGATGGATATTTGTAATAAAAAATACGTTTGATCTTTGAAGTCAATCCCAAAATGATTATAGTTTGGTGCAATGGATTTGCATGGAAATAGTGGTAAAAATATAGCTTTGGTGATGACAAATTTGAGAACAATCAAAACAAATAAAATTGGAAATGGCTAATTTATTCCAGATATATCTCTACGCCCCCTCCCCATAAAAATGATAAATTTAAGACCATCATAAGAAGCGTTGAACATCAAAGGTATATCATCTACCAAGTACTGGAAAGAACGATCCTTTTATTGCTTTTTTCACGTCTCCATGAATTTAAACAACCGTTGACCGAGGTAACATACAAGCATTCTGGTTTCAATTAGCATTTGCAACTGGTCTTGTGCGCAGTGACTTATCGATTTATGCAAAACTAAATTTCTTGTCGTTCTTTAACATCGAAGGAATGGTTCTAAGAACCTACCTTTCTGCATTAACGATCGCTTCATTGAGGTTTCGGTCAAATAACATGAGGCCGGGGATGTCATGAAATATTCATCTCAACTGTAACTTGCCTCTCATTTCCCCTCCTAAATTGGCCATCTACAGAACGCGTGAAAGATTTTATTTATTCAACTTCCGTTGTGCCGACTTTCGAACTTTCTTCCGACGGTGGTGGTTGATAACCAGACGCGTGGCTGCAATCCATACACGTCAGCCCACACCTCACCCCCGCCCGGTAAAAAATAAATAAATAAATAAATAAAATCAAAGTGTGATTCAGAAAGGTAACCAAAGGTTGATCATCTGTGACAAGAGAGAGGTGGAAATAACAGAAATAATGGAAGAATGATGAAATCAGTGCAGGTAATATTTTGAATCTATAATAAACTGGAGAAAGAACAAGGGATATTTAACGGACCTAAAACCTTTATAGAATCTATAACTGTCTTCTTCTCCTCCCTTAAAAAAAAATTTAATCCAGAAAAATTATTATTATTATTATTATTTATTATTATTTATTTGACCCATCGGAAAACATACAGTGAGTATAACAATCAGATAATACATAGAAATATTAAATACATACACACAGCTTTAGGGAAGTGGAGAGGAGAGAGAGAGGATACAATCTGCTGGTCAGGGGTGACAAAAGCAATTGAAATTGCTATTACTCGAAAGCATGTCACCCCCCCCCCCCCCCCGCCCGAAAAATTAATATCATCAAACAGGCTGCAGTCCTCATGGTAAATGACTATATTACCAACTCAATGAAAATAATAACACTGCCGTGCGAAAGATAGAAAAAAAGATTTATTGTATCACAATAAATGCGATAGGCTATTAATGCTTCATTTTGATATAGGCCTCATATTTTATGTAGTTGCGAAATGTCGGACAGGTTGTACTTACTTACTTTCATTCACTATTTCAACATGAACTGCACGATGATTATTTTTGTTAAAAGTGCCCTTAAAAAACATACAGAATTTATCTAGCCTTGGTGTGAGTGAGTTGTAATATGCCACCCCTTCCCCAAGCAGCTATGACACACAGACCAGATGGCATACCAGGAAGGATCTTGAAGTTCTTTGCTGAAGACATTGCGCCGATCCTGACCTTTATCTTTCAACAATCTCTAGATACAGGAACAGTACCATCTGACTGGCATCTTGCAAACATCTCACCAATTTTCAAGTAAGGAGACAGGAGCAAGGCCTCCAACTACCGCCCTGTATCAATCACGTCCATCTGCAGTAAACTGCTCGAACATGTCATTTTCAGCAATATCATGGATCATTATGACGAAAATAATATTCTCAATGATGTTCAGCATGGCTTTCGTCCTGGCCATTCATGACTTGTGAGACCCAGTTGATCATTACATCTCAAGATGTTGCACACTCTCTAGACCAGAAAGAGCAAGTTGATGCAGTTGCATTAGACTTCTCCAAAGCCTTTGACCGTGTACCCCATAACCGCCTCCTCCATAAGCTCCATCACTATGGGATCCATGACAACCTTATCAGATGGATCAGGGTGTTCATAACTGAAAGGTTACAACGTGTTGTTGTAGATGGAGAGTCATCTGAATGGGTTCCAGTCACCTCTTGGGTACCGCAGGGCACAGTTCTCGGCCCACTTCTGTTTATATCCTTCATCAATGACATAGTAGATGGGATCTCTTCCAAAATCCGACTCTTTGCTGATGATTGTCTTCTATACCGTCCGATCACTGATGTCACTGATAGCCAAGCCCTACAACAAGATCTCAACAGGCTGCATTCATGGGCTAACACATGACAGATGAAATTCAACATCGAGAAATGCTACCATATCACATTCTCCCTACGTCGGAAGCCATCACCGCGACATACACGCTAGGAGACACTCCTCTTGCGTTGGTAACAGATCTCCGGTATCTAGGCTGACTTTCTCATCCAACTTGTCCTGGCAAGGCCACATGAACAACATCACATCCCGAGCCAATCGGATGCTGGGACTAGTCAGCAGAAATCTCCGCAAAACCTCACAAAAGATCCGCCAACAAGCCTACTTCTCTCTTGTTAGACTTCATCTGGAATACTGTTGCTCGGTCTGGAACCCTCACACAAACAAGCATAATTATATCCAAAATCGAGGCAGTACAAAGGCGAGCAGCAAGATTCACCCTCCAGAGATATCGTCGTATGGCCATGTGTCTCGGCCATGATTCAACATCTGAAATGGGAGAGCCTGGAGAGGAGAAGAAATGCTGCAAGCCTCCACCTCATGTACAAGATCCAAAACGACACAGTAGCGATCAATGCACACCATTACACAGCACCCATGATTGCCAGCAACACACGACAGTATCACTCAGAGAAGTTGCTGGCTATCCCATCCCGCACCCATGCAGCTCTACCAGAACTCATTTTTCCCTCGGACAGTAACTGCGTGGAATGCACTTTCAAAGATCACCCTTGACGCTACTTCACTGGAGGGCTTCTAGGGAGCGCTTCCACCCAGCATCTAGACCAAGAACTAGATAGTTTATTCCTCAGCACTACATCCTGACTTATGGATCCTGCTGAGTATCGTCGTAGAAGTAGAAGTAGACGCAAAGTTGTTTAGATGGAGAATATAAGTGACGTATCCATCATAATTATGATGACGGCCCACGATTTAAAAAAACAAAAAACAACACAACACAGCAACAACAACAAACCATAGACACAATTTAGTTCGGGTATACAGCACAAGGAATTAAAGTAATACATTTCGTATTGACACTTTGTCTCGTCTGCTGGGGAGAAGGAGGAATCCGATTCCACTCCTTACATCCGCTCGACAGCAATCTGCACTCTCAAGATATTATCAACATGATCAATGCACTATAAGATAAGTATCTAAAAAAAAAAAATGTAATTGGTAGATGATTTTAGTAAAATAAGGTATGTTTTGGAAAATGAATATAATCGTTGCGGTTATGTGATGGTTATTCTTGCTCGTAATTCTCCCCATCGCACATTCAAAGGATGAACTTTTTTGGCCGTCTTCGCCCTCTTAAAAACAGATGGGGAGAAATCAGACTTCAGATGGCGCTAAAAAGAAATGTACGCCATCCGGTGTTGAGTATTTTATCTGAATGGCAACCTACAAAGCAGCACTTTGCCAGTAGTAAGGTGGGGAGGAGGGGGTGATCTACACACAGGGGCGGCCGAGCGACTTTCAAACTGGGGGGGGGGGCACCAACAAAAAAGGGCACTTTCTGGAAAAAGGGCACCTACAGTGGGAAATCTCAAAGCGAAAATATACAATTTTTAGACATTGGTATATACCCCTACATTGTGATTACATTATCAGGGATGATTTCAATATTTGTTTCTCTTCATACATCATACAAGATATCGCTTAAGCATCAAACTTTACAGTTGGGTGTGATGTCTGAATATGCATTTACGAGCGAGCGAAGCGAGCGAGAAAATTTTTAAAGATCTGTGAGGTCGCAGTGCGAAAAATTACATCTTATAAAGAGGAAAAAAGCCAATCGTGATGGGGATATAAGCACATTCTCATAACGGAAGACTGAAAAGACCTTTGATAAATAACATAATTATATAATCTTTAAATGCGAGCGAGCGCAGCGAGCGAACTTTGGGGGAAACTGCTCTTAGTCGCTTTAAATAAGGGGCACGTTTAATGATTACATGAAAAGGGGACAATTATCGAAAGGGATAAGACACTTATTAGAAAAGAAAAGAAAAGGAGCACGTGTATAAGTACAAGGGATAATTATAAGAGGTGAAAATGAGGCATTTTTTCACTTGAAAAGAGGCACTCACCAGTGATGAAAAGGAGGCGTTTACGAAAATGGGAAATAGGCATTTGTTGACGGAAAAGGGGCACCCATCAGATTTTAATAGGGTCATTTATAAGAGGTGAAAAGGGGATAGGTCCCTTATTAGAAAGGAAAAGGGGCACGTATCATTATTAAAAGGGGAATTATCAGAGTTGCAAAGGGGCACTGACCAGATATGAAAAGGGGCACTTATGAAAATGTAAAAGGGGCACTTATAATAAAGGAAAATGTGCATTTGTTGAATGAAAAGGGGGCACCGTTCAGATGTTTAAAAGGGGCAGTTATGAGAAGGGGAAGGGGAAGTTATGAGAAGGGGAAGGAGCTCTCTCTTTTTAATGGGGGCACTTATCATAAGGAAAAGGGGCACTTATTAGAAAGGGAAAGGGGAAGTTATGAGAAGGGGAAGGAGCTCTCTCTTTTTAATGGGGGCACTTATCATAAGGAAAAGGGGCACTTATTAGAAAATAAGAGGGGCACATGTTAAAATGAAAGGTGCGCTCATCCGAGTTTAAAAAAGGGGTAGTTATTAAAAGGAGAAGGGGCACTTCTTACAAAGGAAAAAAGGGGAAGTTGTCAAAGTAAAAAGAGCACCTCTCAGTTTTAAATAGGGCAATCATCAGAGGTGAAGGGGGCACTTATTAAAAGTGAAAAGGGGCACTTCTCGTACCTGAAAAGAGGCACTTACTAGAGATTAAAAAGGGCACTTATTCAAGATAATTTCAAGATTCATGAGAATGGAAAATGAACATTTATTGCAAAGGAAAATGGGAACATGTCGAAGGAAAAGGGGCACGTGTCAAAAATAAAAAGGGTACTTGTCAGAGGTGAAAAGGGGAAAGGGGCACTTTTACTAAGTAATAGGGGCACTTGTCAAAGTAAAAGGGGCACCTTTCCCATGTAAAAGGGGCACTTCTTACAAAATAAAAGGGGCACTTTTCCTATGTAAAAAGGGGCATTTTGGGGGTATCTGAAAAAAGTGGGGGGGGGGGCACTGTGCCGCCCCCTGTCCCCCCGGGAGGGCCGCCTCTGTCTAAACAGTACATGAGAAGAAGAAAAAAGGATATATCCCTACGACATTATAGGTGCGAAAAGCGAGAGGAGAGCGAACAAACCAATGTTGTTTTTATTTGTTTTCTGTTTTCTGTTTTATACCAACGTTCGGGTAACGGCCACTTCTTCTTCGGGCAGCGAGTTGCCCGAATAATTCGGATAGCGATCGAGTTATTCATATTTTCTTTTAGTGCATTCGGATGTTGATATAATATTTCTAAATCTATCGCAGGGTGAAAAGAGAAGATGTGGTTTTGCCCTTTGGGACCGACCCAACAATCTTGAAATCTACGGTCGGCTTTTAATTCCATTTTTTTTTAAATGACCGTTTTATAGAACAAAATGTATTTAAGCATGAACTGCAAAATATCAGCCAAAAGAGGAAGTTAAAAAAAAATAGATTTCCGAGATCGACCGACCCATGTTTTGGCACTTAAAGGGCAATCCATCTTTTTGGTTAGGCCTTATGAGAGAGAAAAATGTAGACAGGGAGAAAAGATAGAGAGAAAAGAGAGAGAGAGAGAGAGAGAGAGAGAGAAGAGAGAGAAGGGGGGGCGCGAGAGGGAGAGAGGGAGAGGGAGAGAGAGAGAGAGAGGGAGAGAGACACACACACACACACAGACAGAGATAGACAGAGAGATACAGAGAAAGAGAGAAAGCAGAACAAAAGAGAGAGAGAGAGAGAGAGAGAGAGAGAGAGAGAAAGAGAGAGAGTTGGGTACTCTATTATGAAAGGATTCCCTCACTGTATTCCAGGACTACCAGAAATATAATTTTATCGTTTATTCTGTTTGGAGCTAGATTGGCGCCAATTAATCATACTGCTTTAACATAGAAATAAAGCCACTCTTCATGCAGTGTTGGGACTTGGGAACCCCAAATTCGTCAACAATTAGATGGAAAATTACACTTTAATTGTATCATAATATGAAAAAGGATGTCATTTAAGACCCAATTCTGCAAAGATCCTCCCCCCCCCCAAACAAACAAAAAAATATATATTTGTTTGAAGACACTTGATAAAATAATACAAAGTCATAATTTGGGTTTTTCTGTTGATCGCAGAAAACTTAAATTGTGCGTTCTTTCATCAATATTCGACTCTTTTTTTTGGGGGGGGGGGGGAATCTTTTCTTTTTAATTTGGTTTGCTTTTAAAAATGGTTATTCATAAACTTCTACCTGTTTAAAATTGGAATGGATGGAGCCAAAGAGCTGGGAATGGTAGCAGAGTGTTAGTCTCTTACCATTCTGACTTTTAACACACGCGAGGAAAAAAAAGTAGTTTTAGCAAACGATTCTGTCAAATTTGAGTTTTGTTTCAATTAAACTATAAATATGAGAGTTTTGAGTGTGTTTAAATTTGTTTTTTTGGTAAATGGGCCATGTTGATATAGAATCTAATTAGACTGATGAATTGTATAGACTTGATAGAGGCTAAAGTCACAGGTTGTGGCGATTACCTTTCATAGAAACAACTCAGCGCGCGCATCTCACCTCTTCATCACGCATATCGCATAGACACGTATGACATTCAAAACGTGCATAGCGCATGCATATATCATGCGTGCGAACTGAAAGTACAGAACGTTGAAACGCGTACAAAATTGAATTGCGACATGTCACCTGGACAGCGGACTAGGAATTTCTACAAATATTAGGGGTAAACATCCATTTTACACCTTATAGATTTAGAGTCACTCTGTTTCGTATCATTGGTGCGCACTGTACTTGAATTCAACTCGTGATAAAAGGAAGAAGAGGGAGAAAATGAGCTCGAGCGTGGATGCCTACGGACCCAGCTCGCAGAGCTTGCTCACGTTTTTGGATGCGGAAGAACATGATCTGCTGGGCGCTGATACGCAGGGCACAGACTTTGACTACAATGTAGGGGATTTTACATTGCCTTCACAGACACAAGCTTCTCAAAGCCAGGCATCTCAGCTGGATTTGGCTTCACAGTCTCAGAGTCAGGTGATTACACAAAACCTTCAACATACATATTTTGTCCACATAATTATAACAAAATTGTAAGTGAATGTGAATGTGTGAAAAAGTGAAAAAGAAGTTGTGTGTCGAAAATATAGCTTGAGCCTTGGCCTTGACAACGCAACGATTGCTCCAGTTCCATCATTTATTTTGTCCAATGCCAGAGACGCCAAGTTCAAAGATCGGCAGTGCGTGACATTTTTATGATTCGGCGCGTGAGTGCGCCTGCGAGGGTATAACACACAAGGTATAGCGGTTTTTAAAAAAACTAGCGCGCGCGTCGTGCGTAAGAGCGAGCATTTTCAGACCCTCGAAATGCGTGATGTCTCGCCTAATGCGTGATACTTGGTAGCTCTGTAATGCATGTAATGTGTGTGGCACCTGGCAGCAATGCCGTGTTCAGGGAAAAAATTAATATTCATTTTTCGGGGCTACTTTTCAAGCTTGCCTGCATGAAATCAACACTCTAAAATTTGTTTTGCATTGAACTCTATGCAAATTTACAAGGGCTCTTTTCTGATTTTCGGGGGCTCTTTTTAGCATTTCGGGGCTAATTCGCCCCGAGCCCCCGTGTATTTTTTTCACTGGCCGTGTTAATCAGAATTATGATGGGTTATCCAAACTTCTTACAAGTCTTGTTTTTTATCAATGTTTATTGTTATTTAACTCGTCGTTGATCTAGTTTACATGTTACCAGGCATGGTTGCTTACATTAAATTAGACAGAAATAACCGTCTGATTTGGGTCATTTCTTTAATAAAACTGAAATTTGTTGACATTCCCCAATACAGACGGTAACCCAGAGATCTCGTACTGTGGGGGTAGCTAGAGCCAGCGATGAACCTCTTTTCGTTAGCGACATTTTCTCCCCAATTTTCTTTATTTAGATCTAATTTTCTGATTTCTAAATCAGATGTAAATTAGGTTGGTATGTCATTTGTCCTAATTACAGTTATCAAAATTTGATAACTTAATATTAAATGCATATTTTACGGACTTACTTATATGAATTATCCAATTTGTATCTCAGAACTGAGTAGTAGTACGTTCATGCACTCGAACATACCAAAACATAGCCAATGGCCAATCAGAGCACTCGTTTCGTGGGAGTTCGTTGGTCAAGCTGGGCTGACTCGTACGAAGCTACGGTAGCTATTGGACGTTCGAAAAGAAAAAATGAATATTCATCAACTGTAAAACCAAGACAGATAATGTTGACGACGAGACTTTCTCGGATTAATCATTAATTTAGGATCTAAATGAGCAAGCTATCGTAAGTCAAATAAGCTATATATATGTTATTTTCAATTTTTATTATAATTATTGTAATATTGCAGCAGTTATGAGGATGTAAAGAGTGAAAATCTTGTTGCATATCTCATTCATCGCGGTCCGGTCGAACCGAACCATTTGTTCCCTACAGTCCCCTACAGTCCCGATAGGCCATGCTTCAGTCTCTCTAATCGGAGGTCTAGTAGAGCCAGACGTAGTCTCAGTGGAACAACCGACGATTAGAGAGACTGAAGTTTTCGGTCTAACATTAAATATAAGTCTTAGTCTGTGGACATTGCATTGAAACGCGTGCTAATTTTCAACAAACTTGTCAACATGCATGGGATGTCCAAAAAGGTAAATACTAAAGTGACAGTTTTTAGAAACTGGACGTGGTGTTTGATCCAAGATTACTCATCACTAGATCTAGATCCATTGATACCAAACAGAAAGCAAAATTGGGCAAGAGATTGATGCTATTAAAAACTTAATTACCAAATTAAAGATATCTGGCAATATTGCAATAGAATGTGAGATAACGGCACACTACATTTTGTTTCTAGAAATTCTACGTCTGACAGAAAAGTCATGAAAGTGAGATCAAAATTAACACATGTGAGTGTACAGTGTACACATGATTTCAAGTCAATTGTTAATGTTTTATTACCTTATTTTGATTCTAGGTGGACGCTAGCCAAACCAATGGGATAGATGAAGCTGTAGCTGCTGTAGAACAGCAAGTCAAGGAATTGACTTTTGAGGAAGATGAAGAAGATGCAACGGTGCTCTCCAAGGATTTGCCTAACCATGCCTGCAAGTAAGTAGCCACAGTCCTTATTACCCCAGTCAACCTGGGTTTACCTGCCCAATTGACCCCAAACTGACTAAACCTTAAAGGTAATACAAAGTTTTGGTATGGGGTCATAAATTTGGTTCAAATGAACATATTGGAAGCATATACGATCCTACAGTATTCAGTGATCGTTGTCGCGGTCGAAATCGACTCTAAAGTTATAAAATTGTAAATAATAAACACTTTATGCTGAATAGCTCCCTCTCAAGGTCAAGATATTAATTAAGCTATAAAACAATGTTTATTGACTAAAATTGACTGATTAGCTTTTCTCGTTCGGAAATTATATACCACAACTACATACTCTGAGATTTTCATGGTCGCAGCTACTATTGTACGGCCGTATGAGCTATTTGAAATTTATCGAAATTTATCGGGAGCACCGGTAAATCTTTATATTCAATTTTTCTCGAAAGCAGAAGTGTTTTAGGGGCTAAAATTTCTGGTGTTTTTAATACATCCACAGGGGCATCCAAATATATTAAAATTGTAAAGAATCACTATCCACCCATTTTTCAAAATTTCCCAAAACTTTGTAATACCTTTAACAAAATCTTGGCTCGGTACATGTATTTGGAGTATTGTACTATTATGTGTGGTTTGTTGTTGGTCTATTTTTGGTCTGTTTTTTGGTCTGATAGATTCTTGATGTGTCTGAGATATAATAACGTGAATGGTGATTATCAATTATCTGATTCACTTGTGTTCAGATTTGTGTCAAGTAAAATTGAATGGTCATGACATTAAAAGAAGAAGAACACCTGACCTGCAAACTTGTTTTATTAAAGTGTTTCAAATGTAGTTTTTGTTCATTCAGGCAACCAACTGGAAGAAAGAAAGGACCTCATGAGTTTTGAAGTTTGTTTTCTTTATGTAAGCCATGGATGCCCACTGACTCCTATGCACTCACAGGAAATGTTGAATCTGATATTGAATTGTTATTGTGATTTGTTCTTCCATCAGGTATTGTGGCATTCATGACCCAGCTGCAGTTGTTCTTTGCAATGGTACCAAGAAGTGGTTCTGCAATGGACGAGGAAACACCTCTGGCAGGTAGGTCAACAGAAACTCTTAGATAGTAGCTCCTCAGATTATTGTTTATTATTTACACTCTGTACATACGTACAATGTAAACAAACATGTAGTGTAGTAAAGTAATCTTAAATAAATTGATATTGATTCATGCTCATAGATTGATTGAAGACTGTGTGTAACATTTTCGGAGTGCTGTAGTTCAGAATTCAAACCAATCTTAAGCTTGCCAGACTGAAGGCCTTGGGCCAAGCCTGACACAAATGTGACTAAAATACCAATGATGCAACTTGACACCGGACAGCGGACGACCAGACTTCGATTTTGGGCGGCCATGTTTGGTGCCAAGCCCTGCTTAATGAATACTTTTCCAGAATATTTGTCTTTATGCCTATTATGCCTGTCAGGAATATTGTGATACATGTATTTGTCACAATGTAACAACAGAAAAGTCATACAGGAAATGAACCAACATTTCTTGCTGTCAATATGTTGGTCATAGAGTTTCATATGAGTTACATGGATTCGTCACTTCTTTGTTCCATTTTCTCTTATCCAGCCACATCATTAACCACCTTGTGAGAGCCAAATGCAAGGAGGTGACCCTTCACAAGGACAGCCCCCTGGGAGAGACTGTCCTGGAATGCTACAACTGCGGATGTCGCAACGTCTTCTTGCTAGGCTTCATCCCAGCCAAGGCTGACTCTGTGGTCGTTCTGCTTTGTCGCCAGCCTTGCGCCACACAGAGCAACCTGAAGGACATGAACTGGTAGGAATGGCAAACAAATTCTTAGCTTCCCTACATTATATCAGGTGTTTTTCCACCATGTACTATACATGTAATTTGTTAGAAGAGGAAATCTGAAAACCTACCTACATTTAAAAGGGATGTGACAGCCACTTTTCTTGTCATTGAGTATCAACCATCAGTCATTTGCAAAAGGAATCATGAAATCGATGGAAACAAATGCAAATAATAGAGAATGATCTATTATCAGTAAGAAGGATGTTTGATGATAGGACAGCGTATTACATGTATGTACAATAAAGAAAACTAGCAGGACCCGTGGAAAATCCACGGGATTCTAGGGGGAGGGCAGGGGAGGGGGGGGGGGGGGGGGGTAAATAGAAAGAGGCCTAGACCCTATGTGCTATCGAAAATAAAATTTGATTATTTTTATATAAGGTCTAGGCCTAGAATCTAGACGATTTTTATAACGCTGTTTGACCATTAATGGCGCACCGTAATACCCGTTTTAATGCATTGATTTGATGAAGGAACTGTATCATAGTAAAAGTATTCTATCCAGCTATAGACAATGCCAATGGCTATGTTTTTAAACGACCGTCTGATTTTCTTGTGAAAAATTTACTTTGAAAAATGATTATCGAAATTCAGCATACAACTATACATGGACAGAATAATCACAATCTAAGCTCAGGTTTCATACCTCTATAGTCACGAAACTATATTGAAATAGGGGCAATAAGAGCAATTTCAAAATATTGTCGAGTCTACTTTATAATAGCTCAGCTCAGCTCACCTCACCTCACACACAGTCACAGTTCCGACAGTGCTCGGCAGCAGTGGCGCACTGCACTGCCCGTGCCTCACTACAGCTACTTTGCAACTGCAACTGAACCGTCAGTTACGATGAATTTTTTGTGAAAACTTTACTTTGAAGAATGATTTTCAAAATTCAGTAAACATAAACAGGATAATACCAAAGTAACCCTGCTTGCATACCTCTAATTCACGTTAACTATATACAAATCACAAATCACGGCAATCATAGAATGAAAGTCGCAAACCGACTGTGCATGTGACATGAGCGTAAAATCATCGCATACACGTACAGGCATAGGCCGTCTGGCGTACAAAGCATACCCTATTGCAAGATCCATAACACGGGTAAGCCCAGCCCGTCAGAGCGTAGATTTACTACATCTCATCACCCGGGTGAGTCATCGGTTAATGTGTATTTCTCTTACATGCTACAAAGCAAATCCTATAGCAAGAGGTCTTACTCGAAATATGCCGCAGCCTTTACAATGAGACTTGCTACATCCGTTGACGCGAGTGGATTCTCGTCCATCGTGTGTCTCTTCGTCTCTCTTTGATAATTAGACAGAGGGCGGATGCACGCCTTGTCGACTCGCTCTCGCGGGTTCGTCACCTCCTCGCGATCCACGACGCCCGCCGTGCTCTCGTCCGCCCGTCCTCCCCGGCACCCTGAAACCGCGTTTAACGGCATGGACGTCGATCGCGGGGTCGAGGTGGCACGCGGGTTACGGGAGACAGGCCTCGTGGAATTGTGCCGCCGTCCCCGCGCCACGGCGGAGGCAAGCGCGGTCGGGGAAAGACGTTTTTGAGGAACCGTTTTGGCCCGTGTTGGACCCCCCGCGGCGATTTTGCGTATTAATAATATAGATTGCAAATGAATATCTAGAAGGTTCTGTCAAGAACAGTATGATTAACTTGGTATTAAAAGTGATGAAGCATGTATAATTCATGCTTGCAGAAGTTGGGGAGGATGTCCTAAAATAAAATACTATTCAAGAAATAGTGTTATAATTGCTAGACTCTGCTTAAACAATCCTATAAAATTTGACATTATTTTATTTATTTATTTATTTATTTTATTTTATTTCAACAGGGTAGCCCCATCAGTAGTTAAAATACTGTTATTCTTGGGGGCCCTGCATAACATAAAATACATATATAGATATAGACATACATATACATGATAACATCATCACATGGTGAGTAGTAAACATACCAGAAAGAATTACAGATTAAATCTCAAATGTAAATTTAAACTCAGCAAGTAAACAAACAAAAATCCACACAAAAAAATCAAGTCAAATAAAATCAAGTCATCAAGTAAATCATACATAAACAAATTTTGAAGAAGAAAAAATATTATATTGAGGTGACAGTGTGTCTAAACATAATTATTTGTAATTTGTAGGATATTTATGAGAAATACAGTGATCTGCAATTGGTAATTTACTAAATATTGAAGTTTGTGATAGAGGCTACTTATTTGCGAGTACTTGGGTTATATTTACATTTTTCTAAAATAGCTGGTGCAAAATGACTGCTTAGTTTGTGCATTTCGTAACTCACTTGGGAGGTTGTTCCATGTCATTGCACCCTCAAAGGAAAAGGCCCTTCTACCATTTTCAGTTTTAACTTTGGGGATGACTAATCCACGAATATCAGCGATTCTAGTGCTATAACGATGTGTTGCTGCAGACTGAGTAAACATATCTTGAAGATATGAGGGGGAAATACCGTTTACAAACTCGAACATAAGTTTACATTTCTGGAATTGCCAACGTTTTTCCATGTTCATCCACTTGAGTTTGGAGAACATTTCTGAACTTGGTGTAAGTACATGTACATTCATTTGGAGAACAATCCTAGCCATCTGTTTATGCAATTTAATCAGTGTATCCCGAAGACCTTGATTACAATTTGACCATGAAGTGCAGCAATAATCAAAATATGGTAATACCAGTGCATTTGCTAATAACTTGGCACTGTCTATCGTTAGATATTTTCTGACACGTCTCAACAGTGCCAACCTTGAAGCAATTTTGCTGGAAGTATGCTTCATGTGTTCATTCCAGTTAAGGTGCTGGTCCAACCACACCCCAAGATATTTCACATGTTCTACCTGTCTAATTTGCAGACCATCTTTCTTTATGTCGATTGGTGCCTCGATATGTCGTAGTTTTTGGGGTGTCCCTACAAGTAAGAAGTTGGTCTTGTCCATATTAAGGGATAGTTTATTATGGCAAAGCCATGATTTAACCCTGTGTAGATCACTATTCATTGTACTCTCTATCTCCTTTTGGTTTAAGGCACTGAACATAATTGCCGTATCATCGGCATACAACATCACCTTACTATGTTCAACGCTATTGGGCAGATCATTCATAAAGAGGGTGAACAGCAGGGGTCCGAGTATAGAACCTTGAGGTACTCCTGACTGGAGAACCTGTAAATCAGATCTTGCCCTTTGCACCAATGTGCACTGATAACGACCTCTTAAGTACGATTCAAACCACGATAGTGTATTACCACGTACACCATATGTGTATAACTTCTCGAGCAACTTGCTATGGTCAACGGAATCAAAGGCCTTTCGTATATCTAAAAATACAATCCCTGTTAATTTACCACATCAATATTCCTGTGCAGGTTATCGCTAACATATGTCAATAAGGTATTCATTGAGTAACCTTTTCAGAAACCCGACTGTTGAGCATTAAGCAAGTCAAACTCTAACAAATGATCATGAAGCTGGGAGTGCACAGCCTTTTCCAGTACCTTCATGATTGTTGGTATGATCGATATTGGGCGATAGTTGTTCTGCTTCCAAAATCATACCAGATGGATATAGTAAAATCATGATAAAATTGAATTCATCTCGGGGGGGGGGGGGGGGGGGGGGGGGTTCCCACGGTCACAGAAAGAGAAAAAACCTGGACAGTCATAGAAAATGATTTTTTTTTTTAAAACCACCCCAAAGTGCCCGGTATCGCGCTTCGCTTGGATGTGGCAACCCCTACCAAAGTGGAACTTATCTGGTCATGGAAAAATGCAAAAAAATTGGGCCATGGAAAGTCATGGAATTTGGTTCTCAAATTTCTGTGGAAATCCTTGATCTGTATACAAATATATACACCCAGACAGACAAGTTTCATGATACTGTCTACTAATGTACACACAGTGCATTGCATATGACTTGATTGCTGATTTATGTTATGTTCCTTTATCTCCTCAGGGATCCGAGCCAGTGGCAGCCTCTGATCCAGGACCGCTGCTTCCTCAAGTGGCTCGTAAAGATCCCTACCGAGCAGGAGCAGCTGAGAGCCCGTCAGATCTCCGCCTCTCAGCTCAACCGACTGGAGGAGCTCTGGAAGGAGAACCCAGAGGCCACTCTGGAGGACCTGGAGAAACCAGGAGTAGACGAGGAGCCGGCCTCTGTCATGCTCAGGTGACCACACGTGTGTGTGTATGTGTGTGTGTAATTGGGTTTTTATAGACGTGTATCAATCAGATATGATTATTTACGTCTTGGGACCGACCTTTAACGTCACCATCCGAAAGACGTGACTCAGTTTTGAACCTGCGTCCTCGGCTAAATCAGTTTGTAACTCTCATTTTTGGCTGGATTACAGGTGCACGTCACAACGCCCGACTCATACTGACTTTAGTACTGTGGAGAAACAGACGTCCTGTGTGCCTTGGTGCTAGGCCATGATATTTACTCCAGACCAGGGCACTGTTGCACAAAACTTACCATTGATGATAACATTGCCATCAATGGTAACTACCATGGAAACCTTGATTTTGATTGGCTGTTGAGCCCTGTTACCATGGTAGTTGCCATTGATGGCAAAGTTACCATCAAGGGTAAGTTTTGTGCAACAGGCCCAGAAGAATTTCAAACTTCAAATAGGATCCCTCAGCACACAGATCCTAAAAATTTGAAACCAGACCTCCCATTGAAAAGAGTTTTTGGGAAGTCCTGGGTCATGTTGTATAGTGTATCAGTTCCAGGAAGTACTTCAGAAATGACTCTCCAGCCTATTTGCCTTTTAGGCATATAGAAAATAATGATTGTAATGATTGTATTCTTGTATTGGTATCCCAAATGCAGTTACAAAAGGAAGAACGTTGTGGATAGCATGTGAGGAAAGCTTTTCAGAACTCATGACCAATTGCAAAATTTGAGGACCATACATACATGATACATTAGTATCATGCATAGTTGTCTGTCATTAATCCATTTGACATGATAATATGACCAAAAAAAGCTAAGGACAATCCTTCAGGCAAGGCTTAGAAAAAAAATTGTATACATTTAGTGCATGGAATATCATTGTGATTTATATTCCATACCTCAAAACAGTATGAAACAATGAATAATATCAACAGGAAAAAAAAAAAAAAAAAAAATACAGGGGGATACTTTTAAAGCTTGCCTGCCTGAAAATAACATTCTAAAATTTGTTTTGCATTGAACTCTATTCAAATTTACAGGGGCTCTTTCCTGATTTCCGGGGGCTATTGTAAACGAAGAAAGGGTAGTATCCATAAATGAAGTGAACCTTGGAAGTTTCAAACAAATTGTTCTAACTTTGTTTTTGTTTAGGTATGAGGATGCATACATGTATCAGAACATCTTTGGACCTCTAGTCAAAATGGAAGCTGACTATGACAGGAAGCTGAAGGAGACCCAGACCCAGGAAGGGGTCACTGTCCGTTGGGATATTGGTCTCAATCGCAAGACCAGGGCCACCTTTAACTTCCCCAAGAAAGAAGGTTAGTAGTGCTCAAGGAGATTTTTAGGTTCGCTGTATTATTTTCCAAAGGTTGACTTTCCCCCGTCTCTCTTTCACACCCCCTTCTAATTCCTCAATCCCACCTCATGGAAACGAGCTAAAGATATTCTTCATGCTAGCTATGGTTTTGTGCTTAAGGCTGAACAGTGCATAGAGAATGGATGAATATCCTGACAGTTTTGGACATGTGACCTTAAAGATAAACTTGAGTTCTGGTAAAAAAAGAAAATGAATTCTCACAGAATCTAACAAAACTTACACTGAATGTTCAAGATTACAAATAAATGTCATGTGCCAAACAATTTCGGAAGAAAATGTATACTGGCTGAGTAATGAGCATAGAAAAATAAGGAAATCGGGGGGGGGGGGGGGGGGTAGTACTAGCCCCGACACCATGTGTGTTGTCCCATATACATCTGTCTGTGTAAGTGATTGTTACTTTACCAAGACTCTGCCAAATTTATGATGATTTTGATGACTCCAGAACCGTGCATTACACATCATTACTTGCATGCTATATGATCAACTTTTCTGATCCATTCCACCCCTTTTCTTTCACAATGCAATCGCATTACCAGAACTCAAGTTTATCTTTAACATTTTTTAAAATTATTTTTAAAAGCAGTCCGTTAGGAATATGGTGTAAGACTATTTTACATGCTCTGTTGTTCGGTAGAACACATTTATGTATATGAACTGACAAATTCAGAATTTCACCAATTGATGTGATAATTCACCCAAGGCTGCAGGCTGAGGTCATGGGATACTGCATGATGGAAATCCTTGGTTTGGAATTGAACGCAACTATGTGATATAGAACAAGGACATACAATAATTGTACTTTTCATTTCATTTCATTTAATTTGATTCAGTTATTTATTTTGACGGCTCAAAGTTGCCCAATGATTCCTGTTTGAAAATGCATTTAGGTTGACATTCTGCGTATTATTTTTGATTTATCACACAGATTTGAAGCTGATGCACGGTGATGAGCTGAGGGTCCGCTACACCGATCCACGAGAGCCTTGGTCTGGTTTAGCCCATGTTGTTAAGACTCCAGACAGTATCCTTGAATGATGTTTTATTATGCCTCCATTACGAAGTAGCCGGAGGCATTATGTTTTCGGGTTGTCCGTCCGTCCGTACGTCCCTTCCGTACTTCCCGTTTTCGTGATCGCGTTATCTCAAGAACCGACTGATGGATTCCTACCACACTTTAGTCATGTATGTAACTTGCAGAGCCAATGAACTAATTAGATTTTGGGGTCACGGGGCCAAAGGTCACAGGGCTCATTATGTATGCAAAATAGCTTGTGATTGCGTTATCTCAAGAACCGATTGATGGATTCCTGCCCTACTTAGTTCATGTATGTATCTTGCAGAGCCAATGAGTTGATTAGATTTTGGGGTTACGAGGCCAAAGGTCACAGTGCTTATTATGTATGCAAAAATAGCATGTGATCGCGTTATCACAAGAACCGATTGATGGATTCCGGCCAAACTTAGGTCATGTATGTATCTTGCAGATCCAATTAATTGATTAGATTTTGGGGTCACAAGGTCATAGGTCAAAGGTCACAGGGATCATTATGTATGCAAAAATAGCTTGTGATCACATTATCATTAGAACAGATGGACAGATTACCATGAAACTCAGGACATGTATATATCTTGCTGAAGCAATGAACTGATTAGATTTTGGTGCCATGAGGTCAAAGGTCATGGGGCTCATTATGTATGCAAAAAATAGCTTGTGATCGCATTATCATTAGAACTGATGGATGGATTACCATCAAACTCAAGACACATATGTATGTTGCAGAGCCAATGAACTGAGTAGATTTTGGGGTCATGAGGTCAAAGATCAACGGGTCATACATGTACATGTATATGAGAAATAGCTTGTAATCACGATATTCTGAAAACCTGTTAATGGATTACATTCGAACTTGAATTTGAAAAATGTCTTCTGTTATGGTTTGTAAAATTGCTCTATGACGGATGCATCATTTTAGACTGCGCGCAGTCGAAGTTCCATCTAGTTTTGTATAAAGTATGGCCTTCAACTGGATCAAACAGCACTGAGGAAGCCATTCAGTGTTGGAAAGTGACACAGATCCTTAATGATTGGTTGATAGTGGACATGACACAGCTGCCAACCATTCCGTTTTTGCCGGAATTACTCCGTTTATTCCTCCAAATTACGGTATTACGTTTTTTCTTCATAAAATTTTTTTTTTTTTTTTTACATACCGCAAACAACTGCCCTAAAATGGTGATTTGATCACAGATTCAATAGAACACTAATTTTAGAACATACTTGAATAGAAAAATATTCTCAAAAAGAATGAAATATGCCGATAATACCAAAATAACCACACACAAAGTACCTGCTTGCATGGAAGAAACAGCATGATGAATGAACATTTCTACATTGGAAGTGTGTCGCACGTGGTTGCAAGTTTTGTTTTTATGAATTCCTTTTTTTTGCTTGAAATTCCTTTTTTTTGCCATCATGATTCCTTTTTATGGTCGCACAAGGTTGGCAGCTCTGACATGATGTTACCACGCATTTATTAAAAAAATGTGTAATTAGTTATTTGAAAGTGCTCCTTATATCGTCCGCATTTTTGAATGACTGGCGGGTACATATTGTCTACATCTAACTGTTTTCGCCTTACTTGAATTTATCAAAGGACAAGGAGCCTTGAACCATGTTATTTAAAAAATGACACGCATCGTGATACATGTAAATGTAAGCATTCGCAATATGTTAGTGGGAAACATTTCTTTATTTATTCCTTTAACCATGAACCTCTTAGACTACAGTGATGAGATCTGTGTGGAATTGAAGAGCGGCAGCAACATCCCTGTCAAGTTCACCACCAACTTTGCTGTTGACTTTGTCTGGAAATCAACATCTTTTGACAGGTGAGTTATTCACTTCCTACTGAAGTTTTTTTTTTTTTTGGGGGGGGGGGGGCAGTCAATTTGTGCATCCATTTCCTTGTGTGCTACATCGTGAAAGGGATTTCATTTGTGATGTTATGATGAGGTAAAGCGTTATATGCAGCTTATTTCTGTATCTTAAAATACAGTGCTCAGTAAAAACGCAGTGGGCCTTTCTGATGCGCAGTTCCCATTCATTTATATGTAAAAGAAATGAAAGGTAATGTTTTTGGTGGTTTACCGCGTCATATCTGAATAAGTTTTTATGCTCAACTAAGTACGAGATAAATTGTATGCATTGTCATGGAGAGTTAGTATGATAAGATTCTTACATCATGAGTTCATATGTCAAAGATCAAAATACTGTGTTCTAACTCCTTGCCTCATCAACAAATTAAATAGACTTTGTCAGAGTCTCGATAGCATATTATCCTATACTTTGTTTTGGTGATTTTATCATTTTGAAGGGGTCTGTAAGCCCAAAACCAATGGTAATTTTTATGAAAAATAAAAAAGTTGTTTTGAAAAACTGTAATTTAAAAAACAGGACTGTACTTCTTTTAAAGTTAAAGGCCCACTGCACTGCACTACTTATAGCTACTGGCTCCCTCTATATAGAAAACAATGCCTAAGTGGTACCCGTTGGTCCCCCATGATCCTCTTTTTCTATGTTAATTGAGATCTGAGTTGATGAGATAGCCACCTGTCAGTGACCATGCTGGGTGGTCTAATCCCTCCTGGCCAAACTAGTGCAGATGGAGACTTGTTACCTCTTTTACTTGACATTGTCTTGTTCTTGTACAGAATGCAAAATGCTCTGAAGACCCTAGCAGTGGATGACACGGCAGTGTCTAGCTACCTCTATCATCGTCTCTTGGGGCATGACGTTGAGAACCTAGTCCTCAAGTGCAACCTGCCCAAGAGGTTCTCGGCCCAGGGTCTACCGGAGCTCAATCATTCCCAGGTGTCGGCTGTACGCACTGTGTTGACTCGCCCTCTAAGTCTCATCCAGGTCAGTTGGTTGTTAGCATGGTAAAAAAAGTAAAGCTTTCGTCGATATCACAGTTCGGAGTAACTTGCTGTAGTAACCACCTAGATAGAAAGACCACCTGCCTATAAAGACCACACATTTTGTTTCTCTTGAAAATTATTTCCTGTTTAAATCTGCACTAAAGCAACTTATCTTCAAGACAACCTGTCTAAAATTACCACTTTTCTTGTCTCCCTTCAGCAGCCTTTGCATGCACAGGTTCATGGTACTATCAAAACAAAATTGTAGGCAACATTTTGTTTAAACATTCCAGTGTGTGGACATATGTCAATTGTTTTAACATTCTGTGATCAAGTCATCAAGAAACTTTGAACGTAGACATTTTGCAGCTTTCCATCTTGCATTCACTAGAGTAATATACAATAATGAATTTTGATATTTCATCGATTTATTTTACAACACATTAATTTCCTTTTTTACCTTAGTTTTTTTTTGTAACATGAATCCTTTCATATGTTTTTTTCTCTCCAGGGGCCACCAGGTACTGGCAAGACGGTCACCTCTGCTTCTATCGTGTATCATCTGGCCAAGCAAGGAACTGGGTGAGTTATTGCATTTGCTCTTCTATGATGATGATATTAATGATAGTCTGTTCTTTTATACATGAAAACAAAAATGATATTTTATTACCATAGCCATATATCTTTGATGAAATATCACATTAAACACCCTCCTTCCAACATGCCAAATTTGTTACTTGTAAGATTCAGCTTTCAGTTTCCAGTTGAAAGCTGTCAGCATCAAAATATTGTGTCACTGAAATCAAATAATCTTTCAAAACTATGACATGGAACATTAAATTTATTATTGTCCTATTTCAGGCAGGTGCTAGTATGTGCTAGTTCCTAGTAACATTGCAGAACTTGCTTTAGATCAGCTGACTGAAGAGATCCTTAAAAACTGCCGTATCAGACCGAGAAATCTTTTCAAGTTCATCACATGAGACATTGAATCATTTCATTCCTGTTTAATGCATGTACGAGTGTGTGCTCCCAGTAACATGAATATGGATCCGCTGACCGAGACAGATCCATAGGAATTATGGTCATCGGACTGTCATATTCATTGAACTGAAGAACTCTTCCCTTTCACTAAAGAGACTTCACTGTTTACCAGCTTTGGTCAACCAATGGAAACAAAATTGAACAGGAATGCCACGCTCGACTTTTGTCACATGCATATTGTACATGTATAAAAACAACCAAAACCAATGTGGCTGTCCAGGGTCTTGATCTATGGCAAATAAAGAGTGAACTTGTTTGATCTTATTTCAGGCAAGTGCTGGTGTGTGCACCTAGTAACATTGCTGTGGACCAACTGACTGAGAAGATCCATAAGACTGGTCTCAAGGTGGTCAGGCTGTGCGCTAAGAGCAGGGAGGCCATCGACTCACCGGTCTCTTTCCTGTCCCTGCATAACCAGGTAAATAATAATAATAGGCATTTCTATAGCGCCGTCTACCTAGACATTTTATTTTGAGGCGCCCTAATTATTACCCCAGCTTTACCCTAGCTACCATAACAGCGCTCAAGCAATTCAAGAAATTAATTCCTGCCAGGTTACCATTTTGATTTACCTCACCTGGGTCGAGTGTGGCGAATGGAGATTGATACCTTGCCAAAGCTCTATGAGATCTAAGACATGCTCTGGTGGATATTGCTATATTTAATTAGGTATTTGCAGATAGATGAGATGCAGACCATTTAAGAATCACTGATCATGAATTTGAATGGAATTGTGGAGATTGTATGATATATGCTCATTTGTCCATTGTCCAGGGGCCAATATCTAGGACAAGTCAAATTTTTAACTTCATCCCTGGTCCTAACATGAAAACATATCACCAAAAGCATACGCTAGACCTAACCCAAACCCCGGTCACAACTTATTAAACTCCCATCGTATATCACTGATGAAACACACACCAGGGGCCTGTTTCATAAAAATGATTATCTATAACAACTGAAAAATTTCTATGACAAATTTGCTCTCGGCCAATCAGATGCCATGACTTCAGTAGCTTATAACAGTAGCTTGTTGGCTTGTTATTGATATCAAGTTTCCATAAGGACCCAGAGCAGACTGGAGTCACTGGAATAAATGTGGGATGATTGCCTCAAGATTAAAAGTTTTGCTCATTGTTTTGCCATCAGGTGCGTAACATGGAGGGTGCAGAAGAGATGCAGAAGCTCCAAGCCCTGAAGGACGAGATGGGAGAACTGTCCAGCAATGACGAGAAGAGGTACCGCACTCTCAAGAGAAACTGTGAGCGAGAGCTGCTACAGGTATGTGAATATTTTGTCAGAGCAGGCCTATGCATTTGTAGGGCTGTGTTAAATATTGTGTTTCAAGTTTCAATTATACTAAGAGAAAGACAGGAAGGGTTAAAAAAAACATCATCTAAATGTTTCAACCAATTAATATGTGTTTGTCAATCCTTAATAGAAGAATGATGGATCCTTTTTTTCCCCATTTTATTTTGCTGTTTTTAGTTAGAGAAATGAAATTTGCAAAGTATCCTTAAATCATTAAAAGATTTTGTTTGTTAAACATACATGTAGATATCATCTACATAGACGACAACCAGTCATTTTACTGCTTCCTCCTAGAGTAAATGTTTGTTCATCTATGCAAATGTATCTCGCTTTAATAAAGGATTGGTAGATGTGTTGTGGTCGAGTGGATACGTCACCGGACTGTCGATCACAAGGTCCGCGGTTCGAGTCCCGCCGCGGCATCAATGTCATTTGGCAAGACATTGATCTACATTTGCCACTCTCCACCCAGGTGTTAAATGGGTACCCGGTAGGATGCGAAAGCCAATGTGGTATGCTTAGCAATTTGAGCCTAGTAGCTCTTAATGGAATGCCCCCAGGGAGTGGAGAAGGTGCATACATTGTGTGCGGGCAAGCCAAAATCCAATGACCGGGGTAATAATGTAAAGCGCTTAGAAACTCAGACAAAACCGACGCATTAAGCCCTATATAAAAATATTATTATTATTATTTAATGGATAAATATATAATTTCATGAGCCATGAAGCCAAGCTTGTTTGAATCCAAGTATGACACTGTTTATGACATTGTTATTTCTCCTGTTGTAGAATGCCGATGTGATCTGCTGTACCTGTGTTGGAGCGGGTGACCCACGCTTTGCACGCTTCAGGTTCCGTGCTGTGTTGATTGATGAGAGTACCCAGTCCACCGAGCCTGAGTGTCTCATCCCAGCTGTGCTTGGATCTAGACAGGTAATTAATGTCATGTTGATTTTACTAGGTGTAACAACAACAAACAGTAACAACAACATGCCTTGTTTACGCAGGGGGGTGCAATTCTATAATTAACCCTGGCTGTTGAGTCATCAAGGGAATCTTGGTGACTCAACAGATCTAAACGAATTTACTCCTTTTTTTTTTCCTCACGGGGCTGTTAACATGTATGACAAAGAGCCGCTGTTTATTGAAGTTTAATGCTGAAAGTCACAAATTAATTCAAATACGTTGTTCTTGCAATGATCACAACATCTGCTCAAATCAAGCAAAACCAAGCCCCCTTTTTAGACATCTTTGAAGAAAATAACAATTTAAAAAAATTAATTGATAGGATTTTCTACCTGTAGCATTTCGATAACTTCTTCTTAACCTGTTATACCCCATTTCATTCTCAATGGTTGAGTCATCAAGGGAATCTTAGTGACTCAACAGATCTAAACGAATTTACTCCTTTTTTTTTTTCTCACGGGGCTGTTAACATGTATGACAAAGAGCCGCTGTTTATTGAAGTTTAATGCTGAAAGTCACAAATTAATTCAAATACGTTGTTCTTGCAATGATCACAACATCTGCTCAAACCAAGCAAAACCAAGCCCCCTTTTTAGACATCTTTGAAGAAAATAACAATTTAAAAAAATTAATTGATAGGATTTTCTACCTGTAGCATTTCGATAACTTCTTCTTAACCTGTTATACCCCATTTCATTCTCAATGGAAAGGCAGTAACAATGAATTTCCAAAGTTGCATTTTATCTTGAGACTGATATTTATCAGGTGTAATGTTAGCATGCTTTTTCTCATCCAAGCACAGAGCATACTTTTATCACCTAAAAGATGAAAGAATTATGGCACCCCCTTTTTTTTTTCTTTCACCATCTTCTTTTCCAGCTTGTTCTAGTTGGTGACCATTGCCAGCTTGGTCCCGTCGTCATGTGCAAGAAGGCAGCTAACGCAGGCCTGTGCCAATCTCTCTTTGAGCGTCTGGTCGTGCTTGGCATCCGACCAATCAGGCTGCAGGTGCAGTATCGTATGCACCCCTCCCTCAGCGCGTTCCCGTCGAACATCTTCTATGAGGGCTCCCTACAGAATGGGGTCACGGCAGGTAAGCTGGAGATACAAATGGTATTCTTCTTGCAGTTTATCAATCATTAACAATTCAAGAAACTAAAATATTCTAAAACCAAACACTATGGGGATCTTTAAAACTTTTTTTACTTCAAGAAACTTTTGTGAATGCAAAATTTCTGTGTTTTGTGTCCGTTGTGATTGACATATTTCATACCATGAATTCTTTATCATGCACTTAAAATTTCTCATTTTATAGGTCATGTTACGTGTCCATTATATGTTCATGTCAAATGTTCATGATATTTGATTGTCACTAAAAGGATTATTATTGCATAATTAATAAATAACCCAATAAATGATCAATGACAGGACATTACAAGATACCATCTCTTAAGACCCAGAAATGCTTTAACACCCTTCTGGCTCACAGATAAAGTTGTTTTTGCTGTATAGGTCCAGCCATTGTCCTCAAATTTCACTTTCATTATGTGCTAAATCCTGAAAAGCGGGCTGCCATAAAGACATAAATAAATTTTATGATGGGCCATCATAAAGAAATTTATTAATTTTATGATTGGCTTCTTCTCATCTCATAAAGAAATGTATGTATTTGTGTTTGCATTGGTTTTTGTATTGTATTGTATTTGCACTGGTTTTGTAGAAGCATCCTCTGACACTTTGGATCAACATAAATATAAGGAAAAAGTTGTTATATTGTGCTCTTTTTTCTTCCTACAGCTGAGAGGATAAACCGTGCAGTGGATTTCCCATTCCCTCAACCTGACAAGCCAATGTTCTTCTACGCTACCACTGGCCAGGAAGAGATTGCTAGCTCTGGTACATCCTATCTCAACAGGTAAAGCCCAATCCAATCCAATCTAATTCAGTCCACAGAGTATCTGATATAGCACCCTTTTTCTTGCAGTTACAAAGCGCTTTACAATTTCCACCATATGGTAGTTTACAGTCTGCTTAAAGGGATCGTTCAACAATGTTAAATCTGAGATGCACGGTCCTACATGTTACCAGTGTCTGTGATATGGTGTAATATTGAAGCTCTGAAAAGATCATGCTTCGAAATGATCAGGAAGTGCCCCAAAAGAGTAAAAAATCTTTGAGTGACCAGTTTTACCATACTCATTTTTCCCAATAGACTGTAGTGTTATAAAAATTGTTAGGAAAACAAATTTTGAAATTTCGATTTCCAACCATAAATATCTTGATAACCAGACAGGCGATCGGCTTGTAAAAGTCATGGGGTTCCTGACGGACTTAAAGGTTTATAATTATCATTGCAGCATGAGCTACATAAGGGATTTCTGAGACAAAGAGACCCAATCCCTTTAATATCTGTTTCACACTGCAGCTCTTAATTAGCACCATCATTTTTTTCTTGTCCAGGACTGAAGCCTCCAACGTTGAGAAGCTGACTACCCGTTTCCTGCGTGCTGGAGTCAAGCCAGAGCAGATTGGCATCATCACGCCCTACGAGGGCCAGCGTGCGTTCATCGTCCAGTACATGCAGTACAGCGGCCCCCTCAACGTCAAGCTCTACCAGGAGGTGGAGATTGCCAGCGTGGATGCCTTCCAAGGACGTGAGAAGGATTACATCATCCTGTCCTGCGTCAGGGCTAATGATCATCAAGGCATCGGTTTCCTTAACGATCCCAGACGTCTCAATGTCGCCCTCACTAGAGGAAGGTAGGTTGGAATTTCTGCTAAATTTTCATGGCAGCCATAACTGCCCGAATAAGCGCAAAATAAGCGTACCTTGCCTTGCGTGCGTCTAATTTAGGACCCCTGACTGTGTCGCGCTTAATTTTAGACCATGGGTTTTGTGAATGAAGATTTAAACTATGGGTTAAATTTAAACCTCCTTTGTGAATTTGGGCCACAGTGTATATGGGAGAATTGAATGAAGATGAAATTACAAGGTAATACTTTTATCAGGGGCTGCTTCCTTACTAGCCTCTTTCATTCGTTTGTCGTTAGCTCTGAAGAACCATCGCTTTCACTCCTTGGAACTGTAGTCATAATACCATAAAGCAAAATCTTGTTAAAGTCCATGACCCTGGATAGAAGTGAGGCTGTTCTTACCATTTTTATCTTTTCATATTACCTAAATAATGTATGTCACGTTAAACTCTTTGCAGGCCAGTGTTTCTTTCTAAATAACTCTTACACAGTTGTTACAGCTGTTTAAGGCATCGTTTAACAATGTTAAATCTGAGATGCATGGTCAGTGTCTGTGATATGGTGTGATATTGAAGCCCTAAAAAAAAATTGCGCTTCAAAATGATCATGAAGTGCCTCAAAAAAGTAAAAATCTTTGAGTGACTGGTTTTACCACACTCATTTTACACAATAGACTGTAGTGTTACAAAAACCGTTAGCAAAACGCAAAATTTGATTTTGAATTTCAATCTTAAATATCTTGATAATCAGACATGCGATTGGCTTTTGAAAGTCATGGGATTCATGTATGACCCAAAGGTTTATAATTTGATTGCAGCATGAGCTAAATCCAGGATTTTGTTTCAGAATCTGAGACAAAGTTGCTGGATCCCTTCAATATTTCTAAACAAATATTTATCTTGTCCTGCAGGTATGGAGTGATCATCGTTGGTAACCCCAAGGTGCTGTCTCGTCACCCTCTATGGAACCATCTCCTGTCATACTACAAGGAACAGAAGGTCCTGGTCGAAGGTCCGCTAAACAACCTCAAGGAGAGTTTGATCCAGTTCAGCAAACCTCGCAAGCTCATCAACCCATCTAACCCGGTAAGGCAGTGATGGTGATGGTGATTCTCTTAACTCTCTATGTGTGTTGCTGGTGTAAAGCTTACTACACGTTATTCAACTATGCAAACGGGAAAGTGAAAATTAGTCACTTATTGCAGTTATGTTAAAGCCCCACTGCACTACTTATAGCTACTTGCGCCCTCTATATAGCAAGCAATGCCTAATTAGTGACCCCTTGCTCCCCCATGGTCCCATTTTTACTATGTTAATTGAAAGCTGAATTGATGAGAAAACCACCTGCCAGTGACAACTCAGGGAGGTCTAATTCTGCCTGGCCAAACTAGTGCAGATAGGCTTTAAAAGAAGTATAATTTTATATATTGTAGGTTAAACTCATAACTGGTCCTACAAATTGATAGTACGGTAGGGAATCTCAATTCTCTCGATTGAAGAAACATAAGCTCCTCATTTCGTCATTTTAACCACTTGAAGGCTTACTTCATACCCTGTGGCTTGGGTACTCATATTTTGTACTGGATTTTCACTTAGAACTACATTACAATTTGGATCAACCTGAAATTGACTTCTTACAACATTTGGTGTCAGTCATATTGTATTTTATATTATGAGCTATAGTTGCTATGCTGATGAATGTTTGTTGTGACTTCTTTCTTCTCCCTTCTGCTTATCCATGTACAGGGAGGTCGTTACATGAGTATGGCCATGTTTGATGCCAGGGAGGCCCTAGCTCCTGGTGGTGTCTTTGATAGATCCAGGATGTCCAATGGAGGTAATAGTTTAGAATGTTTCTTGTACTGGGCCCCATTGCATAAAACTTACCATAGATGCGAACTTTGCCATCAATGGCAACTATACTGGTAACAGGGCTCAACAGCCAATTAAAATCAAGGTTTCCATGGTAGTTACCATTGATGGCAAAGTTACCATTAATGGTAAGTTTTATGCAATGGGCCCCTGGTTTCATATCGGAACTTACATTTGATCACAGTCTCACAGATTTTTGTAGCCATTTCCAAGTCCATTAGAGGTAAATGTATGATCATGATTGAAATATATATTTATATATCTATATATATATATTGATAGTTTACTGGTTTCCACAATATCTCATTTTACAAAGAGGGTAACATCATATTGACAATGATTATAATATACATGTACATACAATACCGGTACACACTATTCAGGATATTGTCCCTGAGTTGAATTTAAGAGATATAGTGGCGGAGCCTATGGAAAAGCAAAGCTTGTTGTGGATAGGCTCCTTATATTATAAGCATTGTGCGTTCCTTGAAAAAGACTTTCTTGACATTCATGCAGGAGATGCACAACCGAATATTACAAATTGACATTTTTTCTCCATTTCGACAGGTCCATCTCACTTCCCAGCCAACCCTGGACGTGTCCATGACCAGATGGGGTACATCCAACCAAACCAGTCCCGCATCGCTGCGGCCAACTTCCCCATCCCTGTCAACATGTTCATGCCCCCGCCCATCCCAGGTGCCCCCGGCTTCTTCAACCAGCCCCCTCCACCAAACGCCCGTGGCATGGGTCCCAACAGGGGCCCCAATTTCTCTGGCAGCCCGGGAGGAGGAGGAGGTGGTCGTAAGAGGGGGCGTGGTTACCAAGGCTCACAGCATCCTCGTCAGCAGCATAATAACGCAGCTAGCAATGGACATGGCAAACCTGGTGGTACCAGTGGCAGTCAGAACATGTCACAGTACAACCTCTCTCTCAACAGCACCCAGAACAGTCAGGTAACTATACATTGATACTGACCAGGGAGGCATTTCACAAAACTTGTCATCAGTGACAAATGACAGTAGTTGTTATAAGCTACTGAAATCCTTGCTTCCGATTGGTTATCAGCAGATTTGTCATTTGTCATTGAAAAAAGGCTTTGTGAAACGGGTCCCATTTTTCTTTTTATTACTTGAAGCTTTGCCTAATATGACAATGAGTGATATTAGCCGACAAGTGGACCTTTATTTTGTACCAAAGAAGGATAATTAAAAATATATATATCATTTGTTCAACATTGTATTAGGGTGTAGATTTGTTCAAACTCTAATCTTTCATTACCTAAAAGGTGTACATTACCTCTTAAATTACAAAGCCTACCTTGAACAATCAAATGATAGTTTCCCTGTCTTGTTAAACCAAACCAAGAGAGTAAACAGAATAAATATGCTGTGCAAGGACTTGTTGCCAATAGAAGGATCTCTGAACAATATCTGATTTACTCAGTAATCCATTGTAATGCAGTCAAACCTGTCTACAGCGACTGCCCAAGGGAACACAAAAAGTGGTCTTTGTAGACAGGTCCCTTTCGTACATGTTTCAATGAGAAAACATTTTCAAGGGAAACAAAAAATGGGGTCCTTGTGGGCAGGTGGTCACTAAAGCAGGTTTGACTGTATCATAGACAACTTAGCTGTTTACCAAGTCATGCATACATGTACACTATCTTTTGCTCAACATGGATATGAATATATTTTCCCTCTCTCTCCACACACAGCCTGACGTATCACAGTCCTTCTCACAGGGTGTGTTGACCCAGGGTAACATGTCCATGTCTCAGCCTATGAGCCAGCCGGGACTCTCTCAACCAGGCTTCTCTCAAATGGGTCTGTCCCAACCGGGACTATCCCAGCCTGAGCTCTCGCAGGTAAATAGTGTTATCTTTTAAATTTTTTATTTAAAGCCCCCACTGCACTAATTATCGCTACTTGCGCCCTCTATATAGCAAACAATGCCTAATCGGTGACCATTGGTCCCCCATGATCCTCTTTTTCTTATGTTAAGTGAGAGCTGATTTGATGAGATAACCACCTGTCAGTGACCTTGCAGGGAGGTCTAATCCCTCCTGGCCAAACTAGTGTAGACAGGCTTTAATAGAATGCTATTTTCATAACTTTCAGTATACTATATTACAAATTAAGTATTCATTTTAAAAATCTTTTTATTATTTCTAATGATTTTATCTCTTCTACATTCTCTTTCTTCCATTGATATGCATTGGTATCGTCTTCATACATAATACTGTTGAATAAAAATGTTTGACAGATACAAAATTATCGACAAACATGTCATATATACAATTTCCAAAATTTGTCTATACATGCTTTAAAGAATGGGTTAAGAGATACAATTGTTGCCTCACTTCAAAAATATTTAGTATAATTTCTCAGCTTTCACCTCCAAAGATAATCCCGGAGGAAATTATTCTGGATGGCTTTCCTCCCTAGGAAGATTTTACATTGCTCCTATATAAAAAAGAGATAATGGATGATTGAATTGAAATGAAAATAATGATAATATGGGCACTTTACAGGGGAGTTTTGAAATTAAAATTAATTTATGTTTTACAGGAAAGCTTTATGGGCGAGTCTGAGTTCAAGTCTCAGCTAGATGCCGCCCTCTCCCAGGACTCCACATACCAGGGAGACCGCAACTACATGCAGGGTTTCGGCTATTAGTTCCTAGAGAGAAAGGGGGGAGTCCCCCCGAATATAGCGGAGAGAATTGCATACCATCAAGCTGAGGCAAAGGAATCATCGCTCATCTACCAACATCACCCGCAAGATCGGAGGAGAGTAAGAGGCAACCGCGAGAACAAAAATCAACATCGTCAGGAATTGTCTACGAAAGACATGCCCACTCTCACCAAGTGGCAGCGCTGGTGTTTTGTTTAAAAAATGATTAAAATAAGCGGCAGATAAATGTGAGACGACGAGGCAAAGAAGCAGCCAGAAGAAGAACAGATGAAAAGTGGAAGGGAAGGTAGAAAAGATGGAAGGGAAGGAGGAAGAGGAGAAAACCATCCTGAGCCATTTCTAGGAATATCTTGTAGGGCTATGTTGCTGTACATATCAGCAAACTACAAGGGCTAAAATATGAGCCATGAGATACATAAAAGCCATCAATATACTTGCTCCATGAAATTTGGGCAAGGCTCGTTTCCCGGTGGCTAGAAACAGTCTTTAATAAAACTTCTAAGAAAAATCAGCCACAATAGCATGAATGGGTACACAACTTGTACGAGAAAACAAGCACATTCATATTTTTCTAGGCTCATTAACTCCAGTTAATGTTGAGCCTGAGCCGTGAAGTGGTACGGCTAAAACAGTTTAAGCTAACGGATGTAGCAGTAGACAACCTATATGATGGTTACCAGTCAACAGGCTATGAGCGTACCGTATGCTCAGTACCAAAATCTGACCTGTATGATGGTGTATTGTTATAGAAATTCTGCTGTTGCTGTTATATCGTTCCTCTAAAAACCATGTGCAAGGTGATAAACATGTCACGTTATAGAGGGTTCAAAACCATGTGGAAGTGGCTTACGATAAATGTAGGTCTCCAACCGCCTTCATGCCTTTAATGGATATAATTAAAAGTTATTACAAAAACTAAGGGCTCAGAAAAGAATCCTTATGGAGTGTTATATGACAGAATGGGTCAATTAAAGTCCTGTGCTTAGCCCTGTTAGATTCCAGACTAGAAATGTGTTACGAGGGTCAGAGAATCAAGTAACGTCCTTTTCATCATGATGTGATTTGGTCTGTAGACACTTATTTACGAGGTGTGGTATTTTTAAAGAGTATTGTATGGTACCCCACTTTTTGCCCAAGACATTGAATCCCAGTTCTAGACGCACACATGACTGGTATCTAAAACTATGTCAGGTGTTGGTAACCAGAAATGATATTGTTTGACAGAAATTTTTGCCAAGCTAGACTGCTTATCTGTTTGTTCATGAGACTTCTCAGCTGCACAAAATACAGGATGTGTATCGTCAAAGAAGGATGCACACCTGAAAAGAGACAGTGGCCAATGGCAGTTCTACATTCAAATTTCAAAATTTTCAAGGGGACTATATGATAGAGTATGAATACATTCTACATATAGCTAAAGCCTGTTGTGGATATGGGTAAGACACTTTCTGTCTTTCTCTTAGGTATGAAACACTGTCTAGAAGAATTCTATATTCTAAAAGAGTTAAGAGTTAACTCTGACGCCCACCATCTATAGGCCAAATCACAACGTTGTTAAGGACTTGATAGTGAATAGAAAGGAGAGACTGTCAGAAAAAGACAGTTGAAAGAAAGGGAAGTTTGTTTGAGCAGCCCCACTGACGTTATGGATCGCCATAACAACCAGTGAGTTTAAGTGGGACAGAGCTGCTAAACAAGTCGTCGGTTATAGCCGTCTTTTTTTAAAGCTCATCAGCAGAACTGCTGTACATATTAGAAATTAAAACCTTATTTTCTTATTTTTTCTCATATTTTTCCTTCTAAGAACTTTAGTAGTGTTTAATAAGTGTGTTTAAAATGAGTGGTTGCTCGTTATGACATGGTGAAACCCGGGCAGTATTTCATGACGGATTTGTAATACGCATCATTTCTGTATCCCATAAAACAGAACTCAGTGATACGCACAAGTTGTGCGCAGTCGTCACACATTTACATGGAGAAAAGAAAACACAGCAGCTTTTTTGCGGCGGTTCAACGCACCATATCTGAACAAGCATTTATTTTTACGATAGCTGAATAAATTGTTATCTTCATGGTCAAAAGTTTTGTTATTTTATTGTTGATAACTCCACACCTTAAAGGCAGAAGTAGTAGTGTTCATTGGAGAAAGAATGCAGCTGTCAACATGTGGTTTGGAGAAAACGAGCAAAAACAGCTGCAAATCTGGTTTCAGGATATTGCCTTATTCAGGAACCAATGGGAGGTTTTTTTATTTTTCATTTTTTTATTTGGTACTTGGGTTTAGAATCTAGCAGTGAATCTATTTTTAGGGGAAATGTTATACATGTACACTGATTTTACTTTCAGATATTTTTAAAATGTTAAGCTATAAATAGCGTATTCTCATATTAGCACATCAGTGGAAAGGCATAGATTCATGGCAGTATACCTAATGTAATAGGCATATGTATACCTCGAAATCTCCCCTTTTTTTGTTCTGACTGCAATGGTAGTGGATAAAATATAATAACTTCTTGTTAGAAACAAGCTTTATAAGTACATTTGTTTTTTAAGATAGTTAAATCCATATTACACAATGTTTTATCTTCCTGAACTTTCGCTCAATTTCTTTATCATAGGCACTTTAAAATTTTGTTTTAATACTGTATTTATAAGTCAATTATATTTAGTTTTAGTTTTCACATGCTAATATTTACATCATTTCAAAATAGCACAAGAGTATTGAAACCAATAATCTGCATAAAATGTAAGATCTGCAATTTGTCAGGTAACTCGTAAAGTGGGAGAAAAATCATCCATCAAAATGCTGTGCAAAATTTTAAGCAATTTAGTAATAAAACACAAAGATGTTATACGTTGTGAGTGTAGTGATTGTCACCTCCACCTTACATGTGTATTGCATCATGCATACTTGTGCTGTAAACAAGCAACTACTTCGTACAGGAAATTGAAAGAATCTTTTCCTGTACAATTTTAACAAAAATGCCCCGCTCGTCATTTCACTTTGTAATCATTCACCATAAGGGACGTTTCTCATGTTCATTCTTCACGAGACTATAGATGTAAATTCAAGACCCTGCAATGTGTCATGCAGTGTATTTTTGTGAGGATCATTTTACTACTTAGAGCAGGGATGCCAGTTGGGGTTATACCTGAATAGCCTGGAATGAGAACCAGATATATATCGGAACCCCTTATGTTCTGCATAATAAAAAGCCCTGTAGCAGAATGGTGATAGGGCCAGGAGGTCGGACAAAAGCTCGAAAGTCGGAATCCCTAAAGATATTTCAACAGGTTTTATTACCCCCCCCCCCCACCTTTCAACTAAGAATCCCATTTAGAATTGAAATCCAGAAGATAATGCAGACTTTGAGAAGAAGAGGAGAAATAAACATGTACTGTGGTCAATTGTAACAATGTCCGATCACCTTATCCACATAGACAAGCTGCATGCAGATTCTTGATACAATTACAAATGTTTTGGCAAGTAGATGCAATGACACCTCACTGACATGCTGGGCTAGTGTTTCATCTGTGTTGCTGTGTTATGTCAAGCTTCACTCCTTACATATCCGCACTTATATTCTAGTATTATTTCATTTAAACAATAAGTATGCCATGTTTTGTCGTACACTGCATTTGGTAGTAAAGTCCACCACCCCCATTCCAATTAGCTTGCAGATTACATCTTGCAAATTGAAAGATTACAGCAAAATACCTTGCTGCTATGTAACATGATCATGGACCACACAAGCTACATTTCCACATGCATGTAAATGTGATTTCTTATGAAATATTGCAGTCATGTACTGACCATATTTCTTTAGAAGTCAGACAATGAATACCTATTCAAGAGAAATGGAAAAATGCAGTTGATCCCTAAATGAATCTGATCTGTAATTGCAATACATATTCAATTTTCAAGGCCGGTACTTGTTTCAGAAAAGGATTGATAACATGTGTACCGGTAATTGGCTCAGTAAGCTCGATTTTGGAGCTACTCAATTCTATGGCCTGCAAGGTGTGAAATGGACTCATAGCTCATGTGGTCTATATATCCACAGGCTTGTTTGAATTAGTCAACAGGATAAGACAAGTTCTTAAAAGATTGCTAAATGACCCCAGAGGATGCCTCGTATAACGCTTCAAATGCTGATAGATTGGCACATAGCATCTTACATGTTCATAAGCTGTTAGACAGTGAACTGGGACAGAGATACGTTTAGTCAAGAACCCTACACACGACGCAACATCTCTCATTTTAGAAAATCAGTTTCAGTAAACTAAAGTTATGACTGTGTACACTTATTGTGTAAGTGGAAATATAGCTTGAAACCTACTTCAAATTACCTGTCAAGCATTATTTCTTTTAATCATTTGTTCTTTTTTCTCGTTTTGTTGGCATAAGGATTAAATAATAATTGGGAAAATTCAGTGTATGTTGTCCCTTTTTGTGTGTGCTTTTGACTGTAGAAAAACATGTACATGTATGTCTTCTTTCTCCCATCTTTCTCTTTCTCTCCAACACACACACTCTCAACCCCTCTATCTCCTTTTCTCTCACTTGTTCCACTGAGTTTGATATCAACTGCAACTCTGGGCAATTGGATCAATATAATTTACCAAATATATCAATTAGTAGGCAGTTTCCCAGCAAATTTGTAGCATGACATATAAGTCGAAGCCTATTCTTTCACCTGATTGGTAGTAAGAGTTTCCATTTCATTTGAGAGGGGGGCGTTTCTAAAACTGGTCTATACCTTCCAGGGTACATTTAGTGATGTACAGGAGTAAATTCAAAGAGATTCCTTACCATTGTTACTCCAATAAGTCTTTGTCACATAAGTCCTTTATTTTTGTTTTACATGCATTTTAAATGTCTAGGTACTATTAATTGAAAAAGACCTGAAAAATCAACCAGTTTATGATGGGAAGCATTGTAGCAACAATGGTATGGCATCCTGTAAAAATTACTCCTATACATAAAAAATATGAATACATCTTTTTTTAAACACTTTTCATACTGAAATATCCAGAAAAAGAAAGGAATCTAGGGTTCTAAAATCCAACAAATGGGAATGGGTGGCAGCTATGCAGGTGTATGAATAAAGTTCCTATTCTTGCCATTATAAATATAATCATCAAACATTTTGTAGGTAGGTTTTCTTCATACAACAGAAAACCCAAATTATGTATTCTCTTATCAACATTTGTCTTCAAACACATTTTCTGGGGGAAATCCTTGCAGAAGTGTGTTTTGAATGACATCCTCTTTCACATTATGATACAATTTAAGTGAAATTTTGCCATAAACTTTTTGGCTTCGAACACACTCTCTCTTAGTCTCTTTCACATAACACTAACTCATCAACACACATACTTCTCTTCATCCATGAAAACTGCAGAAATACACAAACAAGACCAGTCGGAGGTAATTTTTGTTTGCCTTATGCAGGCTGATGAAAGTTGTTTATTTCTTTCACTTTGTACATGTCCTAAAGGAAGGACAGCTGAATAGGTGTGGTTCGCATTTCTCCAGCAATTTGAAGTTGGTGTGAATGTTCTGTGGATTATATGGAGGTCAAGAAGGTCTTTTTGCTTGTGGGTGTGACCGAGGGACGGTCCATCGTCTACTTGCTCTGGGACTGGCGGGCGCTCTCGCGAAGAGATGCAGACCTCTTGCGCTTCAATACTGCGTCCCTCTTTTCCTTCTGCCTTTGAGCGAGGAGCTTGGCGTACTCGGCGGCTTCCAGCTTGTTCCTGTCAGCACGACGGCGCTTGATGGCGACATTGTGACGCTTGCGCTGAAGACGCAGAGGAGTGATCAGACGCTGGATCTTGGGTGCCTTGTACTTGGTCTGCTTCCTCCCTATATTAAAGAAAAGGATATGATCCAAATGAATTAGATGGAAGAAAGAATATATGCATGTGCCACATATTCAAATAACATAATCCCAACTAATGACATGTATTATAATACCTTTTCAAACCATTATGGGCTTTTAGAACTTATTGGACCTCTCCAACTAGATTTCCAGGGGCCAAACCCTATCATTCAAATACAAATTACAAGGGATTGTTATGCTGATCAGAAAGGGCTATTCAGGGGTTTGCCCATTTCCATGAAGGTATTGTCTCACTTGGAAAATGAAAAGCTATCAAGCTGAGAGTCAATGAAGGTCACTGAAGACATGGATAAAGAACAAAAGAAAATCTTACACATCAAGGTGAGGCATAAACACAAAACAATTTGATCTTCCTTTGAGTAAATGTTGTTATGGTGCTTTTTTCCAGTTTCCATGAATGAAAGCTAGTGAGACTAACTGAAAAGACTAAAAACCTTTGCCATGCAACTTCTGCCCAGGTTTCTGCCTCCAGTTTGTGAAATGAACCTTCTGGTAGACGTCACAAGCCCTTTACTAAATCAAAATAAGTTGTATAAATCCAGCTTTCTACTACTCCTCACATACTGGCAACCCTGAAAGAATCACTGAAGATTACATTAAATCTGCAATTGCATACACCTTGTTTCCTGGGTTTTCTGTTATATGAAATAAACAGGGTGCTTTAGCATTACTTACCTTCCTTGGGTGGGAGTGGGCGACGGACAACATACTGCCTGACATCATCCTCCTTGGTAAGGTTGAAGAGCTTGCGGATCTTGCCACCACGCTTGGGTCCCAACCTACGTGGGATGGACTTGTCGGTCAGGCCTGGGATCTCACCTTCACCTGCAATGCACATACACAATTATATTCCAGGAAATTTAATATCAGGACTATTGAATATCAGAACTGACAAATACCTCACTGCACAAGTGATCCTAACCTTATGGACTATTCCTAATCTGAACACCAACCCTAACCCTACCCCTGACCTTAACATTAAAGACACATAATAGTGGGTTCTCACGGGGAATTTGACACCATTCAGGTATTTCTTGATGGACCTACGGGTTCGCTGTGTGCAGACTTGTAAACACATGAATTGTATTTCCACCAAGTCTGGCGTCGGCCAATTATGGCCTTCTGCACATGAAAACTGATGACCCACTCCCTTTAACAATCATTATTACACAGTGCTGATGTGTGGAAAGGTATTCTGCAATTAGGCCAAATTAAGAATGTTATCATATATTCTGATCATAGTTTCCTTGTGTCATATATAAATGAACCATTAGGCTACTTACCCTTCTTGACAATGACCAGGTTGAGAACTGAGAGATTAGCATCGACAATACAGCCTCGGACAGACTTGCGTTTGCGCTCTCCCCTTCTCCTTGGGCGATAGCAGGAGTGGCCCTTGCTGAGGAGAAGACGTACACGTCCATTGGTCAGGATACCTTGCTTCATGGGGAAACCTTGCTTGTCGTTTCCTCCACTGATGCGCACAACGTAGCCCTGCGGAAGAAAAACATGCACAAGAAGCAAGGTCAGAACTCCGCAAACAGCTACACAATAGAATGTTGCGATGTAATCCTACTATTTAAACTTTTCCAACTGAATCTTATGGCATAAACATTACCTTCCTTATTAATAAGGAAGCAAATTCCTTACAACATAGCTCAACACTAATATAGAACTGGTGCACAAGGACTCGTGAGTACCAAGAAATAACAAGCAAAAGAAACAAGAACAAAAAGGAGTAAACAAAATACATGTTACTAACCAATGAACCAACATATTAATCTAACTGGAATCCTGCATAGACCTAGAGCTTTTAATCAATTTCATTGGCTTTTCATCATTTGCCTAGCCATCACTCTCAGATCTGGTATCAAAAAAGCAAGAGTATCCAAACTATGAAATTGGGTAGAATTCCAATTGCCAAAATCTGACTTCTCTTTTAAAGTTAAGGAAAAGAAATTACAATAAAAGTCTGCAAGGAAAGAAAAAAAATGACTGCATATAAAGATATTGAATTTCTCTCTACAACTGGCTAACAAGTAAGGAGAAAAAAGAGCTCACCTTCCACTCATCTCCGAGGGACTCGGCAGTCATCTCATGAGCCATACGCTTGTCATAGAAAGCCCTCAGCTTGTGCTCATCATCAACCTCGATGAGCTTCTGTGTGCCCACAGCGGGAAAACTTATATTCAGCTGAAAAACAAATAATTTGAAAGGATTGAGAATTAGATTACATAAAATGGGACAAATTAACTAAAAATTTGATGGTGGCTGGTCTCGAAAGGGTGCGTTGCCTAGTTTTTCACATCTGTCATTTAACTAGTTTTAAGTCATTTAAATTGAAAAATCAAAATTGAAACAGATTGCAAATCAGTAGGGGTGCTGGTCTGAGAATAAAGATCCTCTGCCTAAACGAGGATCATCTTCGTAGGATCAGACGTTTCGTATTACCGATCCGCGCATTTGGCAATGTGAAAAACAGATTCCGCAATTATTTTTTTTGAAGCATTTCACATTGACTTTGTACAGAGGGGTTTCACGTTGTGACAATAAATCTTTGGGAAGACGGACAACCAATAAAAGTAGACGGTGAACTGGTGTATTTTATCATGCAGAATCCGTTTTTGCATCGCCAGGAACCCAAACTCGCTGATGAAAAAAAAATGTTCGATCCCTATTTTATATGACGCAATTTGTCCACATTTACAAGGATAGGTCTATCCTTTCTCAGACCAGCGTCCCTACCGAAAACTAAATGAAACAATTTTTACATAGCTAGGGTCTAGTCTTGCAGATCATCAGGCATGGCATTTATTTACAAGAATCTGAATTAAATAAATAAATAACATGAAAAACAACAAACAATTACCTGGACTAGGGTCTAGATCTAACTTAATATATTTTTAAATGGCTTTTCTCGAAAAGGTGCGTTGAACACCACACTGCGCCGCACCCTTTCGAGACAAACCTCCAAAACTGGATCTTTAACAATTTACATTCATGACATTTCTGTGATGCTAAATCTGACACTTCCAAATTAGGGGTCCACGTGTAACTGAAATGTATTGTTATTAATATTAGGGCAGTCTTTGATTAAGCTAGGCTAATTAAATATCGGAAGACTTCCGAAATTCTGAGTTTGCCCGCAGAGAAACACTACCATTCCTATCCTGCGACGAGACTGGCTGCGCGAAGTAAATCTGACTGGGTGGTTTACAGAGTCACGACACACGAGTATGACCGTTTTACAGAGTTTATTTATAGACGTATAAATCAAAATCGTTTTATCTTTGCCTTCAGTAGACAAGGATTAAAAATCCATGAGATTAAGTGTTGCAAACGCATAAACTGAACGTATGCATTCAGTAATCTCGTGGAATACTCATGCCCACACCAAATGCAATTTTACACACACACTCGCCATTTTCGTTTTTTTACATGTTCGCTCTGCGACGGGAGGGTATAAAAATCCGTTTCATCGACATACTATTGGTCGAAAATCACACTTCTATTTCATTTTCAGGAAAATTACTAAATTAAAGTTTCTGTCGCTGAACATATTTTTCAGATTGGGGTAATAATGTGAACGTTAAAGGCATTTTAGCTACCTTCATCCTGAATGTTGCCTACAGCGTCGTAGACGTAACATGAAAAAGAAAGATTAGACTTGCTGCAATGCTAATTTGGATTTCTTTTTTGCGATACCTGAAATTAGCCTAGCTCTCAGACGAAATGCAACTTTATTCCAAGTACGCTGTCATTTGAAAATCATAAAATAACGAGATAGTCTACATTCATACCCCACAATCAGGCACGTAGCCAGAGTTTGATTTTTTTGTATTTATTTATTTTACTTTTTTTTTGGGGGGGGGGGGAGGGGGGCACATACATGTAATCGATCGAGGTAAAAAAAAAGGGGTCTAAAAAAGTTCAACCGATCTGGAAATTTGTGGGGGGCACGAGCCCCCCTCCCCCCCCCCCCGTGGCTACGTGCCTGCCCACAAGACAGTCGAACCACTTCTACACTCCTCGAATGAGAACAGCTTTTGCCCCCCCCCCCCCAAAAAAAAAAAAAAATATATATATATATATATACTAGTATATATATATTTAAACCGGTCCAGTATTTTGGAATAACATAGATAACAAAGTACCAGTCTATACACATTCAAAAAAGTTTAAGATTAAACTTTTAAACATATAAATGATCAAATCTTGATTTGTTTGAATCTCGACTCAATCTCTTTCTGAATCTCTTAAACTCACTTCAAGTGATCTATATGTGATGGAGTTAATGCAATTGAGATTAGAATATACTTTTTTTGGTGGACAGTTGCTAAAATCGATTTTGATTTATCATTATTGATTTACCAACTTTTTTTGGTGGACAGTTGCTAAAATCGATTTTGATTTATCATTATTGATTTACTCATTTTACTGATCTAATTTGCTTTTTCTAGAGCTTTTGCAATCCTTTATTTTCCTCTTTTTAAAAAAAATCTTTCTTTCTTTTTGCCTTCTACTATTTTCCTCCATTTTTCCTCTTTTTAAAAAATAGAATTTCATAGCTATATTTGTCTATTTATAAGCATACTTTGTTCATGTTTTATTGTAAAACAGCATCTGAGGAACTAACACTTAAACAAGCTCTGCTTTAAGTTAGTTCCTCTTTTCTCGTGCTTTTTCAATTATATTTGTTGTTTCATTGCATATTTGTTGTGATATAATTATTCTTGTATTATGTTTTGCATGAGAAATAAAATCATTTGAAATTTGAATTTTCATTGATAACATATTCATATCATTAAACAAAATATTAGCAACGACTTTAATAAAAAAATAAAAAAAATAAAAAAAAGAGCATGCGGGTAAATAATAGAACCATTGACAATTCGGTTAAATTCATAAATTGCATATTGCAAATAATTAAAAATAATATTTAAGAAAGTATATTTCTTGTTTCTAGACCTTATACCTATAAGGCAACAACGAATATTTCTAGTTCTACTTAGAATAGGTGAGATATAAAATTACACACTAGTTTCAAACACAAAGAGATATACATATGTAATTGTTGGTTATTGTATTTTGTTTGTTATAGCGCTTAGAGACTTCGGTGGAAAGCGCTCTATAATCAAGCACCGTTCTTTATGTTTTTTTTGTATTATTCATAAATATACTATCAGTTTCACTTTTAAAAAAGTGAGAAGAATGCATGGGGCTGCGGGGCATATATGTTTTTCGTTGTAATTAAGGTTTACAAGACTTGTTTTATTATGGGGGGGGCATGTATCATGTACCCTCTCCCCACTCCGGACCCCCACCCCAACCTAGCTGCCAACTGTTGGCGGCCACTATACTGTCCCGTGAAACAAAGAAAAACTCACATTACCAAGCAAAATATTTCTTAGACAGCGCCCTCTGTGGTATAATTCAACAACCCTTCCGCCATCTTCACGAAGGTCAGTGCGATTCAATGGGAACTTTTGTTTAGGTCGTCGCTTTAATTCGCACACAGAGAAAAGGAAGATCTTCAGCTACTGCAAATGACAGAGACTGTGATTTGACGTCGTCGTAGCTGCTTTTGAAAGTTTCAAAATGTCGTGTGCTGCCTCTCTCAAACGAGAACTCAAGATTTTAGAGACACATTTCCCCAAAGAAAATGAAAGGTTCCAACTCCTGTCGGCGAACATGGATGAATTGACTTGCAAGTTTATCGGTTCAAGTGACGAGGTCTTTATCATACATTGCAATTTCACAGTAAGTTGGATAGAAAAATGAAAGAAACTCTCCTTCCATTTTTGTGGTAAAATACTTTTAATAAAATGACCAAATAATCTATACTAATGTCAGTGAAATGTGTAGAATAGGTACTTGTTGACATGGATATGGATGTCTGAGACTGAGTGAGAGTGAGACTGAGAGTTGTGATCACTGATTAGACTTTGGTCTTTGACTTTGGTCTGTCGGTAACTCCAGGAAGCTACGGACACCGACGCCTGAGGCGTCGGAGCTTCAGAGGCCGCATAGGAAAACGATTCAAACAGCGGGTTTGCCACATTATCTCAAAATATGCAAAGGGAGTAGATCTAATTACAATTTTGACACTAGGTTGCTCAACTCCTCTGGGCATCTCGCTGGCCACTTGAAATTATAATTTGAAGAAGTCTTCCGATGGGAAAAAGGGGGTGATTCTTCGTCCTACCCCGACGATTCTTCCATCATTATCGTCAATTCAACATGGCGAAGAGAAAGTGTGCATGCGCGGTAGCGGCGCAGCAAATGAATGCATATCTTGAGATAATGTCGCCAACCCGCTGTTTGAATCGTTTTCCTATGCAGCCTCTGAAGCTCTGAGTCTGATGCCTTCAGTGTCTGCGTCTGAGCTTCCTGGAGTTAGTTGTTGGTAGACACCACACCACAAGTACTCCTCATATACTAGAGTCTAGACATGATAGAGGAACACTCAACAGGATAGTACTGTTAAGAATGACTGAACATATTGAAATGAAATGACTAAGTTGACGTAGTTAATACCAACTGGCCAGTGAAATTAGATTTAACGAATACTAAAGTTATATTTTACATCGTGATCATTTGATTAATGTGACTGTGACGTGAGTGAGGGTAATGAAATGAGAAACATAACAACATTATATCTGATGTCTATTCTTTCATATTTTTGGCGCTCATGTTAATAATAATAATAACAATGATAACTAATGAAATTATAGGAATGAAAATAATGATGATAATAAGAAGAATAATTTACAATTATGATTTTAACGGAAAAGGTGAGTTTTTAGATATTGAGAGATTGGGAGTTATTGAGAGATTTCTGGTTGAAGAGAAATCTGTTTAGGCCCTACATGACACATGTATTGTAGGTTATTTAACAGTTTGGGAGCATCAGCAACTGTTGTGAATGCTCAAAATACATTGTGTGTGGATATTAATCACAACAGGCAACAAATGAAAAATACTCCAAAGTCATAAAAAAACTAAGTGGGTGTAAGTGTCAAAACTTTGGGGCTCTGAGTTTAATGATTATTTATCATGTTTGGAAGTGATTTATTTTTCAAAATAGCTGTCCGTTAAACCCAAAGGTAAAATTTCTTATTGCATTAGTGACAAGCCAAATATATATGTACACACAAAATAGTAATAGACTTCTGTCCATTTCATTTTAAAAAAAATCATAAGAACTCTGATAACGTCTTCTCCAGAAATAAAGATTTTCCAGACTTTTGATGGGAATATTATTAATTTCTTATTATGCATGAATCCAAAAGTTGTAGTTCATAATTTCGTGATTGATTTTAAACAAAATTGTTTCAAGGAAATTTTAAGTGGCTCTCTCCATTGGTGGGGCCAGATGTATTTTTTTTTAAATTTGGTTGAACTACATTTTGAAATGTAGGGTTTACTCAGCCATTCCTTTTGCAGTACATGTGTAGCACTACATCTTCACTTCTGGATCATGTAGTTTTCTTGGAGCCATCAACAAGATTCAACATCAATCAGAATACGCACGTTTTGACAATTTCCTCTACAGTTTTCTGAATAAATTATTGTCGGATTGCAGAGTATAACCCCTACAAATGTACATTCTGTATGACTAACTGACTATGACTCATGTGAGTATAATTAACCAGGAAATTACACAACTTTTTTTTGTGAAAAAACAAAATAGTTTTGTTTTTGCCCCCCCCCCCCCCCCACCCCCTCCATCTTCCATTATGTTCAATGCCTCATCATTATATGGCCAGATATTTTAGGAAGAAAATTAATTGTTTGATTGTTACTATCTTGAAATATTTGTGTGAGAGAAACTGAGAGGTATGCCACTGACATCTGTTGTCCAGATCCACAATAAAAATCATTACAGTGTATATTATTATGGTATTTTGTTTTCATTCTATATAGGATTCCTACCCTATGTCACCCCCAGTCTGGTTCTCTGAAGCAGATGATGCAGTTATCTCAACAGTGATAGAACAATTAGGTGATGTAACAGGTTCAGAATGCTTGGTGAGTACATAACAACCACTTGACAAAATCAATAGTATTCTTTGAAAGTTCTCTAGAACTTTGAAATTTGCTTTCTTCTACAACAGCTTAGGATTAATTTTGTTGGTTTGTTTTTGTTTTAGATGTACATGTAATTAGTTAAAACAGTAATTTTTCTCCTGTTTTTCCCTAGGTTGGATTAGGTTATTAAATGGATTATAGTACTGTTTGCAGTGTATGTTGTTTTCCTCACATACCATTTTTTCACTGGGCGTGTGAAGTAAGTCTTTTTTGACTGGTACATTAATGCACTGAGAATAGTGAGAAAAAACTTCAAATCTCTCTGTTGTAAATATGATCATATTTCAACATAAAGTTTCATTACATGTACGGTACATGGAATATATTATGAAGAATACAAGCAGAGTAAAATGCAATTCTTAGCATATTTGAGGCAAATTGTTATTCAATTCAATTTTCTTTGTATCTTTCTTTGAATGATCTCGCCTACAGTTGTTGCGGCATGTGAAACATTTAGTGTGTGAACTGTGTAAGCTTCATAATGTAAATCTACCAGTCAGTCTGCCTCATCTTGTGCGACAATTACCACCAGAGGTAAGCTTATCATATTCCACCCCATTTGAGCTTAAAGGTATAGACTAGTTCTGGTCATGCGATTGCATTGTGAAAGAAACGTTGTGGAATCTAGCATAAAAGTATTTGTGTGTTCTGCAAGGTTCTGGAATCATCAAAATGATAAGAAATTTGGCCCAGTCTTGGTACAGTTACAAGCACTGTACACAGAGAGATGTATAAGGGGCTACCCTACATGTATATCTATCCAGTCGAGATAGATATAATAATTTACCAAATATATCAATTAGTAGGCGGTTTCCTGGCAAAATTTGTATCATCACGTATTAGTCAAAACATATTCTTTCACATGATTGGTAATAAGAGCTTCCATTTCATTTTTTGAGCTGGGGCATTTCCAAAACTGGTCTTTACCTTTGATGGGCTGTTCCAGCATGTAGGGCAGACTATTCCATGGTGTCGGGAAGCCTGAAAGGGGGGGGGGGGTAGCTAGTAATGAGGTGGGTTAAATGCAAAAGCAGAGTAGCCATGCTTTGGAGTATCGGGTGGGTGTGTATAGTCTTTTTCTCACCTTCTTTAATTCTCTCCCATTTTCTCAGAATGATAAACAATAGCATTTCCTAAATGCTTTGTTTGATAACTTGGCCTTTAAAAAAAGGGTCATGTGAAAATCTGTTTTTAGCTTTTTTTTTCTTACCTTTTTTTTTCTTACTGATTGTTTTACTAGGTTTATAGAATCCAATAAAAAGAACTAAATTTCACAACTTGTTGACAATCTCTTACCAGTGTTACAAAACACTTGCAGAGCTAGCCCATGGGGTCTATCATATGATGTTGGAATAGAGAACTTCCTCAGTTATGTATCTAGCAAAGTCCATCAGCATTACCCATCATTAATTTGACTTGTTTTTTTCTACCAGAGAAATGATGAGGAGATGGTTAGTGCAGATGAAGATGAAATACCAGATGATGATGATGAGGAAGAGGTCCATGAGGTTGATGATTGCTTAGACCATTATGAAATGGAAGATGAACCTAGGTAAGACTTCATTGAGATTTGGTTATTTGAGTATTAAAGGGCCACCTAGTCTGCATGAAAAATTTTTTATATTTTTTTTAATTATTATTTATTTGACCAATCGGAAAACATACATGAGTATAACAATCAGAGAATACATAGACATTTCATAATACATTCAAACAGCTTTATGAAAGTGGAGAGGAGATAGAGAGAAGGATACAATCTGCTGGTCAGGGGTGACAAAAGCAATTTAAATTGCTATTACTCGAAAGCATGTCACCCCCCACAGTCTGCATCCTGGAAAATTAAGAGTAAAGAACAGAATAAAAATTCACAATATGAGAAAATAAATAAATATATATATATATATATATCAGGATAACAATAGTTGGAGCAATTACTATTATATCCTTGATTACTTTCATTACATCATTATGTCTTTACGTTCATCACATAAATATATAAATTTTCAAATCAATAACTTGGTGCTTACATTAGAAACATTTGATATGATTATTATTGGGGAGGAAAGTTACATAATAGTATAAAATGCTTAACAATAATTTCTAACTTACAAAATGAAATGAATAAAATTGTAATCTGAAGCCTAATATGTACTGAACGGAACAAAGAAATGAGCTTGCAATATTGATATTATTTCTAAGTGACAAAATAAACAAATTAGTCAGTTATGATCTAGGTAAGATGTATAATTAATCTTAGGGTTTCCAAAAAGGCACAGAAAAATATTTAAACAGTTGCTTTTAAGTGACGATCAGCTTGAGAGAAATGGACAGAATTTGAAATCAGACAAGAGTATGAAAAATATTACCATTAATAATTATCAATACATTGTTTTACATTGAATTTAATGAGTTCAATGAACAGTGAGAAGAGATTGTTTCAGTGTTGAAAGGAAGGATGGAATAGAATTAAGTACAGCAGTATCTTTTATTTCTGTGGGAAGGTTGTTCCACAGTCTTGGAAAGCGGTGAGATGGAGAAAGAAAAAGTGACTGTGTCCAAGAAGGAAGGTGGCGGAATGTAAGTACCTCTTGCCGCCTGGAATTGATCTGGGTGGATTCAGTAAGAGCCTCACAAAGGTTGAGACCACTGAGGCATTTGAAAGTGAATGAAAGAAGGAGATAGTCTCTCCTGGAAGATAAGCTTGACCAGTGAAGAGTAGTGAGTCTATCTTCATAGGACATGTCGCCTCTCCGTTGTTTAAGGGCAATACGTGTGGCTGTGCGCTGAACGTGTCTAATTGCTGCTCTTGTTTGAGGGTGTGAGGATGCCAGGCTGGACATCCGTATTCTAGTATTGGAAGAATGAGAGCTTTGTAAATAGAGAAAATGGCTTGTGTTGAAGCTTGACCTGCCACTACTCTAATGAACCCGAGGAGACGGTTGGCCCTTTTGACGATATTATCAATATGTGTGTTCCATTGTAGATTAGCACAAATTGTGACCCCTAGATAAACATATGAAGGGGCACGTGAGAGGTCAGACGTGTTGAGTTTGTATATTGGGGGTTGCAGATTCCTGCTCCTAGTTACATGGAGTATTTTACATTTGGAGGGATTGAAAGCCATTTGGTTCTGCTCGGCCCATTCATGTAGGAGTTGCAAATCAGTTTGAAACCTCTCTTCATCATTGGGTGACTGCACCGTACGAAACATCAGAATGTCGTCAGCAAACATAACAGATTTAGAAGAAAGGGGGAGGGAAATATCATTGATGAAAAGGTTGAAAAGGAGAGGGCCTAAACAACTACCCTGGGGCACTCCGGAAGTCACATCAACCCAGGGAGAAGAGGAACCCTGAAAAATTACACGCTGTAATCGTCCAACGAGGAAGGACTTAATCCATTTCCAGAGAGTACCTGTGACATTAAACTGTGCAGATAGTTTAGACAGTAGGATGTGATGAGGCATTTTATCAAATGCTTTGGACATATCTAGGAAAGCTGCATCTACACGAGGAGGACGATTTTTATCAAGAATTGTACACCAAGCTTGTAGGACATTGATAAGCTTGGTGACGCAACTGCGTTTCTGTGTAAAACCGTGTTGGTTTGGATTGAGGAGACCACATGTTTCTACATGTTCGAGAATGGAAGAAGAAACAATTTGCTCAAGAACCTTACATATAACAGAAGTGAGGGCAACTGGTCTGTAGTTTGACATGATTGATCTGTCACCCTTCTTAAAGACAGGAGTAATGTTTGACCGACGCCAAGAATCTGGTAATTTGCCTGTATTAAAGGATATTTTAAAGAGATGGACGAGAGGATTAGATATTTCTAGGGCACAGTTCTTCAGTATAACGGGAAGAACCCCGTCAGGTCCTGGGGCTTTAGATGCTGAGAGCTGAAGGAGGCGGTTGCCTACCTTGTGAACCTGTACCTGTATTGAGGAAAGCTGTGGAATTGGTAATGAACCAGATGGTGGTTCATCACTGACTGACCCAGAGGGGTTAAACACAAGAGAGAACATATCATTAAATGCATTTGATATTTCAGACGGTTGAGAGAGGGAACACTGTTATTCACAAGAAATTTGGGAGGTGGAGCATTCTGCATTCTGCTCTTAAAGCCCCACTGCACTCGTTTGGCCAGGAGGGAGTAGACTTCCCTGCATGGTCACTGACAGGTGGTTATCTCATCAAATAAGCTCTCAATTAACATAAGAAAAAGGGCATCATGGGGTACCAATGGTCACCGATTAGGCATTGTTTACTAAATAGAGGGTGCAAGTAGTTATCAGTAGTGCAGTGGAGCTTTAATCATGAAGAATGTAGCCTTATTTACATATGACTCAATATACTGCTACAAAAAGAAGATTGCAGTGGACAAAAGATATTCATGTGCCCCCCTAAAAACAAAGTCCCTTCAAAAAGTGTATTTCTTATCCTTATGTTGAACATGTAAAACGTGAAGTGGACTTTTCTGTGTAATTTTATTTTGCCGCAGCCGTGGGGTTGTATCATGTGTGATTATAGCATCATTGTAAAGAGATAATATACATATACTGAAGGTATTTTAATCCACCTTGTTTAACACATGTCCTCTTTACCAAAGATTCCCATACTGAACTCCCAATCCCTTAGACTGATAGATATTTCAAAATATGGTTTAGATGTTACAAACAATTGCTTTCAATATATGTTTATTACAAGCTAACAAGCAACAATTGTTGTTGTTGTCTTTATTTTGCTTTCCTACTTTCAGCAAAAACGAGAAGGACAACGACGAAAAGGAAATTGATGCAGAAAACTTTGCAGTGCTAGCAAGACTGAAATCAAATCAAAGGAAAGATTACTTAAAGGTATGCCCTCAGTGACAGTTTTTGCATTGTATTTATTATGTGAAATGACTGTAGTTTGTTATATTAAAGCCCATGTGTATTTTTATAACCCATGAACTGTATTTCATTATACATATATTACTTTGTTTTCAGGTACATGGCATTATTTGTTTGTACTAATTCAAGTAATAAGCAAATTCTGATAATAAGCACAATAAGAAAACAACAATATATATTCCTCTGACTTGATTACTTAATCTCTCAGAAAGATAATCTCTTTCAGCAGAAGTGTAAATGCTGACTTCTCTACAGTAACCTCCACCTGTAATTGTTTTCAACAGACTATGTTGCAAATATTTACTGTGAATCATTCTCATGGCGTGTACAATGTGTTCCTTTCACACACTCTACTTAATTAAACAAATTAAAAAAACTTGTTTGAATGTAGGGCTCTGTGTCCGGATCGGTAGGAGCTACAGATAGGCTGATGAAGGAACTAAGGGATATCTACAGATCGGACAGCTTCAAGAAGAAAAAGATGTATTCAGTAGACCTGGTCAATGACAGCTTATATGACTGGAATGTCAAGATATACACGTAAGTTTCAGCTGTTCTACGTCACATGCTCAAGCAACAAATGCTCTACTGTTATTTCCTACACTAATTCAAACTGAATCCCTGGACCAAAAACTATTCACAAATGCACCCTGACCCTAAACCTAAACTAAAACACGATTGTAACCCTGACCCATACCCAGGGCTCAAATTAATTTTTTGCCCACGGGGGCTCTTCCAAAAAAAAAAGAGCCCTCGTGAGCCTTCTCACGGGGGCTCTTTTGATGCTGACGGGGGCTCTTATTCTAATACAAATTTCCATTGAATTGGTACCCGTGAAACTCCTTGGTATTTTACAGACCTGCCAACCAGTACGATTTAGTCGTATTTAGTACGATTTTTAGAAGCAAATACGACAGTACGATTTTCCTTAATAAAATACAATTTTTAATTTTTAATTTTTGATTAGTATTTTGTGTGTGCATCCGCCATTTTCAATGGCAAAATGTCCATTCTGTCCTGTAAAGTATCCTACAAGCATCTCACATCGGCAATTTGGGGATGTTCATTGGTTGATCGAACACACCAGTCATGACGAAATCATGCATATTCAACCAATGATCAATAAAAAAAATTCTTCCTGTATGTAGAAACTGTAAGAGGCATTGATCCGCGTAACAATTCTTGTTTATTTTCAAGAATACAACTTTTGTCAGTAAAATACAACTTTTGGGACTAAAGAATACAGTTTTTGAACTCCAGAGGTTGGCAGGTCTGATTTTATCAATATCATTTATTTAAGTCGGTATTTTCCCTCTTAGAAATTTACTTGTTACATAGCTGTTATTGACTTTTATCCCCCGTGACGACATTTTCTCCATTTCTTCCCGTTCTGCACATAATTTCCTCCTCATTATTCGGAGCAACCTTATTTACATTCTTTATTTATTTTTAGTCTTTACCATATCCTTCCAAAACACAGGGGCGGATCAAGCTTTTTGCTAAGGGTGGGGGGGGGGGCATCCCAAATACGATGTGGAGCATCGTTCACGAGCCGCATAGCGGCGAGGCGATTTTTGTTTTTGCTATTTTGAACCCCCGTAAGTGGTGTTTTCCTGGCATCTACTGACATCTACTAATACTGTGTAGGTCTGGACACATGATAGCATTTTTCTATGCACATCACATTTTCCTTGGCAGCCCAAGGGGGAGGGGGGGGGGGGGGGGAATTAAACCCCCTAAACCGCCTAGATCCGCCCCTGCAACATCTTATGCCTTCTTCTTCTTCTCAATATTGATTTACTGGTCGAGTTACATTATTTGCTGGTCTTTAAGAATCACCAGATTTCAGAGGATTCAAACTTTTCACAACGAAAAACTTCTCCATGTTTCAGTCCTTGCGCGATCATCGATCTCCAGTTCCAGCAGATATTGGGCGTCAGCGTGCACACCGGTAGTACCAGCGCAGTATAGCCACTGTGCTGACGGCCGCACCGCGAGCTTCCGTTGTTTGTATCGGTGATACTCGTAGAGATGGTAGAGAAAGCGCCATCTAAGCTCCATTTCATTGGTTTAAAGGTAAAGACCAGTATTGGAAACGCCCTAATTTCAAAAAATGAAATGGAAGCTCTCATTACCAATCATGTGAAAGAATATGTTTTGACTAATACATGATGATCAAAAATTTGCCGGGAAACCGCCTCCTAATTCATATATTTGGTAAATTTGTTTCTCTCATGGTCTGTGAGAGATATAGGGTAGTTCCATATACATCTTTCTGTGTATAGTGCTTGTAACTTTACGAAGAATGGGCCAAATTTCTTATCATTTTGATGATTCCAGAACCTTGCAGATGCTAGATGCTAGATGATCAACCTTTTCTGATTGATTTCACGTTTCTTTCACAATGCAATCGCATGACCATTACTGGTCTTTACCTTTAAGGTTTGAAAATTGATACTCAATTTTGTGTTAAAGTTATATCAGAAAAGATAATCTTTATTTTATAATTCCACGGGGGCGATTTTTAATTTTGCAATCGCTCCCGTGAGCAACCTGACGGGGGCGATTATGGAGCTCACGGGGGCGAATCGCCCACCGCCCCCGTGTATTTTGAGCGCTGCCCATACCCCTTATTTTTGACCAAACGAATTCTAGAGCAGCCATATATGGCGTGAATGTTTTTTTTTTTTCTCCAAACATTTAAGCTATTCTTTGTCATATTTGAATATGAGGGCATTTGAAGAGTTGGTTATTGTTGGTTATTGGTGGTTATTTTACCGGGCTGCTAAGAAAGCATTAATGCTTGTAAGTAAGCAACCAGACGGCCGACAGCTTTAGGTCCTCTCCAAGGGAGCTGGTAATAAGGATTAATGCCTTACCAAAGGGCACTAGCGCATCGCTTTGGTTTCGAACCTGGGTCACTAGATTACGAGACCACTGCTCTACCAACTGAGCTATGGCGCCTCCTCCGAGTAATCTTTTTCAGGGGACATTTCTTCTCCGATTAAGAATGAGAAAGCTCAGATATTGTTCACCTATGCCAAATTAGCAGAACTCAACCTTTTCTTTTTAACTTCCCTTTCACAGAGTTGATTCGGACAGTCCACTCCATGCAGACCTTTGTCAACTAAAGGAGAAAGAAGGCAAGGATCATATACTCCTCAATATGACCTTCAAGGTAAGAATCACAATTATCCGTCACGATCGATAGATACAGAAAACTTCCATTGGTTGAGGTGATAGTAACATGGTATTCAAAAACAAATAATTAGTAGGCAAGCTTTTATCCACACATGTAGTATTTCTTAGGCTTTGTTATTCAAGAGTGACTCAAAGATAGTTTATTTCCCAGAGAACAGATGACGTAGTTTTCTTAAAATGACTTTTTCTCTATTTTTGAGAAGAGAGATAGATATATTACTTATCCTGATAAATCTATAAATGTTTGTGCATCAATGGTTAATAGCTGTACAGTGATCAGGTATCTCTGCAAACACCAATGAAAAGTTGCTATTTGAAATTAGTTTTGGCAATTCATACAATTTTAATGAAATAGAGATGACATAATTTTCTGAACTGCACCCATGTGGCCAGAGCGATGCCACCTGTAAGTGTATTTGAGTTAGCAACCCAAAAGTTAGAGCGCCATCTTGGGTGACAGACTTTCATAGACAGAGTTTCACTGTAACTGCAGCCAATCAAAAACAACAAGTTGGCAAAGCTTTTATGGGAGTGTTTCTTTTATTCTTGTTTAGCTATCTTTATGAGCCAAGCTTCATTTCTTTGAACTCTGTGAAAACTTCTTGCATACTGTTAGTCAATAAGTTGTCTGCAGCTATGAAGATGTTGCAGATATTCATCAACTTGTCTTAAACATCAAATCTTCCATGTTTGTCTTTGAAACTCTGTCTATGAAAGTCTGTTGCCCAAGATGGCGCTCTAACCATTTGGGTTGCTAACTCAGATACACTTACACCACCTGTTTGCACCCGTGTGGGATGTGACATTGACCACATTGTGTCATGCTTTGTGCATTTGTTGTTTGGGAGGAATGAATGAAAAGATGTCCTTTCTAAATTTTGAATCATTGTTTCACAAGTCATTAACATGTAAAACGACATGTTCATGAGAATTGTGATTGGTCAAGATACTGGATAGTGTCATGCCATATAATAATAAAATTTGATTGAATCAAAACCTGAAATATTGGCATTTCATGAAGCGCTTAGAGACATTTGTATTAAGCACTATATAAAAGCTAAATATTATTATTATTATTTATCATCTATCCAACCTAGTTTCTTGATTCATGGTACATGTATGTCTTGTGTTCTCTCTCTCTCATTTCCTCTACTTTTCTTTCCATCTCTCTCTGTCTAGGAGCACTACCCCTACGACCCTCCGTTCGTGCGGGTGGTTTGGCCCATCCTAACAGGTGGATACGTTTTAGGGGGTGGTGCAATATGTATGGAGCTGCTTACTAAGCAGGGTTGGAGCAGTGCCTATACCATTGAGGCTGTCATCCTTCAGATTGCTGCTACGCTAGTCAAAGGCAAGGCCAGGATACAATTTGGGGCCGGCAAGGTGAGGAAATGATGATATTGATGGTAATCATGATGATTATGATAGTGATGATGATGATGATGATGATGATGATGATGATGATGATGATGATGATGATGGTGATGATGTTGATGACGATGATGACGACGATGATGACGATGGTGATGGTGATGGTGATGATTATGATGATAATACCAACAATAACAAAAACAAGCTTTAGTTTATGAAGTACCTTTCCAGTTACAAGTAACCAAACCAAAGCATGTACAGTATTATTATCTCCTTTCTCTGAATTCAATACTACTATACAGTATAGTGCATAATGTCCACTTCTCTAAGAGTATTCCAGTCAGTTGCCATTTTAGGAGATGGGCCATAGTTGATCATAAAGTGAAATTCACTAATCTTGTCTCAATGAAATTATACTGATGATTCAAATGGTCATTAGAAGGAGATTTTGTTATGATACATATAACAAGTGTGATTTTTTTTCATTCTTATGAGTCATTTGGACTTAAAACTCTGGAAATACCCATCTTTGTGCCTTAAATTTTGTTTGCTATGAAATGGTAATGTAGTCTTCATAGTCTGCATCCACAGACTTTTGGATTTCCCAAAAATATATAGTTGGTAAAGAGAGCAGTAGCTTGTATCAGAGAGTTTATTTAGGGTATACCAAATACATGTACATGTATGTGAAATCTTACTCAACGTATCAACCTTAAACATCTCTTTGCATAAAGTAGTGCTATAAATCTTACACAAACGTTTGTGAATGTTGTTCAACGATATTTGCTATTGTACTTTTCAATTGTATTCCAATGGCAATTTAGTTGTAAGACTGTGACGAAGGAATTAGTTCAATAAAACCTTTCTATATTCTATATTATTACCCGTATCAGACATCTGAGCTGGTCATTTACAAAACCGTATTGCCCTAGTTTTCACTAGCAGTGGGAACGGAGGGGTATATTCTTTGTATTTTCATTGGTCTCCCTGCGCGTATTGACTTTGCGTGTAGAGACGAGTGAAAATATACCTTGGTATTTCCACGGTCTCGCATTTTCATTGCGCATCTATTAATATTATGCGTACGAGAACCTGCGCACTTTGCGCGCACTCTATTGTGACGTAATAATCACACCAAATACACACTGTTTGTAGTGTATCGAAAATTGTGTCAAGCACTGGATGCACAGTGTTGGTTTGACAAAGTTTGTTCAGTTCTTGAGATTGTCATGGTGGATGTCTGTATTTGCTCTAGATGTCCGATTTGGATAACAATAAAAATATTGACTGGCTTTACTTTCGGGGGATATCAGAAATATTGACCGCGCTAAGACCATATTGCCCTCGTCTTTCGACTCGGGGCAATATGATCTGAGCTTGGTCAATATTTCTGATATACCCCTCAAGGCCAGTCAATATTATATAATTATTAGAAATTTAGCAATGAAATTGTGGAATCTTGTGCAGTATCCTTCTTAGAGAAACAATGGCACTTTATTTCATCTTTGCTCAGTTAATGCAAATTGTAAAAGTCCCATGCACACATTTTTGTTAAATAAAAAAGTGCCAAATATTAACAGTCAGCCCCAAGAAGAAGGAAACAGTGCAGTAGACAGAGTTTAGTCATGATTGTTATTGTGAAATTTGATTCTTTACAGTCATTATCACATGAATATATCTGCTTCACTTGTATTTTTTTTCTCTCGGCAGAGTCAATATAGTCTTGTGAGGGCACAGCAGTCTTTCAGGTCACTAGTCCAAATTCATGAAAAGAATGGTGAGATGTAACTCCTCTACGATTTGGTATTTCACGATTGAATTCCATCGTATATAGGATGGTACCTAATGTACATGATAATGATAATATTAGTAGTCTGGATTTACATAGCGCTTAATATGGAATACCGTCTCTAAATGCATCATTCATTCATGAACATTGTGTGTAAAGGAATCCGATGACCGGGGTAATAATGTCTGTAAAGCGCTCAAAGATGGTATTTCATATTAAGCGCTTTACAGATATTATTACCCTGGTCATCAAATTCCTTCATGCACAATTTTCACCTTCTTCACTCCCAAGGTGAGAATTCGTACCATATAATCACTGTGAGGGCATGAGGCAATTACTAATACAAAGGCTTTCAACATCCTACCAAATCCCTATTTCTCACCTTGGTATGGAGTGGGAAATGTAGATTAATGCCTAGCCAAAGTACATTAGTGCTTTGTCAGGGATCGAACCCACAACCCACAAGTGCTCAAATCGCTCGACTACAACACCTCTACATGTGTGGCCTGGCTAACCCTAGCCCTAAAGTGAACCTAAAACCCAATCACATCTGAAGTCATAACCCTATATCTTTGAGAAATTAAAGATTGAATAACATGTCCCCCAGAGCAAGCATCCGTTTACCTTTTAATGGTGGGATTAATCATCAGTAAACCTTAGCTTGTGATCAAAAACATAGAAATTAGCTATTGCCATCCCTTTTTTTTTCTTTCTCTCTCCCCCCCCCCCTCTCTCTCTTTCTCTGTCTCTCTGTCTGTCTCTTTTTTCTTCTCCCCCCTCTCTCTTTTTATCTGTCAGTCTGTCTTTTTATCTGTCAGTCTGTCTCTCTTTGTCTATCTCTCTGTTTTGTGCATCTATGTTAATATCTACTGGTATATCTCTCAACTCAATTCTAACTAGATGGAACTTCGACTGCGCGCAGTCGAAATGTTGCCTCCGTCATAGAGCAATTTTACAAACCAAAACAGAAGAAATTGTTCAAATTCAAGTTCAATTGTAATCCATTAACGGGTTCTCAGAATATCGTGATTACAAGCAATTTCTCATATACATGTACATCTATGACCCTTTGATCTTTGACCACATGACCCTAACATCTACTCAGTTCATTGGCTCTGCAAGATGTCCCGAGTTAAATAGTAATCCATCTGTCAGTTCTAATGAGAATGCGTTCACAAGCTATTTTTGCATACATAATGAGCCCATGACCTTTGACCTTTGACCTTTGACGTCATGACCCAAGAATCTACTCAGTTCATTGGCTCTGCAAGATACATACATGATCTAAGTTTGGGAGGAATCCATCAATCTGTTCCAATGATAATGCGATCACAAGCTATTTTTGCATGCATAATGAGCCGCATGACCTTTGACCTTGACCTCATGACCCCAAAATTTAATCAGTTCATCGGCTCTGCAAGTAACATACATGACCTAAGTTTGGCAGGAATCCATCAATCGGTTCTTGAGATAACGCGATCACAAGCTGTTTCAGCATACATAATGAGCCCTATGACCTTTGACCTCGTGACCCCAAAATCTAATCAGTTCATCGTCTCTGCAAGATACATACATGACCTGAGTTTGGCAGGAATCCATCAATCGGTTCTTCAGATAACGCGATCACGAGCTGTTTTTGCATACATAATGAGCCCTATGACCTTTGACCTTTGACCTCATGACCCCAAAATCTAATCAGTTCATCGTCTCTGCAAGATACATACATGACCTAAGTTTGGCAGGAATCCATCAATCGGTTCTTCAGATAACGCGATCACGAGCTGTTTTTGCATACATAATGAGCCCTGTGACCTTTGACCTTTGACCTCGTGACCCCAAAATCTAATCAGTTCATCGGCTCTGCAAGATACATACATGACCAAAGTTTGGCAGGAATCCATCAATCGGTTCCTCAGATAACGCGATCACGAGAACGGGACGTACGGACGGACGGACGGACGGACAACCCGAAAACATAATGCCTCCGGCTACTTCGTAACGGAGGCATAAAAACACTGTTGTAGAAGCCTTGAAACCTCAAGGTGTCATAATCATTGCTTAGTGTTTTATTCTATGCAATATAGGTACATTATTCATGCAATATTCTCTATAAAAAAATCATATAATTTTTTTCTTCACTCCATTAGGCTGGTTCACACCACCCAAGGAGGATGGCTAGGAGACTGTCATGTTTTCCAATGCAAAGCAGTTTATCTACAAAGACAAATTGAACTTTTCCCAGATTCTTGGACTTACGTGAACTGCCTTTTCTGGCAGGTGGTGATTGTGATTGATAAACTACGAACATGGATATTATGGATATTACATTGCTAGTGAAATAAATCAGTCTTTTGTAAAGATTCATCATCATCATCATCATCATCATCATCATCTCGTGGAAAACGTTTGCGTGGAGCGCTTCCAGCGAAAAAACAATTGCCAATCCTGGAGGCAACGTAGAGTGCAGTCTGTCTGTCCCTGTACGGTATGCAGCGTTTATGTTTCATTTCCAGCAGAACTCAAGGCCGATTGAGATTAAAATGTAATTATGCCAGCTCTGAGCGGAGTGCCACATTATGACGGTAAACAACGATTTGTAAACTATTATTTTTGTAATGTCAGCAAGGTCATCAGCTGGTGTTTTGGACTTGAACCAAGTGGGAAAGATGGATGTGATCATGTTATTCATGCATTTGGATAAGTCCTTGGATTGGTAGAGCTACACTGAGTTACAACCGACTTTTCCAAGTCGCTCTGCGGACTTCTACCGTTTTTATCCCGGTTTTAATTTTGTACAAGGATTGCGTTCATGTTTGGAAGAATATTATGGATTATACGCTCAATCGCACGTCATAGCCTTCCTACATTGTGTATTTAATCATGGTTCTACAATGTGTATGGAAATCCTTCAAATTTCTCAGAGGATTATCGTATAAAATGCATCTCATATTTGATCCATTGCTAATGAGGTTAATTGCTATGTAAAAGCAATAGTTAATGTGAGGATCTTAATATTTACTAATTCTTTTTCTCACACAAGAAGAAAATTGTGTTTTGTATGGGATTCCTACATACAACAGTAATACTTCAGATGGAAGGATATTCATTATCCAATAGTTCAGAAGTCTGCACGTAGTTAAAAATTTGGGCAAAGCAGAAAGTGTTCAAAGTTACGTCTAATGCAGTATTTTCTGCAGATAGAGAAGCCAACTCTGATATCAAAGGTCATCTTTATCTAATGGACCATGAGACAGAGGTTCTCCAGCTGTCTTCAGCTGTTCTAGTTAGCTGATCATATGACATTCCTGCCCACTGTGTGATGTTATTAGTCCACGGTCAGCCCCTCTTTCTTCTTCCATCAGTTCCTCCTTGCAAGATAGTCTTTGCCAAGTTATTCTCCCATCAAGGAACATGCCCAAACCACTGCAACTGTCTTTAAACAAATTGTGATGAAGTGATTGTGTACCCCCATATAGCTCCCCATCATCTCTCTCACTTTCTTCTTGGACGTATGCAAAGTGTAGTGGATACTCATGCAATTCATCTCAAAAGCATTGATTTGCTTTTCCATCTCTGCATTCAGTGTCCATGTTTCACAGCTATAAAGAGAGACTGATGTTACCAGTGCTCTCAACAGGTAATGGGCTCCAATAAATCAAATGGGCGTGGCACAACCAGCAAGGAACCTATCCAGTATGTTCCTGTCGTTTCCCTTTGCCCCCATACAGTGTTTCCTCCCTTATGTTTATCCAGAAAGAAAAAAATAGCATGAATTCTTTGAAATGGTTCTTTCTTCTGTATATTTGTACTAGATGTTAGGAATATCTAATGGGCCATAAGTTAAAAATATACTTAAAGAATATGATTTCTCTTAAAAATGGGGCAATGCGGTTACTCTATGTAAGCGTCGTCTAAGTGCAGCTCAAACTCCTTGAGTGTTAAAATGAAACTTGAAGAGTAGCACATTTATATGTATGTATAGTTTGTATTGACAAAGCAGATTGAGTGAAATGGCCATTGTATGATGAGAGGGATCCTATGTCTGCAACCCTAAAGATTATACATGAAATGAAGAGGATTTATTTTGTAATTGCTGATTGATTACTTTCATCATATTCCAAATTGCGGAATTGCCCAAGAGTAAGTGTGTCAAAATATAAGCAAGAACAAAGCAATCTTCACTAAAATAGATAGCCATGTCCTTTTAACATTCAAAAACTTGAATGCTATGTCTGTGAACACATCCATTTTATAAGCTTTTTAGGATTTTAAGCATGGAAGATGACATTTTAAGGTTTTTCAATGATATTAATGAAATCTGACTTTTTGTTATTTTTATTATTATTATTATTATTTTTTTTTTTTTTGGGGGGGGGGGAGGGGCCTCATTTTTTAAAAGCTGATATATACATCTCTGTAGTAAAGACTGTAAGTTGTGTGTCTTGACCTGTTATTCATGTACTTAGATGCATTTGCAGACAAAGGCAAATGATTTACATAAGACCTTCAGTCATACTTGAAATATGGTTTAATAAAGAGCGATGTTGACTTATGTTATGTACAATAAGGTGGAAGCAACAATGACAAGTACGACATCACGTTCATCTATTTTTCCATATTTATATGAATGTGTTGTTTGACGGATACATGTATGATGTTTGTATTTGTGCATGTACGTGTATTTGAATGTGAACAGCATTGCCAGATGACAGATTATCTGCTTCCTAAGTAGTTGCTCTTTTTAGCTAACAAAAAAGAGAGGTTACTTCGTCTTGTAGTATGCAGGTCTCGTGCAGTCTGATATACTGGGGTGAATTTTATTTTTTGGGAGGAATACAAAATAGGAGTCATCTTGAAAGTATATATTTAAGGTACATTTTTAGTTTACCAATCAAAATCAGTCCTTTGCAACATGATAACCAACAAAATTTTGCTCCAAAATACAAATATGAAGAAACATATGTCTTTGTATTGTCAGCAAGTTCCAAGCTATGTTTTGCATGTGCATTTGCCCAATGCATGTCAATGTAAAAGGAATATAATTATTTAAGTTGAAGCCATCGGGAAGACATCAAAACATTAAATAGCTTTGCACAATTGAATTACTAGCTTTAATTCATTTCTGCAGCGATAGATTTCTGCCAAGGAAGATGGGAGTAAGACAGAGAATAATTAATGTGAAAGGAATTTGTAATCTTGTAGTTTTTATATGTGTAGAAGATCAAGGAGAAAAAGACATGTGGGTCAAGTTTAGAAAAAGCACATACTCCTTTCTGTTACCTTCTTAACTCTATTCCACACCACTTAAAATCAAACAGAAAAAGAATACCTTATTACATAATGACAAATCTTTCCCACAAATTCACCTGACAGCTGTTTCAATAGTCCTTTGCTCGCCCTTTTGAAATGAGTGTACTTTACAATGATATACATGTATATATTACACCACCCACACATAAGTTCAATAGGCGATACGATGTACTTTTGAAATCACCGTGACATGATTTCTTTGAAGCCTTGGTGACCTTGTTGTTGGTATTGTCTGTTGTAGGGCTTGATGGGTCATTCACCTAACAATGCAGATTGTGTGTTAAATATGGTACTCCACTAGAGATGCTATACTGTCCTCTAGCAAATTTTTTGATGGCGTTATCCTTCCCATATTCTATCATATCCTAGATTATACCCTTGCTTTTTGAATGACCTTCTGATGTGGTATTTTGGCTCCGATTGGCAATCAAAATATGTGCAACCACGCTTTTAGATGTACGCTTTTAAATGTGAAAGTTCTTGGCAAGGAATAAATTCAAGAACACAAAAAACGATTTTTGATGGCAGGTTATCTTGTGCATATAAATGACTAATGAAAATTCCTTCACATAGAATATTTGTTCATAAAATATGAGACCTACAGTAGTTACAGCTCTGAAGTTGTTGATCAATTCCATCACAAACATGGCTTGGTCTTGGGTATTTGTGTATACATAAGTGAGTGATTACCAAATCAAGCTGGTTCAGTCTTTCTCTCAAGCACCACTTGCAAGGCTCGTTCAGTTTGGACGCAGTAAATTGCCAAAAAAAAAAAAAGAACTGCACATTTTTGGTTACTGGTACATTTATATAAATGGCAGCTGCAAGCAAGAAAGGTCCTGTTTGTATTTACCAAGCTCTGTCTTATAAGATACAGAAATTTGGAGGCTTTAGAGGAACAGATATGAAGTAATTTAGATTAATGGTTATGAGGCAAACTGTAGTATGCTGACAATCAACCAATCCCAATACTGAATGTTCAAGAATATAATGGAATCATAAATGCTACACGATTTTGGTGGAAAAGGTTTACTAGCCAAATAGAGATCGATAGAAAAATCAAGTCTATTGTCCTGATCCACTTTTATAGAATGTGCTTAAACACTTTGTTCAAATGTCATGGAAGTTGTTTTTAAGTAAGTTGATGTTGTGTTGAAATATTTCCCTGGTCTAAGCAACCCATTTATTGCATGATAAGGAAATTCCTTTAGGTCATTTTTAAAAACTAAATTCCTTAACCATGACGAAAGATTACTGTTATTCATGCTCTTCGATGTTTTCTGACAATGGGCATAATAATGAATCGCTCGTTAATGTTTCCCATTCCTGCTCCGTTAGTAAGGTTTTGTGCAATATAAAGGCTAACATTCTGTAAGCATTTACAATTTTTCTTGTTTATCCTAAGATTATTGAAGGGTTTTGCATTCATGATTACATAGGATCTTTAACTTGCATTCGTGTAGCTTTGGCTTCATTATATAATTTTTTTCTTCTATATGACATGTTTGCAATCAACTTAATGAAATCTAATCTTCACGACTTAAAGGTTCTCCTGCCCATACATAAGTAGTATTACCTTTGAACTACCGTAATATTCACCTTTCTTACAGATATGTTGTAGTTGAAGAAAGAAACCCATAAGAGGTAATATTCTGCATTGTCATAATCATATTCAAGTGTCACTAAAGTGTAAAACTATTTCTAATACCTCATTGTGTAGATATGAAAACAAATGATGTCATGCACATTAGTGCAGTGTGAGTCGATGAAAAGTAAACCTCATCTTGGGAATAGGCAAGCCTTTTGTGGAAATGGTCCATGTTCCATCATCCTATAATGAAACTTATTTCCCCCTCCAAAGTATACGTGTAGTGGTTTGAATTAAATCCAATTTGAATTGAATATGGGCCCCACTCTGTTTCTTAGCCATAACTGTCTGTAAGTTCTCTAGGATTTCATGGTTAATCCTGTAGTATTACCAGCATTTGATTTAAATGTTTATTCCAGAAAAAAATATTGTTCCCCTATTATTATTATATGATTATATTGAAAGAACATCGTGTTACAAACGAATCGTGTTCAATTGACAATGAGCTTGTTATGAAATATATTTATAACCCATCTTATCGCGTTGCGTAACTTTTCTTCTCTATAATTATGATTGTTAAATGAAGAGTTTTTTTAAATAGTTTCTCTTGTAGCCATCTCAATTTCCTTGTTTTGGGATTGTTTATTAATATTGCAACGCTTGGCTATTAGTCAAAATACAGGCGTATCCTGGATGAATGTATGATCAAATGTTAATATATTGTATTTGAAAGGGGAAAGCAAGTGCTTTATAGGCCGGTTTGGAAAGGGGACTGATTTATTTTCTTCCGTTGTATATGGTATGTTACTCCTGTAGAAAAACCATGAAAATATAAAGGAAGCAATATTTATGATGTGTTTCCTAACTGTTTAATCAATCCAGTCACAAACAGGACAACCCATACAGGACAATCTATTTGCGTAGGAGAGTTACACGTCGGCAAAAAGTAATACCTACCGGGAGAATACATGTTTTCATTCATTTCGAGGTCATGCCATTCGTAAAATGTTCCAAAATAAAAATGGTGATCATTTGGGTTTTTGCTTTTGTGTTGTAGATATATGCAATCACGTTCAATTTTGTGCAGAGCAACTGGTTTCAGGTTACCGCGGTAGTTTTGTCATCGTCTGCGAAGACGCTCATGAGAGTATACATCGGTCAAACCCAATCATGTCCCATAGTATTTTTTCATGATCTTTCTTGAATTCATTTCATAAATTCTTATTATTTTCTACTCTTCTTTGGGGAGAAGTATGTTTGAGGTACGTTCAACGGTTCAAATAAGTGTCTTTTTGATGCATTATGATAGAGATGACAACAATGTAGTAGTGATTGAATGATGACAAGGAGTGAATAAAGACAGTCCACATGGCGCCTCAATGTTGTCATGTGTATTTATGAAATTATCTCTCGTCTGTTTGAGTATGTCCATTCTTTCGTATTATGTGGCCCTTTCGACAACTACCCCTGGGCAACTATCCTAGGGGGTAGTTGCCTGGGGGCTAGTTGTCCGAGGGGGTAGTAGTCCGGGGGGTGGTCGTCCTAAAGGGTAGTTGTCCTAGGGGGTGGTAGTCCAAGGGGGTAGTTGTCCTGGGGGGGGGGGGTGGTCGTCATAGAGGGTAGTAGTCCTAGGGGGTAGTTGACTGGGGGTGGTTATCCGGGGGTGGATGTCCAGAGGTTAGGTGTCCGGATACGCTTTCGACTACGTCGAATACCAAACTAACTTGTCATTGATGTTTAAAGTATAAATTACGATGGCGTAATGTAGTTCACTGGCTTCATAGGGCGGGTGTGACCGCACCGTTTGTCCTACCAGTTTCGTTTGTCCGTCGGACATAATATGCGAGTTTTCTGCTGGCACGGATCGTCCGAGGGACGATCCGTGCGGTTTGCTATCCGCGCAGTCTGTCCCCTCCCCCCCCCCATTGTTTTACGTGTATATTTGATAAAAGGAAGAAACTCGGCAAATCGATGTATTTAGACTCATTGTAAATCATGTGGTTGGCATTTTTTTCTAGAAATTACATAATAATAACTCTCTACAATTTTTTAAAGCAAATGGGGCAGTCCTTTTGAAAGTAGAAGTGAACATTTTCTTTAAAACCTTTATTCTATGAAGGCATACTCGTGATATCGGCCCCACAATTACTGTTGTAATCGATTGTACGTGGCTTCGTACTTACGGTCAGATGAGCATATTTTAATACCATATTCATGACACTGGCAGGTCACTAATTGGCGTATGGTCCAAGGGGCGGAGCCCCCGGAAGCGCAGGGGTTTTAGGCATTACAATTAAGGTCAGATTAGTACTCAGGGGCCAGCCTTAGGGCCCAAGATGGGGTCCAGGGGGCAGAGCTCCCGGAATTAGCTCAGGGGTATGGGCATTTAATTACGGTTACATGAGCATACTTTCTTTTCTATTTCTTTCTATTTAATTATCTTTAATATACTTTTTCAAAAGTGTGGGGATGGGAGGGGGGGGGGGCTTGAGCCCCCAAGCCCGCCGTTCCGCGGGACCTGACATGTCGGCCTCTAAATAGTAAATAAGCACATTTCTTGCCTGACTGTAAATTGTGATATATGTCATTCTCCAACAAACGCATAAAAAGTATAATTTACTAAAAAGCGAGGAAAAATCCCGGAAAATTAGGCCATTTCAGCAACATCTGTATATCACTGGTATCAAATTAGAAAAAAAGAATCACTTTTAAAGTTTATTTTTGGTGGGGGGGGGGGGGGGGGGGGGGGTAGGAACTGGCTGAATACTTACACCTATGGTGTCTACGGGCTCTTACTTTATTTTTTTGTTCGGTAATAAATAAGGTTAGTTTGTGTGGGTGTCACTCAGGCGCGGATATACAGGGGGGCGATGGACCGCCCCCCCCCCTCTCTTTGAAAAAAATAAGAAAGGAAAGGAAAGAAAAAAGAAAGGAAAGGAAAGAAAAAAGAAAGGAAAGGAAAGAGTAAAGAAAGAAGGGCTAAAAACACGAGTTAGAAGTAGACCCATCAGGGCACTCACTTATCCGTATCAGGAGAAAAAATACACGGGGGCTCGGGGTGAATTAGCCCCCGAAATGCCAAAAAGAGCCCCCGAAAGTCATAACAGTAACCCCCGAAATGTTTAAAGTATTTTTTCTCTGATCCGTATATAGGACAAGGCCCTGGGGCAGCTAGCCATACTCCGATATTTGGGTCGTTTTCCGATCAGAACTAGCCCTAACTATCATTCCAGGATTTTTTGTTTCAGAACCTAAGACAAAGTTACCCAATCCCTTTAAAAAAGTAGACTTCATTGAACTGTAATTAGGCTTAGGAACCGGGGGGGGGGGGGTTGGGGGTACAGCCCCCCCCCCCAAAAAAAATATTTGGGGGGGGGGGGGGGCTCAGAGATCATTGAGCCCCCCCCCCCAATATTTTTGGCGGGGCTTATAGATATCATTAATTGAGCCCCCAATCTTTTGGTGGGGCTTAGATATCATTGAGTCCTTAGGGGCTAAGATACCATTGAGCCCCCAATATTTTAAGTGGGGCTCAGATATCATTGAGCCGCCCCCGAGACTTATTGCGGGGCTCGGATATCACGAACCCCCTCCTCCCCAATGATTATATTCTAGGCATGGAACTCATGTATACCTATAATCTACCATTCAAATATAAACATTTTATAAATATTTATTTAGGGAGAAGGGAGGGGGCTCAGACATCGGATCTCGCATATCATTGACCCAAAAAATATATTTGGTGGATCTCGGATATCATTTAAACCCCCAAATATTTTGGAGGGACTCTGATATCATTGAGCCCCCCCCCCCCCCCATATGTTGGTGGGGCTCAGATATCATAAGCCTCCCCCCTCAAGTGTTTTTGGTGGGGCTCGGATAACATCACGGAGCCCCCCGATATTTGTGTGGGGCTCAGATAACATCACGGAGCCCCCCGATATATTTGAGGAGCCCGGATATCATTGAGCCACCCCCTCCCAATATTTCGGCCGGGCTCGGTTATCACGAGCCCCCTCCCCAATATTTTGTTCGTGCTGATGAGTTGAGGGAAGTGTATGCCGGAGATATTGACTTTGTAGCATTAACTCGGCAGCTAACAAGCCTCCAGGACGTGTGTGACGATGAGAGTAAACCTATCAAATATACATTGAAACAATCTGTGAGATTTTCAACAACAGTCCAATCTATAAGAGATCATTCTCAGAGGTTCACATCCTTCTTCTCATTTACCTTACAATCCTGGTTACAACGGCAACTTGTCTTGAAACGGATCAAAACTTCTCTGATAAGTACAATGACCCAAAGAAAGCTCAACCAAAGCTTAATATTACACATATATAAATCTCGTAAAGATAAACTGAACTTGAAAACTATTGCCCAAACTTTGTTTCCAGGAACACAAGAAGACAAAACTTCTTTGGCACATTTGTCTGAGGCTGCATGAAAAGAAGAAAAGTCTGAAATTTTTCGCCGCGATGACATAGACGAGGAACAAAGAATTTATTTTCAGGTGCAAATTAAAGACAAAGAAGGATCTCAGAATTATATTTTTGGGTGGTGCCACATTTCAGTTTTTAAATATGTCCGATTATAGGCATGTGTGACAATAAAAGTTTTGTTTTTCACGTTCCTGGGGTATCATATTTGAATATTCATTATTTCCTTTTATTATATAAATGATCATGTAAATCCCTATATATGCAAATAAACCCTGGAGGTTTAAAGTTGTAAAGCCCATGGCAGTTCAACACACGCAATCATGAAATAAGGGTGTCTTCATCGAAGTGTCTCTGTAAGTTTAGAACCACGCCCTGTGCCTATCCGCTCAGGCCACTCTACATTCAGGGGCGTCGCTAAAGGGGGGGGGGGGTTGAAGTCGATGGTATTTTTTATGTCGGTCGGCCAGGAATTTTTTTCCCCTTAGAACTGTGACTTTTTATCGGACAAAGAAACATTTTTGAAAATTCAGACAATGATTTAGAGTCGGTTCAATTAATTGTCTTCTTTGTCTAATAATTTAATGAAACGTGGAAGCTCCCGCGCTTCGAGCGAGAGGGGGAGAAGCTGAATTCATACAATTAGGGTTAAGAGTAGAGAACGGTATACAACAAATCGTCTTCTTTCTATAATAATTTAATGAAACGTCTAAGCCTCCGCGCTTCGTGTGGGATGGGGAAACTGAATTCAGACAAGGATTAAGAGTCTAGAACGGTACAACAAATCGTCTTCTTTTCATAATAATTTAATGGACCGTCTAAGCTACTGCGCTTCGCGCGGGATGCCTTTCACCCATCCCCTCCCCCACCTTGGGAGCGCTTCGCGCGCTCTTTAAGTGATTCGCTTGCTCAATACCACCCCCCTCCCTAAAATAAGATCCTAGCTACGCGCCTGTATTAAAATATATAGCTATGATGCTTACTAAGTTGACGAAATAATTTGTATATTTATGTCGTCGACGAAAATGACCATTTGCGCATAACAATTAAGCCTTTGGCCCTGGTTATAGGGTTAAATTTGTACATTTAATTTTGTCGGTAATTAATTGGTGGCTTGTTTTGTCGGGAATCGTTGGCCTCTATACCCCCCCCCCCCCCCCCCTGAAAAGGTCTAGCGACGCCACTGACGACACATCAGGTCTATACTTGCGTTTTGTGAGAGGCTCAAGTATCCGGGCCAGCTATTTATAGTTGAGTAAGTTTTGAAGAAAAACAAAACGAGTACTCGCTCTCCAATCGTATTGGTTATTGGGGAATTTCGAATGTCATCAAATATGTTTTTTTCCTTTTAACATAATAATTGTTTTGCGACTCAATTCAGGCCTGACTAAATATAAACTTTTTCGTAAGGCAACAGACAAATAATTTAGTCATATACCTGATTAACATTTGAAGATTTCCTACACTGGTGCCTGGCCGTGCGTGTCCCATATTTGAACACTAAGTTGCACCTGAAATTGCAACATGTGCATTATAAGCTTCAAACGCTTTCTTTCATACAAATACACCAACAAAAAATCCCCAAAGCTTGAATGCATACTATTTCACAAGATGTAATTAAACAATATGAATTATATTAATGATCATTTTTGCGCTTTTTGCTTCAAGCAAGATAGTTTCCTTCTACATTTAATTTTGTTGCTGTTATGAGTTTATGAGTTTATATTCATATTTGTGTTATCAAATAGGAATAAATAAATGAATATATAAATACATTTGGGCAATGGTAATTGTAAAATGATGATAGAAGAACCAATGAAAATCGCAACTGATCTTCCCTAATTCCTTTTTTTTTTCCTTCCTCTTCGTTTTCTGTCCCTTTCTCTCCTGTTTCCCTTTCACTTCCCTTACTTCTCTCTCTCTCTCTCTCTCTCTCTCTCTCTCTCTCTCTCGTTTAAGTTTTCTGAGGGTGGCAGGGGCCCTTCGCCCCCTCCCCCCGATCCACGCGATTTTGGTGGGATTAATCGCAACTGATCTATGCTTCTTTTCACCCTTTTCTTTTCTTCTTCCTCTTTTGTGTTCCATTTTAGCTCTCCTCTTTCCCTTTCCTTTCTTTCTCTCTTTTTTTTTGGCGGGGAGGGGGTGGGTGGTCGGGGAGGGGGCAGAGGCAAAGGCCTTTCTCCGCGATCCACATCTTGTTTGCAGAAAAATTGCAACTGATCTTCCTTCTTTCTTTTCTTCTTTTGTTTCTTTCCCTTTCCTTCCTTCTCTCTTGTTTTGCGGGGGGGGGGGGAGGGGCAACAGCATGGGCGACAAGGCCCTTCCGGCCCCCCCAATCTCCTTCTTTTCCCCTTTTTCTTTTCTTCTTCCTTTTCTCTTCTTTCCCTTTCCCTTCTTTTCCTTCCTTCTCTCTCTCTCTCTCTTTTTGTTTGCCAGGGGAGGGCAGGCGAAGGCCTTTCGCCTCCGATACACACCGCGTTGGTGGGAAAAATCACAATTGATCTCCCGTACCTTTCTTTTCTTTCCCTTTCCCTTCTCATCCTTTCTCTCTCTTTTAAGTTTGCTGTAGAAGGGGGGGGGGGACAAGGGCCATTGCCCCCCCCCCCGATCCCCAACTTGTTGGCGGGAAAACTGCAACTGATATCCCCCCTTCTTTTCTTTCTTTCCCTTTATCTCCTCTTTTCCCTTTTTTTTCCTTTCTCTTTCTTCTCTCTTTCTTTTTGCTTGGGGGGGGGGGGGGCAACAGCCTGGGAGGCAAAGCCCTTTCGGCGGCCCCCGATCTCCTTCTTTCCCCTTTTCTTTTCTTCTTCCTTTCCCTTTGTCTCTTCTTTCCCTTTCCCTTATTTTTCCTTCCTTCTTTCTCTCGCTCTCTCTCTATCTCTCTTTTGCTGAGGGGAGGGGGGAGGTGGTGACGAAGGCCTTTCGCTCCCGATCTCCTTCTTTTCCCCCTTTTCTTTTCTTCTTCCTCTTCTTCCTTTCCCTTACTCTCCGCTTTACCTTCTCTCTCTCTCTGACTCTCTCTCTATCTCTCTCTCTCTCTCTCTTCATTTTGTGTTGGCGGTTTGGGGTCAAGACCCCAGTGATAGCTTGAACTAAGGGATATTAAAGGTATTACAAAGTTTTGGGAAATTTTGAAAAATGGGTGGATAGTGATTCTTTACAATTTTGATATATTTGGATGCCCCTGTGGATGTATTAAACGCACTAGAAATTTTAGCCCCTAAAACACTTCTGCTTTCGAGAAATTTTGAATATAAAGATTTACCGGTGCTCCCGGTAAATTTTGATGAATTTCAAATAGCTCCTACGGCCGAACAATGGTAGCTGCGACCATGAAAATCTCAGATTATGTAGTTGTGGTATATAATTTCCGAACGGGAATAGCTAATCGGTCGATTTTAGTCAAGAAACATTGTTTTATAGCTTTATTAATATCTTGACCTTGAGAGGGAGCTATACAACATAAAATGTTTATTATTTACAATTTCATAACTTTAAAGTCGATTTCGACCGCGACAACGATCAGTGAATATAGTAGGATCGCAAATGCTTCCAATATGTTCATTTGAACCAAATTCACGACCCCATACCAAAACTTTGTATTACCTTTAAGAGGGATTTAATGATCATTGGAACTTGTTGCATTTCTACAAAGATGCAAGTACATTACTTGAATATTAGGAAGTTTATATCAGGAGTTTGCATATATATCAGTATATTGCATAACTATTATTAACAGCATGGTTATTGCATTATATTCACTGTATGATGATGTATCTATTGTTTACTTATTATACTGTTTATTTGTGTCTAAAGCTATGGTCACAAATCAGAGCAGCGACCGATCGATCAGTAGCCTGCTCGGTCGCTGCTCTAATTAGGCATCGCCCAGCGATTAGGTCGGTGCCCGGCCGGCGACTGCCCAGGCACCGAGCGTATTTTGGGCGGCGAGTGAAAAGTGAGCAGGCGCCGCCCAAATTTTAACTCCGCGCTAAAACTTCAGCGGCGACCGAGCGATGCCCTAAAAACGAGCGGTGCCTGGGCGGCCGCCGATCGGTGGCCGGGCAGCCGCCGGGCAGAATTGGTTAAAAACTCGCCGCTCGGCCGCCGAGCAGTCTACTTTTGGGTAATGTGACCATAGCATTAACAGTAAACCACACAATCAGTACGATCGACGACACTATTGCTACGACACTATCCACTACAGGCGCGGATCCAGGATTTTCCAATAGGGGGGGGGGCCGGAAATTTGAAAATTGCGCAGACCGTTTTTCAACTCAACATACCAAAACTGACAATGTCATATTAGAAGCACCATATGTAATTTTTTTGACATTTTCATCGGGGGGGGGGGGGGGGGGGGGCTGAAGCCTCTCGCCCGAAAAGTAATTTTCTAGTTTCACAATTTGGCTAGTGAGCGAAGCGAGCGAGCAAAAATTTGAGGATAATATGTATTTTGTGAAAGTGTTATTTATTAGCAAAATATACGAGAAAAGATATAACAAATTCATATTCGGGCAGCTCGCTGTTCCCCTCCCCCTCCCCCCCCCCCCCATTACGCGCGAAGCGCGGAAGTTTTGACCTTTCATTAATTGATATAAATTATTAGAGAAAGAAGACGATTTGTTGTACCATTCTCGACTCCTATTCCTTTTGTCTGAATTCAGTTTTCCCCCTCCCGCGCGAAGCATTGACCTTTCATAGTTTAATGAAATTATTAGAGAAAGAAGATAATTCGTTGTTCCATTCTCGACCCTCAATCTTTCTCTGAATTCAGATTCCCCCCTCCAGCGCAAAGCGCAGAAGCTTAACGTTTCATTAAATTATTAGAGAAAGAAGACGGATTTGTTGTACCGTTCTCGATTCTTAATCATTGTCTGAATTCAGTTTCCATACCCCCCCCCCCCCCCGCGAAGCGCGGAAGCTTTGACGTTTCATTAAATCATTAGAGAAAGAGTACCGTTCTCGACTCTTAATCCTTTTCTGAATTGAGTTTCCCCCCCCCCCTCCAGCGCGAAGCGCGGAAGCTTTGACGTTTCATTAAATTATTAGAGAAAGAAGACTATTCGTTGTACCGTTCTCGATTCTTAATCATTGTCTGAATTCGGTTTCCATACCCCCTCCCGCGCGAAGCGCGGAAGCTTTAACGTTTCATTAAATCATTAGAGAAAGAGTACCGTTCTCGACTCTTAATCCTTGTCTGAATTGAGCTCCCCCCCCCCTCTCCCGGAAGCTTTTACATTTAATTAAATTATTAGAGAAAGAAGACGATTCGTTGTACCGTTCTCGGTTGTTAATCATTGTCTGAATTCAGTTTCCCCCCTTCCGCGCTTCGAAGCTTTGACGTTTCATTGAATTATTAGCAGCGCTCAAAATGCACGGGGGCGATGGGCGATTCGCCCCCGTGAGCTCCATAATCGCCCCCGTCAGGTTGCCCACGGGGGCGATTGCTAAATAAAAAATCGCCCCCGTGGAATTATAAAAAAAAGATTATCTTTTCTTATATAACTTTAACACAATATTGAGTATCAATTTTCAAACCTTAAACCAATGAAATGGAACTTAGATGGCGCTTTCTCTCCCATCTCTATGAGTATTACCGATACAAACAACGGAAGCTCGCAGTGCACAGCTAATGCGGCCGTCATACTGCGCCGGTAGTACGTACCGGTGTGCACGCTGACGCCCAATATCTGCTGGAGCTGGAGACGATCGCGCAAGGACTGAAACATGGAGAAGTTTTTCGTCGTGAAAAGTGTGAATCCTCTGAAATCTGGTTGTTCTAAAAGACCAGCAAATAATGTAACTCGACCAATAAATCAATATTGAGAAGAAGATCAGCAAAGATGTTGCAGGGGTGGATCTATGCGGTTTAGGGGGTTTAATCCCCCGATCCCCCTTGGGCTGCCAAGTGAAAATGTGATGTGCATAGAAAAATGCTCTCATGTGTCCAGACCTACACAGTAGTAGTAGATTTCAGTAGATGCCAGGAAAACATCACTAACGGGGGTTCAAAATAGAACCAAAAAAATCGCCTCGCCGCTTCGCGGCTCGTGGACGATGCTCCACATCGTATTTGGTTTACCCCCCCCCCCCCACCCTTAGCAAAAAGCTAGATCCGCCCCTGTGTTTTGGAAGGATATGGTAAAGACTAAAAGTAAAGAAAGAATGTAAATACGGTTGCTCCGAATAATGAAGAGGACATTATGTGCAAAACGGGAAGAAATGGAGAGAATGTCATCACGGGCAGGCGCGGATCCAGGATTTCTTAGGGGGGGGGGGGGGAGGCAAATTTGAAATTATGTGAGCCAAATATTGGTACTTAATGGTGACCGGCATTGACGTAATGGGGGGGGGGTGCAGGGAGGGGCGATTTTCCCACTCCCTCCTCCGCAAAGCGCCGAAGCTTTGACGTTTCATTAAATCATTAGTGAAAGAAGGCGATTCGTTGCCCGTTCTCGAAAATAATCCTCGTCTGAATTGAGTTTACCCCCCCCTCTTGCACGAAGCGCGGAAGCTTTGACGTTTCATTACAGTATTAGATAAAGAAGACGATTCGTTGTACCGTTCTCGAAAATAATCCTCGTCTGAATTCAGTTTACCCCCTGCCGCGCGAAGCGCGGAAGTTTTTACGTTTCATTAAATCATTAGAGAAAGAAGGCGATTCGTTGCCCATTCTCGACTCATAAACTTCGTCTGAATTCAGTTTCCCCCTCGAGGGCGATATGCGGAAGCTTTGACGTTCCATTGAATTATTAGAGAAATAAGACGTTTCGTTGTACCGTTCTCGAAAATAAAACTCGTCTGAATTCATTTTACCCCCCCCCCCGTCCGCGCAAAGCGCGGAAGCTTTGACATTTCATTAAATCATTAGAGAAAGAAGACGATTCGTTGTACCGTTCTCGACTCTTAATCCTTGTCTGAAGCCAGCCCCACCCCCCTCCTCTTGCACGAAGCGCGGAAGCTTTGACGTTACATTAAAGTATTAGAGAAAGAAGACGATTCGTTGTACCATTCTCGATTCTTAATTCTTGTCTGAATTCGGTTCCACACCCCCCCCCCCCCCTCCCGCTCGAAGCGAAAGCTTTGACGTTTCATTAAAATTATTAAAGAAAGAAGACGATTCGCTGTACCGTTCTCGACTCGGCTCAAGGGTTTTAGGCACTAAATTACGGACAGCTGGGTATCAAGAGGCCCGACTTAGGGCCCTCGGTTGGGTCCAGGGCCAGAGCCCCGGAAGCTCAGGGATTTTAGGCGTTTAGTTACGGTTAATACCTTATTTTGTTGTGACACTGGCAGTTAACTATTTTTTCTCACTTGCTCTCTTTCTTTCCATTTCTCTTTATATACTATTTCAAAAAAAGTGGAGGGGGGGGGGGGGAGGGACCTCAAGGCTCCCGATCCCCGCCGTTTCGCGGGCCCTGACGTGTAGGCCCCTAGGCATCTCAAGAAGCATATTTCTTGCCTGGCTGTAAATTAAGGAATGTGTCATTTTACAACAAACGCATAAAAAAGTATAATTTACTAAAAAATCTCGGAAAATTATGTCATTTCAGTATTATGTGTAAACCACCGTTATGGAATTAGAAATAAACCACGTTTGAATTTTATTTTCCCCGAGCCCCCTCCCCAATTAGTACGCCAGTGCCCCCCCCCCTGATTTACACTTTGTTGGCAAGTGATCTCCCCTACGTTTTTTCTTTCTCTTTTTTTTTCTTTCCCTTTCTCTCCTCTTTCCCTTTCCTTTCCCTTCCTTCTCTCTCTCTTTTAGGTTTTCTATCTCCCCTTCTTTTCACCCTTTTTTTCTTCTTCCTCTCTTCTGGTTCCTTTTAGCTCTCATTTTTTCATTTTCCTTCCTTCTCTCTTTTTTTTTAGCGGGGGCGGGGGGAGGCAAAGGCCTTTTGCCCCACCCCCATCCCGATCCGCAACTTGTTGGCGGGAAAATTGCAACTGATATCCCCTTTCTTTTATTTACTTCTTTCTCAATTTTCCTTCCCTTTATTTCCTCTTTAGTGACTGGTCCCTCAGAAACTAGTGCTAAGCCAGTCACAGAGGATTCATGATTTCAACTGATGCCTGTCAGTGCATTGTAAATTTGATTTTTCTTCAAATTTCATTTAAAAATCTTTTCATATTGAGAAATATGGTGCATTGGCGTATGGGCTATGGTTGGAGCGTTGGATGCGTTGAACAGCGTTGGTGTATTTTGAGGATTTATCATATTCATATTCTGAATATTTTCAGCGAATTGGATAATATTGAAAAGGATGCAATTCATAGTTGTACTCGATAATTCTCACTTAACATATTCTCTCTCTCTCTCTCTCTCTCTCTCTTCCTGTCTTGCATAAAGAAAATATGAAAATAATATTTTGCCTTGATTAAGAAAAATTGAAATTTTATCAGTATTAAACAGGGAGAAGGAAAGGGGAGGAAATTAATCAAAACAAACATTGAAGAATGCAATTCAGTGTTCTTTCGTGATTCATAAGAATGAAAGTACATTAAAAGGTGAAATAATAAATTGAAGAGCGATGATAAATCAATTCTTTGACGTTGATTGATTGAATAAAAAATAATGAAACAATATGGTCTGAAGGTCATATATCTTCGAATATTAGAAAGTTTCATCCACCATCGTGTTGTTGAACACTATTTGCAATTTAATGTTAATGCGGTGACTTGTCGGTTACGAGCAGAAGGTCATTTCAGGCTTCTATATTCTATAATACTATCAACAGATATCTGGATAGAGACACCTCGTCACATCAAGCTACGAGAAAGTATATCATCATCTTACAGAATTCTACTCGAACACCGCATCGAAATTCTTTTCACCCTTTTTTTTCTTCTTCCTCTTTTTTGGTCCCTTTTAGCTCTCCTCTTTTTCCTTTTCCTTCCTTCTCTCTCTCTCTCTTTTTTAGCGGGGGCGGGGAGAGGCAAAGGCCTTTTGCCCCACCCCCATCCCGATCCGCAACTTGTTGGCGGGAAAATTGCAACTGATATCCCCTTTCTTTTATTTACTTCTTTTCAATTTTCCTTCCCTTTATTTCCTCTTTAGTGACTGGTCCCTCAGAAACTAGTGCTAAGCCAGTCACAGAGAATTCATGATTTCAACTGATGCCTGTCAGTGCATTGTAAATTTGATTTTTCTTCAAATTTCATTTAAAAATCTTTTCATATTGAGAAATATGGTGCATTGGCGTATGGGCTATGGTTGGAGCGTTGGATGCGTTGAACAGCGTTGGTGTATTTTGAGGATTTATCATATTCATATTCTGAATATTTTCAGCGAATTGGATAATATTCAAAAGGATGCAATTCATAGTTGTACTCGATAATTCTCACTTAACATATTCTCTCTCTCTCTCTCTCTCTCTCTCTTCCTGTCTTGCATAAAGAAAATATGAAAATAATATTTTGCCTTGATTAAGAAAAATTGAAATTTTATCAGTATTAAACAGGGAGAAGGAAAGGGGAGGAAATTAATCAAAACAAACATTGAAGAATGCAATTCAGTGTTCTTTCGTGATTCATAAGAATGAAAGTACATTAAAAGGTGAAATAATAAATTGAAGAGCGATGATAAATCAATTCTTTGACGTTGATTGATTGAATAAAAAATAATGAAACAATATGGTCTGAAGGTCATATATCTTCGAATATTAGAAAGTTTCATCCACCATCGTGTTGTTGAACACTATTTGCAATTTAATGTTAATGCGGTGACTTGTCGGTTACGAGCAGAAGGTCATTTCAGGCTTCTATATTCTATAATACTATCAACAGATATCTGGATAGAGACACCTCGTCACATCAAGCTACGAGAAAGTATATCATCATCTTACAGAATTCTACTCGAACACCGCATCGAAATTCTTTTCACCCTTTTTTTTCTTCTTCCTCTTTTTTGGTCCCTTTTAGCTCTCCTCTTTTTCCTTTTCCTTCCTTCTCTCTCTCTCTCTCTTTTTTAGCGGGGGCGGGGAGAGGCAAAGGCCTTTTGCCCCACCCCCATCCCGATCCGCAACTTGTTGGCGGGAAAATTGCAACTGATATCCCCTTTCTTTTATTTACTTCTTTCTCAATTTTCCTTCCCTTTATTTCCTCTTTAGTGACTGGTCCCTCAGAAACTAGTGCTAAGCCAGTCACAGAGAATTCATGATTTCAACTGATGCCTGTCAGTGCATTGTAAATTTGATTTTTCTTCAAATTTCATTTAAAAATCTTTTCATATTGAGAAATATGGTGCATTGGCGTATGGGCTATGGTTGGAGCGTTGGATGCGTTGAACAGCGTTGGTGTATTTTGAGGATTTATCATATTCATATTCTGAATATTTTCAGCGAATTGGATAATATTCAAAAGGATGCAATTCATAGTTGTACTCGATAATTCTCACTTAACATATTCTCTCTCTCTCTCTCTCTCTCTCTCTCTTCCTGTCTTGCATAAAGAAAATATGAAAATAATATTTTGCCTTGATTAAGAAAAATTGAAATTTTATCAGTATTAAACAGGGAGAAGGAAAGGGGAGGAAATTAATCAAAACAAACATTGAAGAATGCAATTCAGTGTTCTTTCGTGATTCATAAGAATGAAAGTACATTAAAAGGTGAAATAATAAATTGAAGAGCGATGATAAATCAATTCTTTGACGTTGATTGATTGAATAAAAAATAATGAAACAATATGGTCTGAAGGTCATATATCTTCGAATATTAGAAAGTTTCATTCACCATCGTGTTGTTGAACACTATTTGCAATTTAATTTTAATGCGGTGACTTGTCGGTTACGAGCAGAAGGTCATTTCAGGCTTCTATATTCTATAATACTATCAACAGATATCTGGATAGAGACATCTCGTCACATCAAGCTACGAGAAAGTATATCATCATCTTACAGAATTCTACTCGAACACCGCATCGAAATTCTTTTCACCCTTTTTTTTCTTCTTCCTCTTTTTTGGTCCCTTTTAGCTCTCCTTTTTTCATTTCCCTTCCTTCTCTCTCTTTTTTTTTAGCGGGGGCGGGGGGAGGCAACAGCCTGGGAGGCAAGACCATTTCGTACTCCCCCCCCCGATCTCCTTCTTCCCCCTTTTCTTTTCTTCTTCATCTTCTTTCTTTCCCTTTCTCTGCTCTTTCCCTTTCCCTTCTTTTCCTTCTCTCTCTCTCTCTCTCTCTCTCTCTCTCTTTTGCGGAAAGGGGGGGGGGGGGGGGGCAAGGCCCGCTCACCCCCGCTGGATCCGCGCCTGTATCTACATTATATCTACTAACGTTAGACCCTAAAAATGGATCTAAAAGATTGATTGACCTGGTCTCAGTGACGGGTAAACTTTTTTTTTCTCACTTACTAGGTCTATAACCATGAAAACCGTCTAATTTTACTTTAGATTTTCAAACAGTAACAGTTACGACCTAAATTAGGCCTAAGGCCAAGGGCTGTACTCTACATTTTAATAACAAATTTAACGTTAACGTTAGACTTAACTTAAACTGTTGTTTCTCTGTGATACAAGTGGGATGGGAACACTTTTTTTTCAACAGCAACAAAAAAAAAAATCTTTCCCCCCCCCTTTTTTTCCCTTTCTTTTTTCCCCCTGGATCCGCCACTGATCACGGGGATAAAGTATACAGCTATGTAACAAGTAAATTTCTAAGAGGGAAATTTTTATTTTCCTTATTTGTCTCCTTTTTTATTACTACTATAATGTAGTAATGAAATTGGCAAGCGAGCAAGCGCAGATCTACACATTCTCAGAATTGTTTACGGAATAAAACTTCTAGCAAACGTTCTATCAATATCTGTCTACTGTACTTAATATGTTCGACCCTGATAGAATATTGTGCCACTGTACAGTGCGTATACAAAAAGAAGAAACTTTCTTAGACTTCCATTTAAACGTTATAACCTGTCAGGCTGTGTGATCTTGAATTATCATTATATTAAATGTAGATATCTTATTCATAACTCGGCTGCCACGGATGATTGAGCGGTAGCCTTTTCAATTTACAAAATATACTCCTAAGTATTGTAAAATTGCGATGTGGATTACCATTCAAGTTGTTGACAATGTCAAATAAATCAAATTTCGCTTCTGATGTACAATTCACAATGGACATTTTAATAGAGAAGCAATAACATCAACCTGTACACTTCCGTATGGGTTTAATCCACAGCCATCATAAGTCCTTTCTTTGAAGAAAAAAAAGATTTACATTTCAAATTTGATCTTATTTTATATAAAGTACATGTAGTGTTTACAAAATGTACAATGAACAGTTACTATTCTACTACGCAAAACAAAATATAAATGTATAATACCTGACGAACACATGTACATATTTAGCCTATTTCAATGACACCCATCCACATCAGCACAGGGCATCTAAATAACTATATGAAAAAAAATAGGTGACTTCTGTATAAATAATAAAATAAAATTTGCTTTCTATTTCTTTACACAGACAAAGCACACCGTCCAGTAATTACTATTAAAACCTTACTAATTGCAACAACATGTACATTAAAGCATCGACATTTTGAACACGTATCTTTGGAATTGTATCTACTATATATATATATATATATCTCCACAAACATAATGGTCTTCTTTATGTGGTTTAAGCAAGCTGACGTAACTGAAAGTTATAGACAATCGGTTTCCCGACCAGCTTTCGATTCGGAGTCGGAATCTAGAAAAATATTCCTAAAAAGTACCCTTTTTCTTGAAAATGGACGTTTTTTTTACCCCTAAAGGAGGTATCTCACTGAGCGGCGCATGCTTACGAACGTTGCGAATTTTGAAAGTTGGCGACTATTAGCGAATGTAAGCAAATACCGGAGTGTTGGCTCAGTCAGTAGAGCGTCAGTGGAGCGTCCGCCTCACAACCGGGAGGTCGTGGGTTCAAACCCCGGCCGCGTCATACCAAAAGACGTTAAAAGATGGAAGTTGTTGCTACCTTGTTTGGCGTTCAACAATAAGGGATAGAGCAACGTCGATCTGGCGCTGCTCAGTGGCTGCCGGGCTCACGATCAATTGGGCAAAAAGAATTTCCGTTTCGATTTAATAAAATTTGGAGTGGACTATTAGGCTATTATTATTATTTTTTTTTAAATGTTAGCGACAGTATTATGCCTTGGTCACAAATACCCTTACGGGCTGCTACGAACGCCGTACGAACGATTTTCAGACCATTTCGTAAGATCTTCTTAAGAAGGCCGTACGAAACAAGCGCTCGTAAACCGTTCGTAGACCGTTCGTAAGAACGCAGATTGGTCGATGGTCTTGTCCAAGATTTTTTTTAACATCGTACGAAACCCTCTCTTCGTAAGGCGGCCGTACGAACGCCGTAATTACATCGTAAGAACCACGCAAGATCTACGTACATTTCATAGGGTTGAGGGACAATTCTAGAAGCTTCAAATTATTACGATGACCGTAAGAACGCCTCAAGTTGTTCATAGAGGGCTCCTACGGCGTTCGTAAGAACGCCTTACGAGCGGAGATTCTTAATGTCTTCGTACGAATGACTCCACGCGTTCGTAAGACGTTCGTAAGGTGCTCGTAAGGTGTACGTACACAATTTATGCAAATTTTGAGTTTTAACGGTTATAAAGCTTCACTCTGTTCATAGTGTTCGTCGAGGTTGCATCTCCTGTCGAAGAAATATGGGACCAAATGGGAAATCTGTTAGAGGGAAGAGAGGGAAGGGAAACAAACGTAAGGAAAGAGATGAGGAGGAAGGAGAAAGAGGAGGAGAGCAGCAACAACAATATCAAGCAGAGGCGCCGGAAGTGGGGGGGGGGGGGGGGGGGGCAGGGGGGCATTCGCCCCCTCCAACCCCCTATAAAAAAAAGTTAATAGGGATTAAATTTCGTATGCATTCCGCTTGCTCCTACATCAATGGAGGTTTTTATAATATATACGATTTGCGCATATCGTGGAAATATTGTAAGAGGATGGGAATTTTTTTTTTAAATTTTATTATAGTGGTGAGAAGACATGAGCCCCTGAACACTGGCGTACTAATGGGCGGGGGGTACTTCTAATTCGATACCAGTGATTTACAAACGTTGCTGAAATGACATGATTTTCCGGTATTTTTTCTCAATTTTTTTGCAAATCATATCTTTTTATGCGTTTGTTTGAAAATTACTAATTCCCAAATTAACAGCTGGGCATACAAATATGCTTATTTGGAAGCCTTCATGTCAGGGCCTGCAGAACGGCGGGGCTCGGGGCTCGGGGCTCGAGCACCCCTCACTTAAAAAAAAAAAAAGAGGAAAGGAAAGAAAGAGAGAGAACAAAATGTGTGACCTACCAATATCACAAATGAGATATCAATATATGCTCATCTGACCGTAATTAGATGCCGAAAACCTTTGAGCTTCCAGGGGCTCTGCTCCCTGGAACCCCCGACAATTAGTGACCTGCCAGTAACACAAATAAGGTATCTAAATATGCTTATCTGACCCCAATTTGATGCCTAAAAACCATGAGCTTCCGGGGCTTAGTCCCTTGGCCCCCGCCGGTGCAAAGCCCCCGGACCACACGCCAATTTACGCTACGCTCGCTAAACTCTAACCTGATCGTTAATACTCCAATTTGAAAAATCTTCCGTGGGGCCTGCATGTAACATGTAGGCCTAGGAGTAGTGGTGATGCAAATTTTCCTTCTCCCCCCCCCCCCTCCTCCAAACGTTTTTGCTCATTACGCCACTGCCCCTGGAAGGTGAGCCCCCTGGAATTTTTGCCACCCCAATCCCAAACTGCTTTCGGAGCGCCTGAAATCAAGAAATGATGGCCATATCGGAAGCGACCGGGAGTAGGCGGTGGAAGATGACGAGGAGGATGAGGGAAAACCATCAAGACGGCAGTTTGACGGCGATGAAGATGAGGTAACGGGGAAACTAAGAAAGGAGAAGCAGTCCTATGACTTTGATGCCACCACAGAGCAAAAACTTGTTGACTTCTTCGGTTAACATGACTGCTTTTATAATAAAGGAAGTAACAGATATGCTAACAGCAAGTTCAAGAAACATTTTATGGAGTTGCAGTTGCAGTTGTAGTCTTCTTGGCAATACTGTCATCGTGTAATATCAAACTTTCAACAGTCATAGAATTTTCGACAGTATACGGCAGCGTTTTTTTGGCAACCCGACCAAATAGGAAAAAAATTGTAAAATCTTCTTACGAATGACTTGTGAATGCCGTGAGTTAAACGTACGACCACCTTGCGAGAACAAAAACTCGTAAGATTGCCGTAAGTCTGACGTAAGAAGAACACAAGAACACAAGGCGTTCTTACGAAAAACGTACGAACTCTGGGGCCATTGTATAACCGAAAATCACTTCGTTTCTCAAGAAGGTCTTGAGTTGTTCTTGCGAATTAAACGGCGTTCGTACGAACTCCGTAAGAAGGACGTACGAAACTATGCCCCATCTGCGAATCTCTACGAACTCTGAAATTCGTAGGAACAGGGAGATTCGTACGAACGAATCGTTCGTACGAACATTTGTGACCGTAGCATAAGCGAAGACTAGCAACTATTTGCCAATCCTTTGCCACTATTTGTGAATGTTTGGGACCTTTTACGAACCCTGCGTTTTGGCAGGGTTCGTAAAAGGTTCACAACGGTGATTTGCCGCTCAGTGAGAACCCCCTTTAACGCGGCACCGCGCTGACCGCGTCCAATCTCAAGTTTCAAGTTTATTTGTTTCACATTTCACAAAAGAAAAGAATTCACATAATTGTCAAAATTAGAACACAATATGAAATATACTAAAAGTGTCACGTTATATAATTAATTCTATGAAAAGACGTCTAAATGAATTGTAATGAATAGAAGGTTATGCAGAGTGAAATGTGAGGAACCTATTAAAAAGCTCAGCTTGTAGATTATAGGTTCCCATAAATTAAACTAACATTTGGTTGAAGTGGTTGGAATGGTAGAGGACGTAACAGTAATAATAGGTGGGCAAGAAGGCCTTGACATACAACGTGAAACAAGCAAAAATAACAAATACAGCAAGCAAATTAATATGTTACCAAAGAAATGAGACGACAGTCACTTTAAAATATTGAGGTCATTAAACGAGGTCATTGAACGACCTAATATATACAAAAACATTCTTGGTCACGCATGCTTATTGTATTTATATTTGAATGAGACCCTTGTCAAAATCCTCTTTACCATGTTTGGCCTGAAGCAATAAATGTGGGTCAAAGGTAAGAAGGCATTTTGATTTCAGGAAGAAGAAAAAAAACGCGTTACCACACTTACCAACAATCTCTCTAAGAATTAAGACCACCATCAATATGCACGATGAAAGACGAAAGGCATAAACTTACCGTCAGATGAGCATCTAGGGGCCCGCCTTAGGGCCCTTGAATGGGTCCGGGGGGGGGGGGGGGGAGGCAGAGCCCCGTAAACTCAGGGGTTTCAGGCATTTAATCACGGTCAGATGAGCATATTTTGATCTATCTATCTATCTAAATATCTTTTCCCGGTTCGGAGGTTGAGTGCAACATCTCTTCATTTCACTCTATCTTCAGCCATTCTGGTGCACTCTTGCAATTTTAGTCCACTCCAGTTCTTGACATTCTCTTCCCAGTTGATTCTGGGTCTCCCTCTCGGTCTAGTTCTTTCCACCCTTCCATCCAATACATCCTTTAAGAGGCTTTGGTGCCTTTTAACATGACCAAAGTATTTGACTTTTATCTCCTTAACTAATTAAATCCTACCATGCAGTGCAATTTGTTTACGCCCGGTCATTTGCAATATCTCTTTGTTGGTTTCATTCGTTTCCAGGATGTTTTCATCATTCTTCTGTAAATACATTTTCTGCTCCATACAATAGGACAGACCATATAACAGTTTACTAGTCTAAACCGGAGCGCAAATTTGACATTTCTATCATTGCCAGAAATGTATTCCGAGCAATTTGTATTCTTCTTTTTATTTCTGCATCGCATCTGGCATCATCTGTGATATTTTGTCCTAAGTAGGTGTAATTACTGACCTGCTCAACGATAATTATGTCCATCGAGTTTTAAACAGATTCTAGGCTAATTCTCTGTTTTACTTAAAATCATAGACTTAGTTTTCTGGACATTCATGCATAGACCAATCTCTTCACGTTTGACTTTTAAAATATGTTGTAAACCTGCTTCATATTTTGATACCTCATTATTTTATGGTTGGCGGGAAAATCGCAACTAATATCCCCCTTCTTTACTTTTCTTCTTCCTCTTTTGTACCTCTTTTCCTTTTTTCTGTCCCTTACATGGGTGTCGATCTGTAACTGATACCTATTCATCAGGGGGGATGATCTATTCATTCATCCCCCTGATGAATAGGTATTACGTAAGTATCGACACCCATGGTCCCTTACCTTCCTTCTCTCTCTCTCTCTCTCGTTTTCTTTTTTTTTGGGGGGGGGGGGAGGCAAAGCCCTTTCCCCCTTTTTTCTTCTTCCTCTTCTTTCTATCCTTTCTCTCCTCTTTCCCTTTCCCTTCTTTTCCTTCTCTCTCTCTCTCTCTCTCTCTATCAGAGAGCTAGAGAACAAGAAAGCCATGAAGAGGGTCTCCCCGCTCCGCAGCACGTATGTAGCACTAACAGAGAGAAGAATATTATTTGTCTGCGGTACGATTGTATAGCAGACAAATGTTGTTTGTATCGTTAATGAATGCATACTTATGTTGGGTCTGGGGCTGTGCCCCGATGGAATGTAATTTGCATAGGCAGCTCGTACAGGAGGGCGAGCTAATTCTGCCACGGAGACCAGGGCGTAGCATGAATTAGTGAGTAATTGAATCATTCTAGCTTGAACTTTCAACGAGACAACTACCGTGGAGCCGACCGAGGTTTTCGATCTCGTCAACGCGGTGCCAGGTAAAAATGTCAGAGGAAAAAATGTCAGAGGTAAAAATGTCAGAGGTAAAAATGTCAGAGGAAAAAATGTCAGAGGTAAAAATGTCAGAGGAAAAAATGTCAGAGGTAAAAATGTCAGAGGAAAAAATGTCAGAGGAAAAAATGTCAGAGGTAGAAATGTCAGAGGTAAAAATGTCAGAGGTAAAATTGTCAGAGGTAAAATTGTCAGAGGTAAAAATGTCAGAGGTAAAAATGTCAGAGGTAAAAATGTCAGAGGTAAAAATGTCAGAGGTAAAAATGTCAGTCGTAAAAATGTCAGAGGTAAAAATGTCAGTCGTAAAAATGTCAGAGGACAAAATGTCAGTCGTAAAAATGTCAGAGGTACAAGCAAAAAAATTAGCAAAGTATTTCGTACATGTCCTGAGGATAATACAATGTGGAAAATAGATTTTGAAATTTATTTTGTTGTGATCAGGCTTGCATATAATGAATGTCTAACATTTTTTGATATTTTGATTTGGTTGATGTGTTAATGTTTGTGAAACGGACCGGTTTGGCCGGTGGCAGCCTGCAACATAGCCCGTGTAACGTTCCAGAGACGAACAAAGTCCAAACGAAGAAATGAAAATTCTCGACAAAAGTCAAGTGTTAAAGTGAGTAGTGCATTTAGTACAAAATAGTTACATAATCCCGAGGAATCACGAAAAGTTACATATAAGGGCTGGGCGCCCCGAACACTGCTAAAGCTTTAGCACCTCATGGCGGCAAAGGAAGTAGAGTAAGAATAAGAAAATCAAGAAGTCGCTCCGAAAAGTAAAAAGTCGCTCCGAAAACTAAAAACCCGCTCCAAAAAGTAAAAGACTGTCTCGATTCAGAAGCTCATCCCCATTTTAAACTCTCCGACAATTATAAATAACGATGTCATTTAAACCGAACCTCTGCAAAGCGCGCACTTCTCTAAAATGTGATGGTGCGGTTGGCATTTAAAGGACAAGTCCACTCGAAAAATAACTTACTTTCAATAAAAGCAGAAAAATCAAACAAACCAATCAAAAAAAGTTTGAGCAAAATCGGATAACTAATAAGAAAGTTATGAATTTTTGAAAAAGTATGTAAAACTATGGAACAATGAGATTCACAACACAAATTGTCAAGATGGTTATCAGTTTGTGACGTCATGTCCTCACAACTTATCAATTGCTTTACATAGTTTAATCCCATTAATTTCCCTTTTTATCCCCCAAAACTTGATTTCCCCATGCCTTTGCCCAGGTTATATGATTTGTATCATATTGCGTGCATGACATTTCCCAAAAACTTTCATGAATTTTGAAGAATTGATACTATTTTCTGAATATTGTATTTCATAATTATTGATTTTTATGTAAATAGTTTATCAAAATTCATTTTTTCATGAATTAACTGGACAAAAATTACTCTTTATTTGTGCATCCACACAAACACATATTACTAACAATCTAACTTGGATGCGGGTGTGAAGAAATAGGATTCTAACGGTGAAAATAGGAAATTTAAATTATTTATATGCAGAAAATAATTAGTGGTTAGTGAGGACCATACGTCACAGACTCATGAGTGAGTTGCCAATTTGTTTAGTGATTTTCAAAGTTTTTCATGTCATTAAAAATTCATAACTTTCTTATTAGCAATCCGATTTTGCTCAAACTTTTTTTGATTGGTTTGTGTGATTTTTCTGGTTCTATTGAAAGTAAGTTATTTTTCGAGTGGACTTGGGCTTTAAAGATAAAGTTGAGTTCTGGTCTTGCGATTGCATTGTGAAAGAAACGGTGTGGAAGCAATCAAGAAAGGTTGATCATCTAGCATAAACATGTTATTAATGGTGTGTAGTGCAAGGTTTTGGAGTCATCAAAATGATAAAATCTTTGGCCCAGTCTTGGTAAAGTAACAAGCACTGTACACAGAAAGATATTGATATGGGACTACACAAACATATGGCATACAAATCGGGCCTCATTTTAAAGCTGTTACTTGTCATATCTGGGATATGAAGTCATTTGAAATAGATTTTCAAGGAATAACTTTTTTCTTTGATGTTCTTCCACACTTGCATAATAAGAATGATAACAAACGCTCACATATTATTGTTCACCTTTCCCCAGAACTCAACCTTCTCTTTAATTGATGTAAAGTGGGCGGCTTTCTGCTTTGTATCGGAGTAACAAAGCTGCTTATTGATTTTTCCCAGACTATTTTATACCGCAATAGTAATCGACAATATTTTATTGCAACGTGCGCACTTCGGGAATGTGATGGTGCGGTTAGCACTGATAACATGGCTTTCTGCTTTGTTTCAGCATGGACCCTACTTTCAGAGTATCAAAATACCAAGCCCACAAGAAAGTGGAATTGTCGGAAATATGCATTTATTGGAAATTACATATAATAGTAGTCATTGCCACGCAGTTGAAATGTCCAACAAACTTCAAAAGTGAAGGAGAAGTGTGGGGGGGGGGGGGGGGGAGGTTCATAGATATCTGATCCTATTTTGTGGGCTGTACTGACTTTTCTTTTTATTTAATGATTACACCATGGAGCGACAACTCAGCCTATAAAACATGGCCAAACTTCTCGATTTTAGAAATCTTTCCCCCCAGAAGTTTGCTCAGTGTACCAGTACCATTTGCTTATACAAAAGCATAATATACCGGTAAATAAATATTTAATAAGGCAGACTAATGGGACATGCATGGTTGCTACTTCGAGTTTCATGCCTTGCAAGCGATCATCAGACAATTGATAGCATTCGTCAAAGTACATGATTCCTCTACAACCTTGGTACAAATACGCTCAAAATAAGAGCTATACAATACATGTATATCCGTCCTCCATTTATTACCACAATTACTTTACTGGGGCCTACAGCCTTACAAGCTTGCTTTCATGTAGGTCCCATCATATTTCTCTTAGTTAAATCACAAATTCATATTGACCACTTATCTTTGTTATTATTATTTGTTATTAAAATAAAAACAATTTTGTACTTCATTTGAAATAAATGACATTTATTTCAAATGAAGTACAAAATTTATTTTCATATTTCTCATAAACATTGTATGTTTATGAGAAATATGAAAATAAATGAAATGAAATGAAAAATAAGACTACAATACCTGAATACAATGCAATAAGAATACTCATGAGTAATTACAATTGTATTTTTATTAGTTAATTCTTATTTTAGGGGTATTTGTACCAAGGTTGTAGGATAATCATGTACTTTTAAGAATGCCATCAGTTGCCTGATGACTGCTTGCAAGGCGCGAAACTCGGAGTAGAAACCATGTCCCATTATAGTCTGCCTGCTCTGCCTAGGCATTGACCACTGTTCGGAAGGATATATTGCAAAGCATATATTTAAGAGGAAGGGGAGAGCAGCCGGGTCATCGTGCCCCAGAAGAAGAATACCCTCCTCCCCCCCCCCCCGTCTTCCTTCGGCAATAATCGGGCAAAAAGTCACAATTTTGGGCCGAAAGGTAAATTAATTTAAACTGGGAAAGTGGAAAATAAAGCAGCGGTGAAATAACGACTGCAGAATATCCCTCGCTGTTCTTTTTCGATAAGCCTAATTAAATATATAACCCGGGTGTAAGTATAACAAGCTTGTCACATGCTTTTGTTTTTATTGTATACCTCTAACATTTATACCTCTGACATTTTTACCTCTGACATTTTTACCTCTGACATTTTTACCTCTGACATTTTTTCCTCTGACATTTTTACCTCTGACATTTTTTCCTCTGACATTTTTACCTCTGACATTTTTTCCTCTGACATTTTTACCTCTGACATTTTTACCTCTGACATTTTTACCTCTGACATTTTTACCTCTGACATTTTTTCCTCTGACATTTTTACCTCTGACATTTTTACCTCTGACATTTTACCTCTGACATTTTTACCTCTGACATTTTTTCCTCTGACATTTTTACACCGAGCCGATAATTCAGTACTTGAGCGTTTAACAATCTGCACGATATGTGCAGGGTGCAGGTGGTGCAGGTGTGTCCCTCGTTACAACATCTTCAGGAGCAGGGGCGGCGCCATAGTCTGTATGGCGGGTAGTGCCGCTCCCCTAAAGCCAAGAATTGTATTTGCAGTGACAGCGTTGCTTGGGAGAGTGTTCCAGACACGGACTGCTCTGGGAAACATGCTGCACATGTAGCAGTTAACTCGGCAAAATGGTTGGGTGAATCTTGAAGTTGTGGCTTTGATGTTGTGGTTCAGTTACCACCAGGGGCGTCGCTAGACCTTTTTCAGTGGGGGGGGGGGGGGGGGGTGTGTAGGCCAACGATTACCGACAAAACTAGCTACCAATTACCGACAAAATTAAATGTCCCAATATCTACAAAATACAAATTTAACCCTATAAACCCGGGGCCGAAGGCTAAATTGTTTTTCTTCTGGACTATCTATAGTAATTGCGTATGCGCAAATGATTATTTTCCTCGACGACATAAACATACTAATTATTTCGTCAACTTAGTCAACATCAAAGCTATATATTTTAATGCAGGTGCGGAGCTAGGATCTTATTTTAGGGAGGGGCAGTAGTGAGCAAGCGAATCACTTAAAGAGCGCGCAAAGCGCGCTTTTTAGGGAGGGGGTGTCGGTGTTAGGCCTCCGGCATCTGTATTTAGTTTCCCCCCTAAGTTATGGCGTTTCATTAAATTATTAGAGAAAGTAGACGATTCGTTGAACCGTGCTCGAGTCTTAATCCTTTTCTGAATGAAATTTCCACCTCTCGCGCAAAGCGCGGAAGTTTTGACGTTTCATTAATTTATTAGAGAAAGAACACGATTCGTTATACCGTTTTCGACTCTTAATAAGCCCTAATTGTCTGAATTCAGTTTCCCCCTTTAGCGCGAAGCGCGGAAGCTTTGACGTTTCCTTAAAGACCGTCACCACTACTGGGCAAGAAAGGATTAGACCATACAGCGAGCCATCGAGGTCACTGTGACAGGTGGCTATCTCATTAACTCAGCTCTCATTTAACATAAGAAAAAGAGAATCATGGGGGACCAACAGGCACCGATTGGGAAAGTTTACTATAAAGAGGGAGCAAGTAGCTACAAGCAGGCGCGTACGCAGGGGGGGGGGTGTTTGGGGGGTTAAACCCCCCCCCCTTTGGTATTCTTATGTGTGTAAACCCCCCTAAAAAAATCCCAAAACCCCCCCCCCCCCCCCCTTTGGTTTTTTTTTTTTTTTTTTTTTTTAATTATTTAAAAAAATAAAAAATCAAAAAAAAATCACCCCCATGGCTGACCTAAGAAAGGTGACCTTACCCCCCCCCCCCAACGGAGCAAAATGTCAATTTTTGAAATTTTGAGACAAAAAAAAAAAAGTGTCCTCTTACCCTTACCCTCTTACCTCTTTAGCTGATATTATAGGAAAGTGAAACTTCGAGAAAATACAAGTATTGTAGTTGTAGTCACTCTCGAAGTCGTCACAGCGGATACGAAGTCACAGTTCGTAGGGAAAAAAACTTGTCAGCCGACCGACAATATACATCTCACCGACTTCAAACTTCTGCATTGATATAGTACACGAGGATCGAGCAAGAATACCGACACAGCTGACCCGACACAGCAACATATTTACCCATGTCTTTCTTGCTTCCTTGACGAGACGACTCCACCCACACCCCCCTTTCTTTTACTCCCTCTCCCCTTTCTCAGGCTCTTACCTCCTCCTCTCTCCTCTATTCACCCCCGTTTCATTTGTTTCCCTTTTCTCTCTTTTTTTTCCCCTTTTTTTTCTTTTCCTTTCTTTCCTCTTCTCCCTCTTTTTTCTTTTTCTCTTTCTTTCCTTTCTCTTTTCTTTCCTTTCTTTTCCTTTCTTTCTTTTCTTTTCCTTTTCTTTTTTCTTTTCTTTCCCTTTCCCTCTCTTTTTTCCCTCCCCCTTTTCTCTTCTTTCCCGACGGCAGCGCAATTTTACCGACAATATCCTGACAGGTGGAGGGGTGTCGCACCCCCACACCCCCCCCTTTGGCGACGCCCCTGGTTACCACTGCTGGCTTTCTCCCTTGCGATTAACTTTACATTTTCAACCCTTGCGAAAATGATGGCCAAATCCAATCCGAAGTCCTGCAACATGGAGCGCTACACAAGAAATGCTTTCCTACCTCATCAGACTATCGAATGCACGTTTAAGTAAAATTGAAAAGAAAGAAAGAAGGGAAGACTGGCTGTGAAGATGATTCAGTGATCCAATCTCTCGTATTTAGTTATTTAGTGTTGGTTTGATTGATGATATCACATAAATGTCATGCAATGAATATACTTAGTTGGAAAATGTCTTACAGCAATATCCAAATATCCTTGGTTTTATGCGTTTATCTCGCCAAAATTGTCAATTATTTAGAGTTTTTTTAAAGCTATAATACTATCATGTATTTCTGCAAAAAAATTGTAATTCATAAAATAATTATTGTAAGGAGCACTTTAACGGTTTATAATTTTGCAATATTTTCACACATTTTGAAACTTATACCTTTGATTAGAATTATATTCCCTTGAAAAAAATTTGTTCTAAATATTTCTAATTTTAAATTATCTATAGGTAAATTTCTGATATATGACTGATCTAAATGTAATTACTTCTCTCCATGGAATTATGTTTTTTGAATTACGACGTTTGTTTCCATTTTTGTTGCTGATTATTTAACCCACAATAATCGATGTACCCTGATTAATATTTATTGACTGTGGTGTTTGTACAAGTTTACTATTTGCTATATTGTGTTCTACGGTTGATGGTTTCTTGTAAAACTGAACCTGGCAGCCCGTAGGCTGAATTACATTCAGTTTACAAGATAAAAAACAACCCTTTGCACATTTATACGTGTATGTATGTGTTCTGTATTTTTGAATGTGTTTGCAAATTGTGAACAATTCAGCTTTTGTCTGCAAATCGCGATTTGTATGAATAAATCTGTTTTTGTTCCCGCAGCTTCGTGAAAGGAAGACTACTCATGCTTCTGTGTTAAACGCATACACGCGTTTCACTTTTCACACACACACGAACAGACATTACGGTCGACGGACAGTCCACAGGCTATCTTCCTTGCGAACGATCGGAAATTGTGTAGAGGCGCCAATTTAACGCACCGCCGCTGCCTCATCGTTGTCTACATGATAAGCTGGTAGATGATACTGCAAGGACGTTATTACCATTATGAGTCGTATCGAAGTGGGCAAAAACGGAATATAATCACTTGTTGATTGTTTGAGCTAGAACCTGGATGTGCAGAGAACATCAGCAGACAGTGCTGTCCATATCCAAGGGGCGAAGGGAGGCAGCATTTCCGTACGCATAGTATGATCATCGCTCTGGCAACCCAACAGATGTTTCCCCTCACACCTGCTAACAAATCTTCACGCCCATCGTTCTATCATCCCTGCTAGTCGCCATGGTTATGAATAGAACGAATGCCTTCTCTTCTTCGTCGAACTCTGGGCATATAAATAGATGGCGGGCATTCTTAAAACGTCGGAGAAGGATGAAAAGGGACAATTTTTCATATATTGCTCTTACCTGTGCCTTGATTGCATTACTTGTGATAATTCCTCTCTTTACTGGTCAAATCTTCTTTGACCAAGCTCGTTATGAAGAGGTTTTAAACGAACGGCCATTACGATCCGGTAAGTAATCATCATTTTCTATTCATCATTTCATTTGCTTTGTGCACTTCATTTGCTTTTGTGATCATTTTACATGATATGAAAAGTCAGGGGCAATGCCCGGATTATTTTGGACAAAAAATTATCAGAAGATTTTAGGGGTTTACTTTAAATCTACCTTACCAGTCGAATCAATTCCCATAACGTTGTTCGCGACATTGGCGTAGAATTCCTGGTGTAGAATGCTATAACCCCCCCCCCCCCCCCCAATTTTGTGTTTTCTTCTTCTTCTAAAAAGATTTTTTTCGATGGATCTAGTTTGATGTTGTAATTTGGTTTCTTTTTTGTATGATCGTTTTCTTTTCTTCTCTATCATTTCCATTGCGTCTTGAGCATATTAGTCATGCGGAGTTGGCGCACTATATTGACTATAATGCTCTATATTGTCATTGTCATCATTACCATTGGATCTCTTCTCTATAAAGTAACGTGATTACAGTACACTTACAATTAAGTCTGCCAATCTATTATAAATCGAATCAAACCTGATATATCCATTAACAGTTCACCAAACGTCCCCACGACATATCACGCATAATCATCACGGAGTGGTAACAATAATTAAAGATGGTCTTTAAAATAATCAAATGAAATCAGAAATGTGAGAGTATTGATGACATGCAATAAACTGAAGCTCGAAGATAACCTGAATAAAATCATGCAAACTGCATCAGAACATCTGGCATCTGGGTTTCAAAGTCAATCGATATGTTTACAATGATGATGAAGAATCCGTTTCAGTAATAATAACAGTTCACTTCAGAAGCCTACATGAATACAACCATGTCAGTCTGAATGGAAAATACGCCACGAATTAATCACACACGGTGTCAGCGCCATGCAGGTAGCAGTGGCGGGTTGCTGTTAGTTTTATTTCTTTCTTTCATTGTTGTTATTATCTTTATTAGGTGATCTGCCGCGTATAGCGTATACTATGAACATGACAGACAATGAAAGCGGACAAAATATACAGTTCCTCAGGTAGACAAAGGGACATCCCTTCACTGCTATTATGTAAAAATGTGTAGAACAGGTGCCACATGCATATTCACCTGTTCTACACATTTTTACATAATAGCAGTGAAGGGATGTTCCTTTGGAGGAACTGTATATTTTGTCCGCTTTCATTGTCTGTCATGTTCATGGTAGCAGAGCACCTATTGATTTCGTAAGAATGTTTCCACCCTTTCTTTCTGAACGGCTAATGTTCGCTTCATATATCTCATGAAAGACCTGGTTAATAATGACAATGCAGTGCCTTAAAAGGACGTCACATTGCCTTAAAAGGATATCACACGTATCAGTCTACTATGTCGACGTGCAAATCTAAAAGACCATATTGACTCTGTTATTAGATGATCGGCCGCGTAGTGTAACAAATCTACTATTGAATGTAGTGTTTCAACATTCTCTCTCTCTCTCTCTCTCTCTCTCACTATTATACAACTTTATTCCTCTTCTCTTTGATTTCGCAGACTTATAAACATATGACCATAAGTCCTTTTGTTAGGAGTAACGCTGAATAAAAATAAGTTGACTTAGAATAGTGATGAGACCAAAACGGTGCTACTAGGATTAAAGCAAAGGCTTAGATCATTAGATAACAGTATGCTGTCCATTGATTTAAATGGATGCCAATTGGAATGTATATATAAATATAAATGTTTGGGAGTTATAATTGATAACAGTCTTGACTTTAAAAAACATATCGAAAGTATTGAATTGTGAAAAAGAAATTAGGAACTATTCATCGATGTAAACATTATTTTGATAAAGCACAATTGAACAAACTGCACTGGGCTTTTGTAGTGCCCCATTTAATGTACTGCTGTACCGTTAACGGGTCGGGGAGATCTGAAGCAAATCATAGTAAACTGGAAAGATTACATAAGAGGGCAGCGTATATGATATCTCGTTTTTCCTGGGAAACCCCATCTGAACAAATTTTTGAAATACTATCCTGGCCGAAAAAAAGATCATCTGTTTTTTAGAGCATCTTGTTGTATGGTTCACATATGTTTACATATAGCTGCACCTGCAATTCTCGGTGATAAGTTTATTTATATCGAAGCAGTATCATCTCGAACAACAAGGAGCACAAATAAGATGTTAATTAGGATGCCACATGATTGTACGACTTTTTACCAGAAGACATTTCTAGTCACAGGTCCACCAAACTGGAATAAATTACCCGAACGCATTCGAATTATAGAAAATATGAAACCATTTCAACGAGAAATGGAAATTGGCTTAAGACATCCTCGTTGTAATATGATTATGGTATAATATAGCTCTTCTTTCTCTCCTCTTTGTATATATTTTATTATATCTTCCTCTTGTTTTCTCTTGTTTGTTTGCTGTTGTTGTTTATTTTGTTACTGTTTGCTTCAATTGGGATATATGGCATTTACATATTTGTATCATATACATATTACTCATTTCGTTATTCTCTATGTTCAAATCCTTTTATTTATAACCTGGTTTGCCCTTTTTTTGTGTGAAAGTCATATTTTGTAATTTTCTATATATATTTATGTTTTGATTTGTTGAAATGTATATTGTTTGTGTTTTGAAGGGCCCCAACGAAAACCAGTATTTATTTGCTGATTGGGCTTAGTAATACATAAATGAATTATAATTAAAAAAGGTCCTTCTACTCGTTATTCTTATCACCGACCTTGGTGTACTTGACTGGGTCGTAATATGCAGTTTAGCATGTTGGTATCATGGTGAGAATGCCTCACGGTTCTTACTCAACCCCATAATTAATAACAATAATTATAGGCATTTCTATAGCGCCGTCTATCTAGAAATTCTATTCCGAGGCGCATTAATTATTACCCCGGCTTTAGCCTAGCTGCCTTTACAGCGCTCTAGCATTACAAGGAATTAATTCCTGCCAGGTACCCATTTACCTCACCTGGGTCGAGTGTGGCAAATTAAGATTAATGCCTTACCAAGGGACATTAGTGCCGTATCGGGGGTCGAACCACGACCTTTGAATTACATGTCAATTGCTTAAGCCTTTCGACTACGACACTTTATCTCTCTTACAATTCGCATCTGCACATTTTCTCCTCACGATTCTCGACCGTCGATCTTTTCTTGCTGCACGGTACGATCCGGAATATTCATATAATAAATATTCAGAACTTGTACTTTATGAACGACGTGTTATTTTTTTTTATTAGTTCGCCTACTCCTGTCATTAATTTAATGGTAACAGAGCTGTACCGAACAATAGTTAGCACAATCATTTTTACTGTTTTTACATCCTCGATTACTAAATGAGCTTATACGAGTGTAGGACGTGACTTGTGGCGCTTGCGGTCAGTCGGAGTGGCGCGCGACTGTTGCAATCAATATATATATATTTTAGAATTCTCTCACGGAATACCCCACCTGATTTACATTGGTGCCTGTGTTATAGTGGTGAGGAATTAGTGGCTCTTTCAAAGTTTTAACGAGAGAAACGAAAGTGGGGTCGAGATACCCCACCTGATTTACATTGATCCAAGTGTTATAGTGGTGGGGTATAATTTTAACGAAAGCTTTTCGTAATGCAATGCCCATGATTCACCAAGTACATTTCGAAATAAATCATACTTTGCATATCATAATATGCCAACACATGCATGACATAACAACATAATCTGTTTTGATAAATAGATACATTCTCACACATGTCTGGAATTTCATAAATGCGCATTTGTTTTCTGAAGTATAATAATAGTAATAATTATGCCATCACTATCAGCCCGAGAATGTCAGACGATAGGGACTTTTAGATTTGCGTGGACTGACGTCCATTCAAGGCAGTGGATTAAAAGGATGTCGATCGTAGCAATCCACGTTGTCGTTGTGCAAATCTAAAAGTCCCTTATGCTACCCGTTGAACTACGGACTCCCTTTCAGTCAATTCACCCTGTTCATAAAGAGTGAACTCTGCTTTTTGAATTTCTGATATAGAGAGACCCACTTCCTATGTAATCACAAGTCGTGCATTGTTATTTTTTCTTCCGTTATGTTCGTTTGTACTCTCAAAGGGGTTCAAACAGTCAATAACGTTTTACAAATTCTAAAACGTAGGTCACAATCCCCCCTCGTAAACTGTTTCTCTTTGAAACCTGTATAAATTATTCTCTCTTTCTTTCTCTCTCTCTCTCCCTCTCTCTCCCTTACCCTCTTTCTCTCTCTTAGTTCAGTTCTTTATATTTTATCTTTGCACGGCACCAACTTCAGTCAATGGCTGTTCTTCTGCAGGTGTTCTCTAGGTCTCTCCTTCTGGCTCTCTATTGTCGTTCTTTCTAAATACTGTCTTTTTCTTAAAGATAGGTTTGTGTTATGGTAATGATAGAAAATAAATTCCCACAGAATCCAACAAGACTAAAACTGAATGTTCGAGATTACAAATGAATGACATGTGCCGAACGATTTTGGTAGAAAATATATAGGGGGTTAGAAATGAGCATAGAAAGATAAGGAAATCAAGGTTATTAGGCCCGACACCAGTTGTGGTTTTTATTGAAGGTGAATTCCAGTGTGGTTTTGCGAGGGTAATTTAATTTTTTTTCTCTCCATATTTTTCTCTCCACAGGGATTTTATTGATTTTCATTTGAAACAAATTAACAAATATATATTCAAGGTAAATTTACATGTTTAACATAAATAAAATTGGCTTCTCAAGATACAAATATTGTTGAACTGTTGAGTTAACAGAAAACTAAAAAATCTTCAATAATTCATTTTTTATATTCATGGAGAGAAAAAAAATACAGAAAAATATCATTTTATGTAAAAAAATTCCTGAATTGAAAACATTTTCTTATGAATTTATTATTTCTACAATTCGAATCTGGAATTTACTTTTCGTGTTTTGAAGTAATATATAATCGAAACTCTAATATTATAAAAATCGGGCAATTGTTTCTTTATTTTGCAATTATACACCATCTGTCACACCACAATCAGTATACAATTCATTGCATGATTATTTGAACCTCTTAAACCAAATAATTTATCTTGTAATGAAAATTTATTTCCGGTTCCAGTATAAATCCAGTGCTCCAACCAATTCCAAATATGTTTAACATGCGTACAATCACATAACAGATGTATAACTGTTTTAAATCTGTTTATTACATAATGTACATTCTTTTCTTGGGACCAAGTTCATTTTAAACAGTAGATTGTTCGTATATAATATGCGTTGCAAAACTTTAAACTGAAACCATCGTAAGCCCACATCAATGGTACAATTAAATCCAATAGAACAATATTAACTCTTATCATTCAGGTCGAAAATGCATTTTCACTTGAGAAAACTTTTACATACTCCTTTTCTTCTCTTTAATAAAATTGCATAGATATATAACACAAAAAAAATCACCATTTGTCTCTAAAATATCATTGACAAAACGAACTCGTTTTTTTATACAATTTTATACTATATATTGAGCGATTGCCTATTTTAATGTAATCATTATTCCATAAGGGTTGGCAAGAAATGTTATCATAATGCATGGACAAGAGCGTATTATAGGCCATGAACATTTCTTTCCCAAAAAAGGTTCTTTGTTTTACCTGCCAGTTCCCGAAAATAATTGTTTATCATATATAATTTTAAATCTTGCAGTTAAGGCAAGAAAGATTGCAAAAGACAGAGGATATTGCTATCTATTGAGCCACTTACCAATCTCGTAATCCAGGAAATTTTTAATGATTGGCAATGTGTGTATATATTTATCATTTTAACCCCTCCGTCTGAATAACTTTGTGACATCTGATTTCTACTTATTTTATCAGGTTTCTCCCTCATATAAATCTATAAAAGTGAGCATTTATATCTTTCAAAAGATTTTCACCAGGATTAGGGAGGGACAAAATAAGGTAGTTTAATGTGGATACCAACAATGATTTGACGACAGTGATTCTTCCAAGAACAGTTAAGTATCGCCTTAACCACGATGTCATTTGACATTTGATTTCTTTAAATTTTTCATTATAATTGTGAGTTACCAATTTGGGCAAATGGAATCGGAATTTCTAAACAAAAGACCTAGTATTTCGGCGCATAACAGAAAGATAATAGCTGACAGGGGAGGTTAATTTTATTTTACTGGTTCAAACAATCAATCTCCTGCAGGTGAATAATCCAGAATGAATTAAAGCAATGTTTTCTAGACATACGATGCCCATACCAGAGCTCAAGATAAACTTTAACCATGATTTACGGTTAGTATTAATAATATGACGTATTGTTAACTAAGCCATTAGAATATGATTAATAATAACCCACACCAGGTGGTATTATATGTATTGTCGGGGTAGAAACAAACATCCCTGACATTTATTTTGAAAGCAAAATCACCCTTCGAGTAGTCGATTTCAAGCTTAATGTTTGACAGAAACAAAGTGCTTCTATAAGCACAACGTTTGCACAAACTCTTTTAGTGAGTACACATTTCACACGTGTTTCTTGTTGATATATCCCTGTATGTATAGAGTTTTCAAATCGGTTTCCAAAATTAATGAGATAAGTATTGAATAGTACACCGATGTCTGATATACACTCTCATTCTCAGCATTATCTTATATATATATATATATCTCTCTCTATCTCTCGCTTTGTCTCTCGTTCTCTCTCCCTCTCTCCCTTTCTCTCTTTCTCTCCCTCTCTCCCTTTCTCTCTTTCTCTCCCTCTCTGTCTCTATCTCACACTTTTCCTCGGTCTCCCGTACTGTCTGCACTATTATCCTCACTACCTCTCTTCTATATTTCCCTCCAGCCCTATGATGATTGTGGAATAGAATGTTAAGCGAATTTTATGAATTGTATTAATTTGTATATATATATATGTGTACACTGATTTTTTAATTCATTCACTGCGTGATATGTCTTAATACCTTGTATGTTTGTATAAATATTTATGTTTTTACAATGTACAAAGTTATGCAATTCAACCATCTGGCTGCAAATGAATTTTTAATAAAACCATTACCATTACCATTACCATCCGAGAATAACAGCGCTGGAGACCCTATCGTTTTTTGTTCTACAAATGCTGTTTTATTTAGAAATAAATTATAGAATCACATGATTTCAAATAAATATTATAGCCTCATACAGTTTGTGCATGTGTAGAGCAAGTAATATATTAAAGGGAAATAAATAAAAATAATCTAAAGAAGAAACGCTTAGAACACCTTTTTTGTAATTGACTGATGTTATACCCTTAGCAGCTTCTAAAAAACAAGCCAAGCTATCAATTTTTACTCATTGATACCTTATTTTTCTCCAACCTTACGATAATACAAGCGATGGTTTGCAAATGTGTTGATTTATTTTACGTAGGCCTATTAATGTTATATTCACTCATATTTTATGAGACTTGTATTTTCCTTTTCCTGTTTGGAATGAAAACATACATTAAGACTGTACCACATAAATATTAATGATCTTCATTCTCCTCTCTTTCTACCTAAAATTTTATACCTTGTCCTTCTCTATTCCTCTCTTCCAATCTTTCGTATATCTCTGATCAACTTTCCTTTTTTTTCTTCTTCTCTCTTCTCTTTCTAGTTCCATCTCTCTCTCTCTCTCTCTCTCTCTTTCTCTCCCTCTCTCTCATTTCCCTCTTACCTTTAATGACACAGAATATTTTTAATATGTTTAGATTTGTATGTAATATTTGAGAATATTATGTATTATGCATGATTTGTGGTTGTACGTTTTAGCCATTCATATTACGATCGTTAATTGTGCTGTACATTGACCTTGCAAATTGGGCAATTTCAGCGTTCCAGCAGCATGTTCTGTTATTACACTAAACCGAATCAATGTAATTCAATTACGTAAGTACTGTAAGCATGCATGATCAAGATAACGCATATAAAGGGGTGCCTGTTTTTAGATTGAACACTAATACCGACAATGGTGTGCAATATTTCGGAGCACTTGACCCGCTTTTGATTAATCTATTTCACCGACTGCAAATAGTCTACAATGAAAGGTTCAAGGTCTAATTTATGTTTGGTTTGAATATTAGGCTGTAACTTGAATGAATAACGACGAATGAATGGATGGATGAATGAATGAAAGATTTCATGACACCCACTTTTTAACAATGCAAGCCGGTTTATATTCACTGAAAGATTTCTGAGTAGTGCTTTTGAGATAACAAAAGAGTTTGAACTAGACCAGACGATATACGTTTCTCTCAAACAACACAAGGTTACTGATTATCCAATTCACCTGCTATGTATAATTTGCTATGGATGGAATCCACTTGGCATACATTTCTTGTTGCTATGTCTGGTAAGCCTCTGGCGACTTTCGAGTTAAAGGAAACACCACCCCGAGAAATACTTTTAGTTATTCTGAGATTCTCTGTCTCTCTCACACACACAAACCGCCAAAACAATTTCCACCGTAATGTTGCGTGTTTTACTGATAATTTGTACTAGATTAATTCTCTTCTTCGCACCCTCTGTTAATTGATGAATATGTGTCTCTTTTAAATGTTGATTTGTTAGTTTTTATATGCTCTTCAATCCACGCCTAAGACATTTTCTTTCGTTATAATGTATTGAATGTAGACATTGTACTGTTAAAACTTCCTAATTCGCTCTCTCTCATTACTTCATCTCTCTCTCTCTCTCTCTCTCTCTCACTCACTCTTTCATCGCACTCCCCTCACTATGAATATGACGGACAAAGAAAGAGGACAAAATATACAGTTCCTCAGGTAGATAAAGGACATCCCTTCACTCAGGGCTCAAATTAAATTTTTGTCCACAGGGGCTCTTCCAAAAAAAAATAGCCCCCGTGAACCTTCTCACGGGGGCTCTTTTAGTGCTGACGAGGGCTCTTATTTTAATACAAATTTCCATTGGATGAAACTCCTAAATTCCTTGGTATTTTATCATTATCATTTATTTAAGTCGGCATTCTCCCTCTTAAAAATTTACTTGTTACATAGCTGTATACTTTTATCCCCGTGATCAGTGGCGGATCCAGGGGGGGGGGGGCGCCCCACCCCCCCCTGGGAAAAAAGAAGTGTGCCTTTCCCACTTGTATCACAGAGAAACAACAGTTTAAGTTAAGTCTAACGTTAACGTTAATTTGTTATTAAAATGTAGAGTACAGCCCTTGGCCTTAGGCCTAATTAAGGTCGTAACTGTTACTGTTTGAAAATCTAAAGTAAAATTAGACGGTTTTCATGGTTAGACCAAGTAATTGAGAAAAAAAAGTTTACCCGTCACTGAGACCAGGTCAATCAATCTTCTAGATCCATTATTAGGGTCTAACGTTAGTAGATATAAGGTAGATGCAGGCGCGGATCCAGCGGGGGTAAGCGGGCCTTGCCCCCCCCCCCCCCCCCCCACCCCTTTCCGCGAGAGAGAGAGAGAGAGAGAGAGAGAGAGAAGGAGAAGAGGGAAAGGAAAAGAGGAGAGAAAGGGAAAGAAAGAAGAGGAAGAAGAAAAGAAAAGGGGGAAGTAGGAGATCGGGGGGGGGGAAGGGCCTTGCCTCCCAGGTGGTTGCCTCCCCCCCCCCCCCCAATAAAACAAAATAAGAGAGAAGGAAGGAAGGAAATGGAAAGAAAAAAGGGAAAAGAGGAGATAAAGGGAAGGAAAATTGAGGAAGAAGTAAAGAAAAGAAGAGAGATATCATGCAGTTGCAATTTTCCCGCCAACAAGTTGCGGATGGGGGTGGGGCAAAAGGCCTTTGCCTCCCCCCGCCCCCGCTAAAAAAAAAGAGAGAGAGAAGGAAGGAAAAGGAAAAAAGGAGAGCTCAAAGGGACCAAAAAAGAGGAAGAAGGAAAAAAAAAGGGTGAAAAGAATTTCGATGCGGTGTTCGAGTAGAATTCTGTGAGATGATGATATACTTTCTCGTAGCTTGATGTGACGAAGTGTCTCTATCCAGATATCTGTTGATAGTATTATGAAATATAGAAGCCTGATATGACCTTCTGCTCGTAACCGACACGTCACCGCATAAAAAATAAATTGCAAATAGTGCTCAACAACATGATGGTGGATGAAACTTGCTAATATTCGAAGATATATGACCCTCAGACCATATTGTTTCATTATTTTTTATTCAATCAATCAACGTCAAAGAATTGATTCATCATCGCTCTTCAATTTATTATTTCACCTTTTAATGTACTTTCATTCTTATGCATCACGAAAGAACACTGAATTGGATTCTTCAATGTTTGTTTTGATTAATTTCCTCCCCTTTCCTTCTCCCTGTTTAATACTGATAACATTTTCAATTTTTCTTAATCAAGGCAAAATATTATTTTCATATTTTCTTTATGCAAGACAGGGAGAGAGAGAGAGAGAGAGAGAGAGAGAGAATATGTTAAGTGAGAATTATCGAGTACAACTATGAATTGCATCCTTTTCAATATTATTCAATTCGCTGAAAATCTTTATTTTATAATTCCACGGGGGCGATTTTTAATTTTGCAATCGCCCCCGTGGACAACCTGATGGGGGCGATTATGGAGCTCACGGGGGCGAATTGCCCATCGCCCCCGTGTATTTTGAGCGCTGCCTTCACTGCTATTATGTAAACATAATGTAGAACGGTGAATATGCATGTGACACCTGTTCTACACATTTTTACATAATAGCAGTGAAGGGATGGTCATTCGTCTACCCGAGGAACTGTATATTTCGTCCTCTTTCTTTGTCCATCATGTTCGTAGTGCCTATCCCTCCCTCTTTCTCTCTCTCTCTCTCTGATCGCCAGTGTCTCTCTCTCTGTCCCCTCACTCCCTCTTCCCTCTTTTTCTTCATTTTCCTTTCTCCCTTACACTCAAACCGCCAAATATCGAATGTAATATTTTGTTTACTGTCATGTTTGACTGATCATTGTTGTACCCGATATATTCTCCAATGTTCGCCCTCTTTTCATTTTAAAAGAGTTGAATATGTGTCTCCTTTCAATTTGGATTGATAGTTTAAATATGCCCTTCAATCTATGTCAACATGTCAGTTACTTTCTGTCGTTATAATAGGGACTTTTAGATTGAGTGGACGAGAACGGCGTGAACATCCACTGATCCAAGCCGTTTTTCAATTCTTGATATCAATATATGATTTTTGTTGTTGTAATGCAATGGTAATTCTTGATATCATGAAATGATTTTCTGTTGTAAAGCAATGGTAGTTCTTGATATCAAGAATTGAATTCTTGTTATCAAGAAATAGGAATGAATGTTAAAACGGTTTGCCGTAGACACGCATGATCAGTGGACGTTCACGCCGTTCTCGTCCACTCAATCTAAAAGTCCCTTATATATTGAATATAGATCTTTTTGAAACTTTCTTTCTCTCTGTCATTTTGTCATCGCACTTTCTCTCTCTCACTATCTCTTCTTGTCTCTCTCCATCTCTCTCTTTTCACTCATTCAGTGTTATTTAACAGCGTCCCTAGGATAATTCATCTTATAATTTCGATTTGATTTTTTCTTTTGCATTTTTACAAATGTATAACAAACAAATATTGCAAATTTACACATGACAAAAGAATATATGTAGAATAAAGTAAGGCTGGCTGTAACTAATCGAAAACATCAAACAGGAGGGTTGACAAAGTAAGCAAAGCTTGATAGTATGACTACCCTCAAAGGATGCATAATAATACAAATATGGAGTAACAAAATATTGGTAAAGGGGAAAAAGACAGAAAAAAGAAGAAGAAAAAAGAAAGAGGGGATGCACATCAATATTCACAGACTTATGTGGTAGTTGGATGTCAAAAAAGAAAATGCAAATTTGAATAGTGAGTGGCCAACTTGGGATATAATAGAATGAGAAGACTCGCGAGATTCGGACAATATGAATGTGAATGTAAGATCAGCCAGCTGGTTTTAAACCTGGGCCTGTGAGTCGGAGCCTTGAAATGTTTGTATAGAAGACAGTGTTTATTCAGTATCCCAAGTAGGCCACTCTTTATTCATACGTTTATTCATACGTTTATTCATACCAGGTCATGGAAGGTTATAATTAATGTTTCAATGAATGGAAGCAAAAAAAAAGTACAGAGTACTGAAAATTATTGAGTTTTGTAACGACGGGTAAACGAGGAGAACTTATTTTGTTGGTGGATTTAAAGTGACTCGGTAACATTGTTGAAGGTTGATGAAAAAAATTGCTTAATTTTTGTATAAAATGTTACTTACTATATTCCTTCTACTATACTAACCCTCTGACATGCAAAAAAATCCTAAACAAATTCTCAAACCACAAAGATATCTATGGTTTTCTTTGAAGGCGTCGATGTGAGGCACCCTCTAACAGTGATTAACAGTAAATTCTCCCAACCATTTTTTAATTTTCCCAACCGTTTTTCCATGAGAAAAAAACTTAAAACAGGCTATAAAAATCTGTCAACACTTAAATGTCTGGAATGGAATGTAGAGCCATTTTATTGCTTTGTGACGATTTACATTCACCTAAAATGTAATTTAATTGTCCTTGTCTTGATGCTGAACAGGCTTTGACAAGTAGCAGAATAGAAGTAGAATAATATAGTTGGGAGAATTAAGGAATCGATCAGATCAGTTTTTCCCAATTTGTACCATGAATAACGATCCGTTTTCACTCAAATTTTCAAATTATCTTTAATTGTACATCTAGCATTGAAGTCACTACCTTAGCACCACTATCTCTCATCTGAACAATGTTACAAAGTCCCTTTAAAGATAATGAGCAATAAGAAACCTTTTCACCGCTCTTTTAAAGGATAGCATTATATTCATCGTTTTTATTTCAGGGGGTAGTGCATTCGAGGTATCAGGGCCAGAATGTCTAATTGAGTTTTGAGCTAAGGCTGTTTTGGCGTTAAATAGGTGATAGTCATTGGAATGCCTGGTTGGGTAGGAATGAAAATTAAAATTATTTTGGAATAAAATGACTAGTGATAGGAGAAGAATGCCGGATTTGAGCCAAAACATGAAAAGAGATTTTTGCATGTAGTGTATATCACTTATTTTTAGAGTTTTTAATGTGGCAAATAAAGGGTCAGTGTGGTCGCGATAACCTGCATCGGTACAAACTCGAATTGCTTTTTTCTGTAACATAAATATACGATTAGTATTGCACTTATGAGTAGCCCATATGATATTACAATAAGAAATACATGGTAAAACCAGTGTATTATATAGCATACTAAGCACATGTGTTGGCAACAAATATTTTAGCTTAAATAGTATACCAATATTGCGAGAAATAGGGGTAGAGATATAGTTCACATGATCATTCCAGTTACATTTTACATTCATATATACATTTAGGAACATTATTGGAACATTATCGACAAGTAGCTCAAAATTATAAATATTGTGATTTCTTGAGTTTCTAAAATGAATAAAATTGGTCTTCTTTAGGTTCAATGATAATTTGTTGCTTTTGAACCATTTCGATAACTTAGGTTCATAACTAGTTCATGGTTGAGATCAGGAAATTTAAATCAGTATGTGAATACAATACATTTGTATCATCGGCAAACAATATATACTGTAGAATTGGTGAAACATTAGAAATATCATTGACATATATAAAAAACAATAGTGGCCCAAGTATGGAGCCTTGCGGAACTCCACATATAATAGATGATACGTTAGAAGAAACTGAATTGAATAAAGTATATTGTTTTCTTGATGACAAGCAATTTTCGAACCAATCAAGTGCTTTACCTCGTACACCGTAATGCTTTAATTTATACAATAATATAGTATGATCAAGAGTATCAAATGCATTGCTGAGATCCATGAATATGCCTATGACATGTTTATGATCAGCCAAGGCATTTGGTACTCTATCAAATAGTTGGAGTAGTGCTAAATCAGTTGAATGGAACTTCCTGAAACCAAACTGATCTGGGTTCAGCGAGTCGTTTTGAGTTAAAAATTTATATAATCTGTTGTAAACCATTCTTTCAAGGATTTTAGACAAACTTGGTAATATGGATATTGGTCGATAGTTCAACATAGAAGAGGGGTCATCTTTTTTATAGATTGGTATGACTTTAGCCGTCTTAAAAGAGGCTGGAACAACACCAGAAGACAGCGAAAGATTAAAAATATGAACTTGAGGTGATAAGATACTTATGGATGTGAGAATTCCCTTCGTAACCCATGGGTTAATAGGTTGTTTATATCTACCTCTATTATTAAGCTTTGAGAGACATGTATTAAAGTACGATTCAAATTTTGTCCAATATAAGCAATATGCATCATCTGTATTATTGCACAATAAAACATCTTCCCAATTTGCGGATTCTAAGTTTTCGATTAGTTGAGATATATTCCGCTCAGTAAATCTTCGGACTTAAACTTCTTTGAGGCTGTTCACACCAGCAGAGATAGCACGCGCTAGACCGCGCTATCTCTGCGGTTTGGGAGGTACAACGTCGTTTCGGTCCGCCCAACAGCGAGCCACGGCGAGCCAAAAACGGCGTGCCACTGGAGCACCTCTGAGGCTGTTCACACCGCAATGAGATAGCGCGGTCTATCGTAGCACCCCCTTTTTTCTAGGGCGCGCTAGACCGCGCTCTCTCTCGTGGACCACCTCCAATAGGTGCTCCAGTGGTCCAGATAGCGCGGTCTAGCGCGCGCTATCTCTGCCGGTGAACCGGCAGAGATAGCGCGCGCTAGACCGCGCTATCCCTGCGGTTTGGAAGGTACAACGTCGTTTCGGTCCGCCCAACAGCGAGCCACGGCGAGCCAAAACGGCGTGCCACTGGAGCACCTCTTGGGGGTGGTCCACGAGAGATAGCGCGGTCTTGCGCGCGCTAGAAAAAAGGGGGTGCTACGATAGACCGCGCTATCTCATTGCGGTGTGAACAGCCTCTTGGGGGTGGTCCACGAGAGATAGCGCGGTCTAGCGCGCGCTAGAAAAAAGGGGTGCTACGACAGACCGCGCTATCTCATGGCGCTGTGAACAGCCTCTTTGTTCGTTTTTGGAGGTTTAAGTATTTTTTTCAAGTATTAGGAATAGTGGTAGATATCAGAGTATATTAAACCTGACCTAAGTAATCCGATATCTATATTAATAAGGATATTTATATAATATTGACTGGCCTTGAGGGGTATATCAGAAATATTGACCAAGCTCAGATCATATTGCCCCGAGTCGAAAGACGAGGGCAATATGGTCTTAGCGCGGTCAATATTTCTGATATCCCCCCGAAAGTAAAGCCAGTCAATATTTTTTTATTGTTATCCAAATCAGACATCTAGAGCAAATACAGACATCCACCATGACAATCTCAAGAACTGAACAAACTTTGTCAAACCAGCACTGTGCATCCAGTGCTTGACACAATTTTCGATACAGTGCAAACTGTGTGCATTTGGTGTAATTATTACGTCACAATAGAGTGCGCGCAAAGTGCGCAGGTTCTCGTACGCATAATAGATGCGCAATGAAAATGACAAAATACGGCGCAGTCAATACAAGATGCCCGGCCGGCCGGATGCGAGACCGTGGAAAATACCAAGGTATATTTTCACTCGTCTCTCTACACGCAAAGTCAATACGCGCAGGGAGACCAAGGAAAATACAAAGAATATACCCCTCCGGTCCCAATGCTAGTGAAAACTAGGGCAATACGGTTTTGTAAATGACCAGCTCAGATGTCTGATACGGGTAATAATGTCTATTTAGGATGATGAGCGGGTATCCATTAAACATTATAACTTTATTTTCATCATTATGGTTATAAAGTATCAATGTCAGACAGGGATAGGTCTATATTTATTGTTTGGAGGTCGGTAAATTACACATATAATATGTACTGACTTGAACTATGTTATGCTTTCAAATTGTTATGATTAATGTATAATTTTGTAAACTCAAATGTGATTTTATTGCTATTTTATTGTGAATCTGTATGCAATTCAGCTTTTGGGCTTCTATGTATCGTTTTTGATAAATCATCTTCAATTCAATTCAATAATATTTTATTATTATTATCATTTAATGATATCATTTTTGGCATAATTATCATAAATATTACCTATACTTTACCATAATTATCATTATCATAATACAGTGATACCATTTTTACTTTTCTTTCCGACTTCTCTTTCTTTTCTTTTTATGAAAAAGAAGGTGAGGATTTCGACGGAAGTTCAGTCCATATCCATGACGGCCACCACCACGGAGAGGGGCAAATCAATTGCACAGAGAGGAGCATCTTTAGCTTCCCTCTTCATCTCTTTACTCGCGATCAACGACGACATGGTGCCGTCGTCATTCACGTCTTCGTCATAACTTACATGTTCGCCTCTCTGGGCATCGTTTGCGAAGAATATTTCATGCCTGCCTTAGAAGTCATCTGCGATGGTCTGTGTTTATATATTCTCTTTCTCTTGTTTGTTTATTTGTTTCATTGATTACTTGTTTGCTTTATTTTCGTAATCGGTACACAATGTGATTTGCGATATGGATAAGGCGGGTATCCCATTTTAGGATATCATGAAAACATCGCCCTCATTTCAGAAGTATCATCAAGGAAGTGAATTGCTAATTTAAGATGAAGCAACAAACAGCTTTTCTTCCATTAGTTCTTAAAGTGACTCGGTAACATTGTTGAAGGTTGATTAAAAAGTTGCGTAATTTTTGTATGAAATGTTACTTATTATCTTCCTTCTACTGTACTAACCCTCTAACATGCGAAAAATCCTCAAACCACAAAGATAGTAATGGTTTTCTAAGAAGGCGTCATCGTGCAACACCCTCTAACAGTGATTACCAGTTAATTCTCCCAACCATTTTTGAATTTTCCGAACCGTTTTTCCATGAAAATAAGACAAAAGACAGGCTTTTAAAAATCTGTCAACACTTAAATGTCTGGAATGGTATATAGAGCCAATTCATTACTCTGTGACGACTTATACCGTATTCACCTAAAATGTAATTAATTTTTTATAATATAGTTAGGAGAATTAAGGTATAGATCTGATCAATTTTCCCAATTGTTATCGTTAATAATGGTCTGTTTTGGCTCAAACTTTCAGATTATCTTTGATTGTACATCTAGCATTAAAGTCACTACCTTAGCACCATTTTCTCTCATCTTTACACTGTTACCAAGTCCCTTTAACGTGCGTATAAAAGTTACATAACATGTATAAAAACTACAAATAATACAATAAGTATTTTGAAATGGAAAAATACACTTTGGGTATTTTAATGAATAATATTGTATGAAACAATTATATCAAAATGATTAGATCAAATACTGAAACTTAATTTAAACCCTGTCGAGGCAATGTTTGTAGTACACGTGACACCATTTTCGACAACGTTGTTACCCGTTTTGAGTTTTGACTGTTGATAAGACGCGTTTTATACACTTATCAAATCACTATTGAAACATGAGAATGTTAAATCGTTCTGTCATTATGGGGCTATTTCATACCAAATAAAGTAATACTTCGTTTAACTTTAGTCACATTTTACCAGAAATGGCGAAGACATTTTTCAGTTGGGCTATATATCTGTTTACCCAACAATTAGGGTAGTGAAGGTAGTGCTGGAACTGCCTAAAAGTTATTCTGGATTGTGGATGTAAAATGGAGTAAATTCTAACGGTTGTGCATTATAAATGTTCTAAATCATCAGAGTAATGATAAACAGACTAATTTTTTTCTTCAAAGTTGTAAACTGTATTTCTTCTTCTAAACATCTAGTATGAGAGCATTTACAACCTAATCACATTCCTGAAACATCTCTATTGTGACATTCTTACACTTGGGTATATGGAACATAAAAAGCGAGAAGAAGAAAGCACACATATTATTTCCACCCTTTCTAGAACTCAGAATTTCATTGAAAAGTTTCGACAGAGTCCAGCATCCAAATCAAACCAGCATAAGCACTGATGATTATTTTGGTACTTTCTCAAGTACATCTAACGGATACATATAAGACGAAACCCACTTCATATCTAATTTCATCGATAAGCTGGTATTGGTTTAATAACAATTTGAACGACAAGGTCTTGCTAGTCTGTAGGCAAAAACCCTTGTCCATAAATCTCGTAAATGATGGTCTGAAAGTATGAGACTAAGATGATTTAAGTCCATATGCCCTGTATTGCAGTTGCTCCTCGCTGGTGTGGTTGAAGCACCTGAGGAGCAACAGCTCCCGACACAGTCAGATCCGAATTATCTGAATTATGCTTTACAGTCAAAATATGACTTGATGACTTGATTTCGGGGGGATTCTTTTTACCCGCTGAGTTTACATTTACATCTGTATTCTTTCTGGTATATCATGTTTACTATTCACCATGTAATGATGTTTTCATGTATATGTATGTCTTTATATGCATTTTTATGTTATGCAGGGCCCCCAAGTATAACAGTATTTTAACTACTGATGGGGTTACCCTGTTGAAATAAAACGAAATAAATAATTTAAAACAAAAATAGAGCCTGTGCACGCGGACTAAGAGCAGGTGGGAAATACCAATCAGATTCGAGTAACTTTGTTCTTTTAGGGAGCGTAGTGCAGGAGCTGAACTGAAAATGCTGACAATATTTTCAGTTCAGTGAGTGCAGGCTTGGTGTAGTGTTTCAATGAAGTGTTTTGCTACCCTCTGTCGCCAATGACGAGGTCAATGATATCTACTTGATGTCTATCAAATCATCGAAGCGTTGTTGAATTTGCTTTCAAGTAGAGGGAAAGCATCATATTTTACCAGCAATTTTAATTAATGGCCTAATACCCAAGTCACATCGAGACATTGACTTCAAATTGATCGTTTGTTGGCCATTGGATTTGGATATTTGTTTGTGTTGGATCTGTTGTCGGCCTAGTATCGGTCTCGTTGTTGTGTGACAAGGACACATTATAAACAGACAAATCACACGCGATTTCCACTGTATTCTTCCGCAACAAAAAAAAGTTGCCATGGCGGGGATGTGGGAACAAAAAATTAAAGTCGTAAAATTAATTGCTGCAACTATTGTGCTTATTATCCAAACTGCTTATTATCCAAAATCCATTTGCATGGCTTTCTTCCGTAAGAAAGATTAAGTGTCATAGCGTGGGAATAAAAATAAAGCAATACAACAATTAAAGTAACTACTCTGCTATCATGGCTTTACATCAAGCTGTAAGCGTAACATTATTAGCGATCTGTATAGTATTCTTACATTAAAAAACACCATGGTTGGGTTGGGGAGAGGGAGTTGTGAAAACAATTAGCACTGCAGCTATTGTCCAAACATTGCTAAATTGGCTATGCATGAAGTTGTTTACGGTTACACATGCCAAAACACACATAATTGAGCTTGCATTCATCTTGGACCAATCGCCAATGCGTAGGGAAAAATAAATCAACGAAAATAATGACTGTATTGTCGCACTTATTACATACTTTAAAAAAGAATTCGTATATTTTCTTGCTTAATACTCAATATGGAAGGGGAATCTGTTCTCAATTAGAATTTGATTTTTTTAAATATATTTCCTTTAAAGGTAATACAAAGTGTTGGTATAGGGTCGTGAATTTGGTTCAAATGAACATATTGGAACTTTGGAAGCATATGCGATCCTCCAATATTCACTGATCTTTGTCGCGGTCGAAATCGACTCTAAAGTTATGAAATTGTAAATAATAAACACTTTATGTTGTATAGCTCCCTCTCACGGTCAAGATATTAATTAAGCTATAAAACAATGTTTCTTGACTAAAATCGACCGATTAGCTATTCCCGTTCGGAAATTATATACCACAACTACATATTCTGAGATTTTCATGGTCGCAGCTACCATTGTACGGCCGTAGGAGCTATTTGAAATTTATCAAAATTTACCGGGAGCACCGGTAAATCTTTATATTCAATATTTCTCGAAAGCAGAAGTGTTTTAGGGGCTAACAATTCTAGTGTTTTTAATACATCCACAGGGGCATCAAAATATAGTAAAATTGTAAAGAATCATTATCCACCCATTTATCAAAATTTCCCAAAACTTTGTAATACCTTTAAAGTAGATATTCGTTGATTTTAAAAACTAACTTTACTTTCATTACTGCAAAGTTTAAACTTTGATTCGACAAGGTTATCAAAATTCAATGCTCGAAAACATTCGAAGTAATGATTATTATAAATTACAAAACGCTTAAATACAGCCCCGGCATAGCACCTGAAGAGCTCTCCGAACGCTGCTGAGATGTGTGAGATCACAGTATGGACATGACTTGCACAAGCATACGGATGCCCCATGACATATCACACATTTCCAGTGCCTGTATTTTCATCTTCTCTTGAATTCTTTCTATTAATTCACTACCGTCAGGCTAAATGTATTATATTGCCTCACTCTAAACCCCGCGCATGGTTTTATTTTGATGACAAATGCAGCGATACAAAAATAAAGGAATCTGTCGCTTGTAAAGAAAATAAGACGCCATTGTATATTCAGCTGCACACTCCGGGGTATGTTCGGCGTTTTAAGAGGGAACAATGCCGTCCTTAATATCATTCCGGGGTTTTTTCAATTTGAAAGTCTGGTTTCTTTGATTGTTAATTAACCCCTATCCTGTGTATTTACAAGCAAAATTTTTTAGTTATCAGAATCGGGTCATATCCCCTTTTGAATGGTTTGAAATGCCATTACATTTATATACCCTAAACTCATTGGCCCGAATTCACAAAGAAGGTTTGTCGACAAACCTTGGTTTTCGTACGTCATATGACGCGTTTTACGCGTTTTTTTTACAAACCTGGTTTGTAAAGAACAAAAGGAGGTTTGGCGAAACAAAAGGAGGTTTGAGCTCAAACCTTGGTCTGAGTTCAAACCTTGCTTTGTGAATTCGGGCCATTATAATTTGACAAATAATAGCTTTGCAATTATGTTCATTCTCTATGGGATGTCGTCTGCTTGGGCAGTGTTGGTCCATATAGTGACGTCATTAAAACATCGTTATTTTTCCGGCGAATCTCTCGTATATCCCAGCTGCTATGGAGGTGGTTGTATTTGTATTTATATAAATCACCCGATATGTAGTTGACCTATAACTTGTACGATGGCCATCTGTTAGCTTACGAGTTTCTAGTGATACATTAGTTGACATATTTGTGATTTTCTTTGAATTTCACCTTTAACGTTAGGGAAGTGCACGTGGTTTGTTTTCATGTGTGTGTGTGTGCACGCGCGTGAGCTTGTGCGTGCGTGTGAATGTGTGTGTGTGTGGGTGTGTACGTTTGTCCGTGTGCGCGCGCGTGGTGTGTGTGAATAAGCTCAAAGAAAAAGTTGCAAGGGAAGGAAAAGAGGGAGTGACCAATATTAGAATAGTTTATAAACAGGCTCAGAATGACAAAATATAATTTCTTCGATGTTTTCGCAAACTTTTCGAATGTTGATCACCACCCTCCACTCCTTTTCGCTCTTTCAATTATGTATTTTTATGAAGAAATAATATTCACTGGCAGATCTTTTTCCGTGATATCATTTCTCTTCTCTTGAGTGTAGAGAAGATAAGTTTTTCAACAACTTATTTTGTTGTTAATTTCCCTTTCTCCCTTTAGTGCTGAATTTATCTGAAGATGTAGCTGGTGCAACTTTCATGGCCATTGGAGGATCTGCACCTGAATTATTCTCAAGCCTTATTGGTAAGAACTTGTAGCCACATTCTTAAATGGTGAAAATATATCTATAGTTCACATTTATTTGCATCGCGTACTACGTAGCAATTGGTCCCTTGGCGGTAATGTAAATTCGTAAGAAGCGTTATCACTTGAGGGACACGAGTACCAAACAAGGCACCACTGTTACAGTTATTGTTATAACAATATGAATAATAATAAGGATAATACTGATAATAATAATAATGATATCAATAATAATTATTATTATAATTATAATGTTGATAATCATGAGTAATATGTTGATAATTATAATAATCAAAAAATATAATAATGATATTGATAATAAGATTTACCGTTAAAATATTTAAATAATACTTACTGTTGTTGTTGTTTTATAGCATGACATATTTCTAACATTTGTTTCCTTTTATAGCTGTGTTCGTTACCCATGACGACATTGGAGTTGGAACCATAGTGGGATCAGCAGTTTTTAATATCCTCTTTGTCATTGGTCTATGTGGATTATTGGCTGGTCAGGTATGTGGTTCAATTAAAACAATTAAGTAAATACCCGTTACGCAAGAGGCGTGTGTAGTTGTGTGTGGGTGCATGTGCGTGAGTGTGTGTTTGTGTGCGTTATTTATGTGTGTGTTTGAGCGTGTGTGTATTTGATTTGGGTTTTTGCGGAGGGGCATCAATCAAATATGATTATTTACGTCTGGGGCTGGCCTTTAACGTTACCATCCGAGAGACGAGACTCAGTTTCGAACCTTGGTGTCAAGACTACTCCAGTCACTGACGGAGTCCTGCGTCAGTGAAATGACGCTCCTTGTACAACGTGCCTTAGTTTTTTTGTTTTCATGGAGACCCTTCTTACCCCTCGATCTATTCAATTCAAAGAAATGGTGCTCCATCTATGCTACCCTCACCCCCCTAGTTGGTGCTACGCTTATTCTAATATTACTTTGAATGTTGAGGTCGTTTATGGGACTTGTTTCGTGATTTGTGAAGAAGTCACTGGCGTACTGTAGGTCCATCTATGGGGGGGGGGGGGGGGGTGTACAGCATCATAAGGGGACAAATATTAGTTCATGAGGGAAATATTAACACGATCACAAAGACTATCCACAGCCTTGAGCATCACCAAATGCAATGCCCGAAAATATGACAGTTACACATTACGTTAAATACGAGCAAGCTTTTTATGGGTAATACTATAACGTATTGAAATCGCCCCCAACTGTATTTCTTGAAAGTGTTTGCGATCGCGAGTCGAATGTAATGATATGCTTGTTTTCATTCACACTTTAGGTTATTAACTTAACCTGCTGGCCTCTCATTCGTGATTGTTCATGCTACATAGTATCTATCATTGCCCTCTTTCTCGCTGTGAAGGACGGAGAGGTGTCATGGTGAGTTTTTAAATTCATATAAGAGAGTTTTAAATGAAGGTTGAGTTTTGGTTAGCTTTCGCAATTTTTTTTAAATATCAGTTTTGAGAAAGTACCTTCAAAGACGTGCCACCTGAAAAGGATTGATTTTTCCAAAGTCCTCATTAATTCAAAATATGGCGAGAAACAGCTGAAATGTTTAAACCAAACGTTCGTATGTAGTCCCATAACACATTATTGATTATGTTATATATATAATGTAAAAATGACTTTGTAAATATAGTTATTTCTTTGTACATTGACGATCTCTGCCCGAGCTGCTGTCAATCTTAATATACCAAACAAATAAAATAATGAATAAAGGAATATATATTAGCCCTGCCCATTTTCATGTTAATCATTCCAAAACGTTACAGTATGCATCAATCCTATATGTACCACATAATTAACCTATCCTAATTGATTCCAGACAGTTTCTTTGACAGTGTTGTCGCGTGATCAGTAGTCAATATTACATGTATCTTTAGATTTATACCTATATATTCCTAACATCAAGATCCCCGCTGTTGACAACTTTACCACTATCTCTATTATCACCACCATCACCATCACTATCACCATCACCATCACCATCACTATCACCATCACCATCACCATCACCATCACCATCACCATCACCATCACAATCACAATCACTATCAATCACCATCACCATCACCATCACCATCGCCGTCACCATCACCATCACCATCACCATCACCATCACCATCACCACTATCACTATCACTATCCCCCAAAACATCACAATCATACCACTTCTTCCACCACAATGATCATCGGCGTAACCACGGTGTATGCTAAACGGAATAACCAACAATAGCAAGTTAATCCCACATCATCGTCAACAAAATTAACGCCACCACCATCTTCACCACTATCATCATCACCACCAACGCTACCAACTTTACACTTTGTTTAACTCATCTTGTTGATTCATCTTAAATGAACAATAAACTTTCTTGATAATATAGCTGAAATGAGGGCGATGTTTTACCGTTTCCAGGCAAAACTTGAAATCAAAGACTCCCAACAAGTATACTTTCCGTATCCTACTCATACTTATGCTCCATAAAGCATGGAAGATTTCGCTATTTTGCTACAGCAATAGGTCTGAATTTGCCACACTCAATATAAGTAATCATTGTTTTTGTCTTCCTTTTCTATTCCTTCTATCGCTTTTATCATGCCTCTACCAGGAAGGATTCGGTGACTCTCCTTGCTTTGTACGTCTCATACTGCATTCTCATGTTCTTTAACCGTCCAATCGAACAAATGGTGAGTAAAATCACACCTGGTTGCTGCACCCACAAACAAAAGGACATCACAGTCGAGCAACCCATCCAAAATGGACACGCGCGCGGTGATGAAATGGAGTCGACTCGCCTCCTCGACGGTACGGACGTGGATTGTTCACCAGTTCGTCATCAGATGAATTTTCAAGTGACCACGGGCGTTCATGACCCTAATGGTGGAGATGATGAAGGGGGTAAGACCTTAAGCCGTAGCGGCAACATGCTTGATATCTTTTTAATATGAGAGATAATGATAGGTACACGAGATCAATGGTGTGACAGTAGAGCACAGAGGGCGCAGTCTATGTAATTATAAAGGGGGCATGTGCCTCAATCCAATTTCCAAAAATTGAAGAACTTAAGGAGAAAAGGAAAGGGAGACTGAAAAGGGAGAGACGATTGGACTCCTACCTACCCCTCATACTTTGCATTTCACTCAACAAGAACGGTGAGTGCCCCCTAAAACAAGTGTCCCCCCCCCCCCGATTCCTTGACCCACCCATGCTACACCGCTGCCCGAGATGTTTCAAAGATTGCTGCTTTATATGAGACACAAATGGAGACAGCTGTGTTCATCGTGTCTAAATATCACTCATTTTATTTCGTATATGTCATAATACCCTGAAAGACTTTTATTTAATATAATGTGAGATAGAACTATTGCCATTTCATTTTTTATACCGAATTACAAGAATTGTTATGATATAAAGACTAAATGTAAAATGATGCACAAGATTTAATATATTTATGTTCAGCTTTTAATAATTTGTGTGTATCTGTCATGTGAAAGATGAAGATTCTCTCGTAAGATTTGATGCATTGATATGATCCATCCATTGGTTCAAACATTCAGACTATTATTTCTTACTTTTTTCTCTTTACCCAGATGGTGGAGAGAACAACAACGACAAAGCTGTTCGATCGGACCCCCATCGCGACTTAGAACGGAATGACAGAAGAAACACGGACAACGATAACTTCGTCGACGACGAGAACGAAACAGAGCCCGGTTCACCCTTCAGGCTCCCGGAGAAGGGGGTTAATCGATACGCTCAGATGCTTGCCTTTCCCATCATCGCCGTCTTTTTTATTTCCATTCCAGATTGTCGAAGAAAACGATGGAAGCGATGCTATGTCTTGACTTTCATATGTTCCCTGTTGTGGATAGGTTTTCTAACGTACATATTAGTCTGGATGGTCACTGCTTTCGGTAAATGTTCTCATCATTTCAATTTCAATTAAATGTTTTTTTTCACCTGGGAGGATGTGATACAAGTCCCTCTACAGCTTGTCCCTATTCTGTCCACCTTTCTCTTAAATTTCGCAGCTTTCTTCCTGTTTGGCCCTGTTTGATATGTTAACCAAGGCTTCATTAGACGTAGGAAGTTATGGGCTTCAGCCCAATTAAAGAACATGTAAGCTTGTTAAGTGATTTAATGCAAACGTTACCATAGATACAGGGAAATGAAACATTCACAGTATCAAAACAAATAAAAAATATAATGATCATGCTAGAATCATGATGTGTTTACCCTTTTCTGGCAGGTGACACGATTGGCATACCGGACACGGTTATGGGCCTAACCCTACTGGCGGCAGGAGCCAGTACTCCTGATACAATGCTGAGTATCATTGCTGCACGTGGAGGTAAACATTTAAATCGTCTGTTGAGGGCCAGAGGGACATTTAAGTCTGTGCTAAAGTGTATGAGTCAGCCCCCTTCTGGCTCTAAACAATCGAAATGGTAGACTGAAGATCAAATATTATTATGAATTAGGCCTAATAATAAACAATTCTGTGACAATTGCTCCACGGTCGATTTCGTATACTACCCGAATCGCTAATTGCAACCCTTTATCGACCAGACACTATATGCACCTATAACCTAACCCTAACATTTATCACATTCCCAACTTTACCCCTATTTCATGTATCTTTTATGCAATAAACCCGGGGTAATTGTTGGAAGAGCAGCTGTCCGATCAGCTCACCGTTTTAGGTTACCAAGTCCAACATGATGTCAGTCATGGGAGTATAGAATCGACCTGTAAGAGACCGGTTCCATTCACCCCTTAATCTATGTTGCTAAAATAGCTCCCAACAACAGAGTTGTTACCGAACTTAAAACTAACAAGCATTAGCGATTATTAAAAAAAAAACATGCGAAAAAACATTGTTTAGTTTAAAATTTGATAAGACATTGAACAGTAACTGCTCCTGTCCTTTACAAACGGGAGCAATCAATAAATTGAAAAATAGAGGCATTATATCGGTGATCTTCCGCATACAAGAAAATCATCTCGATAGTGCAACAACTTTTAATACGGACAGTGCTCTTTGGAGTACCCTTCGATTTGACTTCCGTCCACTTTATTCGTCCACTTCATTCAAACACTTCATTTAACAAGTGTATTGCTTGATGTAAAATTAAATATTTGTTACGTAATATAGAAGCGGGTTCAGCTAGTTCATTGATTTAAAAGAAGTCCATTCGATTCTATTTCTCATGATCTACCTTTATCTAAACTATCGAATTACAATTTTTGAAGAAACAGAGGTTACGGGACTATGTTCTTAGCGTGAAGAAGGATATTCTAGATTATTTATGACTTTTATTACAATAATTTTGTTAGCGACCGCCGTATTGTCATGAGTGAAGCTGTATTTTCATGAGCGAATAAATACAATCATATCTTGATATTATTTCTATTGAAAATTATGCATTTAGAAAATTCGTTTTCAAATTACGATTTCTAGTTTTAACGCTAGATTTATTGTTTGTCAAATAATTTCATTTTGATAGGAAATGTTTTCAGTTGCTCTTAATTACAATTATACGTTTGTAAACGTGTGATCCTAATTGGTTGACACAAGGACTCAATGATGTTATGTTAACTATGAGGGATTTAGTTATGAAATGCAAAAACATATTTTGATATATATTTAAGATATTTTACATATAAAATTGAGCATCTGTCTTAAATTGATCAGAAATCATGAAAGGAACGCCCTGAACCTATTTGTGACCCATGTTTTGATTTCAACGTTATAAAACAATACATTTAAATTTCCTGCTATGCCTATTATTTCATTTGTAATTTTTTCATTTTGACATTGCCTCCGTCTTAGGGTACGGAGACATGGCCATCTCGCATTCGATCGGCAGCAATCTATTCGATATCCTCGTCGGTCTCGGGCTTCCCTGGTTTATCCAGACCGTTATCATTGACCACCGATCCACCGTCACCGTTTACAGCGGGGCGATCTCGTACATATCCATGCTCCTCCTCTTAACTGTCGTCATAGCCGTGGTGCTCATCAACGTCTGCAGGTTTAGACTAGGCAAAACGCTAGGGGTATTTTTCATTATTTTCTTCGTCATCTTCATCATGGTCTCAATTTTGTTTGAACTTAACCTTATCGTTCCCGGATTAACATTACCGCCGTGTAACTAATAACTCCCCGAGAAAAAGAACAAACTTTAATACAACGCCGGTACAAAACGGTAACGAACCGACAACAGGTCGAAGAGGAAATTGATCCCGAATAGCCGAGATTCGGTCGGTTTGACAAATGTATCATTGAAGCGATCCGTCTGTACAGAAAAGAATCATACGGGATGAAGTCATTCTTGACGAAGAAAAACAGGGATTGTCTTCATGGTGTTGGACATGATTATAATGCTACGTCATTTATGTTTCGTTAAAGGTACTGTGTCCCTTTTGCAGCCAACCTCAAATTCTGTAGAACTTTGCAGGAATTATGAATATGTCATGTATGTCCTATCTGTGAAATTTAAACGTTAGCAGTGTCCTAATATTCAAATTATGCAAGGAAACCCGTTTACTTGCTAGACTTCACTGTCAGACACTATTGAATGACTGACTGGCTTCTTTTCTTCTTTGGTAATAACATACATGAAAAGAGTTGTAAAGGGTACATGAGCATTTGTCTACATCAATAACCCACTTCTTGTGATGGCCAAGATTAAACTGATTGAATCTTTGCGCAGCATAAAACGTATGACCATTCGGTACAATTGTCTGAAAATCAAGACTATTACTTTTGGGCTCTATAGCCCTCAAGTCGATTTGACAACTAATAGTCATTATTTTCCCACTTGAAGACATTTTCAAGCCCCACCTTTTTAGGGACGTTCTAAATAAGTATTATCTTTCAAATGCAGTTGGAATTGAACTTTTTCATTTTTTTGGCCTGCAAATGGGACATAGTACCTTTAAGCCTTTATATAAATATATATATATATATATATCTCCCTCTATAGCCGTGATATAAGCTGTTGATTTTTTTTTTAATCCAGGGGATAGTTTAGCGAAATTGTCAAACTTCAAGTTCGCCGAAATCCAATGTAGAAACGCGTGTTATTTGCAATATTAGCGTTGATGGGATATCGGCGAACTTATAATTCTACATCCCAATATACCCTTCTAATTACATTAATACCAGTGTTTCATTCCAGGAATCAGAAATAACTGGGTTAAGGTCTAAATGTGTATTTACACTACGAAATGCTAGGCAAGTGGAATTAAAATTAACTTTGGTAAGGGGTTTCCTATTTCAGTCCTTTCCATACATGACTTTACTTCTGGTAAAGAATAATGTACTCTTTTATTTTTTTATCAGATGTTTCTGCACTTATTGATAAATCAAATATAAACATTCAAATAACAATAATAGTATATTGATTTACATAAAGAGTGACAACTTAAATACACACAAATAAAAAAAATGCATAATTGAAAGCTTGAAAGTATCGAGGTAAGTAATAATCAAGATAAATGCAGAGGCCAACTACCATAAGCAAGAATGCTTGAGTCGATAGATTGTCATCCAATCAAATCAAATCCAGGTATTTATAAAGTGCCAATATCTATTTGATTATCAAAGGTGCTGATGAGACTGAAAAAACTACCAAAAATGTCTGTTCATGATTCTAACTGGGAATGACAAAAAAAGCAGTGACTAATTGTAAGCAATCTGAAATAGGTATGTCTTTAGTTGAGTTCTGAAAGTGGATAACTGGTGACAAGAGCAAGGATTTGGGGAAGACCATTCCACAATCACGATCGATCGCCTAGAAGAGAGCGTGTTCGAGGACTCTCAAGCAGGTATTTCCCTGCAGATCACAAACTAGCTCGAGGGTTATAAACAGTTAACCAGTCTGACATGTACACTGGATCATATCCATGCATTGCCTTCCATGTTAAAGGTAATGCAAAGTTTTGGGAAATTTTGAAAATTGGATGGATAGTAATTCTTTAAAATTTTGATATATTTGGATGCCTCTGTAGATGTATTATAAGCACTAGAAAATTTAGCTCCTCAAACACTTCTGCTTTCGAGAAATTGAATAATCAAAAATTTACCGGTGCTCCCGGTAAATTTCAAATATTTCAAATAGCGCCTAAGGCCATTACAAGGTAGCTGCGACCATGACAATCTCAGAATATGTGGTTCTGATATATAGTTTCCAAATGAAAATAGCAAATCGGTCGATTGTAGTCAAGAAACATTGTTTTGAAATAAAGTAATATCAGTCTTGAGAGGGTGCTATACGACTTAAAGAGTTTAATATTTACAATTTCATCGCTTTAGACTCGCTTTCAACCGCGACAACGATAATTGAATATTTTAAGACTGCATATGCTTCAAATACGTTCATTTGAACCAAATTCATGACCCCATTCCAAAACTTTGTATCACCTTTAATACAAACTAGAAAATTTAATTCGTCATGGGGACGAATTAGGTGGTCTGTCTTCACTTCTTATGATAGATTTGAGAATGGAAGAAATTATATAGACATGTAAACAATGATGATCATGATAGTAATGGTGATGATGATGATGATCATGATGATGTTGATGAGGATGATTATCGTCATTATAATAATGATGATGATCACAATCATGAGCGTGATTCCGACATCTTATCGGAAAAATGAGGAATGATTTAGATAACATATAGCCTCAACTACAACATACTAAAATTTGGGAGAAAACAGTTGAATAACAACCGAGGTACTGGTCAAAACACATTGTCATGCAGATTCATGTTTTGAAAAAAGTGACCTCCCATAGACATAACACGCAAATATGACAAATTATGCATTGCCGCCTTTAATCGAATATTTCACTATGATGAGGTTATCTAAATGAAAAATAAATGCCATAATCTTAGTAGAGAATTATCTCAGCTACAACATATCAAAACCTGGGAGAAAATTGATCCCCGATAAGCGAGATAACCTCAATTAAACACAGACAAAAATGACGTTATCAACAAAATACATTTGTTTGAGTTTAGATGCCAATATGATGACTTTGTTTCACTTTGTACGAGTCAAGGTGGTATAAAATCATATCTCCAACTCATGCTTTTTTCAACCATGATATAAAAAATGGAGGTCGACGGACTATCTGAAGAGCTACTTTGATTTTTAAAATGGCATGTTTTTGATCAAATTTACATTATATTGCCCATAGCAGCACGCGCGGATTTTGAACTTTGACGCGCGCTCACAGCCCTATGAAAGATCAAGAGTGACTGAAATTAATGTAAATTGTCAATTACGGTAAGAGAAATCTAAATCATGTAAAAATTTTGAATTTGACCTTTCCCGCGCGTTGTGAGCGCGCACAACGCGCGCGGGGACACGTACGGACGGAAAATGTTGAAATGCTTAAAATGACCTGATTCGTACTCTCATTTAATAGTTAAACAAGTATAATAATCAGTATCAATAGTATCGGCCAATTTTTGACATTTTTTTTATATACTCTGATCGTGCATGATAGTAAGTTTTAATATATTTTTTGTTGTTTGTTCTGTTCTTTTGTTCTCGTTTTCATGTATGTGTGTTTTTAGGGGTAGCCTTTTATATAAGGAACTTCCCTCCTTTCTGCCTATCCCAAATGCTCTTATAAATTGCCATTGTATTTGTTATCACTTTCTTGTGTCTTTTTGTATTTATAACTCCATTCTGTTTTTGTATGTTTTAAATGTTTTTATGAAGAGTATTGAATAAACTTTGAATTGAATTGAATTGAATTAAGTGATTTTGAGCAATTATAAATCTTGACGCACGCGTACGCGCACGTCATGACGTTTATGTGACCTTCGATGACTTGACCTGAGGACCCTTGACCTGAAGTATATGTGATATGAATATGAATGACCTTTGATGACGCGTCATGAAGATATGATGGATAATGTGATTTCACAAAATGACGCCTGGATGACGTCATGAAGACTTGATGACCTTGAAAATGTTTCTGTCACGTCTCATGACGATGACCTATAACTGTGCCAAAATTGAAAGAAATTAACACAACCGATCGTGAGTTATCCTAGGAACAAAAAAGGGGGAGAAATAAAAGTAAAGAATAAATAAATAAATAAATAAATTAAAAAAATAAAGAAGAAAGAAAATTCTGACGAAATCAATAGGTGATCTGTCTACGACAGACCACCTAATAATTTTGTATTCAATTCTCTGTTTTATAGGAAGCCAGTGTCGTGCAATAAGTGAAGGGTTAATAATAGCAACTAATGTTTATGTACATGATTGTAGATTTGCCTTTTTCTACGGTGTATACATTTTGGGAGGATAACATTATAATTATGAAAGAGTGGTGTTAGGTTCATGATTAACGTTGTATAAACTGCGTTCGTTAGCTTCTGTGCCAGAATAACAAAAGCAAGAGGATATTTTAATTGAGGAATAGATCGATTGGAAAAATGGCAAATGTTACGAGTAGAGAAATATTATTGGGTCTTATTTACCCAGAGTAGCCACATCATTACTTCCAGTGGACCCTGCTATTATTTAGTATTATTACCCTGGAATTGCCAGGTGTCCATTTACACCTGGGTGGAGAGGAGCAAAAATTAATTACGGTAGGGACATTAGAGAATTAATAATATTTCCTAATTCGGATCTTTGTTTCCAGAACGAGTGTTTGATTAGAAAATTTGAAATCTTCAAACTTAAAACTATTGTATATTTATCTATATGTTATCAAGCCATATTACGATCTTATTTTTGGCAATATTCAAAATTGCTTCTGGTGCAATGGAATCATCCTTTAAGCAAATCTTCATGTATAGAGGCTGAAATATTTTTATCTTTCAGAAAATTGAATTTTGAATATTAAATACGATAATAAATGCGCTGAAAAGTTAATTACTGTGTTCAACTTCTTCTTCTTTTTCTTCTCTGTTCTCTTCTTCTTTTTCTTCTCCTTCTTCTTCTCCTTACTCTTCTCTTTTTCTTCTTCTTCTTCTTCTTCTTCTTCTTCTTCTTCTTTTTCCTCTTCCTCTTTCTCCTCCTCTTCTTCTTGTTGGCGGAGGAGGCGTTACTGGTGGTGGTGGTGATTGTGATGATTGTGATGATACCTCCCGATACATGTACACAGGGTGCAACTCTAATATTTATTTCCATTAATTCCAAAAATTCGCAATGACGGCAGTATCGAATTGTTGCTACCTTGTTTGGCGTTCAACAATAAGGGAAAGAGCAACGTCGATCTGGCGCTGCTCAGTGGCTGCCGGGCTCACGATCAATTGGGCAAAAAGAATTTCCGTTTCGGTTTAATAAAATTTGGAGTGGACTATTAGGCTATTATTATATTATACTATAGGACTTTTTTTTAATTTTTTATGTTGCATGGCCATGGGAAGAAAGTGAAAGGGGAGGGATATATAAAGAGAGAGAGAGAGAGAGAGAGAGAAGAAATGGAGACATAGAGAGAGAGAGAGAGAGAGAGAGAGCAAAGGGATGGGAGCGGAAGGTTTTAACATTCAGCAAAAGGGCATATCTATATCCACGTCACTGTTAAAACAAGGGAGGGGGGGGGGCTTAGTCACAGTACCTAATAGTAAATGAAGAAAAACATATGAATTCACACACATCTATTTTGTACGCATGGAAAAATACTGACATAGTTGCCTATAAAGTTTGAATAATCTTTTCTTACATCTTTTCATGAAATTATTGTGACAATGTGATTTATTCTTTATTTATAAAGTATATATCTACTTATAATTTTATTCATCATATTTATTGGTCAATCTTTATTGATGAGAAAAGTGCTGAGAAGATCTATCAAGAAAAAATTATATCGTCACGATCAATTCATGAAAAGCGGGAAAAAAAATATTTCAATTCTGCTGGAAACAGTGAATACATGAAATCATATATATGATTGCCTAGACCTCGAAGGTTTTGAGATGTGAAATTCTTTATAAATAAAAAGTACAATGTCACGATGACAACAATTGCTGACGTCAAGAATAGTTGACTTTTTTCCTAGAGAAAAATTGAACTATTCTTTTTCCCGCCGCCCCCCCCCCTTACACTGACAAAATTCAGCAAGCGTACGGGATTTTAAATGCCTCCAGCGGCCAACTCCCGCGGTGTCACGGCGCTTACGCCGTGCTATTTACGCTGGGCCGCAGTAACTTCACTACATTATTGCAGTACCTGTATAGCGCTAGTAAAACAAGATTCAAGATACATTGTTTCATTTGAATGTGATGTGAATGCGAGTACGGTACATATTAATACAGAAGTTTCCAAGGGATGATATAGGTGGAAGGGATATAAAACAAATATACAATGACTCATTCTCGGAACAAGCTAAAACTATTCGCAATTTACGCTGAGCTGCAGTATACGATCATGTTGATGGGATTCATTTGATTGAAGGATCGTATTTGATATTTAGTTGATATGCAACTTAGCCACTTAGCCTAGATCTGTGCTTTTTGTACAGTTCAATACCCGCTGAATACCCACAATTTCAAATCAACTTCACTTCTATTATTATACCAAAACAAATAATACAGATGAAATACACGTGGCATACGGGCACACAGCAAAATATTTATTATCATATCAATAATCACAAAGAGAGTTTGTTTGAGTTAGTTTGAGATTGAAACACCATAGTACATCACAGATATTCTAGTTCACCTCAAACCCCTTCTTATCACACATTAATATGATTGTCTCAGCATGCATTTCACTCTACGCTTTCATGTTTGTCATGAATATAATTTTGTTTAAATTTAAAATCTGACATAGTCGAGAAAGACAAATTAAGTATTGATAGCCTCAAGATAAAAGAATGAGAAATTACGACAGTGTTCATGAAATCGATAAGCGTTGAACTTTGATATTGTAAAGAGGGAAATTAATGCTGATTTTCATTAAGGCTTGTGTTTGTAGGATCTAGGCCTAAAATTAAAAATACAACTAGGGGAGACACTTTCAGTATGCCATTTTGGGTTTAGAGATCCGCTACTTAAACTCGTTGACCGGTTTTCCAGAAAACGAATGGTTTCATAAAGCGGGTATCTACAGAAAAACATCATTCGTGTACTTTGTACAATCATGAAAGATCTTTAGTATCATATACATACGAAATAACAAAGTGACTTTTATATAAATAAATGTTTACTTAGATAGAACTTTACGGGAACCTTATTTCTAACCGAGAGCCACAAAAATAAACAACATCTATTTGCATATAAAAATCAGATAAAGCTTTAGTCAAGTTAGGTTTATGGGTTGAGTAAAGACTCATTATATTCATCGCCTACAATACGTGAATTTCCTAACATCCGGAAAATGTTATAACAATTTTGATTATCTTAACACCTATACATTAAAGACAGCAAAACACTGCACATAACATCACCTCAAAATAGTATTTACATGATTGAATGGGAACAAAAATTAAAAGAAAAAATAGCGTCAAGATAAACTATAAACTATTTTCTAGATCACACTTAATGTAAAAGTCTTTAAAATTACCTCATGCAAATTTTATTCCAGAAAAAACACAAAAAAAGCTTATCTTGAAGTCAAATTATACCTTTATTACCTGAATAAGTGTCAAGTTGGCGCATTGCATAGTTAATATCATTGGAACGGATTTTGTAGACACAAAATGTCACTTTTAATGACGTAACATCTTTCATCACAGCGTAAAAAACTAATAAAATCTCTTATCATATTAGTAGTTCATGAGCTCTTTTCTCAGTATACTAGGTTAGAACATTTAATTGGATCATCAGTTGAATTATACTATATATGCTTGTATTGTATACAATACCATTGGCACCTTACATTGGCACACTTCAGATTAATGACGATTACAAATGCAATTGACTATTGGCCTAGGAACATTCACGAAACTAAATAGTCATAGAATATTTCCTACAAGTGATTTAATGTGCTGCAAGATTAATGCATTTTTTGTCTTCAAAAAGTCACTTATATAATGTTTCAAGCAAGGATTAAAAAAAATTGCGCATTTGCTGATTTTTGTTGGTGAAACTTCACATGGTTATCATATAATATATACTTTTTCCAGACTTATCAAACATCAAAAGACGAATGTATCTCGTTAACCCGGTGACGAGATAATTAAATACTAATATGTGGGCAAACATATTTTAAATGCTATAAGTTGGTCTACCATAAGTTGCAACTGCAAACATGAATACAATACGTTTCATCAGAATAACTATTTTGTATTATTCAGTAAAACTTATAATAAATATTTGAAAGCCTCTATCGAGTCACAAGGTTTCTCAAAATACGGTTGGACGGATTATGGGGGTGGGGAGGGGTGAAGAAGGAATTATTAAACTATAATCCTTATCCTATCAACTGCAGTCATAGACCACTGTGTTTGCAATAATTCAAAGCCTTTTTACAAACGAAATGTTTCCCAAATTAGGGACGGGACGGAGAATTGGGATATGTACTTATTCAACGGGCGTCATGGCTCTATCCATTGGAGTTTGGGCCCTACTATCATTCTGAACATCCTTTATGATGGTATCAATATGGGGTCCATCAGGAGGGGGTGATGGGGATCCAGGAAGGTCTGCAACGTCCATGATAGGCTCTTGAGAAGCAGGTGCCGAAGCTGGGGCAGCGACCACTTGAACAGTATGGGTTGGGTGGGCCGGTGCTGTTGGTGGGGCATTGAATGCCTGAAATGCAAGAAATGAGGTATCAAGAGGTAGTGGATAAAGAAAACAAATGACACTTTAAAAAAGGGATGAGTAAGAGAGTAGGCTACATACACAGTTTAAAAAAGAAGAAATAGAATGATATAATGAATGGATTGAACAAAATGAATTTATCAGTTTAGTTACATATAAAATATATATAGAATATTTTTGCTCTTTTACTTCCATTATATTATATATTTCAACCAGTCTCGGACACACTGAAGCTTTTTGTCTTCTACCCATCATTCCTATCAGAGTATGCATGAATTAACACGAAGATCCATTACACATTCTTGACACGAATGTTTTTTCTCAAGCTTTAAAAACTGTACATTTAAAAAAATGAATGAATAAATATATAAAATAAAAAAAACCCAAACAGATAAGTGAATAAAACATAATTTTATGCTTTGTCATCAATCAGAAATAATGTTATGAAACGTTAACTAATAAGCCTACCTGGTTCGCAGATTCAACAGGAGCGAGTCCATCGGCGGTGCTGGTCCCATTCCTGGCACCATTGCCGTTCGAGTTCTCGATATCAGCATTACCGACCTTGGAGGACTTCTTCGACATCACGACCACGATGGCGATGATAATAATTAGGATCAAAACGACAGATATGACCACGGCAATGACGATGATGACGGTAGAACTTAGACCACTGCTGCCGCTCTCACCTGTTTAGAATATAAAATGTATTGAAACGATCATTTATCTCGCTTTGGAATCTTTCAAAAATATAAGTAATATTAGGATTAGAATGATTTTTCTTCTTTAATCGAGCAAACTTAGAACTAAATCGCTTCCAGTTATTATTCAATGATATGAGATGGCACTTAGAACTGACATAACGTCTTTTAATTTCTACTTCTTTAAAAAAAAAAAAAATAATGTTATGAATGATTATCGATGTGTTTCTAGTTTAGGTTATTAACCGCAGGCCCACAAAATGAAAGGAACTAGTATGGCAACATGTCATAATTTGTCAAATAATCGTCTTACTCAGCATACTCAACGAAGTTGTAAAGCACCCTACACATGGATTATAATATTAAAGTTGTACTTACTGATTTCCGTTGTCGCAGTCGAGGCTACTGCATCTGAAAAAAGAAGATATTATCAAGATTATGAATAATCACAATGATCTACAAGTAAATCTAATAATAAATTTTAAATATTTCGAAAAACATCACCATTAAGATATCCTATCTTGCTGCTAAACGATAAATTAACTGAGACCTGATAGTTATAGATGAAACCTATGCGCAGCACAATTCGTAGGTATATTACAAGTATTTCAAAGAAACAACAGAAAATACAACAATCATTAAAACAGCATACCGGTAGAAGTACTGGCGTCATCAACTATCGTGGTAGCCATCATAATCGTAGTAGGAGAATCAACAGCGATCAGGGTGAAGGCTGAAAGATGAGTAGTTTGGCACTCAGACAAGACCGAGGAGTGGTAGACGGTCGTAAGTCCATCCTGGCTCCAAGAGCTGCTGCTAGTGTCCCACCAATAGCAGTCATAGACTTTGTCGGATTGGAGGCGTGAAGCGGTCATGTTGATTGATATGGGGCTGCTCAGTCCAGTAATACTCAACTCAGAATCTACCAAAGTAAAGCAGGTCAATTTTATTACATTATGATGAACATAAACATATCATTTTCAATTTCATGTATATCACGTATTGCAAAAGAAACACTGTCCCTATTTGTTACTAAAGAGTATTGTGTTTAACTCCGCCAACACTTTACTAGCGCACAGTGGATTTCAAGGGATAATCGATTCGGGTGCAAATTGTAAGAAGTGAGTCAGACATAATGCTTTGGATAAAAACACACACATCACATCAAGCAAGGGTTCGAAACTTCAACCTCTTAATTGAAAGTCAAGTTAATGAATCTATATATTATGGTACTCCTCTGTTATAAATCGTTAATACTTTTGATAGATGTGTTACTAATCATCAATATTGCATAGAAATAAAGCAATTTTCAAATAGGTGTGTTATTTAATCACATGTTATCACTATTTTACTAGTATCACATTACATTATACAATATTAGATGATAACGTTTCTGATATATAAGAATGCAACAATAATTTGAATTATACATTCTTCATGTTCTCCGGTATATTCAGATATCTCTTGTTGACGATTTCAAGAAAATCAAAGATTCATTTATAAAATTGGAATCTAATGACTTACTGTCACTCGGGTCAAGCAGATCGATTTCAAGGATAGAAGATGCTCTGTTCGCCTTATCCTCGTCCGTAGTCGAGTAGTAATCAACCTCGTCGTCGTACTGCGTAAACATGATCTGAACACCAGAACAAGTGCTTCCAGAAGCACACGACCAACTTGCACCATATCTATAAATACATAGAAAAATACACAAGAAAGACAAAAGGGTGATAATCATTTTTTTACAGTTTCAGAAAGGAGGTTATTTCAATCTTTTGAAAACTATAAATGTGTACAAGAAACTTTTAATTTTGACTATCGTCTTAGGGAAGATCCTTCCCCTTCATATCACCCCTTTACTCCTATAATGTCATAGGCAATGTCTCCATTTCTTGGCAGTGATGCTAAAAGACAACCATAACAATAACAAAAAACAGAACCTTTATCATTAAGTGGAAAGAGAGAGAAAAAGTGTGTGTGTGTGGGGGGGGGGAGAGTGTGAGAGAGAGACTATTTACAAAATGACAGATAGAGAAACCGAGAGAGAGAGAGAGAAAGAGAGAGAGAGGGGGAGAATGAGAAATGGAAAAATGGAAAGAGAAGGAAGAGAATGCGAGAGACAAGAAGAAAGAGGGAGGGAGAAGAGAGAGAGAGTTGAGAGTGAAGAAGAGATAGCGAAAGGAATCGGGATCAACTTCTATTACTCACAAGCTTTCGATCTCGCTTCCGAACTTGACGTTGAAGGAGGTGTTGCTGGATGCAGTACTGAGGGTATCACTAGGGATAGCATAGAAGGCCCTGGTGGTAACGGAACCAGACCTGGTCTCCGTAGGGTCCCCTCCAAGTGGGATCTGACTCAGCTGGCCCTGGATTAATGTGTTTCTCAGGGTCCTGAAAATAGAATAAACACAATTTGAGTCTATTTTCCTCAACGGATTTATGATTCTTTCGCTACTTCACCCTCCCCTCTTCAACAATCATTTGTATTAAAGACCATGACTATAACTCATTGGATAAGAACTGTTGACTATTCGTCCATTACGGATTTTAATGATTTGATTACGCTGACAGGTAAACGTTCGGTTCCATGATGTCTACACACTTAACATTACCTTCAATACGTTATGGAGCCCTTGTGGTGATTCTTTTTTTGTTCGAATGTAAAATCTATGAAGTTTATGAAAATGCCTGATAAGTGTCACCCTACAGCGTATTTACAGGGTATACTCACGTAATTTTGGCAAGCATGTCCGAGTTGTATTGAGGGTCGAGTTCAGCAGCGATCTCGCTTGTCTTTGTAAGAACGATCTCGGCGCTAGACTCTGGAAGCCCTTCATCACTGAAAACAGCTACGAGCTCAATTAAAATATCCAGGTATATGTCTGATATCAGATAAAAAGATAGAGTAATTTTATTAGTACATATGTATCCTCTTTGATTTTAAATTCTGTTGAATTGAAATAGGGTCAATTTCGTATTATCTATCAACTTCCATGTCTTCTACCATCTTGAAACCTGATGTGACAACATTTTCATCACTACATCGAAAATATTTGGCATAAGTCCTCATTTGGTGAGAATTAATCATTAATTTTCAACATCCTGGAAAACATCAAGTTGTTTTGTGTGAAGTCTGACATAACGAAACTAATAGATAACTACATGTATTAAGGTGGTTAATGAAAACATAAATCGGTTATAATACGCCAACAGGCTTTGAAATGATAACCCCGACTTTATAGCTCCGGCAACTTAGCAGCGCATCCCTAATGGAACAATCACACTGTTGCCACACTATGTTCACATAGTCAACAATGTGTAAACTGTGGAAAAAATAATGTGTGTTTACATTGTTGTCACAGTGTGGAGTTTCAAACCATGTGGTTAAGCACATATTAATATCCACATAAACTGACATACTAAACACAGAGTACCACATATTTACCACAGTGGTATATGTGTTGAACTATGTGTTCAAGTATTGTCACAATGTGGGGTTCAAATCACGTGGTTTACAACATAGTCGTACATATTGACCACAGAGTGACACATATATACCACAGTGTGGTATGTACTGAACTATATGTAAACTCTGTGTTCACAGTATTGTCACAGTGTGGGATTTGGTTTACCACATAATCGGTCATATTTCACACCGAGTGACACATATTTACCACATTGTGGTATGTATTGAACTATGTGCAAACTCTGTGTTCACAGTATTGTCACAGTGTGGGGTTCAGATCATGTGGTTTACCGCATAGTCGTACATATTTAACACAGAGCAACACATATTTACCACAGTGTGGTATGTATTTAACTATGTGGTAGATTATGTGGCGGATGGCACAGTATCAGACTATGCGGCATATGCCACAGTGTGGTAGACTATGTGGTAATTATGTGTTTGATCCCAGAGCGTGCTACCACATGTCAGCCACATGTGATTTTGGGACGTTTCGTATCGCTGTGGTACACCACACTTTAGTAGACTATGTGATTTTGGGACATGTGGTTATGCTGTGGTGTACTATGTGGTGCGTACCACATGGTGGTATGTAGTTGCCACCGTAGTGTGGTACGCATCGCATTGTACACCACAGCATAACCACATGTCCCAAAATCACATGTGGCCCACATGTGGTAGCATGCTGTGTACCACACTGTGTTTGAATATGTGGTACACAGTGTGGTCCACTTTGTGTTAACATTGTGATTGTTCCATAAGGGATAGTCCGATCAACAAATACTTGTACATATAATATGTACCCATTACTCTCGCGTTCGAGAGTGACAATTTTGTTAAATGTATTGCGTGTAACCACGTGACTACGACTCCTTCCTCACAACTCCCTATGATTCTTCCTTACCCATATCAGACAGTGTGAGATCAGCAATGACCACGCCATCCGACTGATCAAGCAGAGTCTGGGCGGTGGCCGTGTCAAGGACCGTCGACGAGATGGCATTCTGAAGTAAATCCAGCTGCTCAGTAGCTGTGCTGGATGTCTCCGAGACTGCTCTCCGTTTCCTACTCGTGCTGTCGACACCCACTGACGTGATGGTGTTGAAGTTTACCAGCGCATCTAGGAAATTCCCTGTTGAGACAGAAACGGAGTAGAATCGGTTGTTTGATAAATTCGGAAAACGACAATCCAGGAAAAAAAAGTACTTTGTAAAACAACTGAGCTGGGGAGAGGACAAAAGAACAATAATATACCTGATCGTCAAGTCTCTACTCCCGGTATACTACACCGGGATTACTTCCCCTACTCTTTTATAAAGATTGCAGTTGAGTTTGAACGTGTAAAGGTGGTGGGTCTCCTATAAAGGACATTCATTTAACGTTTTATTTCGAGGGACGGGTGATTTTAAGATAAAATAAAAGTTTTGTGATTAGTCGCAATGGTTTAAGGTGAACAAATCTGTTACATCGGATAATTTGTGTTACATACCTGAGAGCTTTTGTGGTTCTACCAGATTGGTTATACTTTCATCAAACTGTTCTTGACTGAAAGATGCGATGGGAGTGACGTCCAATGTAAGACTGTACGAGGAACAGCTTCCAAAATCATTGCACACCTATCACAAGAGGAGAACAACCAAGGCAAATTAAGATTTAGGGATTTGTTAATCTGAATATGCAATAGTAGCTTAAATCGAATTCACACTTCAGACACTTGTTAGTAGAATAGCTACAGGGGGTATCCCCCTTTAATGAGGATCGATACCATACCAAAGGGCACTCGCGCATCGAATTGGTTGCGAACCGGGTTGCTTGATCCCGGTTAACAGACTCGTGCCAATAAGTCTAACAAAATAAAAGTTAAATATTCTTGTAGTAAATTAAAAGCCCCAGTCACAAATACCATAACGAACTGCTAAGAACGCCGTACGAACGATTTTCAGACCATTTCGTAAGACCTTCTTAAGAAGGGCGTACGAAATCAGCGTTCGTAGACCGTTCGTAAGCTCGCAGATTGGTCGATGGTCTTGTCCAAGATGTTTTCAACCTCGTATGAAACCCTCTCTTCGTAAGGCGGCTTAGGCGACGAACGTCGAAATAACATCGTAATAACCACGCAAGATCTCCGGAGATTTCATTGGGTAGAGAGACAATTCTAGAAACCTCTAGATTTTACGATGATCGTAGGGACGCCTTAAGTTGTTCACAGAGAGCTCTTACGGCACTCGTAAGAACGCCTTACGAACAGAAATTCATATGGCCTTCGTACGAACGATTCCTGGCGTTCGTTAGGCATTTGTAAGGGGCTTATAAGGTGTACGTTCACATTTTATGCAATTTATCCAGGGCTTTTTTGCAACTTAACAAAATATACCTTCTTACGAATGACTTGAAAATGCCGTCAGTTACACGTACGACCATCTTGCGAGAACAAAAACTCGTAAGATGGCCGTCAGTCTGACGTAAGAAGAAACCAAGACATTCTAACGAAAAAAGCGAAACATAAAACGGCGTTCGTACGAACTCTGTAAAAAGGACGTTAGAAACTATGCCCCATCTACGAACTCTAGAATTCCTACGAACAGGGAGATTCGTACGAACGCATCGTTCGCACGAACCTTTGTGACTGTAGCTTAACAGACATCAAAATGAAAATACTGAGCTCGTAAACCTCCTCTTACCTTGACAACAAATGTGTTCTGGTTGTCGCTAAAGGACGGCAGACCCAATATAGTGCTGCTCGCTTCTGCCAATGCACCCGTCATCGCGTTGTAACGGGTGACAGATGATTCGACCTTCTCACGGAACACTTGGTAAGACAGAGGGTAAGCTTCTTCATCAGTCACGCAGTTCTGAGTTAGGAGAGTGATCTTTGGGAAACACAGAAAGGAGAAGAAACGGTAATATAGTTGTATTATGCCATAGTTTTTACACCAGAGCATAAGTGAAGTTAATTTTCTGACCTGCAGAGAACGTTCTCGACACCTTCATAACAATAATGATGATGATGATGATAATAATAATAATGATGAAGAATAATCATAATAACAATAATACAAATAATAATGATAATATTAATCACAGTGAAATCCACTGTAAATTCGAAGTCTAAAAATATTTCTGGGAGCGGATTCCACCTTTTTTAAAAGCATGGATTCCATTCCAAAATACGTGATTCCCAATGTATAACTCTCACGAAAAGTGGATTACCACTTCTGTACATTTAATTAGGAAACTGATAACTTAATAAGTGTTGTCATGGTAAATCAAATTCTGGGCTCCATCTGATAAACAGTTGCGACTAATCGCAAATTATTCACGATTTACATCAATCGCAACTAAGTACATAAGAGATGGCGACTGCAAACTTTCGATTGGTTGGAGGAGTTGCGATTGATTCGGATCAAACACAACTCTTTATAAGACGGGGCTCGGATGAGGGTCCTTAAGGATAACGTACCTCGTCAAGTTCTTGATAGCTGGTTGAACCATCACCCAAACTGAATGTACAGGATGATACTCCTCCATACGTGTTGGTAGTCAATTTACTAGCTGACACCTGTCCTTCGGTATCAGTTACCGTCACTGAGAAAGAGTAGGCAACATCCTCTTCCAAAGTTCCTATGACGCCATTAGAAGATGGATGGACGGGTTAATGATTAGGCTGGAGATGTTAAAATTGTTCATTACACTATGGCCCGTTTTAAAACATATATTTCATTAATGTTTACACTTAAAGTATTAGTATTCTTATCAAACAGACTTAAAATATATAAGTGAAAAAGTTATGTCAGCCTTAATGAATGCTTCTAAATGTTTGTCGATTTGTTATATATTACGGGGTTATCATAAAACTGGTTTTGCAACGGTTTGGCTTTAAACATTATTGATTACCATCATGGCACATAATTTAAGCTAACTGCACTAAACACGTGGTTTTCTTTTTCTTATTATGATACCGCAAGGGATATAATGTTATCTAATGGTCATTTCTTATAGGCCTAGATGCTATAGCATGTTCATATCAATTGATCTTTGTGATTTTGAACCAGATTCTAAAGTATTAGAGAGGCATGATAGCTCAGTCGGTAGAGCAGTGGTCTCGTAATCCGGTGACCCGGGTTCGAAAGCAAGTCGATGCGCTAGTGCCCTTTTGGTAAGGCATCCTCATTGGTAGGTCCCTCGGAGAGGACCTAATGCCGTCGGCCGTCTGGTTGCTTACTTACAAGCATTTATGTTTTCTTAGCAGTCAGGTTAATGATACATATATTTATACTGCATTAATATCAATAAACGCTTTATATTACGTTAAAACATACTCTACATTTGTCTAAATCTCATCTTTGTTTCTCATAGCTTTCTTGTAGAACCTCTTACCTGTGGGGATAGTTACAAAGGCGTATGTGATGAAGGGTGATGTATCTCCTTGTATAAGGAATGACTGACTATTCAGCTGTGAAAAGTCAACGTATCCATATCCTGTATTCAATTGAAAAGTTGAAGGGGTTCAAATTAGCATTAATTGATTTCCATTATCTATTAAAACCAAACTTCATCGGTTTGAAACCCAAAGGGTGTTACCTCTGTGTAAAATGATGCGAGTCTCTGGCTCCAACTAGTAATCAATCATTCAAAGATGAGGGCAGAATGAAACAGGCGTATGTTGGAGGAGCAATAGGAGGAACAGTGTACAAGACGGCTTCAACAAGATTATTTGAATATAGATTATACTTACCATCCATTATCTATACAAAATAATTTTTGTTGAATATATGTTATCAGGCTTTCAAACATTAATAACTGGAGTATTACAGATTGATTGTAGCAAATATACGTTCTGAGAATTGTTTCATCTTCGGAAATCTTTCTAAAGCCGTACTATCATTACCACAGGTTCGTCACATGCATACTTTAAGAGACAATCATAGTTTTAAATTGCTTGGAGAATTTTTTTTTAGCATATAGCATCAATTTTGTTCAAAACATACTAAAAGAGGTCGCTTTTATATTTAACCATAACTTTTTGAAACTCATTGTTTTTTCGCAGCATGCACTATCGCAAGTCATACCTTCCGAACTTTCTAAAACATGACCAATCTCAATTTAAACCTATAATTTCAATAAATGGCAAACTCTTACCAAGATCTATGTCGACAGTAGCCCAGTCAATGGTAATATCTGATGTATGGCTGATCAATACTCGTAGCGTATGAGAACTACTGCTCTTTATCTTCTCAGGAAGGGATTCATCGAGACTGATCTACAAGAGGCCAGGATGCGGAGTGAAACGGTTCATGTTAGAGGTTTGTCGTAGAAGCATGATATACGAGCAGGCATGATATGCTTCAAACCAAAAAACCAACTATATGAGAAGATACATAACTTCTTCTCATACTCACTTGGAATGTAAACTACTACGTCACTATGCCATTGGATGAATTTTTAGCCTTGAGTTATGTGTGTATGAAACTACCAAAAAAAAAAAAAAAAAACACCCAACTACAAACATCAGTTGTTCTTCTTCACACCAATCCCACATAATGGTACGCCATCCCTGCAAGCAATCACAAACACCAAACACCAAGAGTCTTAACACTTTTCCCAAACATTAATTACCTTTGGTGATTTACCAGCCCTGGTGTGGTCTTGACGTTACCCAAACAAAATATGAAATCACTAACACCCAACACCAATTCTCATCATCTTAAGACCCCTTCCAAATAATAATTACCGTTGGAGGATTGCCAGACTTGGAAAGGATGGTGACACTGGTCGATGCTGTCCTTGACAGTTTGTTGATCTCCAGAGTGAACAGATAGGTGGAGTCCGAGTAAAGATTGTTGGAAGCTAACGTGAGAGTACTTGTTTTGGAGTCAGCTTCCGCCGGGAACACCTCACGTGTCTCGCTTGATACACAAGGCTCGTAGCTGCCTGTCTCAGTGTTCGACTGAAAAGGGTGTTGATAAAAGGTAATTCATGTGTTAGCCAATGATGTGAGGGTAAAAAAGCTCGGGGTAGACTGTTTGCATCGATTTTGCATATGAACGCATTTGATCGTCGGTGTTATTCAGATTTAGCTGCAATTTACTCCACTTATCTAGTCGTAAATCCATTTAACATCTAATGTTACCAAATAACTGATATAATACTGATGTATGTTGTTAAACAAATTTTATGTAACGCAACTTATCGCCCCTATCGTGAATCTCTTTTAGGGTCTATATGTACGTGTATTTTTATGTTATCGAATATGTGTACCTTCTGACAAGTCCAGAGGTAGGTCATCTCTTCATTTTCACTGTCGGGATCAAACGACGACGATCCATCCAGTGTGAACGACTCACTGTCGACGCCGATGGTCCGCTCACTCCCGCCATCGATTAGGGCGTCGAGGTCGGTGTAGACCGTGGTAATGGTCACGGTCTGCGTGGTCACCGTGCTGGGATCACTTTCCCGGTTGACCTCCAGTGTGAAGGTCACTTGGGAGTCGCCTAAATGGGTTGTGACATTGAAATTTTAGAACTTAATCAAAAAGGAGTTCAAATTTGAGTCTCGGTACATATTTGAAATATAAGGGCTTTAAGTGAATACAATCATAGGCCAATGTTGATTGGCTAGTCTACTGAGATATTTGCGTTTTCGTTTCTTCCTTTCCCTTTTCGCTCTCTCTCTCTCCGTCTTTCGATCGTAAGAAGGTGACTAGTTAGATTTTTTCTCAGGGAGTGGAGAATGTGCACTATAGTTTGAAATAATAATTTTCTTCAGTGACTGGGGTAATGATGATACTGTAAGTTCAATGGTCACTTTATGGTAAAGTGCTTCATAAGAAACATTTACTATTAATATTATTATCATTATTATTATTATTAATTTCAAAATCATCATTGATAGGCCTATACTTACCAGCATTTTATCGAATTCTCAGCTCGATCTATGCTGGGTTTTTTTCTCATCAACATACTGATGGTAAGCTACAACCCGAAGCCTTAGGCCTCAAGTACTTTTCGTAAGAGTCTTGTGGTACATTTCATTATTATTGGTATTATCATTACTATTATCAAATTGATTAACTGAAATGCTATACATCAATCGAGACCCGTTTAATATTAATATCCATACCTGGTAAAGAACCAGCTGCCACATACAGGAGTGGTTTGTTTATGGTTTGTAGGTTAAGAGCAATACTATCATCATCTACAGACCAGGCATACTCCATCTGCTCAGCTCCACCGCAGGCCTCGTAGAATCGTACAGCAGCGCGGAGGTAGAACCTGAAAGGACACGAAATTCGTACATACTTGATGTTATAACGAACCAAGACCTTTTCTTCTTTGGGGTACAAGATTAACAGAATTGTCTTTAAAAACCTAATATAGATGAGGTAAACGACCGAGGTTCAATATGAATATTGACAATCAATGAATGGTAAGCGGGGGCGGGGGGGGGGGGTGAGAAAAGGTGTCTGGGCGTAGCAAACGCCCCTATAGCGTATCTCACTTCTAATCTGCGAGCCATCGCGTGAGGTTGGCTGGTCACGTTACAAGACCTTTCGTGAAACAAAAGCGGAAGATGACGCAACCTTTCATAGATTTGGGATATGCCGTAGGGTTTTTGCAAAATGTCGTGTAAATTGGAATAGACCATTTGAAGGTGACAGGGTATAATTATATAAATATATTTCTCAAACGATATTTCGTGAATAAGGGACATGTTTTCTCAAAAGGTTGGGTAACGCAACCACCCGACCCGACGCGATGACCCGATGATTCAAAGTAATTAGCCATCACTTCTGTGTTCTGTGTTATACGATAGCAGATACGTAAGGTAAAATACCCTTTATTTTGATTTGCCGCTGCCGTTTGTTCGTTTATTTGAGGAAATGTATCGAATCAAATGGGGATGAAGATTGATTGTAAAAAAAAAATCTTATTGCAAACGAAGATCAACTCACGCTTGCGAGATAAGGGCACTATTAGGATCAACTCTTTCCGGGTAGATCACGACGTCTGGTTTGTTGAGAGCAGACCGAGTCACCTCCAAGGTCTTTGTGTCACTGCCTCCGAGGAAGTTCTCTGCTGTCATGCTGAATGTATACGGCACGTCCGCGTCGAGGTAGGATCCATCGAGAGTGACATAGGCGGACTCCGCTGCGGCTACACGATTAAGAACAAAATTTAAGAAGGGATTAAACAAATTAAGAAGGGATTAAAGGAAAGTCTCTGAGAATAAGACTACAGGGCATAGATATCGAGCCTCATTATTACAATGGTGGTATTTTTGTCATTCGCATCTTCTTATAGTCAACTAAAACGCTCTTAATACTTTATATATAGTGTATATATATATATTTTAGTCAACTTTAGTCAACTTTAGCTCTTAATTCTATGTCTATTTTAATGCAATTCAAGAAATTAGGAATAGAGAAAGAAGAAAAAAGGATTGGAAAAGGTTGAAAGGAAGTACATGTATCACATAATGTATTGACTAAAAGTTTTGTAAAAGAGTATGGATTCTCATGGATTATGTTTATTTCATAGTCGGGTTATATCTAAAATGGTTGAACGTGCAAATGGTGCAATAAACTATCATCATATCAGATAATAACGAGGATAAGAATTAATCTGCCCACAATATAACACGAAGTTGTTCGAGAACATTAGAACTTTAATAAGCAAAAGATAAAAGTCTGCAAGTATGAAATTTACAGACTAATTAACAACCTAACTATAAACAATGAACTAACTACCAAACTAGCTAACCAACTGCCTTACTGCCTGATTAACTGCATAACTGACTAATCAACACCAACTGTCTAACCTGTTAGATCATCCGTCAAGCCAGATGGGATCGAACCGCCACTGGTCACAGACCACTGATAGGTGAAAAAACGTCCTGCGTTTCCAAAGGATTGCAGAGCACTAAGTCGTACATTACCGCAGCTGCTAATTGCTTCTGTACCGGTCAGAGCCGCGTAGACGGTTACCGCCTCGTCGGGGGAGGATGCGGTAAGAGTACCGCTGGCGTACCGAGCGTATTCCTCATCACGTTTTTTCAGAACGTCAGCGCGCAGCACTAGCTCATCATCTGGGGAATATAAAGAGTTAGAGAATGAATAATTGATCTTCGAATTCTGATTATCTATCATCGTTAAAATCTAAACATAATTCTTCTTTTACTTTTTGAAAAATTACCCTTCGTTAGAATGATAAGTAATAATGTTATCATAGGGGGATTTAATAGAAATAAGGATATAGAGTGTGCCCAACTTGAATCGAGTTTGTCGACAAATTTGTAAATCATTTCGGTATATATCGGCAAATAAAATGTTACTTTGATGTTTTATATGAGAAAATGTCAGGGAACCTATCTATGAATTCGGTGCAATATTACAACTGAAATTGGTTTAGCGATGCCAGTTTATGGCAAACAAGAATATATCCCTATGAAGAACTCTTCTTAAACTACTTGGAGAAGTATAAATCTCTAAATTAGCCATTTTTGTCAAAGACGTAATTCATCCAGTCTGTTTTTACTTGTTATCTTACTGTGCAAGGCAACTTTGTATGTATACTTTGTCATAAACTTCTAATGTAATTATATTCTTTACCTGGTCCAATAAGATTTACACTGGCCGAACTGAAGGGTAGTATATAGATAGTTTTTAGGTAAGGGAATGCAAAGCACTGGGCAGCAGCACCACCCAGGCTGGTGATATTCATGAATACTGCATCACATGATGTCACCGAGTCTTCGTTGATTGCGACGTCGAACTCGAGTTCCAGAAGATGTCCTGGGGGAAAAAAGATTGAAAGTAAACATACATTTCTGTCTCAGAGTTTTTGATATCAATGAAGTCGCAAACTAGAATCACAATTTTACACTGCGATCATTACAAAGGGTATCCTAATTCACTTTAAATATTTGATATTATTTGCTAGAGTGTTAACAATGCAACGAATATTATACTGCATATCAGTTTGTCTCAAACCATCGTTTAAATTGTAGATGGTGGTTTCGTGATTTTCAAGGTGTTCAAAATGGGTTTGTAGGGCGTGTTAACCGCTTTTACAGTTATAAAAAAAGAGGTACAGTGTATGTGAGAAGCACTGTTGGGACACGACACTTTATATTGCCTTTTCCAAAAAATTCCACCGTGCCTATACTTGTATTTCGATGAATGACAAGAGGCATTTGGGGGTAAAAACATAGTGCTCACCCCCCCCCCCCCCCCATCCCTCCCCACTTATTCGGCTGGTCGGCTGAGTCGTCTCTAAATATTTTCTCACGAATTGGGCCCCTCCCTCGCCGCCGGCTGGATATGCCCCTGGCTCCATCATACAGAAATGTACTACAAAATCAAAGAATAGCAACGAATACAGACGAACAGTAGTAAAGCTGTTCATCTGATGATCTGCACTCATCAGTGTAAATCGCAAGAGTGAGCAGAAGGCCGAAATCGGAAAATACAAGCGGAAGCTAAAATGCATGAGTGCAAGACGAAAAGCTTTAGTATGTCTGTCTATATTCCTTGCTATTCTTCAATAGATACAGAAAAGTCTAATGATCTCATTTTCCCGCCGCGGTTTTTGTGTGTTCTATAGGGGTTAACCGCCGCTAGCGTGAATGAGTCTTACAAAATAATTACCAGTAGGGGAGAATTTAAGACTCTGAGCGACCGGTGCAGGGGCGTAGTAGGTGATCGTGAAACCAGCATCATCGGGGGTGACCAGGTAGTCGATTCCGTTGAAGGACGGGTAAACGACAACTTGAGCCGAGGTAGTCAGCATCGGACCCGTAAACTCGAGAAGCTCGTCGTTGTCTCCTCCAAAAGTTCCTTCGTAGTAAAGTCTCTCGGTCTCTGTTGGTCAGGAGAAAATGGGCAAACGAATTTGGTGTAATACGGGAGAGGGTCAGAGAGTAAAAAAGGAATAGACGCATTTCTTTGAGCAAGCATCAGTGTTTTAACAAGGGAGAAATGCCTTGAAAGCTATTGATAAATTCTTAAGCTTATCAAGCTACATATATGTTATCATTCACATGCAAGAAATAAACTCATTCAGAATATCATGTCAATTCTAATCATACCAATGAGGCTGCTTTCCAAGTCTCGTATCAGTAAATTGCAGTAAAATATCCATAGATTGTTAAGGGGTGTGACATTGGCCAGTAATGTATCTCAGAAGGCACGTGTGTTCTAGATCCACTACAAGTTGTTCTGATTTTTTTTCTCGACCTTCAAACGGAGGAGAGAAATGTGGCACTACCATTGTTTATGATGTCGGTAGAAAATATTTCATGGCATATTTTCAATCCTTGGCAAAGTTTACCAGATGTACAAGAGTATGTGTATTATATTTCTTTTTTTCTTGAAATGCTAGAGCGCCGTATGGCAGTCGTGCTAAAGCCAGGGTAATAATCGGGAGCGCCAGGAGGGTCAAATCTGACTGACATGAGCGCTATACAAGAACCCACTATTATTATTATTATTATTAATATGTTAATCTTCCATTCTGTAGTCGTGAAAAGATTCACAAAATGGATGAACTCACCTGTGAAGACGATAGCTTTTGGAGTGGTCAAGTCCTTGTATGCCGTAAAGGCTCCGCTTGTTGATACCATGTTGACAGAGATGGAAATCACACTATCATCTATATCAAACTCGCTCTGGGATAAGCTGTTTATTATAACTTCTGCAGAAATAAACAAATTTATATATATATATATATATATATATATATATATATATATATATTATATCATCGGCACATGGCAGTGACTATAATACCACTTCATAGCTGATACAGAAGATGATCTTTACTGATTTATCATCTTTATCATTTTCATTTTCATTATTCTTCATTTGTTTCCAAAGTCCAGACTATGAAGTGGCAATCATTTTCTTTACGCCATCCCAATTCCTTCTGTAATATACTTACCAGAATCATTAATACAAAATACTAATATTCTTTGTAATAGTTCATTATAATATTTTGATTTCTCCTCTAGGTTTTAAAGGCATTGGGTAACATGGGTCCCTTTATTGAATGCAACAAATCATGGCCGTCTCCAAAATACAGTTACGGGTATTGCATGTTATACATGCAGAATTGCGACATCAATGTTTGTACCTGAATAGACATAGAGGGTGACGAATGCTTCTGATAGTTCCGTTGACTCCGTCGAAAGGTAAACAGAATACGTTCCTGAAAAATAAATAATTATGAAATCTTGATCTGGAAATTGTATGACAATTAAATAACCATTAATACAAAAATAAAAATGACAGCAAAGTTGTGCTTTACAGGAAAAAGAGAACAAACACCATTTACACCAATGCAGTTAATATTTGAATATCAGTGCAACCATATTTTAACCTAATGAATCTCGAGGCTTGTTCGTGCAGTGAGCAGATATATTGGCAAGGTAAACGTATTAGACGAGTAAAAAAATGCACGGCATGAGACGAAAATTTGTTCTGTATTTTATTTTTCTAAATTAGACCTACAAAGTGAAAATCAAATGAGATCCATGTTAGCCACAAACCTTGAGGAAGATTAGCGGTGCAGTTGAACTCGTCATCCACCTCATCGCTGATATCGACCACGCTGACCTGCTCACCGCTGCTATCCAGGAACTTACACTGTTTGGTAGTCGCATCTTGGAATCCGGCACCACGAAGTTTAACCTGCCAAAGTTCAAAAGATAAAAAACATCTTATTCAGACTTTGTTATACATGCACACCACCATTTTTTCATTGAAACTGAAACCGTCTACATCATTGATAAATATCAAACACAAAGAGAAAAATTGCATAGTATTGCTGTTTTCCTTTTCAAATAATTTCTGACCAATTTGTAAACTATTTTTTGTCAGTTGATGTTCATCCTAGGATTTGTGTCACATGAAATATAATAATATTGTGTAATACATATCATGTTAAACATTCCTTTTAATAAGAGGCGTATGGTGAACTTGGTCTAGTCATAATACCCCCCCCCCCAAAAAAAAAAAAGTCTGAGAACTGGTTCATGTCATCTTCTTACATTCTTTATTTTCCTCTTTGCCTCCTCTATCCAGGCGCGGATCCAGGATTTTTTAGGGTAGGGGCCCAACTTTTTTTTTGCTCCCTCCCAACCCCCCAAAAAGGTAAAAATCACGTGATTTTTACATGATTTTTTTTTCCCTCTGGATCCGCCACTGCCTGTACCCCCTCTCTTTATCTCTCTCTCTCTCTTTCTCACTCTTTCCACCTCTCTTTATCACTCTTCATTTGTCATTTTACAATGTGATTGGCCTCTGAGCTACTCATATCCCCCCTGAACTTCTAATGATATGTAATCAGAACTCCTACCTGATAGTCGGTGTTAGCTGGGATGATAGAGGGAGCTATATTGTCCACGGTGAAACAAGTGCTACCATCCCCATCGCATACATCACACGCATCGGTCACTAGGCCACTGCATAAAACGATAAAATGATACTGATACAGGGTGACGAAAGAGTTCAACCGCAAGTTGTATTAACAGAGCAAAATCAGCAGCATAATATACAAAGCTTAATTCCAAAAGGGGCTAAATCCACTTTTGAACCAAACTGATTTTTTGTAGATGTATATGTGGACATGACACATGAAAATCAAATGCACTATATTGCATTCAAATATATCTTTTGAAAGGTAGACAATTTCGATTAGAAATTCCGTTTCATTCTAAAAGGAGTTAAAATCCAAACTAGTTTCGTTTAAAAAGGAGTTAAATTTACTCTGGCGATTAATAGTTAAATTTGTTTATTTCAACAAGATTTCCTCAGGCTAAGTTTTACGAATTTTGTTGTAGGCCTATAGGTGCAGTTGCCAGTTGGACGATCGGTGCACGTTTTCAATAAGTTTCAATAAGGCAATAAGGATAGTAAAGAACTAGGAGGGCAGATAGAACAATGTTAGAAGGACAAAGAGAAATAGATACACAGATAGAGAGAGAGAGAGCGGAGAGAGATAATATATATATATGGATAGATATATAAAAGAGATACACAAATATATATAGCCTAATATAATATACATATATAAAGAGAGAAAGAGAGACAGAGAGACAGAAAGAGAGAGAGAGAGGGGGAGGGAGGCAGAGAGAGAGAGAGATGGATGCAACGAGTACGGTGTATGAAGAGTTTACTCTTGTTTAGCTATAAGGAGCGGAAATATAAGATGCGAACCTATCAGCGACGCCATCACAGCCGAGGCAGAAGTCTGGTTCGATCGTAGTATTGCAGACTCCACATGCAGACAATCCAGTATCCACAGAGTTACCGGTATTACCCCCAACACAGTAACTACACTCATTTATGTCGGCAACTGGGAGGAAAAGTGGTCGGATAAGGAGATAGATGTGATGGGGATTATTAAAAAAAAATACAGGTAGTACAGTATTTAATTGTCTAAAATTCAGCACATCTTCATTTTCTTCTGCCTCGTGTTCCCTCTTGGGTAAGACCGAGACCGAGACCGAGACTCTCTCTCCCTCTCTCACACACACACACAGAGACACCCACAAAAACACCCATACATAGCACACACACCCACCCTCACACACAGACACCAACCCACACAAATACACACACAGGCACCCACACGCACAACCCACACACGTACATACACTCTTTCTCCCACATATACCCACACACACACGCACACATTCTCACACACCACATACATCTTATACATCCCATTTTGCTTTATAGTCCATATTATTAAAAACAAACTACTAATCTGTCATTTTGGGCTATTATTTATCTAACTAGGCCTACTAAACTAAAGGATATAATCATTATCAAGATCCTTTTGCAACCTTTAATACACACTAAGAAATAAAGGTACAATTCTGTTAAAATAGCAGCACCCTCTGCCAAATACGTGTAGGTGGATGCAAATCTACACCCCGATTACATCCTTATTTGTTAGTGTGTATGGTATGATCTCGTGATGTATAGGGAATTAGCCTTATAATCAACAACTTTGACAACAATTTTCCTTTTATTAAAACGAGTAGCAATTAACCTACTTGCACAATGTTTTAAATTTGGGCTCAAGATGTGTTCAACTTACATCCATTGCAGTCACCGTTACAATCCGCCGTGGAGAAAATAGTCCCATCGCTGAATGGCAGCACGCATTCATCACAATCATTGGTCACAAAACTACCATTACAGATACCTAGGCAGTCCAAGAAACGATCGCTTACATCCTCAGCCACACTCGTATTGCCACCTGTTTGGTAAAATATAGAGGGTGAGAGTCAGTTATTAGGATGAACAGAGGATGATGGTGAGAAGAATGACGAATAATACACATAATCCTCTCGATATACATGTACATGTATAGTCAACTATATGCACATTCAAATGAAATAGCTCCTAACATGCACCGGCAGGATATTAGCAAGATCGAATTTGCTAAGGGGACAGAGGACTCTGACAAGCAAAAATATGTTCGGGGCGATCTCAACTTGTTTGTATGCAACCCCACGTAAATGAAATATGAGCTGTGGAACAATGGAAATGATTCCCACTGGGAGGTATATATGCCTATTCACAAAACCAAAATTGAAATGTCAGAAAAAACAAACTTTTTAAATGATGAAAGTTCCTAGAACAACAAAAGAACAATCACATGAACAAGTCCGGTTGTTTCAATTGTTTACGCTGGTATATAAGCAATTTTCAAAAGGAAAATTCAATGGAGACTCTGGAGCTAATGTAGACAGAAAAGGCATTTTATTTCGTTCTTGGATATGTTCCCCAGAGACTACATCATTCTGGTTTCATTGGAGGAGTGACAACCAGCAACTTAGATATAAAAAAACTCGTCCAATCAGACGGATTTTTCTGTCTAGAGCGCATGATGCATAGTTTACTCTCAGAATCCACTTCAAAATCTATCCAAATTATACTCACCTACGCAGACTTGACAGGCATCGCGGTAAGCAGTACCGTCACAGTCACCATTGCAGTCGATGACCGCAGTGCCTTCCCCAATGCAGGAACCACACTGGTCGAAACCTAAAGTGCTTGGTCTTTCCGTAGCTCCACCGACGCACCATCCACATTCGTTCGTGGTCGCAGAGCCACCGCACTTGAAGGCGCAGTCGAGTGCCGCGCTGCCGCCGCATTCTCGGGCGCAATCCAAACTAGCGTTACCGTTGCATACACCGGCGCAGTCAGTGATGAAGAGACAGGCTGATTGAACAAACGAAATAAATAATTTAAAAACATGCGTATTAATCTTGATCAGCACATGCAGAATTGTGAAAAATCAGTACAGATCATTCGTTTTGAGAGAATGACCGCCTATACATATACGTTCTCAAATTGAAAGTATCGGTAGAAAAGTTATGATTAAATTAAAACATATGAAAATTATTAAACAAATCAAACTATTTGCATAATAAGAACGTACATAGGTTATTACGAATTATTTATGTGGTGTGGCTGATGGTGCCTATGTTTACATTATTAATGTAGCGCCTTGATCTCTAAAACAGTGTCGACTCACCGACGAGCTTCTGGTGTCATGGTGGCATTATAAAAACTGAATAAATCAATCGATAAATACTACCTATCACAATGGAAAATGCAAAGAAAGAAAAAGAAACAGAATGAGAATGGTGACACCTCTACTCGCACGCGCGCTCTCCCCCCCCCCTCTCTCTCTCTCTCTCTCTCTCTCACACACACACCTTCCCCCTCTCCCTCCCTCTCTTTCCTTTCCTCACTCCTCTTTCTCTCTCTCACACACACACACACACACACCCTCCCCCTCTCCCTCTCTCTCTCTTTCCTTTCCTCATTCCTCTTTCTTCCCCTCTCCCTCTCTCTCTCTTTCCTTTCCTCACTCCTCTTTCTCTACCTCTCTCCTCTTTCTCTCCCTCTCTCTTTCTCTCACTCTACCTCTGTCCTGCGCCATGTCCATGCTTTATGGGTGTTCGGCAGTAACAACAAATGAGAAAGAGAAAAGAAGAAAATGAAGAAGAAGAAGAAGAAGAAGAAGGAAAAAAGAAGAAGAGGAAGAGGAGGAGGAGGAGGAAGAAACCATCCGAATGATAACATCGAATTACATCTTGTATTTCTGTTTCGGAGCATCATCTATAACTTTTGATAAACACGTATCTTACTTTCGTCGTCAGTCGAAGTTTCATTCGAGTCTCCAGTATTGTCTATTGGTGATTGAGTTGAGTTTCCAGTATTGTCTATTGATGATTGAGTTGAGTTTCCATTATTGTCTAATGATGATTGAGTTGTGGTCGTAGCTTTGGTTGTTGGTTCTGTGGGTAACAAGATGAAAATATTGACAATTTGTATAAGTAACATAATAAATCCTAGGACCGGTGTCAATCACAGATCATTTTGGCAACCATAATTTTTTCATTCACCAATCCGCTAAAAGGCTTCGAAGTTTGAATCTCGTTTAGTTTAGTAAAACATAAATTTTGCCTCGAATAAACTTATTGCAATGACGAACCTTCGTCATTGCCTTGTTTTCGTTCACATTCTGCCCCATTAATATTCTCCTTTTCCTCCTTTTCCTGTTCCTTATCCTTATCGTCAGGAAATCGCATTCGTTTTGCACGTAGTGTTTGTTATTCCTGGTTCGGTGCTTTCATCATGTCCTTTTCCTTTCAAATTTCATAGGCATGGTCTCTAACATCTCATCAAGGTCACTACATTCTTTGATTTTCGAAATCACTCATGCATAACCGTCCAGGCGCCATTTTGTCCGTTTTTGGTCCATTTTAAGGCCTTTCTGTCTTCCTTCCTATCTCCACTATCCTAGATTCTACAAACTTCTAACAAATTCCTCTAGATAGTCTAATAGATGTTCTTTCATCTGCGACGTATGACCTGACCTTCAAAATGCCATCTTCGTACTCAAAATTCAAATCTGAAACTGACTCCGTCAAAAATCTCTCAAATTCTTGAAAAATGGACCCCTAAAAATCTAAAACTGCCATAACTTTCTCATATAAATTCCGTTTTGTGTTTAAATCTCACATTATCCTTATCTTATAATTGCACATAGCCATGCCAAATTTCATGCTCCAATGACTATGCAAAACATAAATAGCGCCCTCTAAAGTTCTGGGAATTGGCTTTCTTTCTGTGGCCGTATCTCCATAATGGCTTGGCAAACCCGTACCCTTTTTTGGATTTAGATACTTGAAGATATGCCCTTTCCAGCCTTATACAAAATTATATACCCTTACACTGACCAAATTTGAGAAAAATGCCCTCCAAATTTGCCATTTTCGAGAAAAATTCCAAAATAACTTCAACTTGCTTTAAAATGGCGATCTTTATACCTACATCAATGAAACTTGGCAGATATATGTATCCATATACGTGACAACTGTTTACCAAGTTTGGTAAAATTCAAATATGTCAGCGCAAAGTTATCGCCAAAAATGATGTATTTACTATGGATTACGTAATAGCGCGTTCAATGCGCGCAATACATTGCGCGCAGTTAACAATGGTGTCAAACTGACCGCAATGAAGAGCCCTTTCGGATGATACCAAGTATTATATATGTTCACACAGAAAATTGTGAGTAAATCGCATTTGAACAAAGATCACTACACGAATTCCGCCCGAACCTAACACGTTTCGGCTATGACGTCATTTTTTCAGACTGCTTTTCGCCCCTTAAACGTCCTTTTTTTTCCTTGAAAATTTGCAGTGACATGCCGAGTTCCAATACGCAGGGCACCTCTTGGCCGGATTTTTGAAATTGGTCAAGGGGGCCATTCAAGACGCCATTTTGTCCTATACATCTATTTTACATCACGTGTTTCGATAGGATTATCATAGAAAAAAAGAGAGTGGTTTACAATAACAACCATGAAATTCTCTTTCTAATGATACCAAATACGGCCCATAAAGAGACGTAAAGAGAGAGAGAAAAAACAATTTAACTCCGGCCATAATACAGATCCTGCACGTTTTCCGCCCATTCATTACACGCATTGTCTATGGGGCATATCGGGTTCACGCTTTTGGCCCCCACAACGAACTTGATTGCAATGTCAAACATGCACCAAATCCCATTGGTTTGTGCACGCAGTGCTTGCGAGCCCTTTCTAGGTTCTTTCCCCTATCCCAATTTCTTTCAAACTTCGTAGGCATAGTACCATCCCATCAAGGTCACTGTTGATGCCTTTCTTTCGCCCTACCTATCTCCAATATCACAGAAGCTACAGACTTCATGCAAATTGCTCTGGATAGTCCGAGAGAAGCTCTTTCGTTTGACACGTAGACACACGGCGTCATTGCACGCACATCGTTCTGACACGATTGCATTTCTAGTAGTAATTTTGTTTCCATTTTGAATGTTTAGTGACATAACTGTGATATACGAACAAACAAATTGAATTGAGGGGTGTGCCAAAAAAAAAAATCCTTTTACATAAACATAATGATATAAATAGCCGATCACGTGCAGCCATGACACAGACTCTATATTTTTTTAATCCAAAATACGATACGGAAGCTAAATTGAATTTTTTTCTTCTAAATAAGGGTGAACATAACTCAGATGTAAATGGAATCTTATGTCGATAAGTACCCAATTAAAATTTATAATTACCTTGTTGGCTGTTACAGTTTATGCTTGAAGGGTCGACTGCAAGGAAACGTAAACAATTAAATATAAACATACAAACAATCAGTATTCTCGTGAAAGTGACAGAGGTATACTACATGGTAACTAGACAAAGTTTTCCCCCAGTGGTGCACAACCCTACGACAAGCAGGACAAATTCCGTGTCCTTCAAACACAAGTTAATATACAAAAGGTCTTTAACATTTTCAGGACATCTCTAAAGCTTGTAAATTGAATGCTTGGGTGTACATATGCCCCTCATTTTCTTCATACAAGATCGTGTGGAACAGAATGGTTTTGACAACGCAATTTATTTGATTAAATGATTTTAAGAAGATTTTAAGGACAGAAGAAAAAGAGCCGCTAAAGGAAATTTATTCACCACTTTCATAAAAACATACAAAGTCAAAGAATACAATTAAATATATCTTGCAAACATAGATAAGCTAATAAAATGGAAAAAAACTAAAGGAATTTACGAAGTGGTTGGCTCATCAAAAAAAAATTACAGAAAGTTATAGGTGGACGATCCTAAAAATTAACACACCAAAAAAAAAGGGACAAAGAAATAATACAATAAAAATAGTAATTATAAACATAAAAAGGTGCGGTCGTAAAGTTCAAAGCTTCTGCAGCAGGTGATGTTTTAGATTATGTTTACAATTGTATAAAGATGCACATTGTTTAAGTTTGTGGAGGTAGTTTGTTCCAGATTGTGGGTCCTTGGCATTATGACGTGGTGTGCAATATTTCTCAGTCAGAAGCCATTATAAAGAAAATGATTTGGGATTCTCTTAATTTGTTACGTGATTTGCACGAAAAATATGCCTATTTATTGTTTACTTCAGCCGAAATGGATTTCTTTTTTAAATGAATATCTTCGACTGAACTGCTGAACAACACGGCTGTATATACAAAAGATAAACTTTGCTTTCTGATGTGACATACCTATTACTCCCGAGAAGGATTGGGCCACGAAACTACACACGTGATCCACAGAATGGTATCCCAGGTACTGGTAAAGGTAGTTATTGATTTCCTCCATTGAAACATTAACCAAGGGAAGGATGAAATCGATGACACGATTGGCGGTACAGGCACACTTCTCAGGATCAGCCGTAAAACCAAGGATTTCCTCAATCACCGTTTGTGCGTAATCAGACATGTTGTCCGGCTTTAGATGAATGAGATGGTCACAGAGTTCATGACGACTGTCTAATCCAATACTGTTCACAGCAATCCGGACTATCTCATTGAATTGGTTTACGCCAAATTCCGAGTCGTCGGAGTCCGAGAAGAGATCATCAAAAACTTGATCCCAACAAGAGCATATTTCTGCACCAAGCGGCATGAAGAGGGACATCATTTCCACAGCAAATTCAGATATCAGTGTCGGAATGTCATTTCTAGATTCTACTACGCTGGTCACTGCTCTACAAATGTTGCTCTCGTCGAACACGGTTAAATTATAGAGCTTGTGTGTGGTTTGTAGTAGATATGCCAATATATCTAAATTTTCAAGTGCCTCAAAAGTCACCTCGCCATTATCGAGACAGATCTCAATGTTCGATAAATCTACAACGGTGTTTGTATGATTATCATTGAAATCATACATCTCGTCTTCTAGAATTGACTCAATAAGTGGGAAAAGTTCACCCATGCAGACTTGGTAAACAGCATCGGAATTGTCCTCAAGAACCAATTGACATAAATCATCAATCTCTGAAATATTTAACATTGCAGCAGATTCCTGCCACACGTAGCATGTTTTAGAAATGGCATCTCCAATGTGGTCTGAACGCATGATCATGGCGGCGAATTTAATCATCTCGGTTGTGGCATTTATAATGGCTGCAGGGTCAAATTCTCCTTCTTCTTCAACATTGGCAAACAAAACATAGAGAGGCTCAAAACTGACGTTATAATCGCCATCTTCATTGTATATTTGATTGACCTTTCCGCAGAAGGCATCCGCATTCTCAAAGCCGAGTAAACTTGCAGCATCCTCGTCAAATCCGATGAGCCTGTTAATAATGTCCATCGTCACAGGACAGAATGACGGGTCGTTGAAGAATCGAAAGATACTATCCTTCATTTTATTTGCGACCATGTCAAGTTGTGCATCATCCTCCAGTGCAAAGGCCATTTGGTGACAAAGGTGGTCCCCATCTCTGTAGCCCCCAATATAACTGAAAATTGTACCAATGACAAAGCCAATGTCTTCCCGCTCATAGAAGAAGTCTTCTCCTCGGCTTGACCAATCAAAGCAGTTTTGTCCAGGAGTTGCACACGGAGCTTCCAAGACAGTATCTGGGTGGTCATGAAATGATTCAAAATCACAGAATATGGGTGATACTATCTTACCAACAGCTCTTATTCCCCTTACTACAACGCTGTCGATTGGAAAGTTTTGGCTGACGGTATCATCAAAGAGAATACCAGTAAGATGAGAGCAACTTTGGTGAGAATCGTGTAAGTCGAATCCGAATTCCTCGCCTACCGTTTCGAGAATCCCTGTGAAATCAAAGTCAATTTCGTTTTCTTCTTCCCTCATTTCATCATCATCATGGTGGTCAAAAACGTCCTCAATCCAGGGAAATAGTTCGTGGATGCAGACATCTTGGAGTTCTGCAGAATTAAAGGCCAATACTGTTTGACATAAATCGTCAACCTCTGAAATATTTAACATTGCAGCAGATTCCTGCCACACGTAGCATGTTTTAGAAATGGCATCTCCAATGTGGTCTGAACGCATGATCATGGCGGCGAATTTAATCATCTCGGTTGTGGCATTCATGATGGCTGCAGGGTCAAAGTTTCCTTCTTCTTCAACATCGGCAAACAAAACATAGAGAGGTTCCAAACTGACGTTATAATCGCCATCTTCATTGTATATTTGATTGACCTTCCCGCAGAAGGCATCCGCATTCTCAAAGCCGAGTAAACTTGCAGCATCCTCGTCAAATCCGATGAGCTTGTTGATAATGTCCATCGTCGCAGGACAGAATGATGGGTCGTTGAAGAATCGGAAGATACTATCCTTCATTTTATTTGCTACCATGTCAAGTTGTTCATCATCATCCAGTGCAAAGGCCATTTGGTGACAAAGGTGGTCCCCATCTCTGTAGCCTCCGATATAACTGAAAATTGTACCAATGACAAAGCCAATGTCTTCTCGCTCATAGAAGAAGTCTTCTCCTCGGCTTGACCAATCAAAGCAGTTTTGTCCAGGAGTTGCACACGGAGCTTCCAAGACAGTATCTGGGTGGTCATGAAATGATTCAAAATCACAGAATATGGGTGATACTATCTTACCAACAGCTCTTATTCCCCTTACCACAACGCTGTCGATTGGAAAGTTTTGGCTGACGGTATCATCAAAGAGAATACCAGTAAGATGAGAGCAACTTTGGTGAGAATCGTGAAAGTCGAATCCGAATTCCTCGCCTACCGTTTCGAGAATCCCTGTGAAATCAAAGTCAATTTCGTTTTCTTCTTCCCTCATTTCATCATCCTCATGGTGGTCAAAAACATCCTCAATCCACGGAAATAGTTCGTGGATGCAGACATCTTGGAGTTCTGCAGAATTAAAGGCCAATACTGTTTTACATAAATCGTCAACCTCTGAAATATTTAACATTGCAGCAGATTCCTGCCACACGTAGCATGTTTTAGAAATGGCATCCCCAATGTGGTCTGAACGCATGATCATGGCGGCGAATTTAATCATCTCGGTTGTGGCATTTATAATGGCTGCAGGGTCAAATTCTCCTTCTTCTTCAACATTGGCAAACAAAACATAGAGAGGCTCCAAACTGACGTTATAATCGCCATCTTCATTGTATATTTGATTGACCTTCCCGCAGAAGGCATCCGCATTCTCAAAGCCGAGTAAACTTGCAGCATCCTCGTCAAATCCGATGAGCCTGTTGATAAGGTCCATCGTCACAGGACAGAATGACGGGTCGTTGAAGAATCGAAAGATACTATCCTTCATTTTATTTGCGACCATGTCAAGTTGTGCATCATCCTCCAGTGCAAAGGCCATTTGGTGACAAAGGTGGTCCCCATCTCTGTAGCCTCCAATATAACTGAAAATTGTACCAATGACAAAGCCAATATCTTCTCGCTCATAGAAGAAGTCTTCTCCTCGGCTTGACCAATCAAAGCAATTTTGTCCAGGAGTTGCGCACGGAGCTTCCAAGTGACTCGCTGGGAGGTCATAGAATGATTCAAAATCACAGAATATGGGTGATACTATCTTACCAACAGCTCTTATTCCCCTTACCACAACGCTGTCGATTGGAAAGTTTTGGCTGACGGTATCATCAAAGAGAATACCAGTAAGATGAGAGCAACTTTGGTGAGAATCGTGAAAGTCGAATCCGAATTCTTCGCCTACCGTTTCCAAAATCCCTGTGAAATCAAAGTCAATTTCGTTTTCTTCTCCCCTTTCTTCATCATCATGATGGTGATCAAAAAGGTCCTCAATCCACGGAATTATGTCATGGATGCAGACATCTTGGAGTTCTGCAGGATTAAGGGCCAAGACAACTTGACATAAATCATCAACCTCAAATAAAGGCATAGTAATCCCTGGACCAGAGTCCTGCCACATGTAACACGATTTGGAAATGGCATCTCCAATGTTGTCCGAGTGCATTATCATGGCAGCGAATTTCATCATCTCAGTCGTGACGTGCATTATAGACTCAGACGTAACAAAGTGTTCCAGTCCGTGACTATGGTTTGTAAAGAGGTCTAAGAGAGGTACAAAACTAAAGTTATAGTTGCCGCCCTGATGGTAGATTTTGGATATTTCCCCGCAGAAGGCATCCGTACTATTGAAGCCGATCATCTGAGCAGCATGTTCGTCGACACCTATGAGTTTTTCGATGAGGCCGATTGTGTCAGAACAGAATGGTACATCATCGAACAGTCTGTAGACACTGTCCCGCAATTTACCAGCCACCATATCGAGTACTGTCTCATCATCCAGTGCAAAGGCCATCTGGTGGCAGATGTGATCTCCATCCCTGTAGCCTCCGAGATAGCTGAAGATGGTCCCGACAATAAAGCCTTCATCCAAACGATCAAAGAAGTAGTCCTCGCCTGGTCTTGTCCAGTTGAAGCAACCTCGTCCCGGAGTTCCGCATGGGGCTTCCAAGGAATCAAGCGAACCGTTTCGGAATGAGTGCAAATCACAGAAGATTGGTGATAGGACCCTACCAATAGCTTTCATCCCCTTCTGGATCATGTTGTCGATTGTAAATTGTTGTCTGATTACGCTATTAAAGACGATATCAGTGAGGTGTGAGCAAGTTTGATCGAAGTCGTAAAAGTCGAACTCGAATTCGGCGCCAATTGCGTTGAGAAGGGCTAGGAAATCAAATTCAAAGCCATCAAATGCCACGTATCTCAGACAATGCTCAATAATGTCTTCCCTTGAAACATCCCTGTAGTCATTGTATGCCAAGGAAGTACAGAACATTTCATCAGCATACGGAGACATTCGGCAGAGAAATTCAAGGGATGCCATGTCCGATTTATGGGAAAGTATTTCTACAATAGAGAGCAGATAAATGAAAGCATCTTTTTCATCCATACTATCATAATTGTAAAAATCGATCTCGCTCATATTGCCTCTCCAATAGAGAGAATCCAGTATTTCATCACAAAGCGCTTCACTACTGGTGAAATGAGAGTAGTTTCCTGGTGCTAGGCCAATATTAGCATGGAGGCTATCTGCAAATTCAATACACCGGCTTCTGCTGCTAATGACACTGTAAATGCTTGTAGTTATTTGGTTTACGAGTTCATTGAACAGTTCAAACTTCCCCTCATCTCTCATAAGAAGCGCCCAACTAGAAACATTGCAGATCTGCTCAATATCATCGAAGCCACCAAGCGTTGCGAATGCCCATATCATTGCACCAGGTTCGTGTTTGAAGGACGGATCGTCGTCAATGTCACCACTACCCTCTTCACCGTCAAAGAAAGACAGACATTTACCAGGGATTGATCTAACCTGTTCGGCAACAATGACGTTTAGAACCACTCCAAAGATACTGCCATGACTGGGAGATGATGGCTGGTTGTATGAAATGAGCCCCGCCAGACTTGAACATATCCCATACTTGTCGGAAAATTCGGGATATGGGAAATCAACTTCAATACCTGTACCGTCGAATATTGGAAACGACCAATTTCTATTCAAGTCTGGGATGAGTCCAATATTCTCGACCATGTTCGCAGTATCATCGAATAAAGGGTTGGTCCAGTTAAAATCCAAATCTTCGAGTGGTGAAAACGGGACAGTTATGTTCAGAACAGCTTGTATGGGAGACGATGGGAGAGGCGGAAGTTCAATCGAGGGAACTGACAATCCCCAACGCTTTCGTCTTATTGGACCGTGGTCAATCTCACCTTCACCTTCAAGTCCACCTTCTTCACCTCCAATGAGTGTTTCAAGAAAGGACCAAGAATTCTGACAAATAGAGTAGGCTTCAGCATAGGATCCATTCCGGAGAGCCTCAAGGACAGGATCACAAAGCTCTTGCATTGCTCCATCGGAAAGCCAGCTAAGCTTTGGCCCTATCTCAACGCACAGGGAACCGATCGCATGGACGAGATCTTCAGCTTGGTACATCATGCCTACTGTAGATATGATGTCACTTATGTTAAGGTCTGGTAGAAGATATCCGGGGACGGTGAACGGTTCGACGAGGCTGAGGTTGTACGCTGGTTCCGTGGTCCATTCGACCTGCCATTCGGTGGACTCCTCAGCTCGGGCTGCCCCGGCGACCAGACAAGAGAAAATTACAACCACCACAAGTGCCTTCATCGTGGAAGAAGATGGTGATTGTGACTGTGGGTCACAAGGCTAACAGGTTGAAACTGTTGCACAATGCACGAGATACCTCACCTGCAAAAACAAGATAGATTATAAATGTAAGCGATTTGCGATGTGGAAAGATCTTCGTTAATACTATTTAACCTGTAAATTGGTCAATGAAGGGGAAAGCAAAACTAACAGAGTAATGCACTTAATTTTGATTTCGTGTGCCCTCGCCAAAATCGTAGAGTAAGGCGGTACGTGAAATATTAGTATACAAATATACACTGTCAACAATTTTAACTAGTACCTCGAAAAGAAGGCATGGTATATTTGTTTTATATCCTGCATTAAAAATTTATTTAAAAAAATCAAATCTTAACAAAATTTCGACTCCCAAATGTACTCCAAAATACATGTAGTACTTCTACTCCCAAATAGTACTCCCAACTTGTATTTGTTCAGAGCAACCTTAAAATAGTTGAAATATTTCTGGTCACGTGACGAGCTCTCAACCAATTAAAAACAAACACATTTTGGATGCAGGATATTAAACTTTTTTTCCCTTTTCAACATATTCTGGACTTGTGCCCCCTGCAGAAAAAGAAACACCCTGCATCGGCCACTACGTTATATTCAAACTGAATACATGTATGTGTTTATTTCATTAAACGACTAAAATTATTTTTATTTATTTTTATGCAATCGTGAGACGCGATTGAAGACAAAATGAGATTATGTTTCTTTAACTCAGGTTTAGGTCAATATCATATATGTTGGAATTTTGTAGGTGATATCTTTTTCAAATAAATAAATAATAATGTGAGTGTGTTGACAAAAAGCATTGTATAATGCAATTTTACCTTCGTTTCCAGTCTCTGTCTGTAGTAGGTGTATAAATGTAATTTGAATTAACAAAATATGTGTTAAAATGGACCCAATAGCATTTCTAGCTAGAGAAAAATATCAAATATCGAATAGAATCAAACACCTCCTCCTAATTTTCGACAATCCAGAGCGTAAGCTAGGAAACATACATGGCGTTGTTACAACGAGTCGTCGATCACCCCATGGCCACCTCCCGCATGTAAACGATCGATAATCTGTGTCCCTCAATCACTGCCTGTTCAAATATGGCTTCCAGTGAAAGTGTATGTTTAGTGGAGTTAAACGTATTGCTATGCGACCAGCGTAAACAATCGAATAGCACAGGCCGAAGAGTTTTCTCTTGACCATTTGCTTTTCTCCGTGGTTACAAGCAATTGAGAGATGAAAATTCTAAATTGGTGTTAAAAATTGTCTGATGTCTGGATGAAATACAAATTGCTCTGAGACACTATGTAAATCACGTGGATCTACATTCATATAATAAGAAAAGAGGGATTGATTGTCACGGTGACCGAGTTAGAGCAACAAAAAGCAACCCCGGTTCCTAGCCCTGGTTGGCACCGCTAATCCCTTCTGAATACCCCTCTCATACAATAGACTGAACAAAACATTAGATTGGCTCCAGGGTATGAATATAGGTCAGATTTTAATTAAGTAAGAGGTTGCATTGGTGTCTTTATTCCCTAATTATTCGCAACTCAAACGTGAATAAATTATTTTCAATTTCGCCTCCCTACCCTATAGCATAATCTGTAAAAAAAATACATGTATATGTTACATAACACATAATATACATGTTTCCTAGGGAGCATCAAGCTTCGACGGCAAGACAATGCTATACCATATAGCCCCCCCCCCCCCCCCCCCCCGCCAGGTGGTGCGACTCGAGTATGAGACGGAGTTGATCTGTGTGTTTGCAAGGGTATGGTTGTAGGGGTGTGCAAAGAAAATAAGGGTATGCGGATGAATAATGATTTCAATTTCTTTCAATGTTAACTGATCAGTCCCTTCTCCGTAAAATATATCAGGCCTAGTAATTGATCTTGATAAGCAAGGAGCTTGGTCACTCCTCAAGATATCAGGCATAGGGCCTTTTTTAGCCGGATTGGTCATCTCAGCTGCAAGGCATGAGAATAAATAAATATCGAAGTAGGTCTATATGGAAAGACTTCTCACATGTTTTTAAAAGTTATATGATGCCTTATGTTGGCAAATTCATTAGTATTTAGACTGTAGAGTGGCGACTCCAATATTCTCTAGGGGGGGGGGGGGGCACAAGTATTTAAGAAAAATTCTGACAAGCAAGCAATAACAACATAAACAAGATAGAGTGGTGGAAATGTGTAAGAAAATAAAGGCTCTCGTGATTTTTTTGTCAGAATTAATCATAAATATTTCTTTAATCAATATCTCAATAATCGCAATCAGGATGCAGAGATAAAAAAAAATTTGATGTACAAGAACAATGTATAGTCCAAATGTAAGTAGGCCTACACCGCGGTCGCTTTTTTCAAAACTGTAAATGAACATGCCTTATAATAATAATAATAATATTTAGCTTTGATATAGTGCTTACAACAAATGTCTCTAAGCGCTTTACAAATATAAAGTTTATTATATATTAGTAAAGATTAAAAGGGATATTGCACAATCAACCCCACCCCCCCCCCTACAAGGAGAAAAGAAATGGTACGAAAATGTCCCTGTCGAGCTCGATAATAATATCATCGTTTTCTCGACAGCCGATGTTACATTTCTCATAAATGTGCACCCGTTACCTCATGCATTGTTATACGAATGATGTTACAATATACACATAAAAACATTTGTCATTTAAGATAAAAGGGCTCGGCAAGGCTACATGTAAATACAAGGAAGGCGTGGCAATATGTTTGACGCCCTAGGGGCGGGGGGGGGGGGCTCAAGCTGGCTTCGCAAATAATGACGAGTCTGGACGGAAATCTTAACAAAGAAGAGTGCAAATAAATATGTTTAAAGAAGAATTGGTTGCTAAAAACATGAATAAACAACAGTCAATTGTTTCGACAGCCGTGGTTACATTTCTCATTATATATGTGCACCCATTACATCAAGCATTGTTACATGAATGCTGTAATATCCACATACGTAACGATTGTCATTTAAAGGTGGGGTGATATAAAATCCAGATAATAACCGTGGCCTTCGGAGCGGACGCAACAAAGCATTGCAGGCCAATCCATTGTTGTCTTTTCTGAACGCTTTGGTGCGCCTTCTCCTTGTAGATGTGTATAAGAAATGTATAATGTTTTAATGTTACGTTTTTCTACCTGGTTTCTTATTTTGCTTTTTAAAGATCTCTCTCTCTCCACGTCTCTCTTCCTCTCTCCTTACCTCTCTCTCTCTCTCTCTTCTATCCCCTTCCCTCTCTCTCTCTCCCTCTTTTCTCTCTCTCTTCTCTCTCTTTCCCTCTCCCCACCCCTTTCTCTCTCCATACCTCTCTCTCTATCCCTATCTCTCTTTCTCTCTTTCTATCTTCATCTCTCTTCCTCTCTCTTCCTTTTCTCTCCCTCACTTCCCCTCCGTAACTCCCTCCCCTCTCTTTCCCTCTCCCATCTCTCTTTCTTTCTACCCTCCCCTTTCCTGTCCCTCTCTTTCTCCCTCTCCCTTTCTCTCTCTCTCTCTCTCTTTCTCTTGTCATTTCTCTTCTTTTCAATTTCCTCGTCATATCTCGCCTTGGTCTAGCTACATGTAGCCAGCCGTTGAATATTGTATTGTAACCATATTTTCATGTGTGTAAAAGAACAAGTTTTTTCTTAAAAGTATATATTTTGGTTCAATTTTGTTTACACTATTCAATTTCATTGTAAATCAACCATTATGAGTTCCTGAACTTTACGTGTTGATGTTTTTAAACCGAATAAATAAATTAATTAATTCATGTTGATGTGCAGGGCTGCATACTACTCATATTTTGTTATTCAAATATCTAACTATATTTCATAGATTTTTAAATATTTCAAAAATAATTTTCTCAGACTTGGACCTGCTAAGCTCCACCCCCCAAAAAATTACATACCACTGTCTCTTGTTAGCTTACTAATGATTGACAGGTGATGTCACACGATGAATGAGATCTGGAACATTTCTTTAGGGTGGAGCTTAGCAGGTCCGAGTCTGAGAAAATTATTTTTTGAAATGTTTAAAAATGTATGAAATATATTTAGATGTTTGAAAAACAAAATATGAGTTGTATGCAGTCCTGCACATCAACAGAATTCAACTTATATTTGGATGTCACCCGACCTGTAAAGTTAGCATGTATGCTGATGATACGGTAATATATTGTTCGGCAAATAATACTTTAATATCAAATAAGAAGATAAATGAAGATCTTGAATATGTTAAAAAGTGGTTGATACAAAAGAAACTGAATTTTGAATATAAAGAAAACTGAATACATTTTATTCGGTACGAAACAACGTCTGGGTAAAGTTAAAGATACTGATTTAAACATTACTATAGATAATACTTTGTTAACTCGAGTAAGTAAGTGTAGACACCTTGGGGTAATTTTAGATGAAAGGTTATCATGGCAGGAACATATCAATACTATTCATAAAAAAGCAAGCAACGGATTATATATGATCAAATCTATAAGAAATATAGTGAATGAATATGAAATGAAATTGGTTTATAATTCACTAGTATTGTCTCACTTAAATTATTGTGATGTAGTATGGGGTGGATGTGGAAGTACACAGAAAAACAAATTTGAAAAAAATCATAATAGAGCAGCACGCATAATTAACAGTCCTCTTGATATTCCTCATCAGATGAAAATTTAACAAGACTAAATTGGAAAACACTTGACAATAACAGAAAAAATAATGTAGCAATTATGATGCATAAGATTGTCTCAAAACAAGTTCCTGAATATTTAGTAGAAAGGTTTATATTTACTGACCATACATACAATACACGTTCAAGTCTATATAATGTGAAAACAATAAGACCAAAGACTTAGACTATGACAAGATCTTTTGAATATCGAGGGGCCTTAACTTGGAATAACTTGCCACATGATGAACAAGGTGCTAAATCGTTAAATACTGTTAAGGCCAAGCTGACGTAATACGAAATAAGTGTGTGGGGACGAGGTAACTTTTTTTTAATTATTTATGTAATATTTAACTGATTCATATTCATATGTTCTTAAGTACTTAGTATTATTCCAGACTTTATTTTACTTCTACACAATATGTGTTTTAAAGTTTTTACTTATTCAATATTTAACATAAATACATATGTTCTTAACTTATTTCATATCTGTTTATACTTCGTTTGCTCTTTATATATTCCAACAGATTTTGATGATCATAACTTTTTTCAATTATTTACCTTTTAGGTCTATCAATATAGTTTTAATTAACTTAAGTGTTTTTAGCCTTTTTCCATATATTGCTGTGTTATGGTTGTAAATTTGTCAGTGTTATATTACTTTTGTTTATATGTCATAAGTATGTTGCTTTTTATCAACACGGCCCTGATTGAAACCAGTCTGCGAACTGTTTCGGGCTTTTACCGTGTATTAATAAAATAAACTCAACTCATAAAGTTGATTTCTGGTCATTCGATTTCATTGTGAAAGAAACGGTGTTGAATCGATTAGAAAAAAAATTGATCATAGTAGTATTTAAGTATTGATGTGTACTACAAGGTTCTGGAATCATCAAAGTGATAAGAAATTTGGCCCAGTCTTGGTAAAATTAACTAGCACTGTACAAATAGAGATGTATATGGGACTACACAAACATGTGGCATAAAATGAATTCCTCATTTTTAAGCTGTTACATGTGATATTTAGAATATGAAGGCATTTAAAGAACCTTGCTTTTCAGGGAACATCTTTTCTATGATGTTCTTCCTCACTTGCATAATAACAATACAAATGCTCTCAAATTATTTTTCACCTCTCCCCAGAACTCAACTTTCTCTTTTAAGGCAAAAGACACGGCAAGGCTAAATGTAAATGCAAAGTAGCCGTGACAGTTTGACGCCCTAGGGGGCTCAAGCTGGCTGCGCAAATAATAAGGAGTCTGATCAGAAACCTTAACAAAGAAGGGGGCAAATAAATATGTTTACAGAAGAATTGGTTGCTAAAAACACGAATAAACAGTAGACAATTAATGGCTATTTTTAAAGTAGAATGAATTAGACAATTAGAGGCCGTCTCCGATAGATTTTATTCTTGTTTGCCTACATTTGTAATGTATTATAATTATCACTTAAAGAAGGATGCACAACCTGTGTCACGTAAAAAAAAAACACAATTATGAACACAAAGACAACATAGAAACAAGTAAGCATTCAGTTAAATTTCTTTGATTTGTTTAGCCTTGTCTTACACGTTTGAAACGGATCGGTATATCAACAAATAAAATCTTCAACAAATTGTAATGACCATTATCCAAAAATAACTAAACGCTGTTAATTCCTCGATAAAACGAGAAAAAACAATCGCTCCTCAAAACACATATTAAGAAAATAGTATGTTTGTCTCCAGAGAGGGGGAGGGGGGTGAAGGGAGAGGAGATACAGAGATGGAGTGAGAGAGAGAGAGAGAGAGAGAGAGAGGGGGATAAGAGAGAGAGAGGAGAGCGGATATAGGTAACGGAGGAGAAGTAGAGGAAGAAGAAGAAGAAATGAAAGAGAAAGAGGAAGAGAGAGAGAGAGAGAGAGAGAGAGGGGGGAGGGGTAGTAAGTCACCCAGACATACACGAAATAAGGATGAAGGGATGAACAGAAAAAAGAAGGAAATCAAGTCAAAAATATGTTATTGAATTGCTTTATCGCACAGTGTATATTGATGATTAGATTCGTGAATAGCACCACAATAATCATGGAAAGCATTATATCATGATCGTTACAAGGACATTAGCGTTACACCGAGTTACGTCATGATACAATGGACAAATTATTATTGTCGTCAAGGGGCATCTGTTTATTCCTGCATGACCCATTTCATAATGACAACACTACGTACTAACATGGAAATTGTTATTTTATGCAAGGATAGCTGAGTGAAGCTAGAAATTTGGACATGATGCTATCTCGTGGATGTGTTCGCTCTATGTTATAACACTCTTCTGCTGAAACCATCTAATATAATTCATCATGGAATGAAGCACAAATCGGTTCTACTGGATTAAGAAGGAAACAAATCAGATGAGAGTCATGGTAGGGGGTTCTCATCGTCACGAACAGAAATGTATCTACATATGTGTAGCTAACAAGACTCTTAAGGAAGTATCTACCCATCTTCTGTGGCAACAAATAAAATCGGACATAATTTGAATTTACTACCGTTCCCTCTATTATTCCCATGTTCTGAATTGTTTTCGTTTTGTTTATTTTTTCTCTTCTCTTGTACCCTGTATTCTCTCAAAAGTTCTTCCTCTCATTTTAAAAATCTTTTTCTATTCCCTCCCCCCCCCCCCCTCTATCTCTCATTCTTTGTCTTTGATATGATTTCTACTCTTTTGGGCTATCTAAGTTTCTAACATTCTGTCATTTTCACTCACAGTCTTCTTCCCACTTTCTCCGATCTTGATTATAAGTCTTTCTGTCTATCACTTTATCTCTCCCTTTCTTTCTCTCTCTTTCACTTTCTCTTTCTCACCCCCTCTCTCTCTCGCTCGCTCTCTCTCTCTCTCTCTCTCTCTCTCTGTCTCCCTTCTTCTTCGAACCCCCCTTCTAGTGAAAAAGAGATAACTTAGCGTATAATTGGTGACATGAGCAACATTTAAAATAATGTGTATTAATCACAAAAGTTGTTTAAATACTGCACATACTTGGTGTTTAACTGATTGGATGTTCAAAATCGGTTAGAATTGTCATTTGAGTACATACCTTTTTTAACAATATTTATTTTAAAAATGTAATCCTGTCATTGGTTGATCAATGCTAATGATACAGCATAGGCTTAGGAAGATTTGTCGGTTGAGGGGGGGGGGGCTCGGCCGCAGGCATCAGCGAGGCGCGGGAGCGGTTATCTTTTCTTCTCTTCCCTTTATTAATTATGCAGGGGCTCATAGATGCTTTAGCCCCCCCCCCCTCCCACAAATATTGTTTTTTGTCGGGGGAGGCTCCGCCCAAAGCGGCCCCCCCCAGTTCCCTAATCATATGTACAGGATATACATCTTGCAGTCTTTCATTATTCAAAATTACTTTGTGTTGAGTGCATCCCCTTTTCTTGCTATTTGATTTCATGACCCGCTATTAAATGGGGCTTTTACATATCCACCCCGGGGGCCGTGCGGCGAGTAAAAACAGACATTTCGGGAATTTCCGGCCGGTGTCCAGCCGGCTCCCGTACAGCTCCTATGGGCGCCGGGACATTTTTTTTAAAGCCGCTCCCTATTTTCCGGGCCATAAGGGCCCGTGAGGCACCTTACGGGTCCTGTGCGGTCTCTGGATGGTGCCCGATTTTCCCGTTAATTCTCAATGTACAACGCAGATTTGAATAGAGAGGCGCGGATGTCAGAGGACACAGATCATTGCGCCGCACGACAGCACGCGGGGTACCGTACGGGCGCCTTGACGACCCCGACCGGGCCCTGGGAGCCATGGGTTACACCTGTTCATCGGAAGGAGCCCGTACGCTTACCGGTCGGCGCCCGACCGGCACCTTTACGGGCGTCTTGCATTTTCACTCGACCATTTTTCACCGGGCATCTCCCGGACGCCGCAGAATATGTGACCCCAAATGCCGTAGAAATGAAAAACGGAAGGGTCCCGTACCGTCTCTAAAATCCACGGAAGGCCACCTGGCAGGGAAAATCGTACGGGGCCCGGTGTATATGTGACCAAGGCATTAGCAACGAAAATATGACATCGGCATACTTCTCTTTATTTATGATTTTATCATGTCTCTTCCTGTATATACATAGCAGCGGAGGCCCTGTGCCACCGGTCACTTTTACCGCTACCGTACCCGCAAACAATGAACATCGATAACTTGGTTTTGATCTCTCTCTGCTTAATTGCCCATATACCTAATAATCGTCACTATTATCCTTGATGCATAATCAATTTCGAGTAATGATCATATATTTTAGACCTTGATAATATTCTGTTCATTTAGAATAAACACAGATCAGTTAAAGGAAACTGTAATTTTTCAATTCAATTCAATTCAATTCAAAAAGAGTATATTCGTCAAATGATTATAGCAGCCAAAGGCTGAATTGCACATTTGTTACATTTAAAGATATACAAAATAAATTATTGAAAATAGATACATACAACAAAATTGCAAAGCGCACGTTACAAACCAATAGTAAATGTTAAAAGTTTAAAAAGTGATGAGTGGCAGTGGGCATTCTCGTGGTGATGGGCACACATGTCCAGGAGGTGGGCCCCTTCCCCTTCAAAAAAAAAAAATCATCAAACGACCCCCTCCCCCCTGTAACTATAACTAGGTCCGATTGCTGAAAGCTACACAAAAAGGGGATTATGCAAAATTCACAAAACACCAACAAACAAAAAACACAAACTCAAGGACCCACTAACACACCCCCAATGACGAAGACACAAACCGGACACGCAGCACTCAAGCACATACAAATCAGATAACAATTAAGCGCACAAAACAATATAAAGCGAGGTGCAGAGCTGGGAGAGCCCGGTTAAAGCCAAGGTGACCGAGACCGGTCACGCTTCCCCAGTTCCGCTTTCCAGCACGGGAATTACTGAATAATGCACACAAGTCACAACACTCACTTACAAATATAAAAGGCATAACATATCAACTCATGAACAGGCAAAACAAAAGACAGACAAAAACACACCCCTCACAGCTTCCAGCAACCGGAAAAAGAGCTATGAATAAATTAAGATTAGATCCCACCAACACGGAAAGGGCGCATCACCCAGAGAATGCCCATGCATATACAACCAGCAAATACACAATTGTACATAGGAGAAGAAAATAATCAGAAAAAATAAACTATATATTTTTTAAAATGCGAACAAGGTAAGGAAGAGCACTATTTTGAAATCTTAGCGTTTTACAATTAAAAGTGTCATATTTGTTTGTCTGAGTTTCTCAAATCGTATCTATTTTCTCTTTTAACCGGTAACCAATCATTAAAAACAGGGTGTTTTTCTAAAGATATTACAAAATGTTCACAGAGTTGTTTTCTTTTTGCTTCAAGTGTGGTCAAGTTACACAATGAAAGAGCATTGACATATGTTATATAGTCACCTTCCAATATTATTCTAAGGACTCTCCTTTGAATTCGTTCTAAATTTAATATATTTGCTCTTGAGTAATATTTCCATTAAAAACAGGGACGCAATAATCAAGTACTGGTCTTATGTATCCCATGTATATAGTTAAAAGGTCATTGCGAGGAAAATTAAATGATTTCAATCTACGGAGCATATACAATTGTATTGTCAATAATTTCCTCTAAATACAAGAAGAATTATTGGCGAATATTCAAAGATAAAATGTTAGCAGAATATGAAATAAATAAATGCGATTAGATAGATAAACATAATAAGATTGCGATATACAAGTTTGCTTTTTAGAAATCAACACAATTAATTATCTCCCAGACCTTTTAAATAACGTCTCATCAACACACTTCATTCAGCATATTCAAATAATTTGTATCTCTTCGATAAATCTGCGAGCAGAAGTAGCTTAAATTGAGAAAAATGAAAGTCTCTTACGATTCGGCGTTATTCCAGAGTCGGTGAAAGTGGTGCAATTATCACAAAGCAAATATAATTCCGCTAGTGTTTTATTGGCGACCTACCCAACCTAAGTAAAAGTCAATGTGATGCATAGCTTGAATCAACCAAGATATAAAAGCCATTGCTTGGCATCGAGCTATGACGTAACATATTATCTGCCCAATCAGTCGAGCTGAAAGACCGGTTCCACTTCACTGATAACGATACCTACAACTACACCGGTTTCCCGAGGTTCTTGCAAATACATTGTACTTAAACTAAAGTCAGGGATCACCAAGTCGCAGTTCATTACAAACGACATAGGAACCGACAAGGGGGAGGGGGGTACCCTGCCACACCCATATTTCTTGAATGAAACTATGTTTATGGCATATCTTTCTATGCAGTATTTCCCAACTTATTCATAGTGAATGTGGAAGCAGAGGCTGCGCTCAGGGGGAGAGGGGGGGGGGGAGGGCGGAAGGGCGAGAACCCCATAAGCGCCTCTTTTTGCATAGGACAAGTACACTTTTTTTAGTTATAATAAGTGTCCCTTCTCCCAAGTTCCTCTTTTCACCTCTGATAAGTACACTATTCTAATCTGATATATGCCCCTTTTCCTTTGTAATAAATTCCCGATTCCCCTAAATTCTTATAAGTGGCCCATCAGGTGCGAGAAGTGCCACATTTTACTTCTGATAAGTGCTCCTTTTACTTTGACATGTGCCCCTTTTCCTTAAAACAAGTGCTCTTTTCTGTTCTCATAATGCCCCTATTGCTGAACTTAATCGAAAAGGTAATTAGTTGCTCTTCTATTTAAGAATATAAAGGTTAAGACAATGTAAGAGTTTCCAAACTCAAAACTGAGACATAGTTATCATACCTGCTATGACAAGATGTCGTTTTCACTTCCTCCCCCCCCCCCATCTCTCAAAAAGAACAACATAGATTTATCAAAGCCCTAACAACTATGTGCCCCTAATTAAACAAACTGAGATCAAATTTCCTTATATTTCCCCAAAAAACTGGCTCGGTTCGCTAGCTCATAATTCAAAGTTCATCTAATATTTGAAGGACTTATTCATTCTTTCATTATGAGATTATGCTTTACAACCCAATCAGGATCGGTTACTACATCTAATAATGAGAAATAATGGGTCGCAATGTGACCTCAAAGCTCAGTAAATTTTGGTTCACTCACTTCGCTCACTCGCAAACTAATATTCAGACCACAGGGCGTGCCAATTCGGACCGCCTGGGACAGAGTCTCCAGCAGCTTTATTTTAATGATAAAAAACGAATTTTGATAATTTCAAGGAATTTTAAAGGATATAAAGAAGAAAAACAATTAAAATCAAAAGCAATGTAAGAAATCCTGAATAGTGAAATGTTAACTATTTTATCATTTTATTTGTTGAGCTCTAGAAACAGTGGCGGTACCCCCTTTTTATGACGGCCTAAACAAATAAAGGAAAGGAAGACAACCAACATAAAAAGAGAGGAAATGAAAAAGGAAGAGATGGGGAAGGAAAGAGGAAATATATTATAAAATAAACATTGCTGCTCCGAGTAACGGGTTGTATTAAATAGGATGGAAACCAAATCCCAACGCAAGTTATGTGTATTGCCTGAATTGACATCACTGGCTGATCCGGGGGGGGGGGGGGGGGGTCAGCCGCGGCTCTCCTCTTTTGGTGACCTGAACAAATAAAAATGGGAAATAAGATGGAACGATCGAAGGAAAAATAAGAAGAGAAAGAGAGAATAATGTAAAAGAGAAGAAGAAAGAGCATGGAGGAAACGGAGAGTGTGTGAGAGAGAGAGAGAGAGAGAGAGAGAGAGAGAGTAAGATGAAAAATGAAGAACTTGAAACTTAAATTGATACTTACAGATTACATTTCCGATGAGTTGGCTCGACGTGTGCCTAAGAGGTCTTTGGACGACAATACAACAATATACGAAAACAAAAATTCCATACAATTGTCTTTAAGAGAGAAACAAAGGTTATTTCCAAAATGAAATGAAAAGGGCTCCGCTCCCGAGACTCCAGGCAAAGGATTTCCCCCTGCAGCCAATCCGTCAAAATATTAGTGGTTCACAAGACAACCTTTTGTTGTATAAAATTGGAGAGAGTGTGAGTTTTATGTAGTTAAAGCTTCCAACAACCATTCCCGTGGACCTTTTATTATTTACACAATTTCTTGCTGTCTGCTGCCTCGAGATCACTGGAGCGAAGAAAGGTAACACTGCATAGCAATAATCTCTTTTTAGTGAAAGACTAACCATTATAATGGGCAGCTTCCCATTGAATGTTGTGTCCTGTATAAAAGGGATTGGGTAACTTTGTCTCAGATTCTTTGAAAAATCCTGGATTCAGCTCATGCTGCGATCATAATAGGTCATGCATGAATCCCATGACTTTCACAAGCCTATCGCTTTTCTGGTTATCAAGATATATTTGATTGGAATTAGAAATTTCAGATTTTTGTTTTCATAACGGTTTTCATAATACTACAGTCTATTGGGGAAAATGAGTATGGTAAAATCTGTCACACAAAGATTTTTACTTTTTTGAGGCAATTCATGATCATTTTAAAGCGATTTTTTTTAGGGCTTCAATATTACACCATATCACAGACATTGATAACATGAAGGGCCAGGCATCCCAGATTTAAAAATGTTAAACGATGTATTTAAGGGCGTGTTGTGCTACTTGCTGCCTAAATCTGAGGGCCTTTTTGTGCTCATTTAAACGAGCACAAAATATATTGGGAGAATGTCCGCCTACTACAGATACGTTCTCAAATTGTCCTAATCGGTATAAAAGTTATGATTAAAGTGAAACACATGAAAATCATTAAACAAATTAAAGTATCTGCATAATAAGAACGTACATAGATAATTACGAAATATTTATTTGATGTGACTGGCGGTGTCTATGTTGATATCGTTAATGTAGCGCCTTGATCGTTTCAAATGGTGTCGAATCACCAACGAGCTTGTGGTGGCATTATTATGAATAAATACGTCGATAAATACTACCATTCACAAGGGAAAGGGTCAAAGAATAAAAGAGAATACAATTAGAATGGAGACACCTCGCTCTCTCTCCCCCCCCCCCCTCTCTCTCTTTCTCTCTCATTCTCTCTCTCTCTTTTTCTCTTTCTCTCAGCCCTCCCTCTCTTTCTTTCCCTCTTTTCCTCACTTATATTTCAAACACAATATCTGCTGAATCTGATTAAAAGACATGGGGAGGGAGTCGGTTTGATATTTCATCAAGCGATTCCCTTTTCTCATTTTGTTTATTTGTTTTATCACTGCTTTGGGAATTATACAGGTCTAGGTCACATTTCACAACGCGCCAGCAAGTGGAAAGTTTGGCCCCAGACCATTATCCAACCCATTTACACATGTTATTAGTAAAAAAAAAAAAGTAGTATAACTGTGTCGCAGTTTGTGTCATGTATATACTACATATATATATTTATATATGTATGGTGTTATTCAGCTTCATTTCTTAGAATTATATATTAATTCACCGATAATAACAAACCAAATTTACACAATTCTGTTCCCTTTTCCTTCAATAGCCACTTTATATCTGAAGGAAAAGGAATGTTCGAGTGCAATAATTTTTTTCTTTGTATTATATCATTTTTCTAAGCAATAACAAACTTCAACAATGTTATGAAAAGAATATGTCATTTTCTATTTTTTATATTCGTATATATATTGTCTTAATGACTCTTTAAAAAATACGTGTATGCAATTTATATTTGTTGATGTACATGCATTTTCTACAACTTCCTCTTTTACTTCTTTTCTTCATGTTTCTCCTCTCCGTTTTCCTGACTTCATGTTTAATGTTCTGTTTTCTTATTTTTGCTGCCCAAGCAATTTTATCATTTATTTAACTATATATATTTCAATATTGACAAATCAATTGTAACTGTATTTTATGTTTGAATATGCACTGAGTGTTTTTAATTGTACACATGACCAATTCAGCCATTGGGCTGCGACACGTTTTAATAAACTTTGAATTGAATTGAATATCATGTAATTATACCGATATTATATATTATATATAAATATATTAATGACATAACCTGCGATAACAGTACTCTTTTTTAAAAATGTTTATAATAACGACTGCGTAAGGGCACAAAGTCCTTGACACGAAAGGACGTTGTGCCCTTTTTGTCTGATTTTCTGCTTTTCCTAGTTTCAATTGAGATATTAATTCATTATGTTGTTTAGTATAGATATATTGACTGCTATGGGAGGCATCGTTGTTTCTATAGACTCAAGTGGACGCTTCATCCTGCTATGACCCCGCGAGAGCCAGACTGTATAGAAACAGTAATGCAGTCTATATATATTTTATTTACCGAATTCACACACAAAATCTACAAATAATTCTTAACCTTATCCTTTTCTTAAGTGAAGACTGGTTAAAACATCACAGAAAATTTGAGACACTGGCCGTAAATCTTCGCTGAAAAGTTGCCTGAATGTTCGGGAGTCGCACACACACACACACACACTGTACTGTATGTGGTATCCGCGTTATCCGGTCCCACTGCACTTACGGATGCAAAGAGGATGTAAAACGTAAACAAATCTTGCCATCCGTTGGAAAACGCTATGCATCCGTTGTGTACTCATTGCATACTGTTTCGCTCTATCCATCGAGCATCCGTCCACTGTGATTTCATCCGCGCAAAAAGTTTTCAGCTGCACAAAACTTTTAGAACGGATGAACTTCCGCCGTGTACTATGTAAATCCGCGACAAATACGAGCAACAAACGTTCTATGTCCGTTATGTCCTCTTACCCCCCCCCCCCCCCCCCCCCGGCGGCTGGCTGAGTCGTTGCGATTTTTTGGGGACTAAACAAAAATTGTTCTCTTTCCCACACGGTGCCCCCCCCCCCCCCCCCCCCCCGTGTGCCCCCTCGGCAAGAAATTCCTGGATCCGCGCCTGCATCTATGCAATAGAGACAGGGGGAAATTTGTGCAACCTGTTCACAAAATCAGACTTTGCCATCAGTTCTGATTATTCAAATTAGAAATTCTTCTACTTTGCTCGTGAAGAACCATTAGTCTCTTGACGACACACGCAGTCAGAGCGGACGAACCATGTATCAAACCCAACGTGTAGATTACCCAGTAGCATCATTCTGTAAGTACATTTCTCATCTCAATCCTACTGATGATGCATTTTTGGCAGCGTCGGAACACAATTGTTCAATCTGATGAGCAGGTGTGGTACAATAATGTACCTGTAGGGGAAAATACACTTGGATACAAAACGGAGACAATTTATGGAGAGGCAAAAACATCCAGAATCTACACCAACTGTTGCTTTAGGGCTATTAGGATTCATATTCTTGATGAGGAAAGGTTTGCAGCAAGACACATCATGACTGTTTCAGGGCATAATTCAAAGACCAGTATCAAGCACTACGCCCATGTCGAGGAGTCCAAAAACCAGAAAAGTAGTCCGTGCCTTCAGATAAATTTGCAACGGATGGTACCACTACCAATAACAATGCAACTTACTAGCAATCACGGCAGTACGCGTAGGCCTCCGTGCAGCCCGGTCTGTGCTAGTCCAGGACCTCGTTCCTCTCAAGACCTGGTTCTGGCTCATCAGTCGCCACAGAGTCAGACACTTTGTGGTGTCCAATAAACTTGATGTTGACTAAAGCGTAAAGCACGTATACAATTTTCATAATTGTACAGTCAACATTAATAATTAACTATAATCCCATCGAACTGGACTAGATTGTATATAGGCCTGGACTACGTTCTCCTGTTCCTGTGCTGGCATTCGTTTTAACGTTTCGAATTTGAAGTTTTAACATTTACAGAGTTAGAATTTCAAGTGTGTGAGAGGATTGGCTGCTATAGGAATTCCTCCTCGAAGTCAAAGAGGTAAGACGAACTGATTTCAGTATTTTGAATAAGTGTAGGCCTAGATCTAGATCTAGATCTTCTTAATCTTAGTTGATCCCTCCACTAAGCACTATTTTGGAGATTCCTGGAGTCCAAATAAAGTAAATGTTTAAATCCGACCGGTTAGGAGCTTTGGATAGCATTAGATCTACATGACACAAATGTTGTATCTACACTGTCGGTCATAAAGTTCATGAGCCGGAATAATTATTTTTACCACATTTATGGAATGATTTTGACAACGATTTATTCCGGGTATTTATTCCTAGTATTAGTTTAGGCCTACATTAAGATTTTATTATAGTATTAATGACTGCTTTGAGAGAAATAGTTGTTTTATTACGCTCAAGGGAAGGTTAGAATTGTGCTATTCCCCGAGGCTTGCCGAGGGGAATAGCCCAATTGTAACCTTCCCTAGAGCGTATGAAAACAACTATTTCTCGAATATTAAAGCAGTCATTAATACTTTTATATGCCGAAAAAAAATAGACTAAAAAATAAAAAATAAAAAATAATTTACATTTTTGTCGAAGACGGGATTCGAACTCTTGCGTACAACAAGAGGTGTATCGAAAACCAACGCTTAGACCACTCGGCTATCGCGCGCCGTTAATTACATGCTTGGCACTTTTCTCCAATATATACATTAAAATGGATTGAAAACGGCTCCGCGTGAGGGATGCTTCGCAAAAGCTCCATGAAACGGACCCTTCTTTTACTTTTGCAATGCATATTGGCACGAACTTAGATCAAGATCTATCGGCAGATGTTGTTTTTTTGTTTTTGAGAGTTAATTTTCGTCTTCATGTCAACAATGCAAGATAAAATTGTCGGTAAGATCGATCGAGATTCAATTGTATTGAAATTGCCGACCAATTTTTCGCACACGTATGGTATCCTCCATCGCTCAAACCATTTTTTAACATGTAAACCTATGGGGTAACCATGGAGACTGACCTATTTTTTTAATAACCATGGTTATTAAAAATATTGAAATGTTTTAAGCATGGTTACCGGGAATTTTACAGGAACAGTTGAAGTTTATGAATGCAATTCGACCAATCAGATGGCTGGATTTCTTAAGTGAGGTATATAATTAATAATAATTTGCAAGTGTTTGTTTTGCGTACAGTCATGATTCAGTGGCTAAGCAATGGCCTCGTTACTGTGAGCACCCAGGATAAAAACCGTGTCGATGTGCGATATTAGTGCCATTTTGTGAGACATTAATCCTCATTACTGTCAGTTATGACTTTAAGGACGTAAAACCCCTAGTTGATTAGCATAGTAGCACACACATGCTTTAGCGGTCACGCCATTTACACTCGCAAATTACTATTAAATAAATCTGAGAATTTATACTATTATCTATAATCTATTAGGAATAAATCATTGTCAAAATCATTCTATAAATTAGGGTAAAAATTATTATTCCCCTATTATGACCAACAGTGTAGACTATAGAAAACAAATACTGCCTGGTGTATCGCTTTAATAACTAACATTTCGTTTCCCCTCCAACCTTATATTTTTCCCTTCGCGCTTCGGGAAAATATAATCCCATGGGAGAATATTACCCTGTCGGGGAAATGAAATGTTATATCAAACCTCTAGGCAGTGTATTGGAAAAACAAAACAAAAGAAGTTGGTAAATGTGATCCTTAACATAATTAAAATTACCCCCCCCCCCCCCTCCCTAAAGAACTGCTCATAATTTCATAACCCTTAAGCCTCGGCTAGATCGACAAATCTAGCTCTTTCATGGCCTCTTTTACATTAATGGCCATGAAAGAGCTAGATTTATCGATCTAGGCCTAGGCCCTCTCCCTATCCGGTTCCTGAGCTACTCTCATAATTCTATTGACAATTTAGTATGCGCGGATATTTGGCTGGTTTTGAAGATTACTTGTTTCATTAATCTTAGTGTAGGATGACTTTCGATTTCAATCTTCACTTGATATGATGTTTTCTTTTTGTACTCACCTGTCCTTTCACACGTCATAGGGGCATACAGACTTACACACATACGCACGCACCCCTACACACGCACAAAATACCTACGCACACACTCTCGCACACACACCCCCACTCACCTACAGTTTAGCATCTTCCTGGAGACTACTAGAAATACCAACAAAGTCTTCGAGCTCACGCAAACGGAATTAACAGCAAGTTTTAACCCATCGCAATCCGAATCCAAATGCCAAAGAGTTAATTTCGATTAACACCATCGCAAAGATTTACAAGAAATCATCCAAAAACCAAAAACAAAAGGCTTGTGCACTTACTACTGAAATGTGCAAAATGACGTATTAAATGACGTTATAATCCAAAAATATGTGTTCTACAGACAGTACATAGTTCATTTCTTGAAAGTCTTTGCGACTATGTTGATGGGACTCATGTGATTGATAGGTCGTATTTGATATTTAGTTGATATTCTACTTAGCCTTTATCTGTGATTTTTGTACAGTTCAATACCCGTTTGCCAATTCCCACAATTTCAAATCAACTTCACTTCTATTGTTAGGCTATAACAACAAAATAAAATATACAGAGGAAATACACGTGACATACGAGCACACAGCAAAATATTTATTCTCATATCAATGATTACAAAGAGATAGATGGAATGGTAAGTTACTTTGACAAAATGAATGATGGTAACGAGTAAGTTCGAGATTGAAACACCATAGTACATCACAGATATTCTACTTCACCTCAATATCTTCATTAACACACATTAGTATCGCTACATTACCATGCAATTCACTCCACACCTTCATGTTCGTCATGAATATTATTATTTTTTACATTCAAAATTCTTACATGGTCCAGAAAGATAAATTAATTATTATTAACCTCAAGATAAAAGAACAAATTCTGACAGTGTTCATGAAATCGTTAAACGTTGAAGTTTGATATTGTAAAGAGGGAAATCAATGTTGATCTTTAGTAAGGTAAGGTTTGTGGTTGTAGGATCTAGGCCTAAGATTGAAAAGTGGGAATACAATTAGGAGAGACATTTTTAGTATACCCTTTTGGGTTTAGAGATCCACTACTTAAACTCTAAGACAGGTTTTCCAGAAAAGGACTGTTTTTTCATAAAGCGGGTATCTACAAAAAAATATACAATTCGTGTACTCTGTATACAATCATGAAAGATCTTTGGTATTATATACATACGAAATAAGAAAGTCACTTCTATATAAATTTATGTTTACTAAAATAGAACTTAAGGAACCTTGTTTCCAACCGAGCCACACAAAAAATATATTTGCATATACAAATCAGATAAAGCATGTGTTGATTAACGACTCATATAACGACTACTATATTCCTCGCCTACATTACGTAAATTTCATTACATCAAAAATGTTGATTATCTTATACCTTAAACATTTTCATGCGTGGGTATATAGAGGGCAGCACACGGACACCGCCATAATCTCCCAAAGGAAACTCAGTGTGTACATCAGAGCGGTTTCGGAGTCAGCGCGTAATACCATAAACATAGTACATAATACAGTCATAAGAAGTCTGCATGAATATTTGCAGTGTACGAATAGTGCATATGCATGCATGCGATATACGGTTAGCTAGCTCAAGATGAATAAATGTATTTTACAGAACTATAAAAATGTGCATTTTGAAATATATTTAATTAAAGACATATCAATCAATTTGATATTTCAAAACTTAATTACAAACAGCCAATCGAAACTCGAGATAAGTCGGGAGCGGCACGACTAATAGACTCGGTCGTTCGTGAAGTAGGCAAGTTTGCGGTCATTACGTTTCACTGAGCCAACGGGTATTACGCTATCGTGCGTAAAAAGTTCGCAAGATGGTATAGATATCGCACGTCCGTGTGCTGCCCTCTATATACCCACGCATCAAACATCTTTAAAGAGAAGGTTGAGTTCTGGGAAGAGGTGAAAAATAATTTGTGAGCATTACTCATTCTTATTATGCAAGTGTGGAAGAACATCAGTTAAGACATGTTCCCTGAAAAGCATGACTCTTCAAATGCCTTCATATTCTAAATATGCATGTAACATCGTAAAAATCGGGGCCGGCTTTTTACGCCACGTGTTCGTGTAGTCCCATATACATATTTCTGTGCAAGTGTTTGTAACTTTACCAAGACTTGGCCAAATTTCTTATCATTTTGATGATTCCAGAACCTTGCAATACACACAAATTCTTATATGCTAGATGATCAACCTTTTCTGGTCGGTTCCACACCGTTTCTTTCACAATGCAATCGCTTGACCAGAACTCAACTTCATCTTTAACACCTAAACATTGACCCAGACAACAAAACCCTGCACATAACATCATCTCAAAATAGCATTTACATGGTTGAATGGTAACACAAAAATGAAAAGAAAAACTAGCGACAAGATATACTTTATATTATTTTCTAGATCACGCTGCAAATTCACTTTAATTCCAGAAAGAAAGACAAAAAAAGCTCGTCTTGATTTTTTTATTTGCCTGAAAATGTAATTAAACCTGTAATCGAATAAGACAGTGTCAAATTGGCGAACTGTATAGTCCATATGGACCGAATTTGGAGGAACAAAAGGTCACTTTTAATGACGTATCATTTTTCATCACAGCGTCAAAAAACTAATAGAATATCTTATTGTATCAGTATTTCATAAGCTCTTTTCCTAGTATACTAGTATAGAACATATAATTGGATCATCAATTGAATTACATTATATATGATTGTATTGTATGCATAGAACATTTCTTGTGAGTGATTTAAATTGCTGCAAGAATAATGCATTTTCTCCCTTTTTTTAAGGTTAGAGTGAAACTTCACATGGTTATCACAAAATACAGGTTATACTTTTTCCAGACTTGTCAAACTTCAGAAGATGAATGTATCTCGGTAAACCGGGAGACTAGATAATTTAGTTCTAAATTGTCAGCCAACATATTTAAAATGCTATAAGTTGGTCTACCATAAAAATGCACCTGTAAATTTAACCATGGATACAGTACGTTTCATTAGAATAAACCTTTTTTTTTAATCATTAAAGGGATCGTGTAACAATGTTAAATCTGAGATACACAGCCCTACGTGTTATCAATGTATGTGATATGGTGTAATATTGAAGCCCTAAAAAAATTGCGCTTCGAGATGATCAAGAAGTGCCTCAAAAAAGTAAAAATCTTTGAGTGACCGGTTTTACCATACTCGTTTTCCCCAATAGACTGTAGTGTTATGAAAACCGTCAGGCGAACGGTTTTCAAAATTTGTAATTCCAATCATAAATATCTTGATAATCAGGCAGGCGATCGGCTTCTAAAAGTCACGGGGTTCCTGACTGACCTAAAGGTTTATAATTATCATTGTATCATGAGCTAAATCCAGAATTTTGTTTCAGAATCTAAGACAAAGTTACCGGATCCCTTTAAGTGAAAGTAATGGCACTTAAGCGATTTACAATAATTATTTGAAAGCCTCTAGCGAGTCACAAGTCTCCCCAAAATACGATGGGACGGACTATGGGGTGGCTGGATAAGGACTTATTCAACTCAAATCCATATCCTATAAACTGCAGTCATAACCCAATGTAATGTTTCTCAAATAAGAGACGGGACGGAGATTGAGTGGAGTTGGGATATGTAATTATTCGACGGGCGTCATGACTCTATCCACTGGAGTTTTGGCCCTACCCTCATTTTGAGCATCAGGAGGGGGTGTTGAGGATCCAGGAAGGTCTGGAGCGTCCATGATAGGCTCTTGAGTAGCAGGTGCCGGGGCGGGGGCATGGGCCACTTGAACAGTATTGGTTATGTTGGCCGGTGCTGTTGGTGGGGCATTGAATGCCTGGAAAGCAAGAATCGAGGTATCAGGAGGTAGTGGATAAAGAAAAAAAACTGACACTTTTAAAACACGAATGAATAAGAGAGCAGCCTACACAGTTAAACAAAATAGAATGATATAGTGAATGTATTGAACGAAATGAATTTATCAGTTTAGTTACATATCAAATATAGAATACTTTTGCTCTTTTACCTCCATTATATTATATATTTCAACCAGTCTCGGACACACTGAAGATTATGTCTTCTACCCATCATGCCTATCAGAGTATGCATGAAGTAACACAAAGATTCATCACACATTCTTGACACGAATATTTTCTCTCAAGCTTTAAAGACTGTAAGAATGAAAGGTAACAATGAAAATGTATTGATATATAAGGCGCCTTGCATATAACTAAGTTTTATTCAGTATAATATACAGCGACCATAGCATTACAATACGCATCATCCTATATTGCTTACCCCCCCCCCCTTTTTTTTGTTGTTGGTTGAAATATATAATTCAACAAATAAGTGAATAATGTCAGCTTACCTGGTTCGTAGATTCAACTGGAGCAAGTCCACCGGCGGTGCTGGTCCCGTTCCCGGCACCGGTCCCGTTCCCGGCTCCATTACCGTTCGTGTCCTCGATATCGGCATTAGCGATCTTGGAGGACTTCTTCGACATCACGACCACGATGGCGATGATAATAATTAGGATCAAAACGACAGGTATGATCACGGCAATGACGATGATGCCGGTAGTACTTAGGCCTCTCCTGCCGCTCTCACCTGTTTAGAATATAGAATTTATTGAAATTAGGCGCTATGGCTAAATTTTAGAGCAATGGTTTCGAAGCCGGGAGGTTTCGGGTCAGTACGGAATTATTCAAAATTCAAAAGTAATATTAGGATGAGAAAGCTTTTTTCTTTTTTAATCGAGCAAACTTGTAACTAAATCGCTTCTACTTATTATTTAATTCTTAATAAATATGAGATTGCACTTAAAATTGACATAACGTCATATAGATTCTACTTTGCGATTTTCTGAAACAATGTTGTGAATGATTATTAAAATGTTTCTAGTTTATTTTAACAGCTGCAGGCCCACATAATGCTAGGAACTAGTATGGATACATGTCATAATTTGTCTAATAATATTCTCACACAGCATACTCAACGAGGTTTTTAAGCACCCTACAAATGGATTATAACATTAAAGTTGCACTTACTGACTTCAGTTGTCGAGGCTACAGCATCAGAAGAGAAAAGAAAATGAGATATTATCAAGATTATGAATAATCACAATGATCTACAAGGCAATCTATAACGATTATAAAGCATGCATTGTCGTAACATGAATTGTTTATATTTTAAAGAACTTGACTATTATAAGATATCCAATATCTTGCTGTTGAACTAAAACAAATAATAATCTGATAATTGATAGTTCTACATAGCTCTATCCACAGCACAGAACCAGGATGAATTTCAAGTTGTAGCTATTTTACAAATATCGTTACGAAACAACAGAAAAAGAACAACGATGAAAACAGCATACCGGTAGTGGCGTCATCAACTATCGTGGTAGCCATCATAATCGTAGTAGGAGAATCAACAGCGATCAGGGTGAAGGCTGAAAGATGAGTAGTTTGGCACTCAGACAAGACCGATGAGTGGTAGACGGTCGTAAGTCCATCCTGGCTCCAGGAGCTGCTGCTAGTGTCCCACCAATAGCAGTCATAGACTTTGTCGGATTGGAGGCGTGAAGCGGTCATGTTGATTGATATGGGGCTGCTCAGTCCGGTAATACTCAGCTCAGAATCTACCAAAGTAAAGCAGGTCAATTTTATCAGATTATGATGAACATATACATATCATTTTCAATTTTATGTATATCACGTATTGCAAAAGAAACACTGTCCCTATTTGTTGCTAAAGAGTATTCGTGTTTTACTTCGTCAAAACTTTACTAGCGCACAGTGGATTTCAAGGGATAATCGAGCCAGGTGCATATTTTAAGAAGTGAGTCAGACATAATGCTTTGGATAAAATAACACACACACATCGCATCAAGCAAGGGTTCGATACTTCAACCTCTTAATTGAAAGTCAAGTTGATGAATTTATACATCATGATACTCCTCTGTCATAAATCTTTAATACTTTTGATAGATGGATACTAATCTATATCAATGTTGTATAAAACATTTTTTTAAATAGGTGTACAATTACATCACATGTTACCACTATTTTACTAATATCAGATTACATTATACAATATTTATATAATATTGGCTGGCTTTGTGATACAAGAATATATTGCTCGTGCTATGACAATATTGGACGAGTCGAAGACGATTCCAACGTTGTCACAGCAAGAGCAATATATTCTTTTATCACACGATGACAAGCCATACAATATTATTCTTGTTATCTATATCAGGCTGACTAGCGAATAACACAATTTGAGATGTAAATTTGATGTAAATTGTATCGACAGTTGAAGTTCCCGGATGACGGAGCAATACGAAAACAATATTGATCAGTCATCCGGGTATTGCACTAAAGATATTAAACACACTAATTTATTGTACCTCTTGGAAGCCTTATAAATGATAATAGGTGATAACGTTTCTGATCAGGATACATAAGAGTGCAATGATAATTATAATTACACATTCTTCATGTTCTCCAATATATTCAGATATCTCTTGTTGACGATTTCAAGAAAATCAAAGATTCATTTACGAAATTAGAGTCTGATGACTTACTATCACTCGGGTCAAGCAGATTGATTTGAAGGATAGAAGATGCTCTGTTCGCCTTATCCTCGTCCGTGGTCGAGTAGTAATCAACCTCATCGTCGTACTGAGTAAACCTGATCTGAACACCAGAGCAAGTGCTTCCAGAGGCACACGACCAACTTGCACCATATCTATAAATACATAGAAACATATACACGAAATACAAGAGGGTGATAATTGTATTTTCAAAGTTTCATAAAGCACGTCATTTCAATCGTTTGAAAACTATAAATATGTGCAAGAAACTTATGTTCTTGCTTATCATCCTAAATAAGATCTTTCCCCTTCATAGCGTCCTTTTACTCTATACTGTCATAAGCAATGTCTCTATTTCTTGGCAGTGATGCTGAAAGACAACCATGACAATAACACAAAAGAGAACCTTTATCATTAATAATGTATAGAAACAGATATCCTAAAGAGCGAGTAGAAAGAGAGAGAAAATAAAGTGGCGTTGGGGGGGGGGGTAGAGAGAGAGAGAGAGAGAGTTGAGAGAAAAAGGGGGATAGATAAAGGAATCGGGATCAATTTCTATCACTCACAAGCTTTCGATCTCGCTTCCGAACTTGACGTTGAAGGAGGTGCTGCTGGATGTAGTACTGAGGGTATCACTAGGGATAGCATAGAAGGCCCTGGTGGTTACGGAACCAGACCTGGTCTCCGTAGGGTCCCCTCCAAGTGGGATCTGACTCAGCTGGCCCTGGACTAATGTGTTCCTCAGGGTCCTGAAAATAGAAGGAAAATAATTTGAGTCTATTTTTATGCCTCCGTTACGAAGTAGCCGGAGGCATTATGTTTTCGGGTTGTCCGTCCGTCCGTCCGTCTGTACGTACGTACGTACGTCCCGTTCTCGTGATCGCGTTATCTGAAGAACCGATTGATGGATTCCTGCCAAACTTTGGTCATGTATGTATCTTGCAGAGTCAAAGAACTGATTAGATTTTGGGGTCATGAGGTTAAAGGTCAAAGGTCACAGGGCTCATTATGTATGCAAAAACAGCTCGTGATCGCGTTATCTCAAGAACCGAGTGATGGATTGCTGCCAAACTTAGGTCATGTATGTTACTTGCAGAGCAGATGAACTGATTAGATTTTGGGGTCACGAGGCCAAAGGTCAAAGGTCATGGGCTCATTATGTATGCAGAAATAGCTTGTGAACACATTCTCATTAGAACTGACAGATGGATTACTATTTAACTCAGGACATCTTGCAGAGCCAATGAACTGAGTAGATTTTAGGGTCATGAGGTCAAAGATCAAAGGGTCATATATGTATATGAGAAATTGCTTGTAATCACGTATTCTGAGAGCCTGTTAATGGATTACAATTGAACTTGAATTCGAAAAATGTGTTCTGTTTTGGTTTGTAAAATTGCTCTATGACGGAGGCATCATTTTCGACTGCGCGCAGTCGAATTCCATCTAGTTCTTAACGGATTACTGATTCTATCGCTACTTCATCTTCCCCTCTTCATAACAAGTTTTTAAAAATAAATTATATCACATTTTTATTAAATAATAATAAAAACGGGGCTTAAAAAGCATTTACCACCTAAGTCTCAGATTCTAAACAAAATCCTGGATTTACCTCATGCTGCAATTTAATTATAAAGTTTTCGGTCAGTCAGGAATCCCATGACGTTTACAAGCCGATTGCCCGTCTGATTATCTGATTTATGATTGGCATTAGAAATGTCAAAAACTCGTTTTCCCAACAGTTTTTATAACACTACAGTCTAGTGGGTAAAATGAGTATGGTAAAACCGGTCACTCAAAGATATTTATTTCTTTGAGTTTATGATCATTTTGAAGCGCATTTTTTCAGGGCTTTAATATTACAACACATCACAGACACTCATAACACGTAGAGCCATGCATCTCAGATTTTGCATTGTTAAACAATGCCTTTTAAAGACCATGATAATCGGTTTCAATAGCTTTAACTCATTGGATGAGAACTGTTGACTATTCGTTCATTACGGATTTTAATGATTTGATCATGCTAACAAATAAACGTATTCGGCTCCATGATGCCTACACACGGAATCCATGGAAAAACAGAGCCATTAGGTTAATGTTTCTGAAATGAACTATCCAACCGTTTTATCCTTCTATTATTGTTATATAAGTCAAACAAACACACTAAACATAACCTTCAATGATTTATGGAGCCCTTGTGATTTTTTGTTGTTCGAATGTAAAATCTACACGACTATTTACTGAACGATTGAACGACTTATCTAGGCCTATGAAGTTTAAGAAAATGCCTGATAAGTGTCACCTACAGATTAATTTACATGGTATACTCACGTAATTTTGGCAAACATGTCCGAGTTGTATTGAGGGTCGAGTTCAGCAGCGATCTCGCTTGTCTTTGTAAGAACGATCTCGGCGCTAGACTCGGGAAGCCCTTCATCACTGAAAACAGCGACGAGCTCGACTAGAATGTCCAGGTAGATGTCTGATAACAGATAGAAAGATGGAATGATTTTATTAGTAAAGGAATTGTCCTTTTTTAAATTTTAAATTACTGTTGAATTGAAATAGGATCTATTTCATTTTTATGTCTTCTACCATCTTGAAATGATTAATGCATTGTATCAGCCAACACCAGATATGACATAATTTCCATCACTACATTGAAAACATTTGGCATATGTACTCATTTGGTGAGAATTAATGATTAACTTTCAACATTCTAATTTTGCTATAAGTCTGATATAACGAAACAAATAGATAACTACATGTACTTTCAGGTTGTTAATGAAAAGAAAAACAATCGCTAATAATACGCCAAAAGGCTTTAAAATGATTACCACGACTTTATAGCTCCAGCAACTGTTAGCAGCGAATAGTCCGATCAACAAATACTTGGACATGGACCATGTACCCATTACTCTCGCGTTCGAGAGTGACATTTTTTGTTAATGTATTGCCATGTAACCACGTGACTACAACACCCCTACGTCACATCTCCCTGCGATTCGTTCGTACCCATATCAGACAGTGTGAGATCGGCAATGACCACGCCATCCGACTGATCAAGCAGAGTCTGGGCGGTGGCCGTGTCCAGGACCGTCGACGAGATGGCATTCTGAAGTAGATCCAGCTGCTCAGTAGCTGTGCTGGATGTCTCCGAGACTGCTCTCCGTTTCCTGCTCGTGCTGTCGACACCCACTTCCGTGATGGTGTTGAAGTTTACCAGCGCTTCCAGGAAATTCCCTGTTGAGACAAAAACGGAGTAGAATCGGTTGTTTGATAATTTCGGGAAACGACAATCCAATAAAGAAAAACGGACGTTTATTTTTAAATAATTCAAATCTACCAAGTGATGATTGTTATCATTTTTGTTGACGTCCACTGAGCTGGGAAGGGGACAAAAGAACAAAAATATATTACAGCTGATCGTGAGGTCTCTTCTCCAAGTATACTACACCGGAATTTGCCCCCCCCTACTCTTTTATGAAGATTGCAGTTGAGTTTGAACGTGTAAAGGTGGTGGGTCTCCTACAAAGGACATTCATTTAACGTTCTATCCAAAGAACGGGTAATTTTAAGATAAAATAAACGTTATGTGATTAGTCGAAATGCTTTAAAGTGAGAAAAAAATCCGTAACACCGGATTAAAAAACATATTAAATTTCAATACCTTTTCTTCATAATAATGTTTTACATTTATTTAATATCTTCTTAATGTTGAAAAAAGAATAGGCTGATGATATTTACGTACCTAAAAACTTTTGTGGTTCTACTAGATTGGTTATACTTTCAACAAATTGTTCTTGACTGAAAGATGCGATGGCAGTGACGTCCAATGTAATACTGTACGAAGAACAGCTTCCGAAATCATTGCATACCTATTATAAGAGGAGAAAAACCAAGGCAAATGAAGATTTAGGGATTTGTTAATCCGAATATGTAATACTAATTGTCTCCTTCTCCTATCTTGTGTGGTTCTTTGGTCTCACCTCTTAAAAACAAAATGAAACTGATGAGGGTAATGAAAACTTAAAGTAAGGTAATTGGCTTACCGGTTAAACAACTTGAAGAGATAGCTGAATCAGCTGTGATTGATAAGTGTAATCGTATCATTGAGGATGAAACTCATCTACATATGCATTATTGTTTTCAATAAATCAGGACGTGTCCGGCTACCGAAAGTCAGAACAAATAGATTTAGGGGGTCATTTCTTAAACGTGCCATGACATTTTACAATGACAGTTTCAGGAGGTAATTGTTAATTGTTAGTTGCGGAATCAGCAATTAAGAATATATGGATGTACTGCACATTTATTTATACTTAATCTACCACTGAACCGTTTAATGATAATACCAGTATTGATTTTTGGTATGTCTACGGTTATAAATTGTGTATTATGTTTCTATACCAAAGCCTATATCATTTTGTACTTATGTTAAATTGTGTGTTGTATTCATCCCTGATTTTGTTTAAATTGATAATCCATGTATGTTAATTGATGTTATATAAATTGAAGAAACAGTCAGGAAAAGATTTTTATGCCATACAATTGTGCATAATCAATAAATTTGAAATTAAGCTTGAACTTGAATTAGTAGCTTAAATCGGTTTCACACTTCAGATTTCTCTTGGTGGAACAGCTACAGGAGGTATCCCCATTAAATGAGGATTGATTCCATATCAAAGGGCACTCGCGTATCGAATCGGTTTCGAGCCGGGATCTTCGAGACCGGTAACGAGACCACTGTTCGACCATTAAACCATCGTTCCTCCGTAGTTTTTCTCATAACAGACTCGTGCCAATAAGTCTAACAAAATACGAATTAAGTATTCGTGTAGTACATTAAAAATAACAGACATCAAAATGAAAATATTGAGCTCGTAAACCTCCTCTCACCTTGACAACAAATGTGTTCTGGTTGTCGCTAAAGGACGGCAGACCCAATATAGTGCTGCTCGCCTCTGCCAAGGCTCCCGTCATTGCGTTGTAACGGGTGACAGATGATTCGACCTTCTCACGGAATACTTGGTAAGACAGAGGGTAAGCTTCTTCATCAGTCACGCAGTTCTGAGTTAGGAGAGTTATCTGGGGGAAACATAGGAAGGAGATGAAATGGTAATATAGTACATGCCATAGTTCTGAAACCAGAGCATAAGTGAAATTTATTTTCTGACTTGCAGAGAACGTTTTCTGAACTCTACCAGCAGCTTTATAACAATTATGATGATGATGATAATAATAACAATAATAATGATTATTATAATCATGATGACAATAATGAAAATAATACGATAATATTCACAGTGAAATCCACTGTAAATTCTTAGTCTAAATACAGTTCTGGGAGCGGATTCCACCCTATTTTTTTTTTGCATGAATTCCATTCCAAACGACGTAATTCCCAATTTATGACTCCCACGAGAAGTGGATTACCACTTCTGTACATTTAATTAGGAAACTGATATCCTAAAATGCTTTGTCATGGTAAATCAATTCTGGGCCCCGTCTTATAAACAGTTGCGATTAATCACAACTTATTCACGATCGACATAAATCGCAACTAAGTACATAAGAGATAGGAGACTGCAAACTTTTGATTGGCTAGAGGATTTGCGAGCGATTCGGATCAATCGCGACTCTTTGTAAGACGAGGCTCGGATGAGGGTCCTTAAAACAACTAGGCGTTGTGGCGTGCGCCTGTAATCCAGCTAACAGTGGAAGTTACAAACTGATTCAGCCGAGGACGCAGGTTCGAAACTTGAGTCACGTCTTTCGAATGGTGACGTTAAAAGTCGGTCCCCAGACGTAAATAATCACATCTGATTGATACACGTCTGTAAAAACCCAAATACACACACACAGGGTCCTTAAAAATAACGTACCTCGTCCAGTTCTTGATAGCTGGTAGAACCATCACCCAAACTGAATGTACAGGAAGATACTCCTCCATACGTGCTGGTTGTCAACTTACTAGCTGACACCTGTCCTTCAGTATCCGTTACCGTCACTGAGAAAGAGTAGGCAACACCCTCTTCCAAAGTTCCTATGATGCCATTAGAAGATTGATGAACGGGTTAATGATTACGCTAGAGATGTTAAAATTTTTCATTACTCTTTTGCCTGTTTGAAAATAAATATTTCATTAGCATGTGTTCTTCAGCAAATCCGACTCTGGCCCACCTTACGTGAAGAAAGGAAAAATATTTACAACTTTTTAAAAGATCTTTTTTCCTTAGATTTGTGCTTCTTCGCCGGAGAATTATGAACAAAATTAAAGAGTGCTAATTCAATATATCACACACTCTTTGACTATGACAAATTGCCAATTCATGCCTTTTCATTCAAATTTTATGTCAGCATCAGTCGCAACGAATGCTTTTAAATGTTTGTCGTTTTTGAAAAAAAAAACATTATGGCACATAGTTAAAGCTAATTGCACCAAACACGTGATTTTCTTTTTCTTATAATGATACCTCAATGGATATAATGTTATCTAATGGTCATTCCTTATAGATATAGAATGTTTATATCAATTGATCTTTATGATTTTGAACCAGACTCTAAAGTATATATGTTGGGTTAATGATTCACAGAATTATACTGCATTAATATCATTAAATGCTTTAGATTACGTTAAACCATAATCTACATTTGTCTAAATCCCATCTTTGTTTCTCAAAGCTTTCTTGTAGACCCTCTTACCTGTGGGGATAGTTACAAAAGCGTATGTGCTGAAGGGTGATGTATCTCCTTGTATAAGGAAGGACTGACTATTCAGCAGTGAGAAGTCAACGTATCCATATCCTGTATTCAATTAAAAAGTTGAAGGGGTTCAAATTAGCATTATTTAAATTCCATTATTTATTAAAACCAAACTACATCAGTTTGAAGCCAAAAGGGTGTTACATCTGTGTAAAATGATGCGAGTTAATGCGTTTCTGGCTCCAACTAGTATTCAATCACACAAAGATTGGGGTAAAATTGTACAGGCGTATGTTGGAGGAACAGTAGGAGGGACGGTGTACAAAGAGCATAATTTCGTCGAAATAAGGCTAACTCGTCTTAAAAGAACATGGCTCCAAAATGGTCAGTTGAAAACAGATAATACTCCATCCATCTTGTATGAAAGCAATTTTAGTGAAACATTTGTTTCAAGGATTCTTTGTAAATGTACGTACTAAGAATTTGTTATCTTCGGAAATTTTCCTAATACTATACTTTCAATACCGTAGGTTCGTCACATGCCTAATTTTAATACACTTAGTTTGAGAAACAATCATAGTTTTGTAAAATCGCATGTGACTTTTCAAAAACTTGACCAAACAGATTGTTTTTATATTTAATTACAATTTCTTAAAACTCGCTTTATACCCATAACTCTTACCGAGATCTGTAGCCCATTCAATGGTAATATCTGATGTATGGCTGATCAATACTCGTAGCGTATGAGAACTACTGCTCTTTATCTTCTCAGGGAGGGATTCATCGAGACTGATCTACAAGGGGACAGGATGAGGAGTGAAACGGTTCATGTTAGAGGTTTGTCGTAATTGTATGATACACAAGCAGGCATGATATGCTTTAAACCGAATAACCTATTAAATTATCAGGTACATAACTTCTCCTCATACTCACTTGGAATGTAAAATACTACGTCACTATGCCATTGGGTAAATTTTTAGCCTTGAGGTTATGTTTGTATTGACAGAACATAATTAAAAACCCAACTACCAACATCAGTTGTTTTTCTTAACACCAATCTCGCATGATGGTACGCCATCCATGTTGATTGATTTTCATCGTTGAGGTTGTCTTGACGGTACCCAAACACAGCATACAATCACAAACACCCAACACCGAGAGTCTTGATACCTTTCCCAAACATTGATTACCTTTAGTGATTTACCAGCCTTGGTGTTGTCTTGACGCTCCCTATAAAACAAAATATGAAATCACTAACACCCAACACCAATTATCTTAGGACCCGTCCCAAACAATAATTACCGTTGGAGGATTGCCAGACTTGGAAAGGATGGTGACACTGGTCGATGCTGTCCTTGACAGTTTGTTGATCTCCAGAGTGAACAGATAGGTGGAGTCCGAGTACAGATTGTTGGAAGCTAACGTGAGAGTACTTGTTTTGGAGTCAGCTTCCGCCGGGAACACCTCACGTGTCTCGCTTGATACACAAGGCTCATAGCTGCCTGTCTCAGTGTTCGACTGAAAAGGGTGCAGCCAAAGGCAATCCATGTGTTAGTCAATGATGTGAGGGTAAAATAGCTCGGGGTCGACTATTTGTTTCAATTTTGCATATGAATGCAGCAGATCGTTAGTCAGATTTTGGCTGCAATTTACTCCACTCATTCAGTCAGAGGAACCAGTAAATCCATGTTTACATGTAATGTTACCAAATAACTGATATGTTACTGATGTATGCTGTTGAACAAATTTATCGCAACTTAGTGCCTCAATCGTAAATATCTTTTAGGGCCTACATGTACATGTATTTGTATTATGAAATCTTTGAGTTGCAACATCAAAAAATTCATACGCGTTACCAAATCAACTTTACTTAACTATTACATCCTGTTTTACAGTCGGATCGCAACGGAGTACATTCAGTCGTAAATCACTTACAGGCAAACTCGTCTATTGAACCGGCGTTTACACTAACGCTGTACACCATTAATCAACTGAGTTTCAAAAAGGTTAATCAGATCAAAACTTTACGCCTTCAATCTCAAAATGTTCATACATGTTTATCAAATCAGGGTTTAGGTTATTAGGTCTATACTGTATGTTAAAAAACAAAGGATGCATCCAGTCGTTAATTTCGTTTACTGTTTAAATGGAATCTGGAATTTAACATCAACAATACAACGTCAAAAGTATTTGTTAACGAAGTCATTTAAAGCGTTGTATTGCAAATTATTCTGCATTGACAATACACAAGGCCATCTCTTAAGCTAAACCTTATATGTGAACATTATCGCAAGAGAACTTTTGAAATGTTATCGAATATTTTGTACCTTCTGACATGTCCAAAGGTAGGTCAGCTCTTCATTTTCACTGTCGGGATCAAATGACGATGATCCATCCAGTGTGAACGACTCACTGTCGACGCCGATGGTCCTCTCACTCCCGCCATCGATTAGGGCGACGAGGTCGGTGTAGACCGTGGTGATTGTCACGGTCTGCGTGGTCACCGTGCTAGGGTCACTTTCCCGGTTGACCTCCAGTGTGAAGGTCACTTGGGAGTCGCCTAAATAGATTGTGACGTTGAAATTTTAGAACTTAACTTAAAAAAGAGTTCGAATTTGAGTCTCGGTACATATTTAGAATATAAGGGCTTACTTATTAAGTGAATAACATTATAGGCCAATGTTGATAGGCTAGTCTACTCAGATCTTTTCGTTTTCTTTTCTTCTTTTCTTTTTTCTCGCTCTTTCTTTTGATCGTAAAAAGGTGACTAGCTAGATTTTTCCTAAGGGAATGAAGAATGTGCACTATAATTTAGAGAATAGTAATTTTCTTCAGTGACCAGGGTAATGATGAAAGTGTTAGTTAATTTGTCACTTTGTGGTGAAGTGCTTCATAAGAAACCTGTACTATTAATATTATTATTATCGTTATTATTATTTTTAAATTTGTCTTTGATATAATTATCAGCATTTTATCAATATCTCAGCTCGATCTTTGCTGGTTTTTATCTCATTGGCATATTTATGGCAAGCTACAACTCGTAGCCTTAGGCCTCAAGTACTTTTCGTAAGAGCCTTGCGGTACATTAATATTATTATTATTTTTGTATCATTATTATTATTATCATTAATCACTATCAAATTGATGAATAAAACGCTATACATCTATGAAGAACCATCTAATATTAAAATCCATACCTGGTAAAGAACCAGCTGCCACATACAGGAGTGGTTTGTTTATGGTTTGTAGGTTAAGAGCAATACTATCATCATCTACAGACCAAGCATACTCCATCTGCTCAGCTCCACCACAATCCTCGTAGAATTTCACAGCAGCGCGGAGGTAGAACCTGAAAGGACACAGACAAAGATTTTTTATTTATTTTGAATTGCCGCGGCGGTTTGTTCGTTTATTTGTTAGTTTTTGAGGTAGTGTATCGAATCACATGGGAACGAAGATTAATTGTAAGAAAATTTTATCACAAAGGAAGATCAACTCACGCTTGCGAGATAAGGGCACTATTAGGATCAACTCTTTCCGGGTAGATCACGACGTCTGGTTTGTTGAGAGCAGACCGAGTCACCTCCAAGGTCTTTGTGTCACTGCCTCCAAGGAAGTTCTCGGCTGTCATGCTGAAGGTATACGGCACGTCCGTGTCGAGGTAGGCTCCATCAAGAGTAACATAGGCGAACCCCGCAGCGGCTACAAGATTAAGAGCAAAATTTAAGAAGGGATTAAAGAATAAGACTACAAGGCAAATATATCGACGCTTATAATTACAATGGTAGTAAAGTGTCTCATCATAGTCAACCCAAACGCTCAAAATTCTTACTATATATGTATAATACATAGTCAACTTTTAATAGTTCTAAATCCTTGACTATGTCTATTTCAATGCACTTAGGAATAGAGAAAGAAAAAAACAGCATTGGGAAAGGATGACAGGAAGTATCACATAATCTATTGACTGAAAGTTCTGTAAATGGGTATGGATTATCATGGATCATGTTTATGCCATAGTCAGATTATTGCTTAAATTGTTGTACATGAAAATGGTGCATTAAACTATCATCCAATCAGATAATACAGAGGATAAGATTTAATCTACTCACAATATAAACATAAAGTTGTTGCAGAACATAATATGAACTTTATGAAGAAAAAGATAACAGTCTATGTAATTTACGAACTAACTATCTACCTCTTAACCAACCTTGATCTTTTTTGGTTGCCCCTAACGATATGTAAACTTTATATATGATTATGTCAACATGTTCTATTGTATTGTGCTATTTTATTGTATTGTGCTATTTTTTATATCGTTGAATAAATGATTGAATTGAACTAACTAACTAACCAATTACCTTACTAACTGACTAACCATAACCAACTGTCTAACCTGTTAGGTCATCCGTCAAACCAGATGGGATCGAACCGCCACTGGTCACAGACCACTGATAGGTGAAAAAACGTCCTGCGTTTCCAAAGGATTGCAGAGCACTAAGTCGTACATTACCGCAGCTGCTAATTGCTTCTGTACCGGTCAGAGCCGCGTAGACGGTAACCGCTTCGTCGGGGGAGGATGCGGTTAGAGTACCGCTGGCGTACCGAGCGTATTCCTCATCACGTTTTTTCAGAACGTTATCGCGCAGCACTAGTTCATCATCTGGGGAATATAATTAGTTAGAGAATTAATAATTGATTTTAATTTTAATTCTGTTTATCTCTCATCGTTAAAATCTAAATATAATTCTTCTTTTACTTTTATTTTTTGAAAACTTATCCTTCGTTGTAAGGATAAGTAATATGGTATCAAAGGGGGCTTTGTTAAAAGGAGATAGAGTGTGTCCAACTTAAATCGAGTTTGTCGACAAATTTGTAAATCATTTCGGTATATATCGGCAAATCATATGTTATTTTGATGTTTTATTTTGGAAAATGTCAGTGAACCTATCCATAAAGTTGGTGCGATATTACATTTAAAATTGGTAACGCGACGCCCGTGTATGACGAACAAGAATATAAGTGGAATTGATAATGGAGAACTCTTCTTCAACTGCTTGGAGACTGAAGTATAAATGTCTAAATTAGCTATTTTTGTCGAAACGTAATTCATTCAATCATTTATACTCGTTATCTTACTGTGCAAGGGACCTTTGTATGAATACTTTGTCATAAACTTCAAATGTAATTATATTTTTTACCTGGTTCAATAAGATTTCCACTTTCCGAACTGGAGGGTTGTATATAGATAGTTTTAAGGTAAGGGAATGCATAGCACTGGGCAGCGACACCACCCAGGCTTGTCGTATTCATGAATACTGCATCACATGATGTCACCGAGTCTTCGTTGATTGCGACGTCGAACCCGAGTTCCAGAAGATGCCCTGGGGGAAAGTAGATTGAAAGTAAACATTAATTTCTGTCTCAGAGTGAAAATGCTATAGATAACTCCCTTTTGATACCAATGAGGTCGCAAACTTAAAACACAATTACACACTGCAATCATTACAAAGAGCATCCTTATTCATTTTGAATATTAGATATTATTTGATAGATTTGTAACAATGCAACGAACATGGGTGTCGATCCGTAACTGATACCTATTCATCAGGGGGGGATGATCTATTCATTCATCCCCCCTGATGAATAGGTATTACGTAAGGATCGACACCCATGGCAACGAATATTATACTGCATATCAGTTTGTCTCAAACCATCGTTTAAATTGATAGATGGTGGTTTCACCGTTTTTACAGTTGTAAAACAAGAGGTACAGTGTATGTGAGAAGCACTGTTGGGACACGAAACATTATATTGCCTTTTCCAAAAAATCCCACCGTGCCTATGCTTCTATTTCAATGAATGACAAGAGGCATTTGGGAGTAAAAACATTGTAAACCGACATTTGCTCCGACGACAATTGCTATGTGCTTTATTCTGTCAAAAGTATTTAGCGTCGTGCTTAGGTTTGCAATCGACGTTTAGTTTAGGTCTAGAGAAAGGGTTTTGATAAGATGGGTCCTGTGGTGTTGAGCCTAAGGTTGAAGTTAGGAATTTGCTTAGTAAATTTTTTTGCAGGAGCATGTGTTCTACACCAACAAATTAGCCGACCTCGTCGATTTTCCCTGGTCCTCGGTTAAACAGAAATATACTACAAAATCAACGAATAGCACCGAATACAGACGTAGTAAAGGTGTTCGTCTGCGCTCATCAGTGTGGCAATGGTGAACAGAAAACCAAAATCGGACAATAAAAGCGGAAGCTATTGAGTGCAAGACGAAAAGCTTTAGAATGTCTTTCTATATTCGTTGCTATTCTTTAATAGATACAGAAAAGTCCAATGATCTCATTTTCCGCCGCGGTTTTTGTGTGTGCTAAAGCGGTTAACCGCCGTTCGCCTGAATAAATCTTAGAAAATGATTACCAGTCGGGGAGAATTTAAGACTCTGAGCGACCGGTGCAGGGGCATAGTAGGTGATCGTGAAACCGGCATCATCGGGGGTGACCAGGTAGTCGATTCCGTTAAAGGACGGGTAGACGACAACTTGAGCCGAGGTAGTCAGCATCGGACCCGTAAACTCGAGAAGCTCGTCGTTGTCTCCTCCAAAAGTTCCTTCGTAGACCAGTCTCTCGGTCTCTGTTGGTAAAGAGAGAATGGGCAAACGAATTTGGAGTGATAGGAAAGAGGGTCAGAGAGTAAAAAATAAATAGGCGCATTTCTTTGAGCAAGTCTCAGTGTTTTAAAAAGAAAGAAATGCCTTAAAAGCTATTGATAAATTCTCAAGCTTATCAAGCTACTAATATGTGATCATTTACATGCATGAAATGAACTCGTTTATAGATTAAAAAAATCATGCCATTTCTAATCATACTAATAAGGCTGCTTTCCAAGTCTCGTATCAGTAAACTGCAGTGGCATATCTATCGTGTTAAGGGGGTGACATTGTCAAGTAATGTATCTCGGTAGACACGCGTGTTGTAGATCCACTACAAGTTCTAATTGTGTTCTCGGCCTTCAAACGGAGGAGAGAGAAAGGGCAGTACCATTCTATTTGATGTCGGTAGAAAATGTTCCATGGCATATTTCCAATCCTTTGCAAAATTCACCAGATGTACAAGAGTGTATGATATTTGTGTTAAACCTAATATATTAATCCTCCATTCTGCAGTCGTGAAAAGAATCACGATATCTATGAACTCACCTGTGAATACGATAGCTTTTGGAGTGGTCAAGTCCTTGTATGCCGTAAAGGCTCCGCTTGTTGATACCATGTTGACAGAGATGGAAATCTCACTATCATCTATATCAAACTCGCTCTGGGATAAACTGTTTATTGTTACTTCTGCAGAATTAAAAAAATACATAAATATAATATATATTATCGTCAATGGGAGTAATTAAAATATTAATTCATAGCTGATACATAAAATGAACTTTACTGATTTATCGTCTTGATCATTTTCATTATTTTGTATTTGTTTCCTAATTTCTAGACTATGAAATGGCATTAATTTTCTTTACACTATCTGAATTCCTTATAAAATATACCTACCACAATCATAGTTTGCAAATACTAATATTATTTGTCATAGTTCATTATAATATTTTAATTTATCTTCTTGGTATTAAATTAACAAAGCATTAAATGTATTGCTAAAATAAAATGGGTTATAAACTTAATGATATATCTGGGCATGAATAAGCAAGCTTATTAATGTTTATTTCAAGACCTTTCTACACAATGAAACATTGATTATGTCCAACAGGGTTGATGGAGAAGTGTCGTATTAAGCGATGATACTTTTTTTGATTTAGTTATTACTTCTCTTCTGATTTTTATTATTATTACTATAATTAATAATAATACAATAATTTATAATAATACAATATTTATAAAGCGCATAATAAACAACAGTTTCTCTATGCGCTATTTTTATCATCATTATCATTATTATCTTTCTTATTATTATTATTATCATTGTTATTGTTATTATTATTGTTATTGTCATTCCATTTATTTTTGATCGGTCCCTTTATAATGCAACCAATCATGGCCGTCTCCAAAATACAGTTTTAGGTATATATTATACATGTAGAATGTAGACATACATGTAGAATGTTGTATGACATCGATTTTTGTACCTGAATAGACGTTGAGGGTGACGAATGCTTCTGATAGTTCCGTTGACTCCGTCGAAAGGTAAACAGAATACGTTCCTGAAAAATATATAATTATGAAATGACGATATGGAAATTGTATGACCCATTAAAAATAACACCACAGTAGTGCCTTATACAGGAAAAGGAGATAAAACAAAATTCACACCAATGCAGTTATTTCAATATCAATGAATCCATGTTTTACCTAATAAATCAGAAGCGCTATATCCACATGAAAAAAGATCGTTCGTGCCGTCAGCAAATATATTGGCAAGGAAGACGTATTGGATGGGTTAGAAATGCAAGGCATGAGACTAAGTATGTTCTGGATTTCTTTTTCTAAATCAGACCTGCAAAGTGAACATCAAATGAGATCAATGTTAGCCACAAACCTTCAGGAAGATTAGCGTTGCAGGTGAATTCGTCCTCCACTTCATCGCTGATATTGACCACGCTGACCTGCTCATCACTGCTGCTATCCCGGAACTTACACTGTTTGGTAGTCGCATCTTGGAATCCGGCGCCACGAAGTTTAACCTGCCACGAAGTTTAACAGATAAAAAACATTTTTATGTATAAAAAAACATTTTATACAGACCGCCAATTTTATTGCCGTTTTCCTTTTCATATAATTTCTGACCAATCATTATAATGTAAATCAGTCAATGTCAGTTAATGCTCATAAGAGCATTTTTTCTTCATATCAAATATAAAAGTGGTAAGTGATAAATATTATGGTGAATATTGCTTTTAAAAAGTGGTGTATGGTGGGTCTAATCACGATACAAAAATAGGGAATGTGTGATAACTGGTTCACGTCATCTTCTTGCATTCTTTATTTTCCTCTTTGCCTCCACCCTTCCTTCTCTCTCTCTCTCACTCGTTCGTGCTCTCTTTCTGTCTTCCTGCTCTATCTCTCATCATTCTCTCTCTTTATCACTCTTCATTTTTTTATTTTACAATGTGATTGGCCTCTGAGCTACACATCCCCTCCCCCCTGTACTTCTAATCAGAACTCCTACCTGATAGTCGGTGTTAGCTGGGATGATAGAGGGAGCTATATTGTCCACAGTGAAACAAGTACTACCATCCCCATCGCATACATCACACGCATCGGTCACTAGGCCACTGCATAAAATGATAAAAGGTGAAGGAAGAGTTCAACCTCAACTTGTATTAATAGAGCACAAATCAGCGACATAATATGAAAAGCTTAATTCCAAAAAAGGGCTCTTGAACCAAACTGACTTTCAGATAAATATGTGTACCTGACAGATGAGAATCAAATGCAATATATTTCATTTGAAAATATTTTTCGAAAGGGAGACAATTTCAATTACAAATTCCGTTTCATTCTAAAAAGAATTCAAGATCTAAACTGGTTTCGTTCCAAAAGGAGTTAAATTAACCGTAGCGATTAATAATTAATTTGTTTTGTTTATTTGACCAAGGTTTCCTGAAGCGATAAGATTTACAATTTTTGTTGTATTAAGTGCACTTGCCAGTCGAGACGATCAGTGCACAATTTCGATAAGGTAATAAGGAGAGTAAAAGAACAAGGAGGGCAGAGAGAAAACTGTTAGAAGGTCAAAGAGAAATAGATACACAGATAGAGAGAGATTCTATATATATATATGGATAAATAGATAAGAGAAATAATATACACAAATATATATATAGCCTAATGGATATATATATATATATATATAGAGAGAGAGAGAGAGAGAGAGGGGGGGGATGCAACGTTTACATGGTGTATGAAGAGTTTACTCGTCTTCAGCTATAAGGAGTGAACATATAAAATGCGTACCTATTAGCGACGCCATCACAGCCGAGGCAGAAGTCTGGTTCGATCGTAGTATTGCAGACTCCACATGCAGACAGTCCAGCATCCGCAGAGTTTCCGGTGTTATTTCCAACACAGTAACCACACTCATTTATGTCGGCAACTGGGAAGAAAAGTGGTCGAATAAGGAGATGAGATGGGGATTATTTAAAAGAAATAGAGGGTAATACAGTATTTAATTCTCTAAAATTCAGCACATTTAATTTTTTCTACCTCGTGTTCCCCTTTGGGTAAGACCGACACCGAGACACACTCTCTCTCCCTCTCTCCCACGCACATACCCACACAAAAATAGGCACACATAACATACACACATACATCTCATACATCCCATTTTGCTCTATAGTCCATATTAAAAACAAACAACTGCTCTGTTATTTCGAGCTATTATTTATCTAACTACTAAATCTAAAGGATAGAATCATTATCAAGATCCTTTTGCAACCTTTAATACACACTAAGAAATAAAGGTGCAATTATGCTACAATAACAGCATCCTCTGCCAAATACGCGTAGGTGGATGGAAGTCTACGCCCTAATTGCACCCTTGTGTCTTATTGTGTATGATGTGATCACGTGATGTATAGGGAATTAGCCTAATGATCAACAACTTTTGCAACAATTTACTTTTTATTAAAAACGGGTAGCAATAAACTTTATTAAACAATGTTTTTAAAATTGCGCTCAAGTTTTGTTCAACTTACATCCATTGCAGTCACCGTTACAATCCGCCGTGGAGAAAATAGTCCCATCGCTGAATGGCATCACGCATTCATCACAATCATTGGTCACAAAACTACCATTACAGATACCTAGGCAGTCCAACAAACGATCGCTTACATCCTCAGCCACACTCGTATTGCCACCTGTTTGGTAAAAACATGAGGAAAGAGTAAGTATTTTGGATGAACAGAGGATGATGGTGACAAGAATGATGAATAATGCACATAATCCTCTCAATAAACATGTATAGTCAACTCTATACGCATTCAAATGAAATAGCTTCTTCCATGTACCGGCAGGGAAGTAGACAGATCGAATTAGCTAAGTGGACAGAGGACTCTGACAAGCCAACAAAATATGTCGAGGCGATCTCAACGTTTAGCATGCGACCCCACGTAACACCTCACCTGGTTACGATTTGAGAGAGATGAAAAAAAAAATCATAGAATTAAATCGTTATCGATTTTTTGTATATAGTGTTATTATGCATTTGATATAAGTAATTCGACATTATTATCTATGTATATGAACGCTACCCGTAGAAGAAGAAAAAACAATAACTAATCTGTCCGAGTCTACTGCAATATATTTCGTTACTTTCGTTGTGTACAGCACCCGAAAACAAATAGCCTATACATCTACAAAACATCTCTATTTGAAGCGTATACATTAGTGCATTAGTGCAACGATTTCTCCGAAGGTGTGAAATATGAGATGATTTCCACTGGTAGGCATATATGCCTATTCACAAAACCAAATTTAAAAATGATGAAAGTTCCTAGAACAAAAAAGAACGATCACATAAACAAGTCCGGTAGTTTTAATTCGTTACGTTTAATATATGAACCTTTTTCAAAGGAAAAGTTCATTGGAGACTCTGGAGCTAATGTAGACAGAAAGGGCATTTTTATTTCGTTCTTGGATATGTTCCTCCGAGACTTCATCTGGCTTCATTGGAGACGTTAAAGCTTAAATGTTAAAAACTCGTCCATGCAAACAGATGATGCACAGTCTGCTCTCAGAATCCATATCGGAATCTATCAAAAATCTACTCACCTACGCAGACTTGACAGGCATCGCGGTAAGCAGTACCGCCACAGTCACCATTGCAGTCGATGACCGCAGTGCCTTCCCCAATGCAGGAACCACATTGGTCGAAACCGAAGTTGTTTGGTCTTCCCGTGGCTCCACCGACACACCATCCACATCCGTTCGTGGTCGCGGAACCACCACACTTGAAGGCGCAGTCGAGTGCGGCGCTGCCGCCGCATTCTCGGGCGCAATCCAAACTGGCGTTACCGTTGCATACACCGGCGCAGTCAGTGATGAAGAGACAGACTGATTGAACAAACGAAATAAATAATTGAGAAAAATGCGTGGCAATCTTGATCAGCACATGCAGAATGGTGAAAAGCGGTACAGATCAATCCCTTTGTATTGGGAGAATGGACGCCTATACATGTACGTTCTCAAATTGTCCTAATCGGGTATAAAAACTTATGATTAAAGTGAAACACATGAAAATCATTAAACAAATTAAATTATCTGTATAATAAGAACATACATAGTTCCCTCTTTCACTCACCCCTCCCTTCCCCTCTCTCTCTCTCTGTCCCTAACACACACCTCGTTCCCCCCCCTCTCTCTCTATCTTCCCTTCCCTCACTCCTATTTCTCTTCCTCTTTCTTTCTCTTACTCTACCTCGTTCCTGCGCCATGTCCATGTTTTATGGCTGTTTGGCAGTAACAACATAGGAGTAAAGAAGATAATGAAGAAGAAGAAGAAAAAGAAGAGGAGGAGGAAGAAACTATCCAAACGATAACATTGATCTACATCTTGTATTCCTGTCTCCGAGCATCATCTATACATTTTGATTAACACGTATCTTACTTTCGTTGTCAGTAGTGCCTATTGAAGATTGAGTTGAGTTTCCGGTAGTGCCTATTGATGATTGAGTTGGGTTTCCAGTAGTGTCTATTGATGATTGAGTTGAGTTTCCAGTAGTGCCTATTGAAGATTGAGTTGAGTTTCCGGTAGTGCCTATTGAAGATTGAGTTGAGTTTCCAGTAGTGCCTATTGATGATTGAGTTGAGTTTCCAGTAGTGTCTATTGATGATTGAGTTGAGTTTCCAGTAGTGCCTATTGATGATTGAGTTGGGTTTCCAGTAGTGCCTATTGAAGATTGAGTTGAGTTTCCGGTAGTGCCTATTGATGATTGAGTTGGGTTTCCAGTAGTGCCTATTGATGATTGAGTTGGGTTTCCAGTAGTGTCTATTGATGATTGAGTTGTGGTCGTAGCTTCGGTCGTTGGTTCTGTGGGTAACAAGATGAAGAGAATGATAATTTGTATAAAATCCTAGAACCGGTTTTAATCACAGATCATTTTGACAACCATACATTTTTTATTCACCAATCTGCTAAAAGGCTTCGAGGTTTGAATCTCGTTTGGTTTAGTAATACATAAATTACGTCGACGAGTTTGCCTCGAATAAAGTTACAGTAAAAATGTTTCCATTTTGAATGTTTAGTGACATAAATTAAAGGCATCGTTTAACAATTTTAAATCTGAGATACACGGCCCTACATGTTATCAGTGTCTGTGATATAGTGTAATATTGAAGCCCTAAAGAAAATTGCGCTTAAAAAAAATAAAATCGAGAAGTGCCTTCTAAATGTGTTTTTTGAGTGACCGGTTTTACCATACTCGTTTTACCCAGTAGACTGTAGTGTTATGAAAACCGTTAGGAAAATGCAAAATTTGATTTCGATTTCCAATCATAAATATCTTGATAATCACACGGGCGATCGACTTAAAAAAAGTCATTGGGTTCCTGACTTACCTATAGGTTTATAATTATCATTGCAGCATGAGCTAAATCCAGGATATCATTTCAGAATCTGAGACAAAATTACTCAGATGTAAGTGGAATCTAATGTCAATGAGTACCCAAATTAAAAGTTATAATTACCTTGTTGGCTGTTACAGTTTATGCTTGAAGGATCGACTGCAAGGAAATGTAAACAGTAACAGAGAAACATACAAACGATTAGTAATCTCGTGAAAGTTACAGGGGGTATACTACATGGTAACTAGTGGCTCATAACCGTACAACAAGCAGGGCAAAATCCAAGTCATTCGAATACAAGTTAATATACAAAAGGTCTCTAACATTTTCAGGATATTTCTAAAGCTTTTAATTTGAATGCTTGGGTGCAACAATTCCCCTCATTTTTGTCATAAAAGATCGTGTGGAACCAAATGCTTTTGACAAAGCAATGTATTTTATTTCATGATATTAATGAAGAACAGTAGAAAAAATGCTGCTAAACTGAGGACCATTATTCACCGCTCTCATAAAAACATACAAAGTCATTAAAGAATATAATAAAATATTTCTTGCAAACATAGATAAGCCAATAAATGGACAATACACTAAAGGAAATTACGAAGTGGTTTGATCATCAAAAAAAGTAACAGAAACCTATAAGTAGATGATCCTTAAAAAAAGGGACAAAGAAATAATACAAGAAAACAATGGTAATTACACACATAAAAAAGTACGGTTGTCAAATTCAAAGTTTCTGCATCAGGTGAAGTTTTAGATTATGCTTAAAATTGTATAAAGATGCACACTGTTTAAGTTTTGGGGGTAGTTTGTTCCAAATTGTGGGTCCTTGGCATTAATGACGTGGTAAAAGATAAAATTTGTTTTCTGATGTGACATACCTATTATTCCCGAGAATGATTGGGCCATGAAACTGCACACGTTATCCACAGAATGAAATCCCAGGTACCAGTAAAGGTAGTTATTGAATTCCTCCATTGAAACATTAACCATCGGAAGGATGAAATCGATGACACGATGAGCGGTACAGGCACACTTCTCAGGATCAGCCGTAAAACCAAGGATTTCCTCAATCACCGCTTGTGCATAATCAGACATGTTGTCCGGCTTTAGATGAATGAGATGGTCACAGAGTTCATGATGACTGTCTAATCCAATACTGTTCACAGCAATCCGGACTATCTCATTGAATTGGTTTACGCCAAATCCCGAGTCGTCGGAGTCCGAGAAGAGATCATTAAAAACTTGATCCCAACAAGAGCATATTTCTGCACCAAGCGGCATGAAGAGGGACATCATTTCCACAGCAAATTCAGATATCAGTGTTGGAATGTCCTTCCTAGATTCTACTACGCTGGTTACTGCTCTACAAATGTTGTTCTCGTCAAACGTGGTTAAATTATAGAGCTTCTGTGTGGTTTGCCTTAGATATGCCAAAATATCTAGATTTTGAAGTGCCTCAAAAGTCACCTCGCCATTCTCGAGACAGATCTCAATGTTCGATAAATCTACAATTTCAGAGCTATCATATGCCACGTATCTCAGACACTGCTCAATAAAGCCTTCCCTTGAAACATTCATGTAGTCATTGTATACCAAGGAAGTACAAGACCCTTCATCAGTATACGGAGACATTCGGCAGAGAAATTCAAGGGGTGCCTCGTCCGATTTATGGGAAAGTATCTCTACAACAGAGAGCAGATGAATGAAATCATCTTTTTCATCCATACTGTCATAATTGTAAAAATCGATCTCGCTCATGTTGCCTCTCCAATAGAGAGAATCCAGTATTTCATCACAAAGCGCTTCACTACTGGTGACATGAGAGTAGTTTCCTGGTGCTAGGCCGATATTGGCATGGAGGCTATCTGCAAATTCAATACACTGGCTTCTGCTGCTAATGACACTGTAAATGCTTGTACTTATTTGGATTACTAGTTCATTGAACAGTTCAAACTTTCCCTCATCTCTCATAAGAAGTGCCCAACTAGAAGCATTACAGATCTGCTCAATATCATTGAAGCCACCAAGCGTTGCGAATGCCCCGATCATTGTATCAGGTTCATGTTCAAAGAACGGATCTCCGCCAATGTCACCACTACCCTCTTCACCGTCAAAGAAAGACAGACATTTACCAGGGATCGATCTAACCTGCTCGGCAACGATGACGTTTAGAACCAATCCAAAGATACTGCCATGAATGCGAGATGATGGCTGGTAGTATGATAATATGAGCCCCCCAAGACTTGAACATATCTCATACTGGTCCAAAAATTCAAGAAATGGAAATCTACTTCAATTCCTGTACCGTCGAATATTGGAAACGACCAATTTCTATTCAAGTCCGGGATGAGTCCAATATTCTCGAGCACGTTCGCAGTATCATCGTATATGGGGTTGGTCCAGTTAAAATCCGAGTCTTCAATTGGTGAAAACGGGACAGTTATGTTCTGAACATATTGTATGGGTCTACCTTCTTCACCTCCAATGAGTGTTTCAAGAAAGGACCAAGAACTCTGACAAATAGAGTAGGCTTCAGCATAGGATCCATTCCGGAGAGCCTCAAGGACAGGATCACAAAGCTCTCGCATTGCTCCATCGGTAAGCCAGCTAAGCTTGGGTCCCATCTCAACGCACAGGGAACCGATCGCATGGACGAGATCTTCAGCTTGGTACATCATGCCTACTGTAGATATGATGTCACTTATGTTAAGGTCTGGTAGAAGATATCCGGGGTCGGTGAACGGTTCGACGAGGCTGAGGTTGTACGCTGGTTCCGTGGTCCATTCGACCTGCCATTCGGTGGACTCCTGAGCTCGGGCTGCCCCGGCGACCAGACAGGAGACAATCGCCACCACCACAAGTGCCTTCATTGTGGAAGCAGATGGTGATTGTGACTGTGGGTCACAAGGCTAACAGGTTGAAACTGTTGCACAATGCAAGAGATACCTCACCTGTAAAAACAAGATATATTAAAAAAAAATAGGCGATTGGCTACGTAGAAAGATCTTCTTACAACACATGTAAACTGGTTAAAAAAATTAATGTACTTAAATTTGATTTCGTGTGCCCTCGCCAAAAGAGTAAGACGGTACGTTAATATCATAACCTTTTACTCGTCAACATATTCTGGACTTTTGCCCTCTGCAGAAAAAGAAACACCCTGCATCCGCCACTCCGTTATATTCAAATTGAATCAATGTATTTGTTTATTTCATTAAACGACTAAAATGATATAATTTCTTGTTTATGCAATCGAGAGACGCGATTGAAGACAAAGGGAAATGATGTTTCGTTTACTCAGGTTAAGGTAAATTTCATATAATTATGTTGGCATTTTGCAGTTGGTATATTTTATGAGTCGGCCCATTATGCAAAATTTAATCTAAATTCATTGAAATCAAATGCTCTCGCCACTTCTCTGAATCTACTCTGAATCACAATTGTCACTATGGATGGTTGTATATCTCGAGTGCGTCGTTCGCTTTTTCTTTCACATAAATGCAATTAAGTGCACAAGGTATAATGAACCATTCATAAATGATGATTGATGCAGGTGATATTAAAAAAGCGCATTGAACATGATGAGACTGCTTGAGAGTTTACTGTACTAAATGTACTGAATTAAAATCAGGTGTTTGGGCATTCTTCCGTTTTACTTTTAATTCCGAATGTAAAAAAAAGGGATCTATATGGAATCCCCAGAAATCCTTAACGGGTATGTCATTATAGGGTATAGCTGCTATGTGCATGATGTGACTGTAAGATTGATTTAAAAAGAAAAAAGTATTAATCTATATTATCCTACACTTTTAATCGATATCCATTGCTACCAGACAGTTATTTGACATTTTCTGTAAGAGTCCATTTTCCCCCTCTTATTATGATTTTGGAGTAAAGGTATTCTATGTAGGTTTGTTTTTAATACTTAATTCAATGCAGACATGCAGCATGCAGACCAAGAACAAGAACAAATTGTTTCATATATTTGTTATGATTTTTGATACTTTATATTTTCTTTTTCAATTAAAATGAACAAAGCATTGACAAAAAGCAATCGATACAATGCAATTTTAACTTCGTTTTCAGCCTCCGTCTGTACTGGGAGTATACAATTATAATGTAGTTTAAATTAACACAATCTGCGTTAGAATGGACCTAATAGCATTTTATATTATTTTCTGTACCCCCGATCTCTGACTTCTTTTTTGGCATTGTGTACTCTTTGTATTGTTACCGTGTTCTCATATCTTTGTCATGTAAAGTACTATCTTGTTCCGTGCTCGTCTCTGTTGGCATCCCCCTTTCCCCTATTTTTTTAGGTCCTTTTGTACTTACGAACTTGTTAATTTAATAACTCATAATTCCTAAGTATCATTTGAGGTGTCCACATTTGTACAAGCATTGCTTTTTAGTGGACCATTCTGTTTTCAATATGTATTCCTAAATTGTCATAAATGTTTATAATTGATTTGTAATGCTTTGTTGGAAACATAAATAAATTGAATCGAATTGAATAGGTCGGGACATATGTTAAATATCGAATAACATTAACCCCCCCCCCCCCCCTCCTCATTTTTGGGAATATAGACGGGAAGCTAGGAATCATCTTTATTTGGCCTTTTTACAGCGGGTCGGCGATCACTGGATTCCACTTCACCTCCCGCCATGCAGACAAACATAACTTCCAGTGAAAGCGAATGTTTAGTGTTGTTAAACGTGTTGCTATGCGACCAGCGTAAATAATCGAATAGCACACTGTTTTCATTCTCCGTGGTTACAGCGCACAAGCAATTGAGAGATGAAAATTCAAAATTGGTGTTCCAAAATTGTCTGATATCTGGATAGAATAGAAAACTGCTCTGACACATTATGTAAATCACATGGATCTATACGTTCTTATACAAAAATATGAAAAAATGTGTTGATTGTGTCTTCGCTATTAAAAATGGCAACAATACAACCTTGGTTGCAATCCCTGGATAGGATAACAATGGCGCCGCTAAACTTTCTGAATACCCTACTCAGATTGCCTCCAGGGCATGAATCGATCGGTTTTTAATTAAGTATGAGGTCGCATTGGTGGGGTGACTCAACTTTGAAACATGGTTGATCTGTGTGTTTGCAGGGGAAAGGTTTGCAGAGAAAATGAGAGTATGCGCATGAAAGTTGATTTCAATTTGTTTTAATATTCAATGATCAGTCCCTCCACCATTAAATGTCTCAACCGATTTCGATTAGAAAAGAACTTGGTCACTCTTCATGATATCAGGCATAGGTCCTATTCTCAGATTTCGCACATCAGGCTCAACTGCAATTCAAGAGAAAAAGTAAATATGAAAGTATAGGTCTCTATGGAAAGACTTCTCATAAAATGTCTGAAATAGACTGGGCTTCACATGTTTTAAAAAGTTATTTGATGCCTTTTGTTGGCAAATTTATTAGGATTTAGGAGAGAGAGAGAGAGAGAGAGAGAGAGAGTGGCGAGTCCAATATTCTCTCGGGGAGGGGAGGGGCACGTGTCTTTAAGAAAAATTATGACAAGCAAGCAATAACAACACAAACAAGGTAAAATGGGGGGGGGGGGGTAAGGTATCAGAAAATAAAGGCTCTCTTTTATGAATATTTCTTTAAAGCTAATCTGCCATAGTTTACAGGAGGGATTAGACCGCCCTGCAAGGTCACTGGACAGGTGGTTATCTCATCAACTCAGCTCTCAGTTAACATAAGCAAAAGAGGATTATGGGGGACCAATGGTCACCGATTAGGCATTGTTTGTTATATAGAGGGCGCAAGTAGCTACAAGTAGTGCAGTGGGCCTTTAAATCAATATTCCAATAATTGCAATCAAGTTACTTAATTCTTCTTCGACGTGTAAAAAAACTACTACTGACTATGAAGATATATTAAATCGACGGCTGCAGAGATAAAAAACATGTGACGTACAAGAACAATGTACAGGTCAAATGTATGTACATCACCACAAAGGGTATGCTATATACAGTTTACATTAAGAGGTAAATTACACAACCATCCCACCCCCCCCCCCCCCCAAGAGAAATAAAATGGTATGCAAACGTCCCTGTCGCGCTACAAAATAACAACGTTTTCTCGATAACCCGTGGTACATCTATCATTATAGAATTCTGATTTGAGTGCATGCTTTTTTTAAAAACATTATTTCATTTAACACATTTAATCATGTCATTGGTCAATCAACATTACAGAAACAGGTTATACCTTTCGCAATCTTTCATATTCAATAGTACTTCGCGTTGAATACATCTCCCTTTTTTTGCTTTGCGATTTCATGACCCGCTTAGCAACGAAAAGGTGACATCGCCATACTTCTCTTTATTTATGATTTATCATGTCTCTTCCTGTACATGTATAGCAGCGGGGGCCGTGCCACCGTTCACTGTTTCCGCTACCGTATCCGCACACAATGAACATCGATATTTGGTTTGGAGCTCTCTCTCTCTCTCTTATTGCCCTATACTCAATAATCGTCACTATCATCCTTGACGCATAACCAACCTCGAGTTGCGTCGTTTCCGTGGTACTGGATAATGATCAATATTTGACGATATTCTGTTCATTTGATGCAGATCATAATGAATTTCGAGTGTTGTGTCGTTTCCATGGCATTAAATAATGATCAATATATTTTGGACCTTGATAATATTCTGTTCATTAATTGGAATGAAACCTTAATTTGTTAACGATTACCTTAATTAAATTTCAGCAGTTATCTCAATACGTACATTTCTGTTTTACGCTCATCTCTGATTTTTTTTTACTTCTTTTCACAAAAGGATTTTGACAGTATGATTTATTCTTGGTGGATAAATTTAACTCTTCTCATAACATTACAGGTCAATCTATATGACTGTCAAACATAATTCCTAGAGTTCTGAGAAGATATCAACTTTCCCAATCAAGAATTAATCATATTGGCACAATCATTTCATGAAAAAGGGTAAGAAATATAAAATAATAATAATAGTCCGTTCTTGTATAGTACATATCAACTCTCTATGCGTTTCCAAAGAGCTTTGGAAATTATTATCCTAGCTGTATGGGTAACAGTGTACATTGGAACAGTGGCATGAACTAATTGTTATTATTAATTTTGATATTAAAATATGAATAGCAATAGATTAAAGAACAAAACTGTCAAATTGGCATACTGAATCTCGATTTTGCGTTAAGATATCATCTACGCCCATTTATTTATAATTTTACTGTGTAGTTGTCAAAGAACCGGCCAATTCTTTCACGTTTTCGACGAATAATGGGGAGAGTGCAGTCAAAGCATATGTTTTCAAGAAATTAAGATACTAATGAAGTGAAAGAAAAATATATAATGCATGTATGCTTTGAATTCATGTTTTGATGCAGGGCTCTCTTGGAGAGCAGGTCCAGAAATGGACTTGAAATGAGACCGCCCGGTTGAAATAAAACTATCATCATAATAATAATAATAATAATAATAGTATAACCGTATGAATGGTTTGGGATGTTTTTGTTTCCTTCAACGATTCATTGAGTACTGAATCTTTTTGAGTCGTCATGAAAACAATTTTCCAGGGATGTTTTTTTTTTATACAGTATGATTATTGTTTGAAATAATGACCACGGCAATAAAAAATCAAGAGTTCACCCTCTCTCTCTCTCTCTCTCTCTCTTTCTTTCTCTTTCTCTTTCACTTTCTTTTTTGAACGTTCAACATTAAAATGTAGACGTGGCAACTTTTATGTAGGTAAACACAGAAATGACACATTACTTAAACCGAAATTGATGGATTAGCAATTTTGAATAATTATATCTTTGAAGAAAATGTGATGTTCTTGAGATACATCTTAATTTCGTGGACGAGTGGATATGTCACCGGACTGTGGATCACAAGGTTCGCGGTTCAAGTCCCACCGCGGCACTAATGTCCTTTGGCAAGACATTGATCTACATTTGCCACTCTCCACCCAGGTGTTAAATGGGTACCCGGTAGGATGCGAAAGCTAATGTGGTTAGATTAGCAAGTGTGCGCTTGTAAAAAAAGACGCCTGGCTGGAATGCTCCCCAGGGAGTGGAGAATGTGCATACATTGTGTGCGGGTAAGCCTGAATCCTATGACCGGGGTAATAATATATACATCTGTAAAGCGCTTTGAGAGGGCCTCCGGTCCTGAAAAGCGCTATATAAGAACTAGCTATTATTATTATTATTATGACTACAGCTATGTCAATTTTCTGCCTCAATCTGCTTCTTATGGGGTAGCAAAATCAGAATATTCTGAACATGCCATTAAATTATCGAGGCAGCTTTTTCGACTTCCTTACTTTCCCGACGATACAATTCGGGCGAGTATATATATATATATATATATATATATATATATATATATATACGTGGGGCAAATCACAGGTATTGAGTTGGTAACTGAATCTCTTGCATGTTCGAAACTAACAAATGGAGCAAGAATACGACTTCATCATTTAGGAGAGGAAATAAAATGACAACAGAGAAATTAAAGATTAAAACGAAATCGCAAATATATGTGTTTTTGTAAAATTGGCCCAAATACATGTACGAAAACTTTTGAATTCAGGATTTTTTTTCTATGACTACTTAAAAGCTAAATGAATACATGCATCTGTTCCCGGTATTCATTCCATCTTGAAGTCTGTCACGGGCAATAAGAAATAATTTTTCAAAATGGCACCTCTCAGCGAATGTGTTAAAATACTGGAACAATGAAGATGAAGTCAAACCAAGAACACTTCATAATTTCGTTAGCATTGATTTGGATCCATCGCCGATTAATACTTGAGTCATGCCAATTTCCTTGAAACATTTTGGACACTTTTCCCAGGATGTAATGCAGTTCCTTGTCATTTTACATGTACATCATGATGTTATTCCTGCGTTTCTGTCTTCATTCACCCCCGTTTTAAAGCAGCCATTTAGGCATGCAAATTTAAACTTTTCGGATAAAAATAATTTAATTCAAAACTAATGATTCATCTTATGAAAGTCCAAATTTCTCATCCCAAAAGAAAAAATAGTAAATATCTCAAATCCAGATAGCAAAATTGACCTTAAACATTTTTGATGGCGAAAATTGTAGTATCTCTTTCGAATAAACGGAGATTTTGATTCTTAGAGAGAAATTCCGTGCGTGCGGGAAATGATAACCAATCCTAGCCACCATTCACCAATCAGTTGGAAGAAAAAGTGAGAACCTTAATTAATGACCACTGTGCAAAGTTTGCTTATATGGCATAATGACATATGACCAATTAGTTGGAAGAAACTTGTCTACGAGTAGGCTAAACAGAGAATGGTTGCATTTCAAAAGAATCTCATCTCTGGTATACCAATGCCATTGAACAAAATAAGTATAATAATTAAGTCATAATCAATGCAATAATAAAAGTGAGTACACTATATTGATAGAAATGCTGAATGATTGTCTTACAAAGTAGTTGTTATGTTTAATCAAATATATTCTCTGATCGTGTTCATACCTTAGACTATAAATGCCATGAGATAGACAAATATGATACGATTGCAATATTACAACTTTACTTTTTAGAAATCAACAAAATTAAATTTCTTTCAGACCTTTTGAATAACGTCTCATCAACACACTTCATTCAGCATATTCAAATAATAATTTGTATTTCTTCTTTTTGAGCATTAATTGATGAGTCTATCGTTAAATCCGCTGGCCGAAGTAGCTTAAATTGAGAAAAATGAAAGTTACTTACGATTCGGTGTAATTCCAGAGTCGGGGAAAGTGGTGCAATAATTATCAAAAAGCAAATATTAATCCGAGGGTTTTATTGGCGACGTGCCCAACCTGAGTAAAAGCCAAATGTGTTGCATAGCTTGAATCAACCAAGAGATGAAAGCCATTGCTTGGCATCGAGCTATGACGTAAACAGATTATCTGCCCAACCAGAAGAGCTGAAGGACCGGTTCCACTTCACTGATAACGATACCTACAACTACGCAGCAACTACGCCGGTTTCCTGAGGTTCATGCAAATACATTGTATTTTAATATTTCGGTTTTCGATTGAGTAGAGACATTGTCATGGAGCAAATGAACGATCACCGATAGAAGTAGTTGGTTATTTGCTATTTCAAAGATATTGGATTAATTACGGAATATAATTTTGGATTCCGCCGAGGCAACCGCCCACAAAGCATATCGGTGTTGTACATGGGTTTATGATTAAATTAATGAGCCTTCAACATCGATTTTCTCGCATAAAATACATCTTCTGCATAAAACGGCAGGATACAATGTTATAATTAAGGTTATCGTTAATAATTATCGATGAAGTGGGACGGTTCCCTAGCCGTGAGGTAGATATACAAGAGTGTGCGCAGTGGAAGTGCACACTCGCAAAAGATCGCGAGGGAACCCGGCTCTAACATGAACATTTTGAGAAAAACGACAGAAATTTATTCCCTTTTTTACGGGTTCTCCCCCTTTATTTGTGGATTCTTTCCGTAACAACAGCATGAAAATATTGGATTATTCATATCAAAGAAACTGAGGCCGTTTCTTGCTTTTTCATTTCAACGGTATACAAAATATTGAAGTTATCTTTTGTCATCCAAAATGTACGATAATACCAGCAAATCTTAACCATGCATTCTAGATGTGAAAACAGTCGACAGGAATTTTCATTCCAGGTATTAAAAAGTACATAACGGAATTGCCAAATGGCCCTAAAATCGACTACTGATATGCACTCCACCTACACAGTCAGACCGCAGCGCCCTGATAAGTGTTCGTATTTATCGTACTCGTATGCACGCCAAACGGGGTCATGAATACGTAATAAGCCAGTGCTCTTTGTCATTTGAAACATTAATATTACCAATACGCTAGGTCAAAACCTATCAAAAGTGCACATTTTCTGAAAGAAGAAATCTTGCTCTTTTTTATGAAATGAAAATCCGCTCTGATTTAGAAAGTTGTAGGCATTTATTTTCGGATGGCGTTCTGTTTTGCGGTAGAGAAAAACCGTCATATGCAAACAAACATATGCTTCAATTTCCATGATTTTTACCTCGACTCAACATTTTGGGGGTGTTTCAAGCATATTAGATATATACTTGGCCGAAATATGGCGATAATTTGTCATTTTGTTATATGCACGGGTCAGGATCACTGAACTTGCCACTTTTCAAATTTCCTTTTCTTCTTCAGTTCTGGTCTTTCCTCTCTATTTCTATTTCACTCCCACCCCCTCTCTCTCAGCTCTGTCTCTCTGTCTGTCTGTCTGTCTGTCTCTCTCTCTCTTTGCTCTCTCTGCCTCTTCCTCTTCATCCCTTCTTCTCTCCTTCCTCCCCTCTGTTTCTCTCTCACACTTTCTGTCCCTCCCTCCTCCTCTCCACCTCTTTTCTCTTATGATGTTTTACAGTACAACATCCTATAATTATATGTTATTTTTTACTGTGACCAATAACACCTAAGGAATTCCATTTCTTATTGAAAATAATGATAAATTGAGGCTTAGGTAATTATCAGTATGTTATATGTCATGTATTTCAGCAATATAATTATGTGCAATATTAACTGCCATGATGATTGGCATAGCGGGTTCTTCCATTCATTCGTATTTTTATATTGCATGTACTTTTATCCTTCCTCTCATTCCCTCATCCCTTTTCTCTATTCGAACTTGCTACTTTTCAAATTTCCTTTTCTCTTCTTCAGTTCTGTTCTTTCCTCTTTATTTTTATTTCACTCCCATTCCGTCTCTCTCTCTCTCAGCTTTATGTCTGTCTCTCTGTCTCTGTCTCTCTCTCTCTCTGCCTCTTCCTCTTACTCCCTTCGTCTCTTCTTCCTCCTCTCTGTTTCTCTCTCTTACTTTCTGTCTCTCCCTCCTCCTCTCCACCTCATTCTCTTCTGATGATGTTTTACAGTACAACATTCTTTAATTATCTGCTATTCTTACTGTAACCAATAATACCTAAGGAATTCCATTGTTCTCAAGTGCAATATGTTTATACATTATACTGTACTCATATCACGCTTGTGATTAGCACACTGCCAAGACTCCAATTGTAATACTTTTTAATACTTTTTAATACTTTTTAATACTCACTATACCTTCTAAATGGAATTTGTATTGCATTTTATTACAATTTTTCCAATGTTACAGTTAATTGAATTCACGTATCTCTATGCATTTTATTTGTTTATATGTAAACATTTATTCATTTTTGCTAGCAATATTTCATATCTTGTATTTTTTTTAAAATCTTTTTTTTCCTTTTTTTTTTCTTGTTACTACTTTAATGTTTTGATTTAAAAATGTATTCATTGTTATATATTTGTCCTCATTTGCTATGTTATCTTTATGTTTTTGATTGCTTTTTATATTGATGTAAACTTGCATTTTTAGTCTTCGGACTTGTTGACAAGTAATGAATAAAACCTTATTTGAACTTGAACTTGAACTTGAACGTGATGCAATACGAGTGGTTTTGATCTTTGGTCGACTTCAGGAAAAGCAGCTTTAGAAAGTTCGCTGTAGCCAACATGAGTTTTTGGACCAGAACAGTTGATAAATCTCACCATTTTGTTCTGTATAATCTTCAACTTCTTTTGATCTGACTTGTTTATGTTACTATACCATGCAGGGTTAGCATAGTCAAATAAACATTGAATAAGAGCAAACAGAGTGTACGTCTTGCTTTTAAATCCATGCAACTTTGATATCTGTACAAAAGTTTCAGACGAGAATTTGCTTTTTTTACAACTGATTCTACTAAAGATGAAAATGTATAATTGCGCTAGCCAACTCAATGCCTAACTACTTCACAGAATCTTTTCTCTTGATTACTTGATTATGTTGTGTCACTTTGAAATCAAATGACTTTTTAGAACTACTATAGAACAACAAAAAAATGCTTTCTGTTTTTCCCAAGTGTAAAGAAAGCTTACTATTAGTCATCCAATCGACACACGTAGACAGCTGTTCACTGAGCTTTTCCTCAATATATTTAGGATCAGGATTTAAATAGAGTAGTTCGCTGCCATCTGCGTACAATAATAGTTTTAAGTCTTTTACATTCAGTTCCGTAAGCATGGTATTACTCGTTAAAAGTTATGTTTGATTTAGGTAGTTTTAGATTCGATAATCACGCAATTTGTTGTCCAAAATCAAAAAAAATACAAGGGTACATTTATTGCTTTATCATGATACATGTATAATGATTCTCGTGTATCTTCTCCGCAATTTCGATTTTCTGTTTCATTATTATGCATTGATCTCGCGGAAAGGTACACTGAAAAAATAGGTCATTTGATGACTTGTTGTTCGCAAGTAACGTTTTCTCTAGCCTCGGATGTTACTACAACGCTAGTTTATACAATGTAGGTCAGCTTCTTTATTGTCCGCCAGTGTTTTTGTCTCTTTCACCTGCGCTCAACCTCAGAACGGACAGCGTCGTGAGTTGTTATGGTGATATTTAGTCATGAAGTTTGTTTATCAGTGTTTACCAATTACGTATGTCAATAACAAATGGAGGAGGAGAAGGAGGATGGAAGGTGGTGAAGTGGAGCACAATACGCCAAAGAATAAGTTTACAATTATCAGTCTATTAAATGTAGTATATCTCATTTGCAGGCCCCCAAAAAAGAAAAGGTTAAATTCCAACGGCATTTGAAAGATAATCCTTATTAATACTAATTTAGAATTTCTCTCAAAACGAAAGGGGTTGAAAATGTCTTTCAGTCTGAAAATAATGAGCAATAGTTGTCGAGTCGACTTTGGTGATTGCAATCATTTTAACAATAGTCTGATTTTCAGACCCTTGTATCGAATGGTCGTACGTTTTGTGCTGTGCATATATAGATTTGATCAGTTTAATGTTGGCCAATACAAAAAGCGGGTTATTGATGAAGACAAATGCTGATGTATCTTTACAGCTCATTTTATGTATGTTATTACCAAAATAGAAAAAAAAGTCAGTCAATCATTCAATAGTGTCTGACAGTGAAGTCTATAAAGTAAACGGTTTCATTACATCATTTGAATAATAGGATACTGCTGACGTTTAAATTTCACAGATAGGACATACGTGACATATAAATAATTCCTGAAAAGATCTACATAATTTGATGTTGGCTGTGAATGGAACAATATATCTTTAAAGACCTTTTGGGATCAAGTTGAGAATACTCATGGAGCTGAAAGCGGAAACGTGAATCTTCTTTCTTTTTTTAAACTGGCGCACTATGGTGGCAGTAGTCCTTATTTCACAAATACAGAAGTCATTAGAAATAACCATTACAAAATGTTTAACAAAATGATCCCACTCCATAACAAAGAAAACAATTCGAATTTTGTCCTCCCTTCGTTTGGCTTACTTAGGAATGTACTACCATGGGTGTAGCATGAACATAAAACTATTATTAATTTGATTCTCAATGTCGAGAAAAATTGCCATGTCGCTTTCCTTTTTCATTACTTTTCCGGGTATATAATTCTTCTTTCAATCAATCTATCTATAGACATATTGCTCCGATTGTCTCATTTTCGCTCGCGTGAACATTGCCAGCACAAACCACTGACCTCTACCTCCTGAACGGATCATCGCACATTCCCATTCACTATACGTTACGTACTAAAAGGCTGTATTGTCTGACCGTTCATGAATATTCATGTTTCGCTAAACTTGGCAAAATGTTTGCTTTTACTAAATGGAAAAATTACGGTGGGGGGGGGGGGGGGTTGGATGAAATGGACATAATGAAATAGGCAGAAGTGATCTATGATAATTCATGCTTTTTATGTTTCGTGTGCTCGACCTATAATCTTCAAATCGCTTGGTAAACTGAGTCCAAAGTTAGACTTGTTTCACATGTGTATTATAGGCAATGACGAGCTTGCAACCTATTTTGAAAAATTACGGTGGGTGAACTTTCAAAAGTCAATGAGACATGAGGGCTCCAATGAAAGAGCTAGTGATAACGTACGTCGGGGTGGATGTGCTTTTCGTTTAAACAAAAAATGAATTTTTAACGATTTAAAAAAAAAACGTCCATAGGCTAACATGTTAGGCTGCTGATTCTGACCATGCTCTGACGATAGGGGGCGTTGTGAAATGAGACTAAACGGAGCCATATGTATGATAAGTATTTTTGTAGTATTATATTTGTAGTTCTTGTAACCGATGACATGAAAGGTATAATGGCGTAAAAGGGCAAACAAAACATATGTCCTTAAATGCTAGGGATAAAAATAGGGAGAAAGTGCGTAAAAGAGAGGAGGCGATAGAGGGGCAAGAGCAGATAGAGAGGGAGCGAGAGAAAGTGGAAGACAGCGAGAGGCAATATAAGAAAGGTGAGATGGAAAACAGAAGACCCATAACTACACCACACATTAATACAACAAGAGCGTTCTAAACAGACCGAGGGTAAACAAAACAGGTGAATAAGAAAGGGTTGTCAAGTGATGTAAACCAAAGCTAGGACCGGTTATTTATCCTCTATCAGTACTAAAAACAGAGGCCAGACAAGAAGCCCTTAACGTGCATAAGTAGAAGGTTGACTTTTTATTCTAGTTTGCAGGAACAAATGCCATGTCTATAGGCAATACAAATGGGTATTGAAATTGCTCTTATTTCGCTTTCTTGAAAAGTCTATGTGATTGCACTGGGTGTACTTTAGCCTAGATGGGTCTGGCGTGCGTGCGTGTGCGTGTGTGTGTGTGTGTGTGCATGCGTGTATGATTTCAATTTTTTTGTCATCAATTATACAATCTATGTATTGAAAATGCATTGAATCATGTCAAGATGAAAAACAACTGTATTCTAAGAATGATTTGTACTATTTTGGAATCAATAAAAGAAAATATTGAAAACAAAGAAGAAAGAAAGTGTGTGAGGGGAGTGGGGCGAAACAAGAATTCCTTTACGACTCCGAACCCTGGAATAACATCTTTGTATATGCTATGTAAATTACCAGGATGAAGAGTGAAGTTAAAGAGAATCCTCTAGGGATAAAGCAAATAATGTAACATCAATGATGATAAGAAAACTGAACAATAAACCTATACCGCAAAGGAGCAAATCCTAAAATGTTTAGTAATAGTAGTAAAATGGTTTTATTTAGAACAACTGCAAAACGGTAGCCCGTGAGCTAAATTACATTGCAAGTTTTAGATATAGACGAGTACAAATAATACACAGTAAAATAGATCACAACTTATTACATATTCCATACTTGCAAACAAATTGATGATACAAATAGAATAGATTCAGGGTGTGAGTTTAAAACTCCTGGCTATACTCTTTCTTTTGTTTCATGTATTTTTCTTTCCAATCTTTTTCAATTCTTCTGACGGCCTTTCTTTCTTTCTTTTTTTCCTTAATTCTTTATTTCTTCTTCTTCTTCTTCTTCTTCTTCTTCTTCTCTTTCTTCTTTTTTTCTTCTCTTTCTCTCCCTCCATCGCTCGTTCTATACTTGCATTTGGGCGTTTGTGCGTCGCCCCTGGCGCCAACTTCGGCCTCTTCTATGAACACTGGGCAACGACGTCATTGAATGTAGCATCGCATTGCAGTGAAAGTACAATAACATTAGCTCACCAATTTACCATAATAATATACTTCTTCAGCAATTACAAAATATGACAAATTAATACCTTGCTTAAAATCAACTACTAAAATCCATTTCAAATGACATTGTAATACCTACTCATGATGAAGCGCTGATCTGCAGCCTTTTAATAGTTTGATTCATTTAAAAAGAATATAAAACAAAAACCTAAGCTCTATTTTGTAACGTTGTCGTATATGGTATATGTTATATAGATGTTGTATTCCCGTTGCCATGGACAGCAAACAGATGAGCCGCTTTTGTTCCTCTAAATCTAAATATATTAGTGGTACTTTGTGCAGGGTTTCTGTAGAATAGCCGTTGCCTATTTCAATAAAGAAACCACCTGTTTTCCGTTTGACAGGGCTTATCGAGCACATAAAATTAAGATAATCAAACTCCCTTTACCAACAACTGCATATGCCCTTGACTTTTATCCGTCCCTTTCTGCAATTTCATTTCATTTCCACAAATAATATAACGAAATCGCTAACACAATGGATCTCGTGACGGTGCTAACAGCCGTGTTCAGACGATGGCAATTTTGGTCGGCGCAAGGTCGTGTTTAGAGCTAGTCGGCGTAAATACGGTAAGGTGGACGTAAAGGTCGGCGTAGTTTAAAAAAAAAAGAAAATATATTGTATTATTTTCTCTCAAATCAAATACATATATTGTACAAATCATTCATATTAAACAAATTTATACATATTCTTCATTAGAAAACTGGATGCACTGTACATTGATATTTGGGCTGAAACATAAATTGCAGTGAAAAAGAAAAACAAATGTACATTTTCATTAACTGTTTACAGGTGAAATTCAAAGAAAATCACAAATATGTCAACTAATGTATCACCAGAAACTGGTAAGCTAAGAGATGGCCATCGTACAAGTTTTAGGTCAACTACATATCGGGTGATTTATAAAAATACAAATGCAACCACCTCCATAGCAGCTGGGATATACGAGAGACTCGCCGGAAAAATAACGATGTTTTAATGACGTCACTATATGGACCAATACTGCCCAAGCAGACGACATCCCATTAAGAATGAACATAATTGCAAAGCTACTATTTGTCTAATCATAATGAGTTTAGTGTATACAAATGTAATGGCATGTCAAACCATTCAAAGGGGGATATGACCCGATTCTGATAAATAAATTGTTTTGCTTGTAAATACACAGGATAGGGGTTAATTAACAATCAAAGAAACCAGATTTTCTAATTGAGAAACCCCCGGAATGATATTAAGGACGGCATTTGTTCCCTCTTGAAACGCCGAACATACCGCGGTGTGTGAAGCTGTGTACAATGGCGTCTTATTTTGCTTACAAGCGACAGATTCCTTTATTTTTGTATCGCTGCATTTGTCATTAAAATAAAACCATGCGCGGGGTTTAGAATGAGGCAATCGATTATACCCTTAGCCTGACGGTAGTGAAGTAAGAGAAAGAACTCAAGAGAAGATGAAAACACATGCACTAAAAATATGTGAGATGTAATGGGACATCGTCTGCTTGTGCAAATCATGTCCATACTGTGATCTCACACATCTCAGCGTTCGGAGAGCTCTTCAGGTGCTATGCCGGGGTTGTATTTAAGCGTTTTGTAATTTATGATAATCATTACTTCGAAAGTTTCCAAGCACTGAATTTTGATAACCTTGTCGAATCAAAGTTTCAACTTGCAATAATGAAATTAAAGTTAGTTTTTAAAATCAATGAATATCTACTTTAAAAACACGTACACACTGACATACAAACAAAACGGGGTCTCGTGAACCGAATGATGCGTTCATAGTGCATCGCAGCCGTTCCAGCATTTTTATCCAACCGAAAAAAGATTTATTCGCCTCGCCGTCCCTATGTATATCTCGTTCTTCAACTAATTTGTTTCCTCTCGTTCATTTTCCATCACTCTTTGTCAAATTTCTGGAGGATTTTTTTTTTAAGAGTTCAAAAATGAAATATCTGATTAAAAGTATAATGTGATTAACTAACCGCTCCTACCCTACTGTTATACCAATGTAAATTCCCCCCAGCAGAGGCGGCGGAACGAAGTCCAAAGTGTGGGGGGGGGGGGGCACAAAAAAGGCCACTTTCTGGAGAAAAAAGGGCACCTTCAAAAAAGAGAAATCTCAATATACATTTTTAGACATTGGTACACTGTCGCTCATAAAGGTGGAATATTTTTTTTAAATCATAATTTATGGAATTATTTTAAAAATAATTTTAAAAATAATAGATCTAGATAATAGTATATATTCTCAGATTTTATTGAATAATAATTTGCCAATGTGTGTTTTGCGTGACTGCTAAAGCATGTGTATGCTACTATGCTTATCAACTAGGGGACCTATGCCCTTAAGTCATAAATGACAGTAATGAGGATTAATGCCCCACAAAAGGGCACTAATATAGCACATCGACACGGTTTTGATCATGATAAATATAAGGGCACTTATCAGAGGTGGGAAGGGGCACGTTTAAACATTAGTAGGGGCACTTGTCAAAGTAAAAGGGGCACTTTTCTTATGTAATATATGTGTTTTAACAAATAAATGGAAGTCTATGATTTTAAGTCCTTCCTTATCATAATTAAAACACATCACATTCCTTTTCATTTTATCTTTCCCATTCCATACAAAATCAAACATTAACTTCTAAATTTCCTCAGAAACCCAAGGTGGTACTAGGGTGAGTCATGACAAATAATGGTATTTCGACAGTACAAATGTTTTAATTCATTTTATTTTACCTATTAAAGTTAAATCCCTCAGTTTCACCATATTAACAGCCTTTTTATTTTACTTATAATTTGTGTATAATCAATCCTTTCCCGTTCCTCAACATCTAAGGAGAAGATTATACCTAATATTTTAATGACCTCCACTAATTTACCGAAAGGGGTCACCATATTTTCTTTAGAGAGGGGACCCATCAACAATGTAAACGTTTTATGTCTATTCGTATTCAATCCAGAAGTTAGTGCAAAACATTTTCTATTCTATTAATTGATAGGGTATCTCAAACAAAAAGGATCATATCAGCTGCATAAAGTACTTGTTTTACCTCTACATCACCAAAACTGATTTCATGAATAGCAGAGTCCTTACGGATTGAATAAGCAAGGATCTCTATACCAGGCGCGGATCTACGGGGGGGGGGGTTAGGGGGTTTAAACTCCCCCCCCCCCTTGGGCGGCCCAGAAAAAAAAAAGAAAAAAAAAAAGGGAAAAAAAGAAAAAAAAGAAAGAAAAAAAGAAAGAAAAAAGAACGCACGCTGGAGAGAAACCCTTTCAAGTGCAAATATTGTGAGAAGATATTCAACTCATCTGGTAACTTAACCAAACACATGATAACTCTGGATATAACTGTGTATTAAACTGTTACTTGATTTAAAAAGACGTTATCATGCACTGCTTTTTATGGTCTCCATTGTGTTAATAGATGCCAGGAAAACATCACTTACGGGGTTCAAATAAACACCCCAAAAAAAATCGGCTCGCCGCTTCGCGGCTCGTGGACGATGCTCTGCATCGTCATTATTTTGGTCAACCCCCCCCCCCCTTAGCAAAAAGCTAGATCCGCCCCTGTATACAAAGTATAAATAAGTATTCTACAAGATCTCCATGTCTTACACCTTTTTCAATACTGGAGTACCAGGTAGATACCCCCCCCCCCCATTAAAACGCAATTCTAACAACAACAACAGCAATTGGGAAAAGTAAGAAAATATCCTTGTACAGATTATGAATAATTATTATAGCAGAAAATTCTGAAGACCTTACCATTTTCATTAAGTAATCGCATTTCATGCACAAATCTTTGTTAAGCGCCTCGTTACAAATTATTTCATTCACCTGTTACGAATAACTGTATTTCAATAGGCAGATTGCGAGTTGAATACATCACTTGTTGCTAGGTAGGCCAAAGATAATGGCTTGTCCTACCTAACAACACAGAATGTAAGCATTACATTTGATTACATTACTGACTTTTTCCACTGGAAATAAGTTCTCGAGCTTTCGTGGGTCATACTGTTCAAGCTGCCCTAATTTTGATCTGTTATTCCTTTATATTGTTGTGTGTTTGAGGCTTGGCAAATAAAAAACCAATCAATCAATTGGAAGACTAGCTCAGACGCCATATAATCATCATAATTAATGAAATTCAATCTACTTGCAAATGCAAACACAATTTCATTAAAGCCTGCAACTTCCCTTCACTTCACATTCAGCATGCATGGTAATCTAGTCGTTATGACAACAACAAACAACCGACTGATCAATATGATTGGTGTCAAAAGGTTAATTTGTGATATTCTAACAAGGTTAAGGATTATGCGAGTTAATTTAACTCTGGAGATCCGAAGGTCGTGGATTCGATCTCTGGCATGGTACCTGTATCCTTAAGCAAGGTATTTTATAATTGCTTCTCTTCACCCAATAAAGGCACCCGGTAGGATAAGACAGTCATTGTAGTTTGCTCTATCTGTAAAAAAAATTGCGCCTGGCTAAAATGCTCAACAGACAACAAGGAATGGAGAGCGTGTATGTGCGGGAAAGCTTGAATCCGATGACCAGGGTATTATTAAAATATGTAAAGCGCCAAGAGACATTGTAGACGTATTAAATCTCAGATAAACCCAGATTACTAATATTATATCCAACCACTATCTTAACATACTGCTGTATCTGGCATGGCTTACTGCAGATGGGTGTTTTTTTTGGTGTGTTCACATCGAGTTGCAAGATAACTTTTGAGTTAGACCTCTAATCACCATGGATTTGGCCTCAAAAGGTCGATGATTAAAGTACCTTCTAGTTAATATCAATTTCATTGAGTTATGTAGTGTGTGATATATAAATTTGAGCCGAAAAGGTGTTATTTAGAGCTATCTTTTCACTCTAATTTTAAGCCAGTATCTCAAGCTTTGGTATATAGAGGGCAGCACACGGACGTCCGATGTAGTGTCCCTTATATATAGGGACACTAGTGCGATGCCTTTTTATATTTATTCTCTTGGAGAGGAAGGGAAAGTATAGTTTAGCGCTGCACAGTTAACCCCTATTATTAATAAAATACTCGCACCCTGTTCATGGTCGACACCTAATATTATTGCCCGCACCATCGAATAAACGGAATCTGCACAGTACATGATACCCACTGAAGAGGAAAAGAAACAGCGCCATCTAATAATTATCAGTGATGAACAACTTTAAAAAAAAACAGCACAGCCAGGCAGAAATAATCTTTTTTAGATTGGTCAGCCTTAAAACCCAAGAACAACAAGCCATCGTGCGAACCTTTTACGCGCGGGGGTGTAATACCCGTTGGCTCAGTATTATGTAGTGATCGCCAACTTGCCTACTTCACCAAGAGACCAGCGAAATGAACTGTAACTTTCATGTATTATGTAAACGTATAAAATGTAATAAAACTAGGCGTTGTGGTGTGCGCCTGTAATCCAGTTAAAAAGTTACAAACTGATTCAGCCGAGGATGCATGTTCGAAACTGAGTCACGTCTTTTGCATTGTGACGCTTAAAGGTCGGTCCACAGACGTAAATAATCATATCTGATTGATACACGTCTGTGAAAACCCAATACACACACGTACCTTGTACAGATAAGAAACACATGGAAAGGACAAAAAGGAGCTAGGTGAAACGAAAAATAATAATCAGAATACAAATATTTAAGTAAAGACAGATATAGGAGAGTGCACAATACAGATAGACAGGAATGGAAGAGATGTGGAGAGGGAGAGAGAAAATGAGAAAAAAGAGAAAGGAGAAAAAGATGGGAGAAAAAAGAGAAGAGACAGACAGGCAGAGTAAGAGGGAGAAAAAGAGAGAAAGAGAGAGTAGGTGAATTTGTACAGGTACATTTTTTTATGACAACTACAATCAGAAAAGTTCCCCACTCATATTGATGACGATTGAAAACAAATTTGGAAAATCAATCAAACATTAATTGTGTGCATAATTGATGTACGTACGTGAGGGGACAGAAAGGCATAGCCATCCATCACAGTCCTTCTCATTGTCAATGCTGCTTGAATAATTTCACCCTTTCACGTTTGCATTATATTATGTCACACCAATTGCTTGCAATTTAGAATCAAAAGCGTTTTGAGAAGTTTGGCTATTGCATCATAAAATCATTATAGGAATTTCTTTTTTTATGCACTCCAATTTTGAGGACTTAAATACATAAAACTAGCAATTATCCTTTTCTAGATTTTCCTTTGCATCTTCATGTAATATATATGATATATGAAGATGCAAACAGAACCCTAAAACTAGTTTTATGTACTTCATCCAATTGACATGGAAGATTGTGTACATCGGATACAATAAAGAGAAATGAGACACACTTTATATACATGTATATATATATATATATATACACTGGAAACTCATAACGAGGACCTTGTTATAACAGGTACCTCATTATATCAGAGCTCATTATACTGATGTTCCACTGTATTCTTGTCAGGAGACTGCAGTACAAATCAATTCTCAAAAACACAGGTCTGTATTTGAAAGGCATATAAATAATTTCTTTATTTATACATTTTACATTACACACCATTTTGTCATATATTTCAATACGCTTGAACATAAAGGCCCAAACTCACAAAGGAGGTTTGTCGACAAACCTTGGTTTTCGTACGTCATATGACTCGTTTTACGCGTTTTTTACAAACCTGGTTTGTAAAGAACAAAAGGAGGTTTGGCGAAACAAAAGGAGGTTTGAGCTCAAACCTTGCTTTGTGAATTCGGGCCAATGTCAGTTCTTAAAAATTCATCTATTGAGAGCCAGAAAGACATTTAATATGTGTTAATATATAAAGGAGTCAATGCCCTTCTGGCTGTCAACAACAGATTATAAAATCATTACAAGTCCGACACCTTATTCCGCTGCGAAATACAGGTTAAACATTCCTATGAAATTTTGTAAGATGACATGATTTGGTGTAAAGAGACTTTGGATCTACACTACTGTATGGTAATTGGCTATAAGCCATGTATCTTTCACACAGGAACTCCTTCCCTCCTATTCTTCTCAACACTGACAAGCTAGAAAGCTGTATAAAGGCGGGCCTCAAAACCCATCTTCTCAAGCTAATGTGTAGTCTATAACTAGTGTAGGAGCGGGCGCCTTTGAATGTTTGAAACAGATAAATGGTGGCATACAAGTACTGTGGATCATCATCATCACTCGTTGAATACGATGCCTTATGGTGGAAAGGAACCATTTAAGATAATGATGTTCACAATTAAGAGCTTCTTTGCTTTGTTAACATAAAAGGTAATGCAAAGTTTTGGGAAATTTTGAAAATTGGATGGATAGTAAATCTTTAAAATTTTGACATATTTGGATGCCCCTGTGAATGTATTATAAACAATAGGAAATTTAGCTCCTAAAACACTCCTGCTTTCGAGAATTTGAATACCGGTAATCAAAATTTAACGGTGCTCCCGGTGAATTTCAAATATTTTAAAGAGCGCCTCAGGCCATGTCATGGTACACTGTAGCTGCGACCATGCAGAATATGCAGTTGTGATATATAATTTCCAAAAGGGAAAAGCAAATCGATCTATTGTAGTCAAAAAACAAGTAGTAAAGTTAAGTAATATCAGTCTTGAGAGGGAGCTATACAATATAAAGAGTCTATAATTTACAATTTCATCACTTTAGACTCTATTTCAACCGTGACAACGATCAATGAATATTGTAAAATTGCATATGCTTCCAATATGTTTATTTGAACCAAAGTCATGACCCCATACCAAAACTTCGGTCATTTAAATTATAGAAAGGTTACATTAAACTATATGTGAAGACATTTGTTAGGATATCTTTTCCCAAAAACTTTAAGATACATAATGCTACATAGAGTTACATATTTTCACCTTGCAGAGATACTGAGGAACAGCCCATAGCTATTACAAATAAGTGAATTAGTAAGCTTTCTACCCACCTACATGTATAAACATTGAAAGAAACAACTGTTGATCCGTTACACACAACCAATTTGGCAAATATTGGTTGGTCATTTACCAATTATTAAAGCATAAGAAAGTAAAAACTATGATTCTTTTCATGTTCAAGCCATGTGTCTGAAGACATCAATGTTTTTTTCACATTCAATAAATGTTCATTACAAACAAGGACATTTCGTGATAACGATTAGTTTGAATATCATTTTTGTGTAATATATAATACATGTAGTTCTTTTTTTATGTAGCACAGAGAGATATAAATGTATGGTTAGTGTGTAGGAATCATTTCTTTGCACATCTGGATAAATTGCGTTAAGTTTCCATTACAAACAAGGACATTTGTTATCATGATCCAGTTTAGTTTGAATATAATTTTTTTGTAATATACATGTAGTTCTTTGTATGTGTTAGAAACTATAAAGCACAGAGAGATATACATGTATGGTCAGTGTGTAGGAATCACTTCTTTGCACATCTGGATAAATTGCAGTAAGTTTCCATTACAAACAAGGACATTTGTTATCATGATCAAGTTTAGTTTCAATATAATTTGTTTGTTATATACATGTAGTTCTTTTTTATGTGTTAGAAACTATAAGGCACAGAGATAATACATGTATGGTCAGTGTGTAGGAATCACTTCTTGCATATCTGGCTAAATAAGGGAGTTTACAGATACAATCTGCGCATGGGCAGATAAAGGTCATTTGTACCAAAATGGTAAAACCCACAGAGATGAATATTGGATATGCGCTCATGAAAGTTATGTAACATTATTCATTTATGCACCAACGGTACATTCTATGATATGCAGGTGGAAGTATTCTTTTCAAGAGGTCAAACAAAATGTATTCATGAAGTACATCTAGGACTTTGGCAGTTATTATTCTAAGATGCTCAAAGTGGAACTTCTCCATGTGTAAAAGATCTGTGGATATTTAGGGTCATTTGTACCATGTGCTATCTGTAAACTCCCTTATTGCAAGATTCTATTTGTAGGGCTAGACGAAGGAATTCTACAATGAATAAAGCTCTTTACTTAGCTAATCTTAACATTTAAATGCAGTATCTGTCTGTTGGTGTCTTCTACAGGATGAAATGTACCTTATAATCAAAGGTCTTACAGAGAACAGATGGGATACATGAAGCTGTGTAAACATGAAATCTCAATCATCGCCATTTGACATCATCTCTTACATACTATTCCTACAGATAACTGAGATTTAGAGGAATCTTTTGGATGCCTGTCAAGTAAATCCTATGAAGAAAGTCAAGAAACAATTGGATGTCACTCAAATCAGTCAGGTGTGGTACATGTATCAAGGAGTCTCTTGATATCTCTCATATCAGTAACCAGTCCATGAAGAAACCTGTGACGTTTTACATATCAGTCCCTTGCAATTTGGAAGACTTGCTGGATGTCTCTGAAGCATCATGAAGAAGTCCTTGATTACCTTTCATATCCCTCATTGATATTATGAAGGTGTATACTTGATGCCATTCCAAAAACTTGGTAATATTTGAAGGAATTATTTGGTTGCCTCTCACAAAAGTCACTTGTGTTGTGAAGGAGTCCTTTGATTGCTTCTCATATCACTCACTGCTGATATTATGGTGTTTCTTTGATGCTTTCCTAAAACTCGGTGATATATGAAACATCCCATAGGTCACCACTCATGTCACTTTGTATTATGATAGGGAGTCTTCTAGATGTCTCGCATGTCCCTAGTAATAGTAAGAAGAAGTCTCTTAAATGTGTCTAAAAACTTGGTGAGATTTGAAGGAATTGAATTCAAGGTCCTGCTGCTCACATTTAAGGCAACTGATGGTCAGACTCGGATATGTGTCATCTTTAATTAAGCGGCGTCATCTTCGCCCTGGTCTAAATGCTAACTTTATTGGAAGAGCTCACGCCTTTGAATGTTCTTTTAAAACAAATAGATATGCCATATAAATCCTGTGAATCATCATCATCATCATCACATACATCTAGTCTTTAGATGCCTCTTTCAGTCCATACAAGGGTCTTCCAGACACGTTTCATACTGCTCATCATGAAATGAAGCCTTTCAGCTGCTGCAAGACTTCTTCATCAATCGAGTCCATGATCTGCTGGAAGACAGCAGGACCATGCAACCTCTCACACTTTCCCATCTGGAACTTGACATATTCTGGGAAGGAGGTGTTGTGTATAGGATCTTGCCTCGAAAGCTGGAACAAACAAGAAAGTAGTAAAAATGTATGTTTTCAATACCATATCTACTTTTTCCATTTAAGACAGATCACTGGAAAAAATGAATTATATTGAAGATTTAACTATATTTCTTGGAGGCGGTTGAGGCAACGATGTCTTCAGCTGTTCTAGTTGGCTACTTTGGCTAAAGTGGCCAATGAAAATATTTTTGTCATATAATCAAATATTGCAGATTAATATCTAAAAGACATTACTGACTTATTTCATTCTGGTTCTTTACATACATGCTGTGCTAATTTGTACATGAAGTTCATTAACAGAAGAAAGAGTAATGAAATAAACCTGCTAGATGGACATTTTCTAGCTCATGCGCAGCTTATGACAATAAATCAACTTACAACAAGAACTGCTAAATTAGGTAACACTAAACAAAACACCTGTTCAGAAAGACCACCTGCATATAAAGACTACCATAACTGGACTATGGTAGAGTTTGACTGTAAATGAATTCTTACCTCTCTCATTCTCTTGTCATGTAGAGTCTCGTACTCATCATCGATTTCATCACTGCGGTCTTCACTCATAACTAGGTAACTGTACAGATTGTGAAGGTATGAAAAGAGGGGGGAAAAATTCATATCCAAGACTAGGAGTACAGGCATTCGGGTTCATAACAGAGAAACAGAGAAACAGAGTAAAGATTGAACAAGACAGGAATGCATAGAACTTTAACTTAATTTCACCCATTATTCATGTCGCATAAAACAAATAAAAAAACGTGTGCATGAAATAAATCAAACAATAATAAGCATGGATTCACATAAAAAAATGTTTTAAATGTATAAAAATAACACTTTTTTAAAAGCTTGTTCACATAAACCATGGGGTATGTTTAGGCGTTGTGTGCTTCGAATTTTGTATCTCATAACACACACACACACGATAAGGGAGCACATTGTTCATCCCCACTTGCCATTTATTCATTACATAAGAATCAGCAGTAAACTGTGGCAGTTTCCCGTAGCTCATTTAAACGAGCTTTAAAAGGGCTTGTTCCTATCCCTTTTGACATTTTTCATACAATTACATTAAATGACTAAATAATTTTATACCCCTTCTAAATTTGTATTTTTGTGTTTTTGTCATACAATTACACTAAACAACTAAATAGATTCATACCCCTTATAATTTTTTTGGGTGTGTTTTTTGTAACTCAGGTACGAAAGGTGGACTGGCTGAATCAGAGCCTTTGTTGTATATTTTCAGATGTATGCTTTATTATGTCACATTCTCAAGAAAAATAAGTTGGGTCAAATCAATTTTTCACATATTTAGAAGATTACAAAAGTTGGTAAGAGTGTGAATAATATAGTTATTAACTGTAAATTAAGGAAGGGTTCTTACTCTAGTTTTTTATCATTCTCTTCTCTGCACACGTCATGAAGTACTTCAACAATGATGTACATCATGTCCGGTAACCTCTCCATTACAGCCCTTGATGAACTGGTCATCAGGGATGCAAACGCTAGACCGGTCAGTTTCCTGCGCTCTGCCGCAGCTAGCTGGTCCATGCGGTCAACCCAGGTCTGGATCAGGGTGGTCAGTAGCTCATCAGGCTGTAAGAGGAAGAAGAATTAGGGAAAATTGCATTATGGCATCTGAAGAGGGTTAAAATATGAACCATTCAGGTCTTATCTACACATGTATTACTCCAAGAAAGTGATCTAGTTTACAAACTTTGTTAGGAATCAGCCTACAGTTTAGTAATAAAACTAAACTTGAACTTTGGTAATTAATAGATTTAAATTTCAAGAGAAACTGGTAGAAAATAATTTGTGATTGTTTATCATGCAGCAAATCGATAGTTCTGTCCTGACAATTGTTCACAAACTGACTTGCTAGAAATCAAATACACAAAAACCATGTCTTCTAGTGCTCAACATGTCATTGGTCCAACTAGCTTGAGCTTCTTAGGCTACCTGCTCATTATTTAGCCATTTGTTATCAAATTGCATAGGCAAATATCATTATGCTACCTACTCTAACATTCTATGTACATTGGTTTTAATCTGTGCAATATTATTTGCTATCCCTACCAGAAATACAGAACAACTGAAAATAAATCTTGTCAATTGATACATTTAAAAGTTCATCAATATTGATATATGAAGTATTCAATGTGTTGGATTAGTTATGAACAAGGAATCATACTCACTGTGGTTTTCCAACTCTTGGCAATGCCATCGAGGACAGAGAAGAAATAGTCTTGATTCTTGATGATAATACGACAGAGGAGAGAGACGTACATGGTCATCAGCATAGGGTAGATCTGAAGGGAAGAAAAACAAATTTGTTAATCTATCTAAATATGTAGACAGGTTTTAAGACACAAATGATACTTACTAATGGCCCCCTCCTGTACCCATTCTGGTAGCCTTTACGCCTTAGCAATTCTCACATCTGCTTTATCTTACTTGCCCCCCCCCCCCCCCCTTCCTAATTTTTCAGTCATGTTAGCTTTTTCTAACCAATAGTCACCAGGCTACAATAATTCTTATCTTTAAGCACTTTCTCCTGGATATTTTACATTTGTTCCACCTTCCTTTCCCATTGCTCATTCTGCATGCATGCCTGAACTACTGGGCTTAAAATATCTTCACATGATTTTCCCCATGCCTCTATTTACTCCTGTTCTGCATGCTTCTTTGACCCATTAAAGCCCAACTTATCTTGCATTTCTCACCTCATTATGTAATAATAATAATCTGGATTTACATGACGCTTAATACAAAATATCGTCTATAAGCACTTTACAGATACTATTTCCCTGGTCCTCGGATTCATTCATGCACAATGTGCACCATCTCCACTCCCTGCGGAGTATTCCTACCATAGGGTCACTGTGAGGGCATATGGCAATTACTATAAACACAAAACCTAAATTACCTAAAGAAGCTACATTTATTTTTCATCTTTGATCCAATCCAATTTCTCTCTCCCATCCCAACTTCAGCAGGTACTCTTGACCCAAACAAGTCAAATGTATCTTACATCTTTACTCAAGATCTCCTCCAGGACTTTGGGCAGATACGACTCAAAGAAATGTGGTCCTTCAATCGGGAACATCTTGAACACTGTTTCTATCGTCTGCAGAGTAAACACAGGTTTTTACATCAAAGGATTCAGGAAAACACAATGTTGGTAAAATTAAACATACAAAGATACATGATTGTATACAGAATTTTAAATATTTTCCTTCAACAAACAGACATGAACAACATATACAGCTTTTACACCATATAAGTATATACACAGATAATGTGCACATACATGACTTTCCAATACTCAGTCTCTTTTTATTTGAACATAAACAAACCATCAAAAGGGGTTTTGTAGTTTAATAATTGCCAATTAAGGTGTTTCCTTCATAAAATATGGTCTGGTAAGACGGCAACTATATTAGATATGGAAGGTAAAACAAACATATAACTGATTTACTTTCTAAATAATGATAAAACTGGTAATTAGTAACCAGAATTTTAGTGCATTTAACTCCTCTAGTCAAATCATTGATAATCGCACCATTCTGAGTCAATTTAGCTTTTTCTCCTCCAAGGAAGAATGAAATATGATGAAATTTAGATCTTATTAATCATTTGACTATTCAGAGCTTTGGTCAATAAGATTTTACTTGTTTGAATGTTCATATCAAATGCTATTGGAAATTCTTTCCAAATCGGATCATAGTCAGAATGGATAATGTGTAGTGGGCAAAACAAATTTTTGGGGTAAATATCACAAAAAACACAATTGTGACACAATAGTGATAACTGATTCTTTCTATGGTAGTGAAACATGGACTTTAGCCTCTGATAATTAAAGCATTTGAAAAGTTGTGAAATGTGGTTTTTAAGAAGAATGATGAAAATCCCTTGGACTGACAAAGTTATTAATGAGGAAGTTCTTAAGAAGAGCTGGAGTACAAAGGAAAATGATACGTGAGATGTTGATTAGGCAGTTTAAGTTCATGGGTCTCATTACACATAAAGAAAGCCAAGAAAATCTTGATTTGACAGTGAAAATTGTTGGAAGGAGGAGTAGGGGAAGGAGGAGATGACTTTGGATGGATAGTCTGCATAAATTGTTAGAAGAGAGAGAGGAGTGAAAGAACTGGGAGTGGTACTAATTATACAGAAAGCTAGGAGCGGAGGGTTGAGGAACAGCATGATCACCAAATTCAAATCGATATGGCACTTAGAGAGATTCTTTCTATCAATTGAAGCGCTACCTTGAGGACCACGGTGACACCCTCTGTCCTGAGTTCAGCCACTATGCCTGTTGTACATGTCGCTACTGTCTGTCCATGGCTCTAGAGGGGGGTATAATATGAAAAGATTTCATGATTTTCAATTTGTGAATGAGCAGCCTGTATCAAGTACTTATACATGTGACATTGAACCAGTATTGAAGAAGCAGCCCATAGTATTAAAAATGCAAATTTGATTTTTATTTCCAATCATAAATATCTTGATAATCAGACAGGCGATCGGCTTGTAAAAGCCATGGGGTTCTTGACTGACCTAAAGGTTTATAATAATCATTGCAGCATTAGCTAAATCAAGGATTTTGTTTCAGAATCTGAGACAAAGTTACCCAATCCTTTTAATCGTTTACCTATAGAATGTCAGGTTAAGCTGTTTGACGTTGCTTTCATACATTCTGGGTATTCACATTGATTTGTACACTTTAAAGAGGAGTATTGCACCATGCTGCCTAGTGCCAAGCTACATGTACAGTGAAACCTGTCTATAAAGACCACCCAAGGGAGACAAGAAAAGTGGTCTTTATAGGCAGGTGGTCGCTAAAGCAGGTTTGACTGTACCTGCATGAACTGTTCCTTCCCAAGGATGACATACGAACTGATGATGAGAAGACATGTCTTCAGATTCTCGGTAGCCATTTCTATAAAAAATTAAAAAATAAAAACATTTATTTAAAAAATACAAATCAATACTACATTAAAAACTAAACTAAAAACTTAATGCAGAATAACAAACATATACATAGGAAAATTTCACCATATTATCATGCCACAATCACTGTCTCATATAGTTACTCATCATAATGAAGTTGTGAAGAAGTTCAACTGAAGATTAACACAACACCATTCCAAAACATTACAAAGTTTTAGCATTGCGCCCTTGATGGATTTGTAAATAGTACACAGAGGAGAGCAGGGACAACATAAAAACTCATTTTTGTGTGCCTTTTTGTGATGATTGAGAACTTGGATTTCACTTTCTGAAGTATGGTGAGTTTTAAGAGGCTAAGATCCCCCTCAACAGAAGAGAAACAAGCAGATGTGAGTAACTTTAAATCTACGAGCGCCACTCCCAGCAGAGAGCCGAACATGGAGGTAGGGGCCTATAACATAGATCCTACGGATAAACTCCTACGTAAGATATTGTTGAAGGTGTCTGGAATTGAGGAAATGCATAAGAAAGTGATATCATTGGGCAAAAAGTTAATATTATCGAGCAGAAATTTGAGGGATTGAATACCAGAGTTGTGGATTTGGAGCAAAGAGTTGGACACTTAGAAACAGAATTTGAAGAATTATAGGAAAAAGTCAAAGAAAATCAGGAAAAAAAGTTGACATAAATTATGTTAATGAGTTGCGCAGGAATGTGGTGGATCTTGTTAATCGCAGCAAGCGGAATAATGTTGTGCTGTACGGAATTCCAGAAGGTGAGGAAGGAAACACCTACGATTGTGCTACCTATGCCAAGGCATTCTTTGCTGAGCATCTCAATGTCCAGGATACAGAGATTGAGCGTGCCCACAGAACACTGAGTGGGAACGTGCACGCCAACAAAAGGATGGACCGATACGGCCACGCCCAATCCACGTCAGACTTCTACGATTTACGGACCGAAAAGACATACTAAAATGTAGCTCTACGCTAAAGGATGTCCGCATCAAAGGTCAAAAGGTCGGCACAGCGACACGCGAAAAGAGCATAAGAAACTGAGAAAACTACGACAGGAAAATAAATTTGCATTCATTCCGAATTCTGTTCCTAGGGTGATCAAATTCAAAGACACTCCTGGTGTACTGAAAACACTACGAATGTCGGATTTATAGGAATTGAAATGCTATGTCAACTTGTCTCAATGGAAATAATAACTTTTTTGTTCACATCTCCATTACTTTTCATCAAACAAGCAGAATGAAAGTAAAATCTGCGCTGATAACATAAATGTTCATGTTTGTTGTATTTGGAAAGTTTAATAGGCCGAATGCGTTACTCTAATGAACTGTCCCTGCTCTCTTTTGAACCTTTTGGATGGTTTCTAATAGCGAACAGTTGTACAAATCTACAATGTTTATTTTTTATCACGTTTTTCTTTATTTTTTCCTTCTTATATCCTATAAGTCTAGGATACAAACTCAACACATTTTGCTGAGAGATATTGTAAGTTCATTAGTATGCTCCCCCATGCATAAAGACATTTACCGTGAATTTGTAAACACACAAAATACTGTGTTACATGTATATGATGGATAGTGTTATTGATATAAAAATTTGTTCGCTCAATGTGAGGGGGTTAGAAAATTCCTTTAAACAAAGATGTATACTTAATTGGATTAGAAATTCTGACTATCATCTTATTTTGTTGCAAGAAACACATAGCACCCATAGTACTGAAAAAAAACTGGTGTCAAGAATGGGGTTTTAAAATTCTATTCAGTCATGCTAGATCAGACAGCGCTGGAGTTTGTATATTGTTTAAACCTTTCGCTTCTTTTGATATTTTGAATGTTACACATGATGATTCGGGTAGAATTCTTCTAGTAATTTTGAAAGTGATTCATTCATTGATACAATGGATAGATTCCCCAATTTGATTCAAAACCTTTTAAATTGTAATGATACACTAAAAAACATGATACTAGATATAGAATTAATAGATATTTGGAGATTGTTAAACAAACATGAATACAAATATACATGGACTTCACCAGATTTTGAAGAAATTAAGTCGATTAGATTATTTTCTGATACCCAGAAGCTTAATTCCGGTCGTTGAAAATTTGAATGTATATTTCGGATACAAGACCGATCATTCTCTCATATCCCTTTTGTTAGTACAATCAGTACCAAAGAGGGGGCAGGTTATTGGAAACTAAACACCTCCTTACTTTCTAAACAAGAGAATGTTGAGACCATTGAAAATGAAATTGAGTATACTATTCATGAATTTACTTACTTGTCTCCTGTAAAACTATGGGAATACCTAAAATTCAGAGTAAAACAAAGCTTTATAAAAATGTCCACAAATGACAAAAAGAAGCGAAAAGGCAAATTAACTTTGTTTTGAATGCATTTTAATTTTATGTATTTTGTATGTATGTGCTACTATGTAATATTTGAGTTGAGAAATAAAATATCTTGAAAAAAAATGAAAAAAAATGTATGAACCATAACAGTATGACCCATGAAATAAAGAAAAAAAGAAATATGAGAAAGATAACGACATTCATTTCAATATGTAACAATCAAAGTGAAATATTTCGATAGAATACTAACCCAGTACTTCAGGCATATTAGAGAAGAGTTGAAGGAGTTCTGGTGTCATGGCAGGAGCATTCTGTATAGTCTCATACCTACATGGTCAAAATCAACAAACATCGAAACAGCTCAAATAAATACATATGCAAGTACAGCTAAACAGGCAATAGACGGTTGAAAAGAAAATGTAGGAAAATAAATTATACAAATTGATGTTGTAATAGTCACAAACTAGATAAGTAAATCATGAATATTTGGTGAAATGCCAATGTTTCTTATTCATTCGGAACAAAGATAGCTATAACTTTATTTCTTCAATGGGATACATTCATTTTTTTCAGGTATCAACAGACAATTGCAGACGGCTGGAACGTCCCAAATATGCCTATCCAATCAGAGATAAACTAAAAGAAGTCCAATAATACTTGTCTGGGGTCATTGTTGTTAAAAAATGCTGAGTAAAACAATGTATTATGTGACCTACTCACCACAGATCCACACCATCTTCCATTAGATAGACATGTGGAGGCTGGGAGACATCAGTACTGAACTTGATTATAGGAAGGAGGAAAGGATAGAGTGTGGTACTGTGTGGTCCCAAACCCTGCAAGAAAAGACATGAAGAAATTTACAGTGTCTGAGAATGTTTACAGTTAACTTGTTAAAATCTTAAAATAATATACTGTAAACATTAGAAAAATCAAATCAAATAGCACCAAACCATAATCTTGATATGATTGCAATACACCTATCAAGGCTTTACAAGTGTGATGATTAACTGTAATCTCACTTAATAGTGAGTTAATAACTGACACTACCGGAAGACACGGTTCTGCTGAACCCTCCCAGAGGAGGGCCAAATACTGGGCAAGGTTGGTAGTAAAGGGGCAAACGTTACCCCTCTAAGACCACTTATATAAACACAAGATGGATGAGAATTGACAGGATGACACATTGTATCATGTTATGCTCTGCTGAATCCTCCCTAAGGAGGGGTAAGCACTGGGCAAGATTGGTAGAGAGGGGGCAAAACTTACCCCTCTATTAAAGTCCACTTACCTGAACAAGATGAATGAGAGTTGAGAGGATGACACACCGGAGCATGTTATGCTCTGCTGAATGCTTCCTAAGGAGGGGTAAGTACTGGGCAAGATTGGTAGAGAGGGGGCAAAACTTACCCCTCTAAGTCCACTTACCTGAACAAGATGAATGAGAGTTGAGAGGATGACACACCGGAGCATGTTATGCTCTGCTGAATCCTCCCAGAGAAGGGGTAAGTACTGGGCAAGATCGGTAGAGAGGGGGCAAAACTTAGCCCTTTAAGTCCACTTACCTGAACAAGATGAATGAGAGTTGAGAGGATGACACACCGGAGCATGTTATGCTCTGCTGAATCCTCCCAGAGAAGGGGTAAGTACTGGGCAAGACTGGTAGAGAGGGGGCAAAACTTACCCCTCTAAATCCACTTACCTGAACAAGATGAATGAGAGTTGAGAGGATGACACACCGGAGCATGTTATGCTCTGCTGAATCCTCCCAGAGAAGGGGTAAGTACTGGGCAAGATCGGTAGAGAGGGGGCAAAACTTAGCCCTTTAAGTCCACTTACCTGAACAAGATGAATGAGAGTTGAGAGGATGACACACCGGAGCATGTTATGCTCTGCTGAATCCTCCCAGAGAAGGGGTAAGTACTGGGCAAGACTGGTAGAGAAGGGACGAATCTGGGGCCCCACCCTCTCGATGATGAAAGACATCACATGAAGAATGCTCATCTAAAATAAATAGAAGGCACAGGTTAAGATGATAATGATATTGGAAATAATATGAAGTTAAAACAGGTATTAAGACTATCTGGGGATTCACCTAGCATTATAAATAACCTGATGGATTCACACATTATAAAAATAAATGTTCTTGCTACATTCACATCTTTTTTACTTCAAATATTCCAATAAATAAATGTGTACACATTTACTTGAACAACATATACAGCTGAACATTTTTCTAGTAATTTTAAAAGTTTTCTAACTTAATATCTGGTTAATATTTGGTTCAAGAACAAGTCTGAAACTTACCTTTGTGTCACATTCTGATACTTGTTGTAGAAGTTGAAACAGCAGTGAAAAACTGGATTCTAAAAACTGGAATAGTAGAAATAAAACCAATACAATATCAATAAATTTTCTCAAAGCTTTCACAAAACATATTAAAGCAATTTTTATAATCACTACAACAATTGATATTTTTTAACAGTATAGCAAATTTGCCACATCACAGGGTGGTAATTTAATGGATGGATATAAATAATTTCACCACTAATAGAGTGATTTCTTTTTAAAGTGCAGACATTCTCTACCAACTTTAAGAGCGGGTTGTGTACACCTTTCGTTGGTGCACTAAAACTAGGGAAATTACATTGTACTGACAAATAATTGACACCTGTGGTTTTACCACAAATTCAAAAATTACATTTTTGGAAGTTTGAGGTACACATCAGTAACACATCAAGCACTGTACTATTTTTTTCTTCAAAACATGCCTCATAGGTTCAGTTTATTGATTTATTAATTACATTTTGATGACTTACCGGCAGGAAGGCTTCTGTCTTAAACTCGAAATCATCCACAGGTGCATCATCTCAGTCAAGGAACAAAACATGCTAAGACAATTTTGTTTTCTCTTATTCCAACAATTATCTATGATACAATCACTAAAAAAGCAACAGGTCAGAATTATGGATATGCCATATGATTTTTAACTGCCCTGAAATTGTAAATTGTATTTTTCAATTACTTTACCATTTAAGGGTCTGATAACTTGGTCAAGTGAGTAAATTACTTAAATAATCATATGATTTTATACTACTGGACAACTTCCAAGTTATTTCCTTTTTCTATTTGGATGCACCTATGAAATTAAACAAATGGGTATAACTAGAATGGATATCACTGGATGACAACAAGATGCAATAGAGAGTAAAAATCCTCACATTCCCACATTGCCTAATTGCTCTAAACCATAGGAATCCAAAACCAAATTGGTTTCATCAATTTATCAATTCTTTCTAGGGGGGGGGGGGGGATAAGTTAATGAATTCCACACATTCCTTGTTATCCCCCATCGTCTACAATGGATGTGAATGAAGAAATCAACACCTTTATTATTGTCACTCTAAAGAGCAAATTGTTCTGAAAAAAAATCAACCATCGAATGTTTATACATACAATAATAATAATAATAATAATAATAATAATAATGATGGGCATTTCTATTGCACTGTCTATCTAGAAATTCTATTCCGAGGCGCATTTATTATTACCCGGCTTTAGCCTAGCTGCCATTACAGCTCTCCAGCATTTCAAGGTATCCTGCCAGGTATCCATTTACATCACCTGGGTTGAGTGTGTCATATGTAGATCAATGTCAAGCAAGCTAAAACACATCATATCAAAATTGGAGAAATAAAGCTCTTTAAGCAAGTGATGCATGTAAAGGATATCAATCTTGAGAGCCTGTGCAGCTGATATCCTGACTACCAGATCTTCATCTGCAGATAAGAGGGGTAGGATTGCTTGGTAGAAGGTAGGGTGTAGAGAGGGGGACAGCTTCACCCCTATCCATTGACCGACTAACCAGATCACTCTTCTTCTTATCATCTTGTACCTGGGTCATCAAGAGAAAGGGAAATGAAGGGTAGGAAGAACATAGTAGAATATAAAAGCAGAAAGAAGTATGAAAACATTTAACACAGTGGAAAGGAATCAAGATGAAGACTACAAAGAAGGTGCTATTGAATCAAACTTGCTGTGATAATCAAATGCTGCATATTTACCCAAAGTCAATTAAAAGACTGTAGCTAACATCAATTACGTATAAACTCCTTATCGACTACATGCATTACAAAAGAAGGCACTGGTTTTAAAGTAGAACATAAGATACAGTGTAACTGGTACCAACAAACATATTGTCAATTTTTTGACCTCCTAACACTAGCATGTACCACTGCACAAGAGTTACTATATTTATACGGAGAAGTGTAGGGGAACATTCCTTCAATTTACAAATGTCAATATACGTTCAGCACAATGATATAAAAGCAATTGATATATACACAATGTGACAATGTGAAAGCAGTAGATAAATTACACAGCTGTCTATCTGAATGGTGATTATTCTCTTCTCGACGCTTCTTACCTTGGATGCATGTTTTGAAGTTCTTTCAAGAGATGAGAGGTGAACCACTGATCAAAATCAACATCGTCAAACAGCTCAAAAGCAGCTTGACCTAATGCATTGTATACTACAAAGTTAAAAAATAGAAAATATGTACACATGTGATTGTATATCTTTCCAAATAGATTTTATCTTGCATCAAATTTTGCCCAGCACAACAATTTCTCTTCACTTTAGGGCTAGGTCTTCACTACATACTAATGAAATTAACCCATTGACTACTGTGTTTTCTCATTCCCATAGACTTAACACAAGGACCACCCGGATCCAGTAGCCAAATGGTTAATACGTAATCTTGTAAAAGACACTTACCCGCTTCCTTCTGTAATAGCACCTGTATATCTTCTGTATCACTCGCATCTAAAGAGTGTAGACAAAAAAAGAAACAAAAAGTTATTTCAAGTTTGCTATGATATTCTAAATCATGATAAACTCTACTCATTATGAATCTAATGTCATTCCCATGGAATAGTAGAGAAACAACCTGGGCCCCGTTTCATAAAACCTGTAATCAGTTACAAATGCTAACTTTTCTATGACAAATTTGTTCTCAGCCAATAAAATGCCACGATTTCAGTAGCTTATAACAGTTATTGTAACTTGTTATTGATAACAAGTTTTATGAAACAGGGCCCTGGTTCCCATAAGCATTGTGTTAAGTTATCTTGCCAGGAAGGGTCTTGACTTTGTTTCGGTTCTTTTCCAAATGAATATTGCACAAATTTTCTTCTTACACAAAGTTACCACTTCTTGTTGAACCACCTATACAAACAAACATAATTATGCTTGGACCCTGAACTGAATTTCTAGAATACATTTTTATGTTTGGTTGATAACTCTTTAATAGCAAATACACATCAACCTTAGAATTAATCCACTTCTTGAATCCTCTGGATGTCCGTTAATTTGCTTTGGTCAACTAAGGCTCAAATATTAATAAAAGTGGACCTCTCCTGTGGACTCTGGCCACACACACAATATTTATGGAATACACACTCAAAATAAATATGACAGTCTAGGGTTTCAATCTGTAGCAAAACAAACTGGAAGGCTATCATACAACTCTGTAATGACCAAGAAACACAGTGTGTACTTTACCTTGTACTTTCTGTACCATTTGAATGAGTACTGGGATGAAAACTGATTTGTTTGCATGGAAAAGGGTCAGGAATAAAGTCTCTGTACAAGGCTGGAAAACAAAAAATAAACAAGAAAAGCATTATAATATTCTTCTGATTTTTCTACATGAGGCAAGTGTTTGAAACATCAAGAGTACTTTCTTTAGCATTGCAAGACACTTTGCATTCCTTGATACATTCAGCATATACAAAGATTAGCTAAGGCATTTAGGCAGACTAAAAAAGTCCTGTACACATGCATTCATGATAGCTGATTGATGAAAACTTATTCCATAAACTGGAAATAATAGTACAGAGTTACACATTGTCATTATTGTCTCTATTGCCGATATATTGGATGAGGCTATTGAATCTAAACTTTTTCATGATTCTTACAATGCCTAAAAGGGGAACATTTTTCTATCTCTCCATGTAAACAGTAATGGCAATAGAGGAGGCAAACATATATAAGTGTGCTATAGGTAATAAAGAGGATTGATAAACACGGATAAGATGTATTACCCTTAAGCTAAACTTCCATGATTCACCTCCCTCGTCAGACACAAAGCCTTCGGGATCTGTTTCCCACAGATGCAGGTCCTGAAAGAAACGATACAGTTACAGGTTAAAACAGTCTTAGTGCATATATATTTTTCAAATATATTTTCTAATGCAACTTCATGACCCTATTCTACAGCTGCGATCTCAACAATTATTACAAAATATAAAGACATGAGAATTATGAAAAATAAAATATTGGACGTTGATACCAGGTAGAACACTTGCTAGGCAACGATTGCTCCGCAGTAATTTCCACTAATTTCCACTAACCAAATTCCTAATCCTGGACCAAAAGTTACATGTCACCCAAACCCTAAGCCTAAACCTAACGTAAAAACTTTACTGCAATCTTAACCCTAACCCTACACTTTTCACAAAAATAATGCCTGGAGCAATTGTCGCCGAAGCAAATGTCGGAGCACCTGACACTTCTCTTACCTCTTGTCCCAATGGAAAGTACTGCATGATTAGCCTCTGACAGATTTCTGTGACAATACTCTCTGTAAAGAATGCTTTCTTTGCCTGTCATTGAAGTAAGAAAGGAAACATTGAATACTACAGCTTAATAAATATTGTCATCAAGGTTCTACTCATAGCAAGAAAGAGTTTATTTGGATACAAGATGAATTAGCACATGAAGGAATTTGTGCATCTAAAATAAATGACTGGATGAAAAATGTATGTTGTACATTGTGAAATTTATCATATTATACATACACCTTATCATGAATGTTTATGGTAATTTGAAAAACAGTACATATAAATTCCAATGTAAGAAACATACAGCATGCATTCTTTGCATTTTATTCAAACAGGAACTTTGATTCTATACATTTTGCATGTGAAAATTGATTTAAAAAAAATTAATACAAAATCCAACAAAATTGTTAGCAATGTCTGGTCGGGTATCCAGGCAAAAAGGGAAGCTCTATGGAAACACACTCTAATCTTTATTATCCCACTACCATCATAATGTCAATGTCATTTGAGCAGCTAACTAGAATGGCTGAAGACAGAAAGGTATGGAGAATCCAAGTCTCACGGTCCGTTTCGTGCCACCCTAGCAGCCTCCAGAGTATGGGACATAGATACAGTATTGCTAGAAATAAAGTAGACACATTACCACCAAGTCACACCAAAGTCTATGGGATAATGCATGCAGTCATGCGTGACACAGTGTGAGAGTGTGATAGATGGACCATCACAATACATCTTACGACAGAACCAAGCATTGTTCTTACCCCTTCTGCTTTGACAGTAACAGGGTCTGGCTCCTCATCAGGACCGGTCCTCTCCTTGTACTTCTCACACTTGACGATCCCTTTGATGAGATTCATGCACTGTACCGTGAAGCGTTCAAACATGAGGTGTCTGTTATCATCAGAGAATACACAGGAGGTGCAGAGTTCCAAGGAGCTGCCGATGAAGTCTATGTAGGCCAGTGGGAAGTTCTCCTGGCAGTCCAGTAGCTGAAGTGAAGAATGAAGAAAATCTTATCGTTAAACGGCAAGAGGGGTGTTGACTCTATGTCATATGATCAGCCGATTAAAGCCCTTCTGGCTCTCAGCAGACATTTATCAATGAATGTACAAAGTACGCTCCAGCAAAGAATGCTCTAGGATCAGTTTCTAAAATGGTCCAATTCTTAACTTCAGCTTGTATCCTACAGTACACCCCAATGAGAAGCTATAAACCCCAATGACCCCCCATGCCTTGACCCTTATATTTGACACATTAAATAATAGCCTTACCAGTTTATCTTCATTTACATCACTAGTTTACTACCAGCGTCACATCTCAAATCATGTACCTCTGTTACTTTGATTCAACAAAGCCCTAGTGTCTCATCAAAGCTGTTCTTATTTTAAATTTCACAGACAAAAATATTACATGGGTTTCTGAAGAGAAATACACGTAAATCATGACAAAATAAACAGTAAAGAGACGTGCAACAATCAATGATTCATTGCTGTCTGAGGTTAATGGACTTACAACTTTAGTGTGCAGGATGGCCATTTTCTCCAACTTCTCTCTTAGTGTGTGATTAGCAGGAAGACTTGCTCCTAGAAAACAGAATAAATGAGGTAGCATCAGGGGCCCGTTTCACAAAGCCTTTTTTCAATGACAAATGGCAAACATCAGTGACAAATCTGCTGCTAACCAATCACAAGCAAGGATTCCAGTAGCTTATAACAAAAGCTGTGATTTGTCACTGATGACAAGTTCTGTGAAACGCCCACCTGTGAGCTTCAATCCATTTCTGCATCATGAAGACTAAATCACAATTGAAAAGGAATTAGATTGGATAACTTTTAAATACATAAAGATATAGATGAATACAATAATCAGAGCACTTACTGACTTCTAAATAGGGACGCACCCTCTGGAATATCATCTGAATCAGCATCTGAAAGAGTTTGGAAAGAGAAAAGTATAATGCTTTGTGATATTGTGATATTATGTGAACATGATTAATTTTAAATTAAACAATTTTTACTTTACAAATTTGTCACAACATTAACAGAGAATAAACTGTACAGGGAAATTCTTCAATTTTCTCTTTAAACAAAGATACAGATTTAATGACATAGTACAGTTCTATCAATTTGTGGATGATTCAACTGTGCCTCAAATTTGTTTGTATTTTTGTTTTGCTGTTGGGGGGGGGGGGGGGAGGAGGGTAGATAGAGATTTGTAGTGGTTTTCTGGACAAGTATATTAGACTCTATATTCTTTCACTAAATTAGTCAATTAAATTTTAGGTTACTTCTTTCATAATTAGCTAGCAGAACTTTTGATTGAATATTAATTTCTCTCATTCTTACCATTGCTTCTTGAGACTTGCCTGGTTCTGTTATGCCAAACACCAGCTGTTTTCTCAAAACTGTACATAATGATAATCACAAGAAAAGTTACTACTGTCTTCTGAAACCATTTAACACTGACAATGATAATGAAGCGGGTGATATATACGGAAAGTGTTTCTTCAGGAGTACCTGATCACATAGGACTTTGAAGGAATGAGAATGCAATAAAACAATTTGACCACAACCACAATTTGCCCCTTGTGTGAAATCTACTTTTGGCAAAGGTACAATGTGCTTTGCAAAGCAATACAAGACATTTACATCTCTGAGAAAACAGTGCGGATAATTACCTTTAAGGGCAAGCGCACTGAGCTCAAGTGATGTTGCCATGGCAGTATGATCCTGAGCATTAGCTGCTTGTAGGAATTTCTCAGTATAGGTGTTCCAGAGGGTTAGCACAAAACCAAAGATGTTACTTGTCAGCTATTGAAAATTATAAAAAAAATAGAGATACATGTATATAAAGAAAACTTTACAGCATCCCCTACCAACATTCTTCCTTGAATTTTCATAAGCAACAAGGTTGCACATTGGTGACCAAATATATGAGCACAAGGCTGATCATAACAGCACATTCCCATGGTAATCAACCATAATTTTACTTCTCTTTTAATGAATATGTATTACAAAAGAATTCAAAACCATGTCATAGGTACATGAAAACCTTTTTTTTTTGTTAAACTAAATCCCACCAGATATGCTTCTTGAAGAGATGGGACATTAACGAGATAATATATTCACTTGGTTTAGTGAAAACAAGAACCATAAATAAATGAATAAATAAAACAACAGAATATTATATCATCAGAGGGATATCTTACAATTTGTTTAGACATTCTCAAGATAGTCATCAAACTTACCTCTTGAAAAAGCTTCCTATCTGTTGCCAGTCTCTTGGACGCTAGGGTCTTTGTCACATGATGCAATGTTAAGAGTGCTCTCTGCTGTGCAAGGAGATCCGGTTGCTTGACCGCTTCCAGGAGAATAGGGACCAGCTCAGGCCAAATCCTAGGACAGTCCATGCGAGCTATCTTGCTAATGAGGACTGCCAGCTGAGTAGCTATAGGAGCAATTGGTTCATCAAAGCGAGCGACCAGCTTGGCTCGTATGCCCACCTTTTCTGTATCTGAGATGGCACTGAAAATAACCGAAAGTACCATCGTACAATGTAGTGACGACAAAATCATTATGTATCACTTCATTGTTTTTCCTCCCACAGATGAGATTGTGCGGAAATACATAAATATCTCTAAAAGAAAAATCTTGATTTGGTAGGCCTAAAAAAGTTTTTAGTTGATGTTTTATCTTGAAATGGAAGTATTTGTACATTTACAGTATTATACACGATTATTCCTGGTCTATTGACTTGATTAAAAGATGCTATCTCAAATATTGTTTTAGATTTAAATTTTGCAGATTGAAACCGTTGCCTTTCAAAACATGGGTTTTGGGAAGATAACAATTCATCAGATTATGCACTTACTTTGTTGCATTCTTCCTCCAGTATCTGTCAATGCCATTTTTGAAGAAAAGTACTGCCAACCATCTTACATTTACGCCAATACTGTGGTTCTGAATTATTGTCTGTGTAAAAGGAGAAAAAAAGATTGACAATAAAATAACACTTCTTTTATTTCCATGTCTATCTCTGAAAACAAATTTCATCTTTTAACTTGTTTATATATTTATTCTTTCAAACTGTACAAACTAGTAATGACTATTTTTTTTTTATTATTCTGTAATACAGACCCATGACTGACTTATTAATGGATTTGCTGAAGTAATTAATTATTGAAGTTGCAATCTGTATGACAACTACAGGTATGCACTAACATAACTAACCTCTTGTGAGAAATCATAAAATAATATTGAGGAAACATATTTAGTTTTCCTTTCTCTCTAAAAAATCTAAACAATATTAACAATTTTCCTTTATAAATAATCATAATTGACTCTGTATTAAAAAGAAAATATGACTAGAGTGAAGTACCTGTAGAATAGAGTAAAAACCAGGTTGTGCTTCCCATTGCTTGAGCTGTTGTTCAGCTGGTTTCAGAATGCTAGGATCCTGACTAGTAGCTCTGGTCAACACCTCCAACACAGCATTGCAACCCTCCTCATTCATTTCTGAAGTGAAGCTCACTCAAATTTAGCACTGTTAAAGAGAAGACAAGATTTTCTATGAAATGATTCAGATTTCAGTTACATGTATCTCTATTAATGAGGTGATCAACCCAGAACAATCTACATGTAGTATCAGATGCTAAACCATTGTTCAAACTAGGTTTCATCAGTACTCAACAAACAACAATAAAAAATTGTACACCTAGGAGGCTAGGACTAGTAGGAGTGGCATTTAATCTTTTCCTTCTTCTGGTTGGAATACGGTCATCAATAAAGATCATCCGCATTTTCGCAGACGTTTCATATTTTCGATCCACGCGTTGACTGTGTCGGACTGTACTCAATTGTCAAAGAGACAGAAGAAGCAGAACAAGAAGCTGCAGAAGAAGGGCAAGAAGAAAGAATGGAAGGAAGGAAGGAAGGAAGGAAGGAAGGAAGGAAGGAAGGAAGGAAGGAAGGAAGGAAGGAGAAGAAGGAGGAGAAGGAGAAGAAGAAGGAGAAGGGGAAGAAGAGGGAGGAGAAGAAGAAAAGAAAAAGAAGAACAAGAAAAAGAAAAAGAAAAAGAAGAAAAAGAAAAAAAGAAAAGAAAAAGAAGCAGAAGAAGGAGAAGGAGAAGAAGGAGAAGTAGGAGGAGGATGAGGTGGAGGAGGTGGAGGTGGAGGTGGAGGAGGTGGAGGAGGAGCTAGTGGCTGGAGATAGATGAGGAGGAGGAGGAGGAGGATGAGGAGGAGGTGGAGGTGGAGGAGGAGGTGTATACAAGTATACAAGCTTCTTTGAAGAGATTTGCAAAACAAAACAGCAAACACATACTTATCCATCGTCATGGCAAACAAATCATATCACGAATCGTGTCATCGCATTGTTCCATATAGATTCTAGATCTATAACAGTATTAACACGTCTCATTCCTTGGTTTCATTGAAAACACCAAAACCATGATTAATGTTATTTAGCATGTGCATGTTTATATTTTCAATGTAAAACTGTATGACAGACGGGTAAAGTCACCAGCCAAAATGTTCTTTAGCAGTTTACGATACAAAACAAAATCCCCCAAAACATAAAATAAACTATGTTATGTAAGAGTTGCCCATGACTTACACAGATTTCAATATGTGGGGCAATGTAAGAGAAATTTCCTAAATTCAACCCCAAAATTTTGAATCTTTTCTGCGTAAAAAGAAGCATAAGGGTAATCGAAAGATAATATTTCCCCTGCTAACTCACAAATATGATAAAAGGGCTTGCAATCAGACCTGCATAATAGAGAACTGGTTTCTCTCGATAACACGTGAACACAGCGCCACGGCCCTGCACAGAAAGGTCACGGTACTTGTGTATTACTTTCGGTCCGCTCGGCTAGCTCGCTCTAACGCGTCCGGCCGGCCCGGTGCGGGCCGGGCGAGCGCTGCTGCTCCGTACCGGTCGGTCGCACTTTCTCAGCGCAGCTCCAGCATCATGCACGTAATAGCACTGCTAGTAGTATAGTAGTGGTCAATGCCAGTTCGTATTGAGCTACCCACGTTGGTGTCTGCTCAAAATTGTAATACTATACTTAGAACTCTTCTTTGAGGGCAATATGGCGGAAGGAGTGAATACCCCTCATTCAGCTGAGAAAAAGGAAGAAGGAGAAAATGGACAAATCCCAAACGAAGCAGGGGAAAACATGGAAGTTGAGTTACCAAATGGTGCAACAAATGGTGCAGATACAGATGCCAGTGTCAGTGAGGAAGAGCCACAACCAGAGAGAGAGCTCTCTCAGATTGATCATATCAATAAGTCACTTCTTTCATCTTTTCTGAGCAGACTGAATGATCCAGCTACTTCATCTCTATTTCCTAGTACCCAAATTATTGACTCAGAGCCAGATGAATGTGAAGATGGACAGAGCGACATCATCCATACTTGAATTTCCGATAGAATTTAACATGAGAGATGAATTTTGATAAAAATTAAAGGGACCAGGAAGTAGGGCGTAAGAGAGATATCTGAACAGCAGTGTCACTGTGTCAGATTTGGACAAGTTGTGAGCTGTTGTTCGTCAATTCATCTTCCATCAGATCCAACAACAGACATTTTAACAACTGAAGTTTTTGTGCCTGTGATTTAAAAAGCCCTGCAGGATACGTTTTCTGGGAGATCAGCTTACGGAATTTCCATTCTGGCGAAAGCGAGTCGTCAGGGATCTACAATGTACATGTACATGTTGTAGTTTGTACATGTCATTTACAACTAATTTTTCTACTACACTGAGATGAACAAAGAGATTCTTTAATCTGATCTGCAGTCGTCGTCTAAATTGGATGCTAGCTGTATACTACATCATTTCACGCACAACAAAATAATTGTTTCATTCCAAGCAAGCCATGGGTGACGGGTCTAGACTACACTATGCAGATGAAACTCAAACAACATTCTGGTGGCACGGCGTGTATGTGCACCTCTCCGAGGCCGAAATGGAACTGACTTTATTGCATATTATTCATAAGTAAAATCCAAAAGAAAGATGAATCTTTGTAATTGTAGGAAATGATGGATTGTGAAGAAAAATGTATGCATGTACATGTACATGTATGTTCTATTTAAGGTGATCGAGATATAGACTCTATATGTATTTCTTTTTTAATCCAGATTTTTATGTTTTCAAGAAAATCAAAAACAAAAATTGTGTCACTATACACTGGTGTCCAGTGTCTGTGAGCTTGCATGATGAGTTTCAATTAAACAGTCATTACCAAATCTACTTGTATGTTAGAAAATGTAATCAACATATTGTAATCCAGTGTTTTCATTCACTACATGGGGAATGTGTGTGCAAGTATCTTTTAATCTGTGAAAACCTCATTTTGATACATCTATAGTTCTGTGATAGTGATTAAGATATTTAAATCTGCTAGATTTCATTTAGTTTGAAAGGTCTGCCCTGTTAATAATAATAATTTTTTTTTATAATCATTTATAAGAAGAGAATTATTCTAAATAAAATGGAATGATGCATGTTAGGATGATAGTCTGAAAATTTCCACAAATACATGTAGTTAAATGTTATGGTAGTTTGGTCTGTCCACTTTGTTATTGAAAATGTATAATTGTTCCTCACGTTAAGAATAGAGAAGTAACTAACAAATGTCTATTTTTCTTATTATTTAAGATTTTATAATATGTTATTACATCAAGTTTTTGTGTTAAGTTGACCAGTTCTTTAATTTGCTCAACAGAGTGTAATTCAATTGATTTTCAATTATAAGTCGGGAACCACCTAAGTATTAAACTGAGCTACAGATTGTAAAGTATCTTCGTTTTTTGTTTAATTATCGTTTTTGTCCTGATGGATTGCCATATAAACGATACTGTTTTGTATGTTTCTACTTTCTAATTCATTAAAAAGTGCATGTATTGAAAAGAACCTACATGTATTAAAGTAATATGAATAACCTTTATTATTTTCCACAATTTTCTTTGTTTATGTGTTTGTTGTAGACAATTCTGCGATTTAGTGATTTTAATTGGTTGCATCGGTTAAAGAAAACCTAACCCCAAAGAATAAGTGTAGGTATTCTGAAAAATGAGATGTATTCCTGCCCTTTGATGTATAAGATTCCATATGAAATGTACAAATGAAGATATTCCTGGCATGATGTAATGCCTTTAAGCATGACATGGGCACAGTCATTTTCTTAAAAATGTGACATACCAGTTGAAGTTGTATATCATGCATCAAGCTTTAATAGTTGGAAATAATTTTTTAATCAATAACAAAACCTTTACTTTGCAATGAGGAAAAATCATAACTGAGAAGATAGATATTATATTTGGTGAAAAATAAATGAAAGGAGAACAATTGTAACTAAATTCATTTATAAATAATACACTATAGCAGTTAAAGGCCCACTGCACTACTTGTAGCTACTTGTGCCCTCTATATAACAAACCATGCCTAATCGGTGACCATTGGTCCCCCATGATCCTCTTTTTCTTATGTTAACTGAGAACTGAGTTGATGAGATAACCACCTGTCCAGTGACCTTGCAGGGCAGTCTAATCCCTCCTGTAAACTATGGCAGATACGCTTTAAAAAATCTATTTCATTTATGAGAAACCTTTACCCTAGAAGAGCACCAACTTATGCAATTTGCATTCTGGGCTTCTGGCAATTGTAGTACTGGTACAAAGGATAATAGCAGGTGAATGAAATGCTTCATCATCACACCGTCTGGGAAGAAAGCATCCATAAATTTGAATACATTAACTTGCTAAACGACTTCCCATTGTACGTCACGTTATCCAAAAAATGGTGATGCCCATGTCGTGCTGAGAAACATTATTCTTGCTTTATACCTTTCTCATACACTTTGGTGGGGAATCTTGTAGATTAATGGGCAATAATATAATAAATCTCTCAGAATAAGTAAAGTTATTTCTTGGGGTTGGGTTTCCTTTAATGTGATTGTGACTGAGGAGGACCTTTTGGTGATGACTGATGACCTATAATAAACTGTTTTCTCCATATAAGGGGCTGAGCGACCTCCAAAGTGGGAGTGGGGCACCAACAAAAAGGGCACTTTCTGACTTGTCCAGATTTAACTGTATAAAAGAACTGGCACCAGCTATCCAGCATTATTATGTTGTAACAGTGTTCTTTATTTAACAACTTATTCTCACAAAGTGTAAAGAATAAAGAAACAAAGCTTGTATTCTTTGACATTTTTTTATTTCAAATGGGTATCAAATAGGGCATATTTGTTATCTCTTGATTCTCTTCACAAAAGTACAATTGCTCAAACATTTTACGATACATGTACCTTTCAACAGTGCTATATCAAATCCACCGATTATTTACACACTGTACAATGACAACAGTTAATTTTACTTTTTAGTCTAAATGTACAGGTTTATGCTGTCACAGGAAAGTATTCAAAAATGTCATGCTGCAACATTTGATCACATCTTTTTGATGTAATTCAGCATGTGTACCTTGAATTTGAAGTGTAAGTGTAATCTACTTTAAAGATGATCATGCGTGGATATATAGTCGTTCGCGTAGGCAACTTGGCGATCACTGCATAACACTGAGCCAATGGGTATTATGCTCCTGTGCGTGTGTACGTCCGTGTGCTGCCCTCTATATACCCACGCTTGAGCAACTTTAAGGGACAAAATATCTTGCTATATAAAGAGAAGCTGCATCATAAATTCATAGTGTCATTCATTATTCATACATATAAATTTAGGACAGTGCAACACAAATTGAGATAAGAAGCATCCCCCTACAAAAACTGTCTGTGGCTTTCTTGACTCCTCCACTAATGCCATTATGGTACAATATTGGGTAAAAAGGCTTGACAATTTGGATCTCTGACTGTATACATAATATAAACATATCTACTGCCTCAAAAAACTCAAGATTATAAAAGTATAAACTAGGAGTATTTAAGAAAATGATATAAAAGGTACAAAAGATTTACATCGTGAATGTACATGTGCATGTACATGTGCATGTACCTATGTAAAGTTAACCCTGTTTTCTAACAATATTTACTACAAAATATCTTGCATACAGAGATGCGTGGTCAAGTAAACTCTATTGATGGAGCCTGTGAGCTTGCATCCCACTACATACGTCAAAATGGACAAGTTGCAATCTAGGGATTGCATCTATGATCTACCAAAAGACCTAAACAAACCTTCAAAGCTTGAAAAATCTATCTCTAGCATCTTAATTAAGTTTGTTTAAACTAGTGAACTCGAATATGGAGTCGATATCAAATTTCCAACACATATTTATCTTTGCATTCAGAGTATAAAACATAAGAAGCTGAAATATGTATGTGTATATATATATATATATATATATATATATATATATATATATATACATATATATATATATACATGATGATGATGCATATATGTATATCTTACCTTGCTTTATGGGAAAGTTTCAGTCAAAATATGCTAGTTTACAGTGTATTGTGTGAAAACAAAAAACAAGCCTCTCCTTGGTTCGTGTTTGTTTTGTGTGTGTACATTTCATAAACATATTTTGGGATAAAACTTAAGTCACCTTCTAATTTCATTTCCTGAATCACAATTTGACTCAGTGTTTGTTGTTATAGATTAAGTTTGGAAGATGCTTCACCATTACTAAAAAATGCATCAACAGAGCCTCATTTTACAAAAGTTAGCTTTGAGTGAGGGATGCATGGACCAACTATGATTATTCCATCTTGTAATAAATGCTAACATGTTTGCACACACACAGAAACATAATCAACAAAATTGAAGACTGAGAGAACACAGTGGTTCCTTTGGTTTTGAGATAAAAAGTATAAAATCTAGGCAAACTTCAAAGATATAAAAAAAATGCATAGCGCAATACAAAGTTGAAAATATTAGAAAACAAAACCATGATATTGAAGCTCTATCTAAAATGTGTACAATACATTTCCAATTCTCCGCACTGATATTGCACTTCTACTGAAAATCTACAAAAATGGTATACACATTATTTGTTGTTGCACAATTGTTGCACTATCCATCCAAAATCTATTATGCCACTGAATGATATGTTTGTTTCATTATCAATGCCTGTATGCACGTCGATTTGCACTAGTGATATGTCTATAACCCTCAATCTTCAATACAGATAATATTTGATGGCAATAATGGACTATGTCAGCCAGTGTTCCGAAGCACTTGGGTGATCAAGATATAAAAGGAGGGCGACAGTGACAACAAGAGACCTCTCTAACCTATCATATCAACAGACAACAAAAGTTGCATACGCTAACTTCCAAGTTTCCTTGACATTTCAGGATACCTAGATGTTAATTTGGATTGCAAAATTTAGGAGACTGTGGGTTTGATGGGGAGAGGGAAGGTGGAGAGGGGGGGGGGGGGGGTTACAAGCAACTGAAGTATATTAAAGTTGTAGGTGTTTGTATTAATAGCATTTTTATTCAAGAAGAAAGAAAAGTTCACTTAAAGAGATCCTATGGTGCATGATGTACAGATATTAACAAACATGTACTACAAGATCTTGACATCAATCCATGCCTTTTGGGGTATACTGTATGCATCACAATGCAATAATAGCATACCAAATTGACAATTTACAGAGCCCAACAATTTGGAACTTTCCTCTCTTTCAATGTTTCTTTCTTTCTCTCTAATATAAGATGAACACATGTACATTTCAGTCCTTTTCATATTCTAGCAGCTGAAGCAAGCCTGCATTTCTTTTGATCCATATTTCAAGTCTCCAATTTAAAACAATTCAGTTGTTGTACTCCAGAGTCCTGATGTGGTCCACAAATCCATCAAAAGCGCAACATTTAGGACCACATAAATTGCCTCAGAGTAACAGCTTTCAACTTACTCTCCACAGGCCAACCCATACATTCTTAAGTTCCACTGGACGTAGAAAAAAAAGTTCTTAACCTGACTGAGATGACACCAGCTGGTGTCTAGGCTGTCCAAAGGCTACATCCATACTACGGTAATCTCATTATTCTATGAATCCACCGGTTGTTAGGAGTCTTGACCAGCACAAGATTACTCCATTTAGAGTCTGAAACTTGCATGGTATATCATGGTCAAATCGTAGATCTGTGATCCCTGTTGGTTTAATACGGAGAGCAAGAAGTGAAGAGAAGTCTTGTAGCAGATGTTTAGGTGATTAAATCCTTTGAATACCGACACTTTTTACTTGATTCCATCAAAAGCTTTCATGATGGCATTGACATCGAACCTGAAGTTGAGGAATGCTTTAGAGCAGAGGGTGTGACTGGATTGGCGGCTATCCTGCGCCTGTTTGCGATTGATTTGCTTGCTCGGAAGTGGGGAGGATCCTAATGGAGACAGAAAAATAAAATGCCATATTATACTCATCTAACACATCCACAAATGCACCTTCAAGATGCTACACCTTCCACTGAATCTGAATAACCAATTATGCTTACTTTATTGGAGAGGTTTGCATGCTTGTATATTTGCTGCAGTATTTTAATAAGCTAATATAGTTATTAACAGAACATAGGGATAAAAACAAGTTTATTATGATCGACTTTCAACTCCATTTATTTAATATCGTGCAGCATAGTTCCACATACCTTGAAGAGTCTCTGGATTTTGTTTATTAGCATCAGTGTCATGAATTCGGACCTGTAAAATGAAGAAAATAAAAGAAGATGATTTCACAAAATGCACAGGGACCTGCCTCTTCTAATTATTTTTAATCAACTCGAAGTCTTGAAGGCTTTCCAGCTAATTCCTTCAACTACTCTAATGTGATGGTAGTTCTAGGCCCGTTGCATTAAGTTTACCATTGGAAACTTTGCTTTGGATGGCTGTTGAGTGATGCTGCCATGGTATTTGATATTGATGGCAAAGTTACCACTACTGGTAAGTTTTATGCAACAGACCCCTGATACCAGGTAGCCAAAGGAAGAGCCCCATGTATTGGAGACTCGTTCTACCTCCATCTCCTAATCCCTTCAATTCTAATACAAGGGTAATAAATATGCTTTACCTTCAGAAGTGATAGTGAGCACTAAAACTTTTTCCTCCCTTGATTAAATTTTTTTTAAAAATAGTTTTGGGGAAAAAGAATGTCATCTAACAACATTCCCTCCCTTTTTGAGTAAACAAATTGGGGAAAAATAGGGGTAAATTGGTGAGAAAAAATATTTAAAAAATAGGGAAACCGATTTAAATCTGGTAATTATCAGGCCTGATTCCCTTACCTTGCTATGTCTCCCTTGTTTTGGAGCTTCCTGCGATGACTGCGGTGTCTGGGGTGAATAACCACCACCCCTTGGCCACCACCCCCTTGGCTTTTCTGCCTCTGCTTCAGCCCCACCCCACCCTGATTGTTCCACATGGCATCTAGAGCAGGATCTTTAAACCTGGAATATTGGGTTATTGCATTCATGTTCTGTGCTTTGAAGCTTTGCTGCTGTTGCTTGCGTCTGGTCTCTACTTTGTTACTATCAGGCGTTGTTTGGCTAGTTGGTCCTCCGTTGGTGTTTACGACATGGTTGTTGTTCCCACCTCGCCCTCTGCCTCCACTTTGTCTGTAGTTACCCTGTAAAAAAAAAGGGATGAATACAAATTCTCAAATGCATAGACTTGATACATGGTCTTGTATCTTAGAAAATTTGTGTTATACCAAAAAACAAAAACAAGAATACATTCAGAGCATTCAGATGTGTGAGAAATATTTAAATTCATCTACTGATCAGGATAGGTTGATACTGTCCTACTTAACTGTACTTTACATAAATATTCCTACTGCTCTACGCGAATATCAATGTAATCTGGGTAAATAAATTGCCATCATGTGCCACTTTGATTAATATCTATTGAAAACATAAAATCAACAATTAATTCTCTTCCCTTCAGATTTGGTAACTTCAGTTGAACAAAATTAATATATTGGAACATCAGGCTACCGGAAAGCTTCCAAAAGAAATGATGAATATCTATATCAAACTAAACATTCAGTGTTCATATGAAGGTAAAAATCATCTGAGAATTACTATCTTTATGAAAAGATGAAACATAGTTATGATTTTTCAATCTGTAATAGTAAAATAGATGTTATGATTGCTAACTCTGTTCTTGTCGAGCCAAGGTACAAGCCTTACCTGAGTTGGGCTTTGTGTCCTCTGAGACTGAGTATTGCTGTTTGATGAGAGGATTGCTGAAGGACTGTAAGTACCTCTATTTGAAGAACCAGATTGCTGCATCTTGTTCAGTCTCTTCTTTAAAGGTCTAGGAACAAAATTAATATACATTAATCACAGTTGGGCGGCTTTAGTATAGTGGCACAAATAGATGCGTCCGGAATGCAAACTGCATAATTGTTGAAAATGTCAATTCTAATGGGGATATAATAATAATAATAATAGTTTGTTCTATATATCACATTTCAGGACCGCAGGCCCTCTCAAAGCGCTTTACAAATATATTATTACCCTGGTCATCAGATTCAGGCTTACCCACACACAATGTATGCACATTCTCCACTCCTGGGGAGCATTCCAGCCAGGCGTCATTTTTACAAGCGCACACTTCATGAACTTTATTGAAAGTTTGGACATGCTGCATTTTGACTACCGGTATGTCATATTACCAGAAATATGTAAAAGTTTCCAACACAATTCACAACCAATCACTAAAAATGAAGAATCTTGAGGGGACTCATGTATGATTATCATAAAGGACTTACTTGATAAATGGAATGACCATGAAGAAATGATTTGGATTGAGACCTAAGTTGACCTTGGGCGCTGGATCCTTCTTGCTTGCAGGTAGATCATTTATCAAAAACCAGCGCACTTCCTGTGAAAGGGCACAGAAATCAACATTATATAATCACCAGTTTAACTATTACTTTTCAAATACAGTTATCTCTGCATAACTTGAAGTCGCACAAGTCAAATCAATTTTTTTTGTCAAAACTATGCAAACGTGTTATTTACACTTCCTAAATCAAATTCTGTGATCCCAACAGATTCAACTTCATTACATTTATTGCCCTATTCAATGATCAAATGAAGGGCTTTGTTTATGCAAAGTGGCCATGCGATTGTAAAAGGGTATTAAATTTTAAAATACCAATATGTTCTTAATGACCATTCTTCGTAATTACTTTTGACCAACATTCATGTATTTCAGTAAAACTGATATAGAAATAAATAAATACAAATCAAAGACATAGCATCTAAACCCCAGAAAATTACACCCTGGACAACTAACTCAAAACAACTGACCCTCCTAGGATAGTAAATCCTCTCCTCTCCCCTCCTAGGGCAACCGTCCCTTAAAAGTCAGGGGTCAAAGGTTTGACAGGTAAGAGTCCTAAATGCTTTATACAATACTGATAATTATTTTGTCCAGGTTACAACTAATTACGATTTTAAGCAATTATATAGAAAAGCAACAACTCACTTTGATTTCCCCTCGTGTGATTGGCTTGAAGTCTACATCCATTGGAATATTTGGAACAACGTAAAGTCTGGCAAGTTGGTCATTCAGATATGTCTCAATGTAGTTATTTTCATCAATGTAGTTGGTGACGTCAAAACCTATCTCTTCACGAACCTTCAGGTAGTCAGCAAGAAAACAAAATGGAAAATATGGATTAGTAAAGAAAATAAACCTACTGTAGCATGTACATGTAGCACAAACTGTATTAAAAGGAAATCACTTTTCAAACCATGTACTGTAGTATTTTCTTACATCAAAGTCATCGGAGTCATCCTGTAAGGAATTTGTAGATATTGGGCACCCATCACATTTAAAATAGACTATGAGTCCACCAGGTGACATAAAAGATAGGAGAGTGCATTTTGAACACAAGCTGTGTAAAAAAGAGTGGAATGCTTCATTATATAGTGCATAAGAAGAACAAATTGCACTGTGAGAATTTAGAGTGACCAAAATGGTAACAAATTTACCAAACCTTGCTGAATTTATGTACAGTGGAAAAGACTGCACATACATGTAGATGGGCATATGGGTCTATAATGATATATACTAATGTAGCATCAACATTTGGCCCTAATATTTCTACAACTTGTATTTCTAGCTAAACATTCAGGACATCTAAATTACTATTAACAGAGAGAGGGGGAGAGCGAGAGAGAGAGAGAGAGAGAGAGAGAGAGAGAGAGAGAGAGAGAGTAGAATCGAAATACAACTTGTTTACCTCTCTTATTGCACATTGCACAGGAAGTTCCTCTTTGTTGACCTTCCCTTTGGGGAATCCCCAGCTCGTTCTGCTAAAAAAACCTTGCACCATTACAAGCTGAATTGGGAAATAATAGAAAATTACGTTGAAACAATTTGTACTTGTACTTTTATTTATATAAAATACTTTTAAAGTCAGCGTATAATACTGATCATTTGAAAATGTTCTCTGATTATTTTTAAAGCAAATGTTACATCAATTCATCTCTGAAAACTGGAACAGTTAACCTTCCTTCAGATTTCAGAGTCCAGAATGGGAATAAAGGGAAGAAACAATTCTGCCCCAACAACACTTTTGATTGTGAATGTTTGATTTTTAATTCATATTTTGTTATTTCAAAAGATCATTATTGATGGTAACTTTGCAATCAATCATAACTTCCATGGAAACCTAGATTTAATTGGCTGTTGAATGATTTTGCCATGGGATTAAATATTGACAGCAAAGTCACCATTTGTGGTAAGTTTTATGCAACGGAGCCTAGAACATACAACGTATCTTGGAAAAAATGCATTTCCACTTTAAAACTGTACACAAAGTCACAAACATAGAGCACTTACATGCGTGAGGGAAGTATCAAGTAATATTCCTCCGTATGTTGGAACACTCATCTTGTATTCCCTCCATTCTGCATGGAGTTTATCTACCTTGTCAGCATGGTCAATCAAAAATGGACAATGCTTGAAAAGTGAACAAAAACTGGTCAAGGAATTTAATTCTGGATAAAAAATTATAAAACAATGCTTCATGGAAACTGGTGGTAGTCATTAAAACAAGAAAAGGCATCCAATATAAAGATTGTTGTACCAAGCCAGAGACTACATTTATTATTAAATTTGCAACGCACTATGGACCCCTGAATGAAAGTTATGAAACAGCCTGCCAGAGACTGACTGTACACTCTACATCCTACTAGTACTACAAAGAAACCAAAATGCTATTACATAATCATATAAGTTTCATTCTTCCTTATACCACTTGAAGAAGGAGGAGGAGGAGGAGGAGGAAGAAGAAGAGGAGATGGAGGAGGAGGAGAAGAAGAAGAAGAAGAAGAAGAAGACACTATGAAAATGACTGACAAAGAAAGCGGACAAAATATACAGTTCCTCAGGTAGACAAAGGAACATCCCTTCACTGCTATTATGTAAAAAGGTGAATATGCATGTGACACTTGTTCTACACATTTTTACATAATAGCAGTGAAGGGATGTTCCTTTGTTCTACCTGGGGAACTGTATATTTTATCTGCTTTCTTTGTCAGTAATGTTCATAGTGAGAAAAAGAAGAAGAAGAAGAAGAAGAAGCAGTAAGATTATTTATGATGATTTATCCATTTTGTTATCATTCTGAAGAAAGAATTGGACATGTATGTGTTACACATAAATTTATAAAATAATAAAATAACAGCAACTACAAACAATTTCAATCAAAAGCCTTGAAATGAAATATTAGGTCTACACTACCTACAGTTGTGGTTAGTTTTAAATATTTCATTTTCACATTTCACTTTAACAGGTTTTTTAAATATTTTCTAATCCAACTTAAAGGTAATTAAACAGGACGGAAAGGATATTAGCTTTGGAGAATTCCTTCATGCCACAATTGGGAAGTCCCTGTTGCTCAACTCTGAAGAAGTCAATGTAGAACCAATGGGCCAGCTCAATCTGGAAGAAAGCTCGTATTAAATCGTTCCTCTCCTCATCAGGAATGTTGATAAGAAAACGTCTGTAGGTAGGGAAGATAAAAACATGTGATTTTTTACATTTTTTGGGGTGTTGCTTGTTAGGCAGTAAATAATGAAATGTCAGGAAGGGCATTCACTAATTTCTTATTATTCACATTTCAAGACTGCAATCATAAACCAATCTGTGACAGATTTGCATTGTGACTTGTGAGGTCATAACTAATTAATAACTACACCTAGGTCTATCTAATGATTTACATCAGTTGGACACTGACTGGTGAACTAATGAAACAAAAATCTTCCCTGACTTTAGTTTAGCAATCCTAGGAAAGAGAAGGCTCAGAAGCCAAGTTATGATGATTTGTGACAACATTTTTCTGTTTAAATTTTGGAACAAGCTAAAAAGTAAAATTTCAAGAAGATTGCATGTTAAATAAATTAGCTGCACGACACTCCGTACTAATTAGGTACACATGCATGTAAAATAAGCTGCACTTGAGTCTGTTTTAACCATGGTAAATAGCTGCAGGTGTGGTGATCTTCAAAGTTCAAGCTCAACAATGAAGTTTTTACAGAAGAAAAAGAAATACTTTTTTGTTGAACAGAAATTTAACTATTTTTTTCCTGGAGCGTTAACAAGGTCTAGGTCTAAAACTGAGAGCCAACTTACGTGCAAAGTGAGCTCAAAACTTCCTCAGGAATATTCACAATCGGTTGATCCATGATGTTTTCTTCATTCAGCTCAGCTTCAATTCAAAAGTTGTCACTGTCACAGTGTCAGTGCAGTGTCAGTCACCACTGCATTCACTTGCACTGCACTTGTTAGTTGCTCCTGAAATTCTGCGAGACTCTAGCTCTCAGCACCAGCACAGCCACATTGGTCACACAAGAGTCCAGTAGACACGGCCTAAGGCTAAGCTACGCTACAGCTACAGACACGGTGTAGCTGCAGTCTAGTACTGGTGAATGTTAAAAATGTGGATACCTTCTTGTCAATTATATTCTCGAGTAGAGTAATTACAGTCTAATTTATACAAAACTCCCGCAAAAAAAGCGCTAGCGAGATTTGATTTTGACGAGATATTCTTGTCGTCAATTATCGCGTCGCTTTGCGTCGACCGTATTGTGCGCGATTAAACTCGCGCGCGTCATCTGATTCTGATGTACTGTACGTACGAGTCTAGTCAGCCGAAAGACAAGATAAACAGAGAGTGCTTACTCGGGTCCTCTAAACACGTAACACATAAGTAGTAATGACTGATTTCCGTGGTACCTCGAATCTTCATTCTCATCTTGAAAAAAGATAAAATAATATATTGTTCACGTTCAAAAAAATCTCCTATAGAACCACTCCTCGTGCACATATATTCAAAGTTATGGATGTTTCTTTCCTGGGGATCTAGTGGCCGCGTGACGAATTAATTGTTATTAGCTAGTGATGTACTTGGAATCCAGTCTGCATTACTTGTTGATATGTGGGGCAAGCCTCGGACAGGAGGTCAAGAACAACCTTTGTATAATAAGTTCTATAATAAGGTCTATTGAAATGTTTGAATAGCCAAGCTTCCCCATTATACTCATTGATGCCCCCGACCCCCCCCCCCCCCCCCCCCCGGCCCACTCAGTATTGTATTTAGGGTACGCATATGCGTGTTCCCTCATTTTAAAAACACCCCCTAAGCCTGGTGTGTAAAGTCAATTTTGTGTATGTACGAGTCGGACTTTGGTGCGTGAAAAGAACCCCTTTAGCGGACATTTTGGTAACACGCATGCGGTCATTCCGACCCTTGAGTGGGGGGCCGGGTTGATGCCATGTCAAGGAATACCACACATAATATACTGAATTAAGTAGAATAGTTTTCCATTCATTATGCTATGTAGGGAGTTCCATAGCGCCCTATTGCATGTCGGCAGTTTAAAAAAAATGAATAATTATTTGAAAACTCACTATTAGTTATTGAAAAAAAGTTTTACGGGCAATCCTGACGGAGTCGGACTGCAAAAATAATAATCTTAACCCCGAAAACGTGAATCAGTAAATCCACATATTTTGGTATTTTAAAGTCATTGTCTCACTGACATCATACAGTGTTTACAAATAGAAGCAAACTGTAACATAATAGCAATGAGGCAGAGTGGTCATGTGGACAAGCGATCGCTTTTTACAATGGATTAGCCCTTTTGCCTATTTTTCCCCTTATTTTATAGTCAATACCATAATGTACATATTTTTCTAAGGGTAAAAACAAGAAAGAGAGAGAGAGAGAGAGAGAGATCGAGAGAGAGAGAGAGAGAGAGAGAGAGAAAGAGAGTGAGAGAGATGTACCGGTATAATCATCTTTATTTAAGTGACTCCCTGTCTATATACATTCTCAGAATAGTTGAGCATAATGGAGATAATAGCCTAAGCATGCAATGAGACAAAGTAGTCTAATGAGCTAGACTTTTAGATTGGTTATTGGAAGGCATCTTCAGTTTCGATGCCCAGTTAGTGCATTTTTTTCTCCATTTACTTGTTTTTGTCGGCTATCTCTTAAAAATAAACTGACGTTGAACCCCCTTTCATTGAACCCAAACTATACATAGTCTAAGATGTTTTAATCGATACGATGAACTATCAAAAATGTTGTTTGAAATTCAGAAAGTCTGGAGTACTCTATGATGAAACGAGTAATATCCGAGCCTTTTTATGTCTTTTGCCAAACTCCTATTTTGAAAGACCATCGTAGACTCCACCTCGAGCTCCCCAGCAAGGTTCAGATCTGCGCTTCTCCTTCGCGAGGCAGGTCAGGGGAAATCCCCAGAAAGGGTGTGTCAAAGGTGTGTTCCTCCCAGAGTTCGTTGGTTCCTCCCCATGATCCCGTTTTACGGCATGCGGCGCAGCTGAGCGCTGGCTGTATAGTTTGTGTACGGTACTGTTCAGCTGTGACCGGAATAAACGACCTATCTGCCGCTCCGCGACGCAATATAAACAAACACGCTCGCCCTCGGGTTAACTCGTTCACAGCTTGAAATTGCATGACTTGGGTCCAATTTCTTCATATAATATGCAGATTACTCCATGATGTTTGGTATCCATAGGGAAGTCGCAAGTTGGAAGATCATAAAAACATGCTGGAAAACCTTTCAAAGGAATACAAATGTGATTGCTGTTGTTAATGTTTGCGATGCAGCCGTCCATCCCGCCATCATCATTAGCGCCGACCCAGCCGGCAGCGATGCGGGCGGCTTCTTGCCTGCTGACGGCGGCTTTTCCGTCAGTTTGAAGGCAAATGTAGCTGGAAATGGCATCATTGCAAGGAGTTTCACCAGCTCTTCACAATCATGCAGGAAGAGAGTTTATGATTCGGAAGATGAGCACGCAATCGACAGAAACTATAACAACCCTCTTAACAAATATTTGGAACAAAATGATGGAAGTTCAGAAATGTCATTGGAAGAAATTGCAAGGTAGAGTAGACTACCCTAGTAACTAAGTAGATTACTCTATTAGTTATCATTTCTTACAAAAATACTTCATTATGACAATCAAAGTAATTGGGAAATTCAACATTGATAGCAAACTACTCTAGAGGAAAGGATAAACATCGTATCTAGTGGTGAAAGTTTGATAAGATCGGTCATGGCTTTTTCTACATCATTATTTGTTTGATTATTTTATACTTTCACCTTTCTGTTTATTCTTTTTTTCCTATATTTCTGCTTTCATACAAATAAACTTATTATAAGCACTGTTTTTATTATTATTATTATCGTTTAATATTAAGGGTTGGACTGCCCTTTAATCTGTCATTTTTTTAATGTCACTAATTAGGATTGCTAAGTTAAGCTTTAAGAATGATTCCTTTATTAAAGATACTGCTATTTTTGTATTCATTTTTGCATCAGTTTAACAACTATTATATCCTAACATTGTTGACAACTTATGAAATCAAGGCCTATTTTTTTTAATGCAGAAAACAAAAGAGAAAGATACGGTCCATCACGAGAGCTAGAGCTGCAAGAGAGTTCAGACAGGGACCTGAGCAACGTAGCCTATCCTGGGACACCATCCAGCAGATACACTATCTAAGACAGGAGAATCCTGAGGAATGGTCTGTCGCCACGTTGGCGGAGAGCTTCAATGTATCTGAAGAAGTCATCGCCAAAGTTCTGAAAAGCAAGTTCAGGCCCAACGCAAAGACCAGACAGAAGCAAGACCTGGCTGCTGCAGAGAGCACAGGCTATGTAACTGGTGGGGCCTCCCAGACACAGGCCATTGTGGCAACTGGCAATGTTGATAGACGAACTGATAATGAAGGAAAAGAAAACAAGCGCACATATAAGAGTACACAAGCTTCTGGATATGAGAAAGAATCACAGTCAAAAGCAGGACATGATAAATCAGCAGTCGTGGAAAACAGACCTTCGTCAGGGGAAAGTCAAGAGCATCAAATGATGATGAAAAGGAAGGACCTTTGGGATGCAAATTCATACAACACCCAGAAAGAGGAGATTGATGGAGAACAGAAAGATCCAGAAATGGAGTTTTCTATTGGTGATATTGATTTTGAGAACGTGGACAGCTTGATGGGACAGGCCAAACTGAAACCGCAGGTCTTCCAGAAGGGCAGGAACTTCTACAATGAACGTGGGGAATTCTTGTACCGTATTTAGTACAATTTTCTATGTGTAACAGTATGCTTTGCAGTCTCAAGTTTTATGAACAATCATGCCATCTTGAAATCTCGCTGATATTCATTTGGCAGTTCTTACTGCAGTGACTTAAACTGGTAAATCTTATTTTGAAATTGATTTTTTTTTTAATGTAAATTTGGTAGAGACTACGAAAGAGGAGAAATGTTGCCTTATAAATATAATGTGACCAGATGATATTTTTGTTCTAATTTTTGTTTAAATAAATAGAATATGATAATTACTATACATTATTCAATTTAAAAGAAATATGAAGCTACATTAAGTCACATATGAGTCGTTTCATGTACGGCATTTTTTGTGACATACCAGAAGTGAGAAACTATCAACCATATTGTTTGCTCAAATTGTGTTCATTCATTGCATAAACATTATCAACAGATGATTTCATCTTCCATGTGTAGTACTAATGTTACATGGACACTGTCATAATTTCTGCCCCAACCTCATGGAACAACCAGTTGACCCACATCACATGTATTCATAGTTCCATACTCTTAGTGCATATTCGGATGGTCGTGTGTCCAGGGTGCCTGTTAGCGTTGAGCCCTACTTTACATGTTGATATTTCTCAAATTAACTGTGAAATTGTGCATACACACCTGAGAGTAAGGTCTTCCAGTCTAGCTTCAATCAAATTAGAAAATGCTCAGTGAATCAATAGGAATTGATTCAATGAAACATCCAAAAGGTATTTACCTGTGCTTTGTCATATTGGACTAATTTCTAATAATTATTTTAACCATCTTGGTGTGTGTGTGTGTGTAATTGGGTTTTTACAGACGTGTATCAATCAGATTTGATTATTTACGTCTGGGGACCGACCTTTAACGTCACCATCCGAAAGACGTGACTCAGTTTCGAACCTGCGCTCTCGGCTGAATTAGTTTGTAACTTCCACTGTTAGCTGGATTACAGGCGCACGCCACAACGCCTATAGTTGGTGAATTTGTTTGACTCTTTATAAGAATCTACATGTATGTTCATGATTTATATTGTATATTTTAACATTTCAACCAGTTTATGATTTTAATAAGTTATTACTATGCAAGATTATTAATCAATCAATTAATATTGATGTGCTAACGTTAAAGCTCAGTACATAATACATGACCTGAAACCTGATGTTGGACAAATTTGCGAAAGGGCCGTTAGGCCCGATATATTTGCAAATAAATAGAATTCTAAAAGCACAAAATTAATGTATATTGCACTTCTTAAAAACCTCTAGACAGAGGAACTCGCATTCACAGTAAGCATGCCTGTCTAAGAGAGAGAGAGAGAGCGAGAGAGAGAGAGAGAAAAAGAGATAGAGATGGGAAGATGGACGGAAGAAGAAAAACAAGTGCAAGTTTGAGAGATAAAAAATTAACAGTGGGAGAGTGAGCAAGAGGAAGGAGAAAGAAAGAGAGTGGGAGAGAAAGAGAGAGAGAGACAAATACAGAGACAAGGCTTTTAAGTTAATAACTTGAGCTGGGATAGCACCAAGTCACCCACCGTCCTGACTTTCTCCTTTCTCCATCTCCCCCCCCCCCCTTCTCTCTCTCTCTCTTCTTTTCCCCGTCTCTTTATCCCATCTCAAAGTCACAATTTCACTCGGTACCCCTCCTTCAAAATCCCTGTCCTCACCCATCTCTATTATGATGTATCCCCACCTCCCCCCCCCCCCCCCCCTCTCTCTCTCTCTCTCTCTCTCTCTCTCTCTTTTCCCCGTCTCTTTATCCCATCTCAAAGTCACAATTTCACTCGGTACCCCTCCTTCAAAATCCCTGTCCTCACCCATCTCTATTATGATGTATCCCCACCTCCCCCCCCTCCCCCCTTCTCTCTTTCTCTCTCTCTCTCTCTCTCTCTCTCTCTCTCGTTTTCTCTCTCTTTCTCTATTCTAAAAATAAAAGCTTCCACAAAACTAATCTTTTTGTAATATACTTTTATTTTCTTAACAAACAAAAATTGTTGTAAAACATGAAGTCCACTGACAAGATTCAAGATAGTCTATGATACACTGCCACATACCAAACTATTATCAAGCCATGTAAATACGAAAATGTAATATTGTTCAGGCATATAAAAGTCAAAGCATAAACACATAAAATGGCAGGAATGAGGCTTGGAGCACATCCCCATGGAAAGGGAAAACTTTTACTCTAAGCTGTATATTAACTTTCAAACTATTTTTTTTATAAAGAGAATATTATATATTCTACAATGAAGGCACATTACAATTGGGGTTGTGTTCCACACATGAAAACAAATGTACATGTATAATGCCTTGGTCACACTGCCGGAGCAACTCAAGACCGACTCCAAACCATTAGGGGTAATGTCATTGTTTGTTCGGTCAGTAGTCGGTCTTGTGGGAGTGACCAAGGTATTACATTCTCTGTCCTTCTGTACAATCAGGGCCCAATTTCATAAAACTTGTCATCAGTGACAAATGAGAATTTTTGTTATAATCTAGTGAAATGATTGCTTCTGATTGGTTATCGGCAGATTTGTCACTGATTTTTGTCATTTGTCATTGAAAAAGAATTTTTGTGAAACAGGTCCCTGGTCCCTATGCACTTGCCAGTATCCTGATATTATTGTGTACATGCAGCAGAACCAAACCGAACCAAACCAAACTTTGCATACATGTAGGTGTACAGAAACTCATCAATGCTGTAAGAAAGCATGACACAGGTAGTCTCAATAAAATGAAGGTTACCGTACACAATAACACTCTTGAACATCATTCTGCATACCCTTCCTTTCAAATACATGAACACATTGTACTTGGGGTCATATTTGAAACTAAACACTAAGAAAACAAATGTAAGAGTGTCGCAGGAGATTCAAATAAGAGGTTGAATCATGAACAGTCAAATTCTAAACTAAGAATTTGATCAGGACATTGCAGATGATGGACCATGTTCTCCATAAATGCATATTTCATCATATTGTCTTATTTGGTTTCATTTAAACATATCTATTTCAAGTTGTCCCAGAAAGAAGTATTTGTATTGAACACCAAATTACTGGTAACGTATAGTAAATCCAAGCAATATATTCCTATCACTGTCAAGCATTAAAACAATAATGTTATGGGTTCATTTTCTTCTTCTTTATAATGCCACCAAAATAAAAGAAACTATACGTTTTGTCAATACTACTCTCTCTTCTAACAAAAGGTTGACTTCAAATGAATCAAAAATGGTAATTTTAAGGTGACGTTTTAACATGAATTGTACCGGATGAAGGATGTAATTAATATGATTTCTGTTGGTCATTTTATGATGACTTTCAACATTTCCATTGATGCAATTACCAGAGTAAGCACATATTCATTCAACCCTAAATTGTTGATAACAAGTAGTTGGTCGTTTGTTCATTTCCCTTTCCTTGTAAATGTGTTTCAATGTACTTTACACCATAACACAATATTGACATGAGAGAGGTAGATATTCATAACTTGCAAATTAAATATATGATATAATGATGAGCAATAAGAGTCAACCAATACAAAAATTATTAAATCTTGAATTTCTATAAAAATTCAGACCTTTAGAATTTATGTACATGCTTAGTGACATAACATGACTGCTTTTGTGAGTCGAAAGTTTACACAAAACAGATGCTATATAAAGTTTGATGACGCTATATGTGTTTTGGTGTATACAGCAGAACACAAAAAGCAGCACAGACGCTTTTCTGAAACGTGTACAAACTGAAATATGCTATTCTGACAACTCAAAGATAGCAGGTGATTTGGTAGACAGAAAGTAACCCGACTGCGGATCACATGGTTCGCAGTTCAAGTCCTGCTGCGGCGAAGACATTAATCTACATTTGCTACTCTCCGCCCAGGTGTTAAATGGATACCCGGTAGGATGCAAATGTTTATATGGTTGGATTGGCATGTGTGCTATCATGTGCAGATTTGCGAAAGAATTCAATGACAAGGTAACAATAATTACAATGTAAAGCACTTTGAAATATAATATTCGCTATCCAAATGTGAATATCATTATTATTATTTCAAACTATTTCAATTGGATTAGCAAAAGAACCCAATGACCGTAATTATTACAATGTAAAGCACTATAAATGCAGTATCAAGTGCTATACAAATTTGAATATTATTATCATTATTTCAAACTATCAATCTTATTTCATTTCAGAATTGAAAAGCTTCATATTCAGAATAATAGATAATGTTATATTCTCAGATTCCTGGACCTTCAGAAAATCTACTTAAAATTCAGATAACCAAATGATATCTAATGTTCAGATTAATGAATTTGCAATTACAAACATTAAGAAAAGAAAATATTCAGAAAAAGAGCTTTGCTGTATCAAATAAATATACTGGCCTGCACATGCTAAATGATGTCAGTAGTGGTTCAAATGGCACATACTGTCAAGATCACTTGACAATCGTTAGATTAGGAATGTCAAAAAACAAGATGTCTCAAGTATAAATACAAGATATAAATTGCATAATATATTAATGCAAGTAATTTACAAAACATTCACATTATGCATTCAGCAAAAAATATAATTATTGCATCAAAACAAGACATGCTACTTTTAGTTCAAGTGCAATATTTGTTTACAAAGATATGATAAAATAATAATTTGTTCATATAATCTCAATATGAAATACATGCATTCATTTAATAAATCTGCTTATTAAAAGACTTATTTATGGTACTATTTACTGATGTAAAAACATGCAAAAAAGCCCAGTCTCAAAAGTTATGGAAATTAATATTTCATATGTAGTGGCAATATCAAGGAATTCCTAGCTCGTCCACTTCTATATTCTATGATTTAACCAGCATTCGCATTGTGGTATGAAAAGAATTCTCATTGCAAATTAGCAATTGGCTTTCCCATATATTCTTATTCTTAAACTGTCAGGTGTGAGTTATATCTTACCTTCTACATCTAATTAATGAGCAATTTAACTGCTTTTAGGACCACACTAAAATGGAAATAGTACCTTTAATACAATCTCATTAACAGCCCTGTAGTTTTGAAGAATGTATGCATTTTAAAAAAATAGTCTTAATAGTGTACATTGTGTAATATCAAAGTACAAGCCAAGAAAGTTCTCTTTCATATGATAACCCTGTGTTTCTTCAAGACATGCTCACCAAAAAGAGAATACAAGGCATCTGCCAAGAACCAGAAGGGCATGACATAATGCAACAGAGTTAAAGGTAAAGACCTGTTATGGTCATGCGATTGCATTGTGAAAGAAACGTTGTGGAATCGATCATAAAAGGTTGATCATCTAGCATCTGCAAGGTTCTGGAATCATCAAAATGATAAGAAATTTGGCCCATTCTTCGTAAAGTTACAAGCACTATACACAGAAAGATGTATATGGGACTACCCTATATCTCTCACAGACCATGAGAGAAACAAATTTACCAAATATATGAATTAGTAGGCGGTTTCCCGGCAAATTTTTTATCCTCATGTATTAGTCAAAACATATTCTTTCACATGATTGGTAATGAGAGCTTCCATTTCATTTTTTGAAATTGGGGCATTTCCAATACTGGTCTTTACCTTTAAGGCCCTTCTGGCTCTCAGCTGACAACATCATTGATCTTTTCAGAGTTGGAGTTGAAATATTGGCGATGCCACAGTTTCAGCTATCTATAGATGTATATAATAGTGTTATCTGTTTCAGTGTTGCTATTAAAATCATCACGAATCAGCTCCATCCCTCCATTTATTGTGTATACTGAGTAGATGGTCTGCCGCTCTTTGGGAGATGTTGAGGGCGGGGTGTATCGGTGCCAAGCCTTCCTCTCCCATCATTGATAAGCCACATAGTCCTAGGTAAGCATGGAGAGCATCGGGGTGGAAGTCAGGCCACTTGGCGAAACCTCCCATGCCTGTGTCTTCCGTGGATAAGATGTAGTTCCTATTCCATCGGAAGTCTATCAGGTTAAACACCTTTAGAAGCTGTATTGGAAGACATTGAAGCATTTGAGAACACTTTCAAATATATCCATGAGTTGAACTTTGGAACTTTATTCAAAATTTTGTTGGAAACTTTATTTCACCATCATTTTCTACTTTCATTCCTTTGTTACTTGAATGTTTTTGATGATAAAATTGTGAACTTTCTGCCAATCAATCAGTCTGACCACACTGTATCAAAGAACATTCAAATCAAAAGTACTGGTCTAACTTGCAAATTCCACTCATCTTTACATCCAAGGGCACTATTTAAGACTCAAACATATTTTATTTTCTGGACACTTTCATGTCAACTTTAGAGTAAGATAATTGCCAAGACTTTTTTTCTTCAGGAAAAGACATCAAACTCAAAGACTCAAAGAAAAGAGTCTGATTATAGACATTTTGAATGAGAGTTCGCTTGTCAGTCAGTTCAGATTATCAAGGGTGGCGTTTATGGATAGGTTAGATTCTATTGAAAATTAGATTTTCATACCTTGAGTGTAGATCCAACCCAGAAAGAATAGCAGGTATCTGTCTTCTTGTTTGGTCGGCCATTGAAACCAGTCTGCTGCCTAAATAAACACCATTTCTTGATCCCATCTATCTGTTTCTGTGTGAATGCAGTTTCCAACCGATCCAAAAGCACCAGTGAAGCGATTCCACAAAATGTAGTACCACCTGCAAACAGAGTTGTGCCGAATGAAGATATTTCAAATAGAATTTATTTTTCATCCAGTACACTTTGCATGCATCCAACAAGAAAGTGAGAGAGATAATGGAGAGATAATGGAGAGTTATTTAGGGGAACATGACCCCCTCGTCACAATTGTGGTTACAGTGGTTTGGGCATGTAACTAGATGGAAGAATAGCTTGGAAAACACCATCTTGCAAGGAGGAACTGATGGGAGAAGAAAGAGGGGCATACCATGGACTAATAACATCAAGCAGTGGTTGTAAATGTCATTTGAGAAACTAACTACAACAGGAAGTTACGGATAACCAATGGCCTCCAAGCTATGATACATACATAGATAGATAAATTACTTTTCATCTGGAAGAAGCACAATCTAAGTATGTTGACTCATGTGCCATGTACAAAGACAGAAAATGTGAAATATCACTGTTGACAACTGAAGACTTCTAGTTCTACCAATACTTCTCTAAGATTATGCTAACATAATTCATCTATTCTACAGACTTCAGATAACACAAATGACACAAATAATTGCATGAACTGGCTGAAATAACTACTAATTTTGACCAACCCTCTTGTGTATCAATTTTGTTAGGCTTAGTACCCTCTGACTAGTCAAAATAACTGCCCTCAAAACTGAAGATATTCAAGACTTCTATGAAATAAATACATAGCAAACACATTGCTGTGTATTTTATTTATTTATTTTTTTTTTTTTGGGGGGGGGGGGGGGGAGGGGGAGTTACAGGCCTGTACTTCAAAATCCACATTTGAGATGAGCTGGTGGCTAAAAAGCATTCGAGTAATAATCTGCAATAAGCTTCTTTATTTTTTCCTCCTTTTTTTGTTGTTTACTTACCATGGCATTCTTGACCTGGACCTTGTCCTATTCCAAAATCATGAGTCTGGAAATAGAAGGAAATGAGAAAGTAAGTTTAGTGTTTTCATTTGCAGTTAATCTATTTAAACAATTCTATGATTCTACCACTCCCCAGATGACTAACTACCCCTCTTAGACAATGGCTCCAAGATATACCCCCACCCCCTCTCAACAACAACACTTCTCCTAATGGTGATATCACTGTATGAAAAGATCAAGAATAAAACAAAGGTGGACTGAAATCATTTCCCTCTTTCTAGACAGTCCTTTAATTTATTAGAGTAATATGAACAGATCACAAATTACAGGAACAGTTTAGGAAAATGTTGTCATGACTATTGTATAAGTGAGGTAAGAAGTTGAAATCCTTTCTTTTTGTTATTTATTTTTTCTTCTTTTTTAATACTAAAATTGCAATATAGATGATCATGATAACAGAAAATGTGCTGTAAAAAAAAAGAAGATGTGATAAAGAGGTTTAATGGCAGGAAATTAGAAAAATTAAGACAAAGAGCGTGAAGGAAAACCTACCAGTGAATTTTGAATAAATTGCACAGCTTTATCTTTGTTGATTCCACTCCAGTCTTGTAACATGTAACTGATGCAACAGGCACAGTACACAAATCGCATGTCATTCTCGCTGCCATTCTCCAGAGCTGAGAAACTGGATAAAGAACATATAGTCTGAACATTATCTTGAAGTCACAAAATTATCTTCTCTTCTCTTGTTTTCTCTTCTCCTCTCTCTCTCTCTCTTGCTCTCTCTCTCTTGCTATATTGGGCTTTTCCTACTTTCTTTTTTCTCAAGCTCTGTCTTTAATATTTCTTTTTATGCTCTCTGTGTCTTACTTCTATTTAATTACTCTTTCCTTTCCCCTCCATTCTTATCAGCCTTTACCATCTGCCAAAATTTGATGCAAAATTCTTAAGAATAATATTACAATTTTCCTACACTGATTGTTTACAGATGCTTGTAAAAGATTCATGTACAGCTCAACCACCAGGTTTGGTAAAGATAATTATATTAATAATTAAACGTTTTTATAAAGCGCATTACACATATGCATAAATTGCATGTCTCTCTATGTGCTTCACAGAACAGAATACAGGAGTGGACATGGTGAATAATCCTATAATGCTTTTAAAGCCACACTGCACTACTTACAGCTACTTGCTCCCTCCATATAACAAACGATGCATAATCGGTGACCATTGGTCCCCCATGATCCTCTTTTTCTTATGTTAATTGAGAGCTGAGTTGATGAAATAGCCACCTGTCAGTGACCACGCTGGGTGGTCTAATTCCTCCTGGCCTAACTAGTACAAACAGGCTTTAAAGCAACTTACCTTCCATCCTCAAGCTGGAGAGCCTTGAGACCTGCAACGATGGCTGGCATGTTCACTCTAGATAGATCATCCCCTAAGATAAGAAGTGATGCCAGACCTGTGTATGTCATTGCAACATGGCCCCAGTCATAGGGATGGAAGGTGGCAGTGTCTTTCTATATATGGAAAATAAAACAAATCAAAGGCATTTGGATTTACAACTAACCATTACTATTTGGCTATTTCCCCATATATGCAGGTGAAGGGGAAAAATGTTATGTTAATGAATAAAATATGGTTCACTGGTAGAGCAGTGGTCTAAGAACTGGGAGGTTCTAGGTTTTAAACCAAGTTGACACGCTAGTTCACTATCTCATGGCATTTATGCTAATTATCAAGTCCCTCAGCTTTCGGCCCCCTGGTTGCTTACTGACAAGCATACACATGATTTCTTAGCAGTCAGATAAAACAAACCAAAGAATGGGAAACCTTTTTTTTTTAATGACTTGTTTATAAAAGCAGGTTTACGGCAACAAAATGAATTCATCTATTATGTACAGCAGCATCTCTGGATAGAAAAGCCTCGGACAATCTGGCATCTTTAAAAATGTGTATCAATAATCAATCACATATATTTAACTGGTCTGCTGCTACAAAATTACTCATGTGATCTAACATTTTGTCCATGTCAGTGTAGGTATTAGTCTCTTTTATACACCTATCTTACTATTCAAATTCAATACTCTTTCTTGGGAGTACATAAAAACTCAAGTATTATCATGTCTTTTATCTATATTACAACAAGTTAACATGGGCACAAGAAACAAATACATGTATACGACTCAGCATAATTACTTCAAAATATAAATTAAAAGATATTACTCAGAGGAATTCTGAACTATGACTTATGTTAAATAAAGAGTTATTCTGCTTTTGTTCATGATTGGATTCCATTCAATTCTTACCTCTGATGGATTAAAAGTTAAGCCAATAGTAGAAGAACCTCTGAAACCACATCTTGATAATGACTCATCTGTATGATAGGAAACAATAATAAATCAACAATTCAAAGGTTATTTTAGACATTGCCTATTACACAGAAACTACATGTATTGTTCTCAAGAAAGACAAATACACATGTAATTTCTCTCTTTCTCTTTCTCTCTCTCTCTCTCTCTCATTAAATAATAATAATTTTAAAAAAAAGGGTTGTGGGAGAGGGCATTGGTAAGGATGGTCTTGGGTTAAACAATCATCTATGGTTTTTGTTTACCATACCTTGCAAAAGCTCTACAACAAATTTTGATTAACACCTAGAATTCACATGCAAGAGGTGCCGCGGTCGAGTGGTTAAGTCGCTGGACTGTCAAACACAAGGTCCGTGGTTCGAGACCCGCCACGGCATTAATGTCCTTTGGAAAGACATTGATCTACATTTGCCACACTCAACCCAGGTGATGTAAATGGGTACCTGGCAGGAATTAATCTTTGAAATGCTAGAGCGCCATAATGGCAGCACAGCTAAAGCCGGGGTAATAATCTCCAAGTTTGGAAGCGCTTAGTAATTGTAATAAGCGCTATATAGAAACTGAGTACTGGTATTATTATTATTATTAATAAAGATATTTGCTCACCTGTATTCTCAGGGTCTGGTAACACTTGAAGAGAATATATCCAGTTGATGATATCTTGTTTCTCAGACTCAATAACATCAAGAGAATTGAGGACATCCAAACCAGATAGCGCAAAGAAAGCAACGGTGAGTCTGTAAACATCAAAGTATTATGTATTCATTTTATACATTAATCATTAAAAATTATGAAAATATATTTAAGCCTTCAAGTCTCTTCAAACAAAGTTCACGTTCATGCAACTTCAGGTTTACTCCAGATCTACAATTTTTGTTATTTTTCCTTGTATCATTCTGGAAATATATCAAAAAACTTTTGGAAAAGGAAATGAGTCAGAGTGAACCTCTCAGTCTCACGCTGATGACACATCAGCAGGTGTGGAAACTTTTCCTGTTTGATCAATTAGTCTAGAAACAATGCTGGATCTATTAAAGGGAAATCCAATCCAAAACCTAATAGAAAATTACTCTAAATGAAAGCAGAAAATTCAGAGAAGCACACTGGTGAAACTTTAGAGAAAAAATAGGGAGAACAAAATCAAATTGTCAATTCTTTTTTTGTGAAATGCATGACTCAGGATGGTATTTTTGTTTAAGAGGATCTATAATATCATGCTAAGGAAGGGCCTTAAGAGAAAACACAAATTATTGATATTTTTGTAAACGAAAAATAGAAGTTGTCTGATCCATTCTATTGATTGACCAAACTGCCAATTTGAAATTCACATAAATTTCAGTCTAGTCTAGAGTTCTAGATTATTTGTTTCAAAGTCAAACATCCATAACTTTCTTGAGCGGGCTACCCCAATCGACAGTCCAAGCGCCATTTATTAACAGCTTGAAATCTGAACTTGAAAAGCATTGGCATCACCATCCTCTCAAATATACCCCTTGGCCCTTATCAACGTAAATAGTGCTGCGATTGGCTCATGAGCTGATGCTTCAAGTATCAACAACCAAGTTAACCAAGTAAGTAAGTAATATTAATAATAAATAATTGGTATCGCCTTTTGCCTTTGGTCCGATAATCATTTATTAATTACAAATATTTAAATCCATTTCAAAGTAGATAGATCTACTTTCGCCATTCTTCCGTTTCTATTTTTTTTTTTTTTTTAAATGCACTTTTCTCAAAGGTTAGGTTCTAAGAAAGATAGCCCTCTATTTTTTGAATTTCTCATTCCTTCAAATTTCAATTTGAGTTTTGACTTTGTTTCCTTTCCTCTGACTTTGAACTTTCTCATCTCATTATCTTTTTTTCTGCTTTTCTCCAGCAAAAATAAATGTTCACCTCGGCCTCGTTACAAGTCATTACTGAGAACACATAGGTCTACACTCATACTTAGACTAAGTGAGGGACGCATTTGTGTGAGAAACTGACCCATCAGTAGAGTGGTTCAGATATCATTATGCATTCCCACTCACCCAGAAAAATGGCCAGTGTCGAAATCATGACTGGTGTTTTTATTTTAACGACATGAAATTTATGACAACACAAATCTCAATATGTGGGCACAATACCTGCTTGTATCAAGAGATGAATACGACGAAGGCAGAGCTTGAAGACACATCCTGAAAAATCTCACATGACGCTTGATTGAAAGGGTTGAATTACTATACTCTCCGACGTTGGAATCTGCATAATCTTCCATTTTTAGTCCCTTTTAATGGTCATTTCTGACGCCGAATCTTAGGGTGGATTCACAATTGACAGCGCCCCCATCGGCTTGCCGCGACAGGTCAACTCGCAGTGCATGCAAGGTGCAAGTGCAGGGTAGCTCAAGTGCAGTGTGGTCGACGACAAAATGAATGTGTTATGCCAGTAGTTTTATGTCAGTATCTTTTGATTAATAAGGTCAATATTAAGCGTTCTATATGGCTCATCGTTCCAAAAATAATTTGCTTTTGAATTGATGCAGAAAAACAAGAGAAACAGAGCCCCCAAAATGAGTAAAATCGGATAACTAATATGGAAGTTATGAATTCTCTTATAGACTACTAAGTATGAAAAACTATAGGAACTTAGACAATCTTTTTAGTTATCAGATTTTGCTCAAATTTGTTTTGATTGGTTTGTCTGATTTTTCTGCTTCAATTGAAAGTAACTTATTTTTTGGAGTAGACTTGCCTTTTAATATCAATCATAACTCATCATAAAATGCGGCCCAGTCCCGAGGGGAAGCGTTTTTATTTATTTATTAATTTATTTATTTATTTTCTCTTTTTTTTTTTTTTTTGGGGGGGGGGGGCAGGATGCGTTTTTGCCCCCCCCCCCCTTTTTTTTGGGGGGGGGGGGCGAGTGCCCCCCCCCCCCCCCCACCTCCCCCCTCCCCCACTTCCGGCGCCTATGGGTCCCTATATACATGCATGTATTACCAATTCCTCACAAACTATAATTTCCTTTGGAATTCAAAAAGAGAGAAGATAAAGAGATCAGTCTTAATAAATACAACTGAAAATGCAGGCCTAGATATATAGGTATATATAAAGACTTGCATTCCAAGTTCCAATTCCTGCATTTAAGCATGGTTAAGCATGGTTATCAAGGTTCTTTGAAAATAACCAAGATTCATAATTTATACATCTCATGTCTTCCTTTTTCTGTGAGGAGGTTGGAGTGTCATGCAGTATATTAGGCCTATCACTCAGTCATGATAACAATATAAAAATTGGGCCTATAAGCATATTCGACTTTTTTGGAGACAAAAATAGTCAGTTGAAGGCCCCGCTCCCAAAGGTGATTCTTCCATCATGAACTTTTGAAGGGCGACAATTTCCCCCATAACAGTCAAAAAGTGACTAGGAGCCTATTCATCAAAGCCGGGCGGAAGCAAGGACGCCTAGTTTACATTTTTTTAAGTAGACGTGCATGTTCCCGCTACAGGCCATGGCAAATCAATATCTATCATGAGATCAATCAAATATCGTATACGGCACGTTAAATAACACAATTCTTTTGTTGATAACAAAGGCTGAATTTTGTTTGACCATATATTTTGTTGTACCTCAAACCGGAAATGAACTAGGATCAATCTCCAATTTTAAACCCTGAGACAGTACCAAGCCTAATTTTTTTTTAAACCCCGGAGCCGGATCTAGACATATCAGAAAAAAAATGTATGAAGGGGCCATTTTTGCAGGCCCTTTGATAGTGGCCGTGGGTCCCGATTTCAATCGCCCTTATAAGACCTATTCGCTTGTGAGGATGAAACGGATGGTAGTATATTTTATGTTCCATCTTTTTTTCTTTCTTCTGGTTCCCATGGGAGACTAGCTGCACTATGCAAGTGCAGCTGAAAATGTCCTCTCCAGCCTTTTGATTCTCTGTGGCTTTTTTTCCTTCTTATTTCGTTGTACCCTTTTTTCTTCAATGCAGGATGTAAAGTCGTGTGGTTTTTTGTTTATGTAAACATTTATTATGTAAGTTTATACATTTTGCGATTTTTTTTTCCCCAAGTTCTTTCCATTGTATATTTTCTTTATATGACGGAAATAAAAACAACTTACAAACAAACATTATAAGAAGAGAAGGAATATAGAGAGATAGAGAGATAGAGAGATAGATAGATAAATAGAGAGAGAGAGAGAGAGAGAGAGAGAGAGAGAGAGAGAGAGAGCGGAGGGAGAGAGGACAGGAGGGAGGCATGAAGAGAGAGAGAGAGAGAGAGAGAGAGAGGGGGGGGGGGAGAGAAGGCAATGAGCTTTATTTCTTGATCTTATATGAGTGAATATATAAAGATGATACATTATCCCCTATGCCTACATAATATTATTGTCCTTTAATTATTGTCCTTTAGTAGACAAGTCTCGATAGCTAAAACACACAGAGGGCCAGGAGCTTCTTTTTTGTATGTGTGTATGGAGGGGGGGGGGGGGGGTCCGCATCATCACTACTCTTACATGTTACATGCAGGCCCCGTGGACCGGTTTTCAAAGTGGGGGGGGGGGGGGGAGGCTAAAATATTTAAATCAGGTAGAAACTTTTTTTTTCCTCTCTCTCTCCAGTCTCTTGGACTCCTGAGAATTTTTTAAAGGGTTTATAAAATATCTGGAATATCATAGATAGGTGGGTAGCCTACATTGAGCAGTTGGGGGGGGGGGGGGTAGTGGTGGACTTGCGTAGTTTCAGGAAACCGTCCAAGTTCGCTGACAATCCATTGAAAGGTGTGTATTAATTTTAGAAAGTGTTTCAAACTTTTAAAGGGATGTGGGCGAACGTGTAGGGTACTCGATCTTTTTAAAAATCATTTATTTATTTTTGGTATGAATTTATTATTAACTTGTATTTTTATGATGGTTTGCTGAAATGACGCCCTGACAGTCAAATATATCCTTGTACTATAGGTTATAGTTGAAACTGCTTTACTTTTGATATGTATCCAATTTTATCAATGTTATGGGCTGAATTTGTTTATTCATATTCAGCTATTTTCCCCTCTAATTCTACATTCGGCCATCTCGATTCTATTATTTTTCGTTTCATTTATTATTGTTTATCGACTTGAAGACACCGTTACAGAAAAGTTATCTGAAAAACTGACTCACATGATGGTTTTTTTAACGAGATTTCTGTTAGTTTCCAACAAGATCAAGGGGAGATTTCAGGTAAGTATCTTTTATATTGAACACAAATTTGCAAATGTTTAAGCATGTCTTGATTTCGGGGTCCGAAACCGTCCGATTGTCCCTATTCTAGTACTAGCCAGTTCAGCTCAGTCTTAGTCGTAGTCCCATACGTTAACAATTTTGTGAGCAATGCATGGATGGTATGGATTGGGCTGCTCATCGTAATGTAATGATATGGATATTCTCGTGTTTACGTTTTCCTCAAAGGTTCATTGACGTACATGTACAAGGCAAATTCCTGGTAGATTTCGCTAGAACTATGTTTACAAACATACATGTAGGCAGTTCAGTTTAGACCTTCGCGATGGGGACAACTTCTTATTCACGTACGCAAGTGCGCATTTCAGCTCCCTATACGAATCCACATACATCAGGGTGAGCGCGCTTTCGGCCACACTTTCGTGAGCTTTCGTGGTTCTGCCGAAAAAAAACACTCGGTTTATTTCGGATTTCCCCGCCTTCTGATTGGTTAAAACAATAAAATATGACGTCATTTCTCTTCGACAATTATCGATGCACATCGGAAGTGAGTTGTACGTTGAATAGCCATCGTAGTAGATGGTTTTGCTCAAATCTGCCGACAATGTGATGAAATTCAGATGGAAGGAGTTTTTCAATTAACTTACAACTCCGTAATTAACAAAATTAAACATCTTACCTTCTTTCCTGAAAGTTTCATATAATGATGATGAGTAGATCTTATGGTAGATATGATAATATGATTGCAGTTTTTGAAAATTGCACGAACTGATTTTGACGATGCGACGCGTGATGCGTGTACATAGTGTGTACGTGAATGAAACAGCTGTGTGAGTGACGTCGAGACCATTTCGTAGTCTTAGAATTCAGACCCGTTTGTGACTTGATTGACTTGTTTTTTCAATTTTTGTTCATTGTATGTCGTATTTTATTGATAATTGTGATATTTATTTTAATATGTGGAATAAATATTGTAATAGTCTAACATGAATTGGTTATATTTTGGGGTAAAGTAACAATATTTTTTCGAAAAAACTGTTCATTTACTGCAAGATTGCTGCAAGTATAGACTACATAGACGATTTGTCACCTCATCCTTTTGTGTGTGTGTGTGTGTGCGTGCGTGTGTGAGAGAGAGAGAGACTAGGAGAGAAAGACCGAGAGAGAAAGACCGAGAAAGAAAGAAAGAAAGAAATAGAGAGAGAAAGAGAGAAAAAAAGAAACAGAGAAAAAAAGAAACAGAGAGAGAGAGAGGGAGAAAGCGTGCGTGTGTGTGTGTGTGTGAGAGAGAGAGAGAGAGAGAGAGAAAAGAAAGAAATAAATAGACAAGATCATTTGGTAAAAGTTTAGATTCAAAGGGTTTTTATTTACCTTTTATAACAATATGATGACAAAAACATGGAAATTTGCATAAATTTGCATAAATTTGCATATTTTATTATGGTGCTGTGTAAAGATATTAAATTTCATATTTGCCAAACATCACTGAATATATCTGCCAAATTTCAGCGAGTTTGGTCATCGCATTGAAGAGATATGACTATTATGAGGCTTAACAAATCACAAACTTCTGAAAACAATGGTGCCACTGCTTAAACACAGGTTTAATTGACTTCAATACAATTATAATAGGTTAGACCTTTTGATCTTTTGTCCTCATCAATATGGTTCTGAAAATTATTTTAAAAATCCGTATCTCTGGAACCGTTGGTCCAAATTGAACAACTCAAAGTGCATTGTGTAAATAAAAATGTGATCTTTAAAATGATATTGAAATCACCCCCTATCTCCTACAAAAAAAAAATCACCTGAACTGCCTAATACATGGTGAATTCCTTGTATGCTATTTTTAACACCTGTTCCGAGACGTTGCGCTCTTAATTTTGGCTCTACTTTTTCGGCTTGGCCGATTGGATTAGGTGTCGCTGGGCGTGTCGCCACAGTTGACTTAAATTTAATTAGGCAAATTTGGGAAATAGATTTGTATTACAATTGGAAGGGTTTTTCCTTGTTGCCGGCTCTGTTCACACTATCGAAATAGAATGAGAGAGGAAGTGAGGATTACAGGTGTGTAATAGCCAGAAGCATGTGGGCTCGCTAGTGTGGACGGACATAGCAACATTTATCCTTTTTTATATTTATTGAATTAATTTCCAGGGTTGTTGGGTCTCCGGGTGATTTGCATCTCTTGTTTGAAAGATTAGAATGTAAGAGACACAGGTGGGTGCGTGAAAGAAGTATGTGAGGAATAGAGATGCGGATCATCCGGAGCGCCTTATATCCGAGGGGGTAAATTCGCCAAGAAATATAGGACCTTTTAATACGGAAACTAATTATGGGTGGATTGATATTACGCAAAGCGTCTGTGTGACACGCCTCAATTTTTGGGAGGACGAGGCGTGTCAGTTCGGGGGGATAAAAACCGAGTTGCGTCTCTGGAGCGGGACCCCTTTTCCGTTACGATACCGACATGAGTTGCTAATTTGCTTCAATTGGGTTGCCCAGCCCCAAAACATGAACTTCGTGATTTTATTAATTCTACGTTTATTTCAATAAATCTTCAACTCCAATCAAGAATTTGTTTTAGTGACTTTGATTTATCTTCGTTTTCTACACTTCAAGAACTAAAGTTATACTTTAACATTTTCTGAGTCGGTACTAGGCGGGGCGGCTTTGGCCACCGGGCCGTCTCGCCGTGGATCGCTTCAGTAATAAAGATCGAGGGAGATATGACATTTCCCTGGTCTATCCACTCCAGCAAAGCATAGAGAGTCAATGCTAATGCATATTGAGTATCGAGTATTGAACCATTCAACGACAAGGTGATCAATCATCTGCTCAATCCAGAAACAATGAATGAAGAAAATAAAGCGAGGATGATCAGGATGAAATATTGATAATGAAAAAAAAGAGGAAAAGAAAGAAAATGTTATTAATAATCCAATTCGTGAATATTCAATTTATTCAATACATTTCTGTATGAATTATTATAGATCTAGTCTGCTGGACTAGATTTATTCATATTCATATTCATCATATTATTAAAATTATTATTAGGCCTATTATTTATTATCACTATTGTTATTATTGTTATCGTCTTCATCGTCATTATCAGATTAATTAGTATTAGCATCATCATCATCATCATCATCATCATCATCATCACCATCATCATCATCGTCGTCAATAATATAACTTTGGGAGTTAGATTAAAGAGGCATCTTTTCATATTTATGCTCATTTAAAAAGAGGAATTCCTATGTTTTCACAGCTTTCTTTGCATATCTTGTAGCAACTGTTGTACATTTTAATATTTATCAACAATTATTTTGGCCGATGTCTACTTTTTAAATTTAAAAAAAAAAAAGGTTTTGACTCTCCAAGAATTCATTTTTCATCATAACCAGAACTCAAGACTGCAATCAATCAAAACATCAGAAACTAAGCTCGATGCTTATGTAAACGACATAAAAGCCAGTCCTTGTGTTTAATATTTATTTCACAGTTTATGGATTCTGGATTTTTTTCTTCTCAATGACAGGCTGGAAAAAACCGACACAGGTTCATTGATCAAGTCCGCATCTATGCCAGGGGAGGAGGTGGAGGGCAAGGCCATCCCAAGTTTGGTGGAATCGGAGGGAGTGGTGGTGACGTATATGTCCAGGCTTTGCCTGATGAAACGCTGAAAAATGTGAAGTCTTCCAAAAGGGAACAGCGTTATATTGCCGGGCCAGGAGACAACAGCAAGTAAGCCTTTATAGTTTATACCCTGCCCTTGTCTTCAATATGACTTTCCATTTCCCAATTTCATTTTAAACATACACCTGAACATTATCTGTTGCAATATATACCAGGGAAATGTCTCCCTAATTATACAAATGATAATAATGATAAGTTCATTATATTGATGTATTGGCATGAGATGAACCAATGTGCATCTCTCATTTGAAATATGTAGTTTGGGCCTCTTCCAACCTTAAAACTCAGAAGCATAGCTTTCATTTCAACTTGTTGACTTTCTCAAGCCTAGCAATACTTCATAGAGATTTTGAGTGTCTCTCGAGCCAAGTGATTCTTCACACAGAAACTGTGAAGAATGACTTGGCTCAAGAAATCTACAGGAGTAGAAGAAAGATTGCCTAATATAATAATTTTGAGGTTGCGACTTCAGAAGCCTAAACTACATTTAATGATTACCCCGACCAATGGAAGTATTATTATTAGTTTTTGTATGACACCTAGATTTATTTCAGTAAATTAATTCTGATGTCTGTTCATTTCAACTTTTAGAGCCCGGATTCTTCAAGGTGTAAAAGGAAGAGATTTGATCATCAAGGTGCCTCCTGGGGTGTGTGTTACAGATGATAACAATCGGTTACTGGGTAAGAGTATTTATGATTGTTGGCAAACCTGTCACAGTATCAAGGCCATTTACCTGTCAGGGATGTAGCCATACCAGGCCGGTAATCCTTGTCTGAGTTTTTGTATTTCTTGCTCTTGGTCTCAATCCTAAGTTCTATCACTAAATTAATGTTTTTAATGTTTTCCTCCTTGGTTCTGTGTCAGGACCCAATATCTTGCCTAAAACACTGCTCTTTTAGAAAACGTATGGTATATGATCTATAAATGTGTGTTGTATGTTCTATAACAAGGCCTTAATTGTTTTGTTGTTGACTGATTACTACTAATCACTGAACACTAGCGTTAAATATTTTCTCTTTCTGCAGGAGATTTGAACAAAGTTGGAGACAAGGTCTTAGTTGCTAGAGGTGGGGAAGGTGGGAAGCAAAAGAATGAATGGAGTGGAGCTAAAGGAACCAAAGGCAGCTTTAAACTCATTTTGAAACTGATTGCTGATGTTGGATTTGTTGGGTAAGTATCTGAATTCAATGTAAACAATGCATGGCATCATGTTACTTGAATATCAGTACAAATGTAAATTGTGTTTATAACAAAAATAACAATAGAATGGATACTCCTTATAACCAATGAATATATACATGGACCGGTATTTGTTTTATATTCTGTCCTCTTACATGTAGGATTTATGAGTCAAAATAAAGGCTCATATTCATCGGCATGACAAAAAAAGAGATATTGACAGTTAATTTATGAAATTAATTAATTATTCTTTTCTCCTAGCTTCCCCAATGCTGGCAAATCAACTCTTTTGAAAGCTGTTTCGAGGACTGAGCCAAAGATAGCTGATTATCCATGTAAGGTGTTTAGCATTTATTGTTGTACCTTTCTCGATTGAAGTACGGGATGAAATCATTTTGTATTTTTTTGTAATGTTACCCAATAATTAATGACTTCAAGAATCAAAGTGTACAAAGTGTATTAATCATCTTGATACAAATTTTGCTCTATAATCAGCATTACATTCAAAGTATTTTCCTTTTTCCATATCACTTTTGTATTTACATGTATGGATTTTCTTACACTTGTTTCGCATATTTCAGTAAACATAAGTATCCTTGAAAGTGATTTCTATCATGAAAAAAAATCCTAGTTATTTTTTTTCGTATACTGTATCAGTTTATCTTAATTTTTAGTTGTTGAAAATCCAATACCTTGGTTTTATGATAATGTTAACAGCATATTTGCCTTATCCCTCTACCATGCAGTCACTACCATACGACCACAGGTTGGAATTGTGGAATATGGTGATAAACGGCAGGTAATTTTGTCTTTGACTTGTTTTGTTCCAACTTTCCATTATATGTGTAGTTTGATTCTCCCATACATTGTGATTGTAGCAGTTACTTAAGTTTCTCATTTAGGCAAAACTAGTGTAATTCTTGCACAAATCTACACAAAATATGCACCCTTTACTTTTTTATGATTTATAATTTTTGTTTTTGAAGAAAAAAATTGCAAATATTTTACTTTTTCACATGAAAATAGAAGTGCCACTTCGTTTTTTTGTCAAAATTATGTTCTATTTTAAGCATGTTGTCCTGTAATATCTTTGCTCACAATTCTGAATGTTCTCTATTACTTCACACATGTCTCCCTAGATCAGTATGGCTGACCTTCCCGGTCTGATAGAGGGCTCCCATCAGAATATGGGAATGGGACACCGATTCCTCCGTCATGTTGAACGCACCAAACTCCTTCTCTTTGTCGTTGACGTCCATGGCTTTCAGCTCTCACCCAGACATGCTTATAGGAATGCTTTTGAGACAATAAACATCCTAAACAAGGTATGATATTTTTTATTGTGAATATTCTACAGAGAGTTTTTGTGTACCTGCTCAATTAATTTAACATATTCTCTGCCAAGAGCCAGAAGGGAGTAACTCACACACATGTACTTTTATGCATTTAAGCCCCTCCTGGCTCTCAGCAGATGATACATTGTTTTTGTTGTATGTGCCAAGTACTTCAAAGCATTGTTAGTGAAATCCGCATACCGGTAAACATTTATCCTCAAACTGCCTCAAGGCTTATAGTCCTGGAAGTATTTGAAGCTACTGTAGGTTAAAGAATAAACTGGAAAATGTTTGAAAATGATATGCTCAATCTGTGGAGTAAGGTGGCATATGTCACGCTAATGTGACAACCAGGTCACTAAACGGGAGAATAGACCTACGGATTGCAATGAAGGGATGAGAACAGAAATTGGCAGAGGTCAACGTAATGCATCCAATGACTCCTTGGACTTTGCAGAGGTCCAGACAAGTCCTCCACAGCCAGTGATGCCCAAGATCTTGGACATGTATTGAATTTTTTTTTTCTTCCACAAACATAAATTGAACTCTAAATAAATCATGAATTTTGTAGTATTCTCACTATTTCAATGTTAACTTACTTATTTTGCATGCAGGAATTGGAGCTGTACAAGTCTGAACTAGTAGAAAAGCCAGCGATCCTAGCACTGAATAAACTAGACATGGAAGGAGCAGATGAGTTACTCCAGGAAACATTAGAAGCCATCCAGAACAGTAAGTGTAATTTCTATTTCACATCTGATAACAGGAGCATGGGGGTGTTTCACAAAGATCCTAAGTTGAACTTATCTTTAAGTTGGACTTAACAATTATGGAAAGGCGTTCGCATCTTTGAAAATATTTTGTAAAAAGTTGTTTTAAAAGGCACAAAATGTTGATTAAAATCATTCATATTTTCTATTATCAAGAAGATTTTATGTTCTCGATGTGAAATTCATCAAAAATTTTAAATACTTGATTTTTAGATTTTTAATATATTTGTTTTTAGGGCTACAAATGGCTCTCCATAATTTTTAAGTCCAACTTAGAGTTCAGTTTGACTTTGTATCTTTGTGAAACACCCCCCCCCAGATCTTAAAGACAGTAGCAGAAGCAGTGCTACACTTACTCTTCACATATATCCATTATTACTACGGTACCTACCGGTATTTGTTATGTCTATACACAGAGGGCTTTCAAAATTGTCACCAAAGAAATGTGAGATAATTGTAATAAAATGTGATCTTGAGTGCAATCACTGATTGGGAAAAGTCCTTCTGTTACACCTTTTGCTACATACCCTGAGAAATACAGTTTACAGGAATATGTGAAGTCCTGTGAACCATATAATCGCACAGTAATCTAACAGTTATTCACAGAATGCACATTTCATCTGTGTCTGGTTTAAAAAAAAATATGAATAAGAATGTCATTCAAGGACATTACTGAGTCTTGTAATTGTCTTGCAAGCCAGTGATGCTGTGGTTCGGGCATGTAACTAGATAGCTTGGCAAAACTATCTCGCAAGGAGGAACAAGGAGGATAGATACTGATTATTATGCACTTAAACAATTTCTCTCCTATTTCCATCTCATTCTTTACCAGACACTGAAACATCGCACAGTCATCCTGATATGGTAGAAGGCACCACTGAGGAGAATGGAGAAGTCAGAAAGCCAATCTCTTTTGAAGACATCATCCCCATCTCTGCCAAAGACGGAGAAGGACTAGATAGATTAAAAAGCAGAGTTCGGGAAGTGATTGATGAACATTATGAGAAAGAGAGAACTGTTGAAGAAGAGTCGGAGGGTGATGTTGGAAGGAGAGCAACTACTGGAGTATTATGAGGCAGGTCATCCAATCTTTTCATTGGTCTACCGGTAGGCGTCGCCGAATTGGTGCCTGTACCACCCCCTGCCCGGAGATGGCGACATATGACAACCCAGGTCCCGTACAGATCGTACTGGCCTATGTTCTAATACAGGATCTCTGTGCAATGTTCAATTCAATTCCCAAAGAATAAGAAATATGAAAAAGTTAAAGAGGACGATGATTTTGATGAGAATCAGTTTATCCAAATATGCAATATGTCAAAACTTTTGCTATTGACTGGCTCAGTTGGTTGGCTGTCACATCGTGTCTGGAGCCAAGTCTGTACTGGTCCAGGAGGGCCAGATGAAGCACCAACCGTGGGAGGGCAGAGATTATAAAATGTTCAAACTCCCTTTGGTGCGATGTGTGACACAAGGGTTCTCAAAAAGGAATGATACCCTTGGTGCTAGGCTAGTGCAAATACCAAGTGTGGGGACTTCAGAAAACTCTTCCACAACATTTTCAACCTGCAAAATTGCTTTTTTTTTTTTTTTTAATCACTACCCCCTAGGATGCAACAAGGACATGTTTTTTGGTGGTGGTATTTTACCTGACTGCTAAGAAAGCATAAATGCTTGTAAGTAAGCAACCAGATGATCGACGGCTTTAGGTCCTGTCCGAGGGACCTGGTAATGAGGATTAATGCCTTACCAAAGGGCACTAGCGCATCGCCTTGGTTTTAAACCCTGGTCACCGGATTACGAGACCACTGCTCTACCGACTGAGCTATCGCGCCTGTTTCCGTTAATTCAGACCATTTCCTGAATAGACATGCATCAGAGGACAATAACGATAAAACTGATTGATGAATCTGCTAATCATTTCTCTGTGTTGGATAATTAACATACAACTGTACTAGAAGATACTCAAGTACCATGTTTCTTGGGGAACAGACACTGTTTGTGAAATTACAGCAGTAACTCTCTTTGATTGTGGTTTTTATTCTAGGGCAACTAAACAAGAGAATTGCTTGTATATTGATTTGCAATCTATTTCTCTGTGTCGGTGAGCATGCAACATACTCCAATATGCTCTTTGAGCAATTATATTTCATAATACTTCTGCTATATGTATAACATCTGACTAATTTTTACCACGTTTCCTCTATGTGAAAGATATATGCCTTCTTTCAACAATTATGGAATTTTAAGTTAGCCCCCCCCCCCCCCCCCCCACCCTAAAAAAATAAAATAGAAACAATAATGCATCAATGTATCAAATTTAGCATTGAGTCAGATTATGAATATTAAAATGTCTTTATGAATAAAAGTTGAGTTTTAATATTGCCATTTCATACATGAAAAAATTAAATAAGGAAAAGGAAGTACATATGTCAATAAACTTTGTATACTTGTGTCAAAACTTGAAATGTATGAATTAAATATATTATATAATGCTTTGAAAATAAACTTTGCAATGGTGATGCTGTGCATTTGTTGTGTGTCTATACTTCTAGAAACCTTACATACATAACTGTATGGTCACCAGTAAATGAGGATCTCTGCTTATGCTCTATTATCTAATGGCAACCTTTGCTGCCATATTTGAGCAACCAAAGTTGTGCAATAACCACATTTTTAGCTTTTTATGATGATCACTTGTGCAAATGATGAATAAAAAAAATATCTACACAGCATGTAGAACATAGCAAAGGGACTAGGTACTTTCTAGGGAAACGTTAAACAAAACAAAAAAACAAAACAATAAATTTGACTGTTGAACAACAAGGAAGTAAAATTAAACAAAGTCTGTATAAGACGATGTTATGGGAGGAAGAAAATTGACTGAGCACGTATGAATGTTTCCCCCATTTTTTAAAGTTGTGAATTGTAAACCGGATATAAGGGGTGCAAAATAAAAAATAAGATCCTGAAAAAAAGTGAAATGTGAGAAAAGAAGGTGCCGAGTAGGGAAATATAACTCGGATGGAGGAGGGAGCTACGTGTATTTTGCCGCAGAAAATGCGAGTTTACCGCCGCGGCATGACTTTTATAAAACGGGGAACCCCCAAGGTGTGTTCTTATAATTTTATATCCGATTTAACTTGGATGGTATCATTGGCTGTCTGCTCGAGTCAAGTGAAGATCAAAATTAACAATGAGTTCAGAAATGCTTCGAGCAGGAGGGCTTATTATATTTAGAAGACTCCAAATAGGAATTGAATACTTACTGCTCCAAACATCATATGGAAAACATCACTGGACACCACCCAAAGGTAATGGTAGCTAGATAATTTTCGAAAGCAGTAAACAAATTTTTACACTTCAGTCCCATGCATTTATTTTAGTGTAGGCCTACGTTCCAATGTGCACATTTCTAATTTTTTTTTAAATAGACAAAGAAAAGGAAAAAAGGTTGCTCATCATTAATTTGAATGACTACTTTTTTAAGGCTATGTCTGACCTAGCAACAATGCAGGCCTTTAATACCGCTTATTGTTTTTACTAACTTAGTCTTCAAAGGTTAAGATGGTGACAAGAAATTTGTTTGAAATTATCACAATTCATATTCATCGTACTCTTGAACTAGATCTGAAACATTTTTTTAGTTTCGGAGCAATAAACATCTGTGAATTAACTACATAAGAATATATTTCCAATTCTGGTAAATTTTAATCTCTATTTTCAGATGTTTTTTTTTACTCTTTGTTTTTGTTATTGTTTTTTGTAAATGGGAGAAAAGCCCAAGATTGTTATAAAATTACCATAATCAATTCCTTATTTCCATTGTTCAGGCCATCTGGATCCAGGAGAGGATTACCGTATCGCAGCTCTGAGAGAGACGGAGGAAGAAGCGGGCTATACCAATGATCAGCTCACAGTTACAGACTTCAAGAGCACTCTCAATTACATTGTCAGGAATAGACCAAAGGAGGTTGTCTATTGGCTAGCTGAGCTGAAGGATCCTAATGCAGGGGTGAAATTGTCCAATGAGCATCAGGATTTCAAGTGGTGCGACTTGGAGGAAGCCTGTCGGCTGTCAGGATACAGCGATATGGAAAAGGTGTTACGGGATGCACATAAACATTTACAAAGCTGATGTGCATATCAGCCAAGTCTGATATAGTCTTGAACCTAAACTTAAGTTAAAGACAACTTATCTTGGGACATCATGGAGATTTACACATTGAGTGGATATCCAATTATCCATACCGTAGATGTTATATTGACCACTGAGAATACACTGTAATTTTATGATTGACAGATCTGCTTCCATCAAGTGGTTTCCAATGAAAGTGTTCAAAATGTTTGGCCTGGGAGTGGAAGGGAAGTTTGAGCTCTTTGAGCTCAAGGTCTCGCTGTTCAGTATCCAGTGTCATGTTCTAAGTAATCCTGATTGGAAATGTAACAGTTTTTTGTGTTTTCTTTTTTTCAGCAAATATTAAATATTTAAAAAAGTATTAGTTAACTTGGAATTAATTTAGAATAAATATCTCTTGTCTATAGTTCATCAAGATAAAAAAAACACTATACTTTGTCTTTTGACAATACTTCATGTTAAAGTACCCATATTTCACATTAAATTAAGTGTCTAGGGTGCAAATTAGTTCACCAACTGCACATAGCTCCTGTATTTCAGGTGCTGTTGAGAAAAAAGAAGAACGAACAAATAATAAATATAACATTACATAATATATATATATGTGATGTTTGTATGACCTGTTTGGGAATGCATTGAACTTGTCAAAACAATGATAATATAGCGGTGTGTCATTTTCTAATGCTATATTTGAGGTAAATAATATATTTTCGTCAATGAATCTTTGCTACCTGTTGATGTGTTGTAAAGTCAATAAGTGTCTTCTGTTTGTACTATAATGGAAAGTTTGTCTGATTGAGTAAAGAGATTGTTAACTGGTATACTTCAACACGAAGTTAATCCTCTTCTGGCTCAAAACATATGACTTTTCTGGAATTTATGGAAGGTACCCCCTTTTACATTAATTCATTAAATTATGATCTTATTTTTGTAAAGAATATTTAATTAAGCATATATTTTTTCCAAAGTATTTTGACTAAATGGTTTACTATTCTGAATGTAATGTATGAACATGATTCTTTAGATAGTACAGGCTTTATTTTGCAACTTTAAAAAAAATGCTCCTTTCCCTGTTAACCCATCGACTACGGAGTTCTATAATTCCCATAGGCTTCAATGCAGGAGGTACCTAGTTACAAATTACAATAGGCAATGGGTTAATCTTTGTTTCCAAAGAATTGTGCGGTCAGTTACCCCACACTTGTGGAACATACCTACTGCATTGAAAAAGGAAGATAAAAAGGCCTTCTACCATTTTGAAAGGAAACGAAAATTAGCTGGTCAATGGATGTGTCTTGGAAATGTAAGCATTGTATATGAATGGAAATTCAATTTGTTTCAGCCCTATATGAATGTTTTTGATAATAAACCATATTGTTTAAAATCAAATCAAATCGATTGTAAATTACGGAACTTTTTTTGTATTTCACCTAACTCAGACCCAACACATGTAAGTGTAAAACATGTAGGTTTTGTTTGCATGCCTTACATTGACGTGGATTGGATTTTTTCCTTCTGTCAGTGGAGCAGTGATTACAGAGGTATAGAGATAGAGGGAGGGGAGGGAGAGGGAGAGGGAGAGGGAGAGAGAGAGAGAGAGAGACAGAGAGAGAGAGACAGAGAGAGGAGGAGGAGACAAAGAGTGGTAGGAAAGAAAGATTAAAGGAGGAAGTAGGGAGGGATGGATGGATTGGTCATTAATGAAAGGCTGCTTGTTCAATATTTCATGTGTATTTTCAGTGAGATGGTATAACACAAACATAACAAAAAATAAACAATGAAAAACAATGAAAAGAGCATATGAGATTTGTCAAATTTTCTAGCCTTTTTCATCATGTACATTAACCTACAGTACCATCATTTACAGTAAAAAGAGAAAAATAGAAATGGGAAAGAGGAAGATTAAACAAAATAAAAAATACATAATTTATGGTGTTGTTTTAATGGCAAGGACTAAATACATTGTAATGATGATAATGATGAGGATGAGAATGACGACGACGACGATGATGATGATGGTACTGATGATGCTGACAAGGACTGATGAGAATGGTTAGTTAGTTCTGGATAAATTAAGCGAACAAGGGTATGACTTCATCATAATTTTTCTTGATTTGTCTAATAAAAATGAACATAAATGTGCCACGAGCTGGCGCTCGACTATTCCGAGATTGCGGGAATCTGACCGACGGCGCCGCGGTAAATGCAAGATCATGAGCTGAGACGAATACCAAATAGTTTCAAATAAAATTAGGGTAAGAAAAACATTTATCTTTTAAATGATGATTTGAAAGAAAAGGCTAGAGAGCCGGATATTAGACTGAATGGAACAGAGATTAATACAATTCTGTCGGAGCTGCGTTGAGTTAAAGTCACTGCATAATTGCTTGCAGTTGTACATATTAGTGCACAGTCCCAGCTGTTTTAATTAATGTGTTGTTGTTTTTGAATGTTATTTTGTGGAGGGTAAATAAAGGGTCGATCGTGACCGTGAAGCCCTTGCTATTTTGCTTACCCCCCCCCCCCCCGACCCCTCCCTCAACTTAACAGGAGTTGTGTTGAACAGGGACTGTTATGGGCAGAGTGTGTGTGTGTGTGTATATAGACCCTATTGCTAGGGAGGCCAATGCCCAAATCTAACTTTTTAATTACTAATTTGTTTATACTAAAGTAAAACTAAGATTAAAAGAAAGCATTTACTTTCACTAAGAAAATCCACCCATCTGCCGACTCCAGAAGTTCCATCAAATAGGAGATATCCAGCTCTTTTTATCCAGCTTCCTTCTACGCCTTTCCGTACGTAAGAGCCTTGAAACAATTATATTTCATGTCGCAAAGTTACGTTCATAATTAGACAGGCCCGAGGGACAAAGTTCATGATGAAGTTTAAAACTTCGCGCGAAAGTGCAATCACTCAACAGCGGCTAGCCTTGAATCGGTCGCACACGTACACACCTTCTTCTTCTTAGTTGATCCCTCCACCGACACAGGCAAGCCCCGATGCAGCCTGAAGTCCAGCCATCAATGTGCGAACGATTACATCTTCTACTACTACGAGCCGAAGACGATGGTTCAAAAATGAAGAATAAATTGACAGGAAAGAAATATATATAATTCATTGATATTTACCTTAGATGTGTATTCCAATAATTTGATTTCCTCATGAGTATTCCTTATTATCAACGATCGAGAAGTTACGAGGTCCAATTAAAATCCATCTTGCAGCGAACACAATCATAGCGCACATCCATGCATACAACGTACGTGTACTAATATTTCTCTCACTCTCTCTCTCTCTCTCCCTTTCTTCGCTATACGTAACATACACACTCACTAACCATGTATCATACAACACACACATTCAAATCATGGCTTTCATTTCAATTCTCAATTAGACTGCTCACGTAGACTTTTTTTTTTACTGAAATATCTTTTTTAACACTTCTCATACATTACTGCACGACACTCGTATCTAGTGCTGTGAGAATAAGGTACTAGGGTCTATAAATAAGACTACCCTTTGCGCACGATCTGACCGGAGCTCAGATTATGTCGCAATACCCTTTATTTTTGGCGCGAACAATGACGTCACTGTTCACTGTTTTCCTTCTCATTTTGAGATGGATGTAGCTATAGGGCTCAAACCAACGCAAGATTGACAGAAACATCGTACTCTATCTACTTTCGAATGTTCAGTTTGTAAAAATCTGTATTTAAAAAGATATAATCTTTTTTCTTTATATTTTCTAGTTGTTAGAAGTGGCAATTGTGAACATCTGAAATGTTGATCTCTATCAAAAGTTCTTTACTCAAAACGGATCCCTTATTTTTAGGGTCTACCTTCTGCCAATGAGAAGGTTTTTAGTGAGCAAACCTCTACGCCCTCTAGGATTTTCTTAGTCGGTGGTGCGAGTGCGTCAAGGTCGTCTGCAACCACAATTATTGGATTAAAAAACGTCAAAATCTGCAAGATTGTCAACAAATGGTGAAAGACTGTTACAGATCCGTGACTATAGGTATGTTGTGAAATGTATAATTGTATTTTCTTTTCTTATTTTCTTCAATTTTTATTTTTACATCATTTTTTTCCCTTTGCTAATTTTTTGAAGTGGGCGACGAGCGCACAAATCGTAGGTGTAGAAGCCTTACGCCCGGGCATTGGCCTCCCTACTATTGGGTTTTTACAGACGTGTATCAATCAAGTTTAATTATTTACGTCTGGGGACTGACCTTTAAACGTCACCATCCGAAAGAGGTGATTCAGTTTCGAACCTGCGTCCTCGGCTGAATCAGTTTGTAACTTCCATTGTTAGCTGGATTACAGCCGCACGCCACAATGCCTAGACAATGAAGTATACAAATAAATAGAGAGAGAGAGAGAGAGAGAGAGAGAGAGAGCAGAATGCTCAAAATTGAATGACGGAAACCTGACGCACAAACTTTTGATTTTAATTGCTTCTGACTAAAAAAAATGACAAGTTCATTAATTAGTGTAACAAAAATAACTTAATTATATAAGCAGCTCAAAAGAGACTATAGATCATTAGATGTGTAATTCAAATTAAGAAAAAAAAATCTTCTCCTATACATGGGGTCTGCTGTATTCTGTACTTAATAGGCCTACTATAGACTATATAACTACTCTGTTGTTTTGGCATTATAAATAATCTTAATCATTGAACTGGTCCATTGTGTTGTTTTTGTTTCTTTCTTTTGTTTGAAAATGTAACTGAATTCATTTTGTCTCGATTTGGAGAGGGGGGGGGGGGGTGACAATCATTTTCGTCTGCTCAGAGTGGAACTTGAACTAATGCTCGTGATGAAAGTCATATAGAGTCAGACAAAGATCTAGAAGGCAGGTACTCTATATGTTTTCTCTTTCTCATAATTCAGTGCAGAAAACTTGATGAAAAATGGCAAGTTCTGTGCAACAGGATGGAGTGGCTCATCCTGTACTAGAAGACCTGAAGGAGGCCATCAGCCAACTCAGTAGCATGCAAGTGTAAGTTTATAGTATACCCAAATGTTGTTCAGACATGTTGTGTATGTGGACAGTTGATTTACAAAAGCAATTTGGAGTAGTTTACAAGCAATATTTCTTACATTTTCTAAGATTATGTTGGGCAGTATTATACAGGATATATAGCCTTGATGGTTAGTAGTGCTATTTGCAACAAAAAAAAAGGCTTTCTTTTTGTTAAGTGTCCGGACACCCAACCCCCATCAATACATTTGGGTAGACAGGACTCCACATTAATATATGCCCTCACTGCCCTGTACACATTGGCTTTCAAATGATGACTAATCCCCCCTCCCCCACTCCATTTAATATTCTAGTCTTTAATGGGGGGGGGGGGGGGGGGGGGGGGCATTTACATAGACTGTAAAATTACAACCTGATAGCATTGTGGTAGAAATATAAGTGTGTAGCCTTGGTTTAGATGTTAAAATCACCTGGATAAAAATTCACCATTTTCATTTGAGTGTGATTCTTTACCGGTATTCTCCATTCAATATGTTTGGTTTCGTATTCAAACGTGTAATCAGATTTTTTTAAAGTCAAGAAATATGTGCGTATCTTGACTTCAATTTTTGTTTAAAAAGAATCATACACATGGTATATAATTAAACAGTGAGACTATTGCACTTATGTGTACAGTTTGTTGATTACCATAAGTCCACGACCTCTGCCCTAGCTTACTACTACAGTGAAACCTGCTTTAGTTTAGTGGCCACCTGTATAGAAAGACCACATTTTTTGTTTCCCTTGAAATTGGTTTCTCAATGAAACATGTACAAAAGGAACCTGTACATAAAGACCACCTGCCTATAAAGACCACTTTTCTTGCCTCCCTAGGGGGTGGTCTTTTTAGACAGGTTTCACTGTAGTATCCAAGCCATTACATTGAAGCCAAAGTAAACATACCCCACAGTAAGAAATATCTATATCATACATTGTCATGAGTGTAATTGCCCTTTTTGTTACTTTATCACAGACAGTACAGTATTAATGATGCTGGTATCTAATCGTTTTACCCAACAGCTCCTCATCCCAGCAGCAGTACAGGCTGATCAAGATTTACAGAAAGACTATTTGCCGAATCACCTCTGATTTTCTCTCCAATCTTGATGAAGGTAAATATTTGAAAGGCCGAGGAGCATTTGAATCTCCTTTTTATTTGTTATTGCTATATACAGGCAGTGAAAATCTTTGACAAGATTATTCAGTGTACATGATTGAATAACTACTTTTAGTACAAGTTTCATTAGTGCACATAATGCATGGGTTAATATTAGGTAAATTAAGAGTAAATTTATCATCAATGTCTTGTACATTGTACACAGAAAAGCTTAGTTAATATCCAAAATATAAAGTAGTAGGTGAACGATAAAAGGAACCAGAAATAAGCTTGAATAGGCTTATTGGGCAGGATACCTTCTCATATACTTAGGTAACTCCCCCAAAATAAATAAACAGAAGCAAAGACATACATGTACATTGATATTTTATGTTTTTCACCCGATTATTCCTTTCCTTGAATTAGTATGCAATGAACTAGCTGGTGATTCATCAGGCAGCTCAAGTCAGCATTGTGAAGTGGCGTTGAACTTCATTCAGTACTGCGTGAATGAGAAGCCCCTGATCTTTGTCGGCTCTGACCCTCCACAAGACTCTCAAGCCACCCACAGCTCTGGCAGCAAGGAGTCCACTAGGAGTGGGCACTCTGACTTCTATGTAGCTGAAAGTAAGTTACATCCTGATGAAAAGAAAGGAAGTAGCAGTGTAGTTGATTGAACATAAAATTAAATGTAACACTTCATTATCCAATGATGACTTTGTAACAAAATATATATTTAATTCAAAGCATACCGGTATATTAGAAATACATGTCATGAATGAATTTTAATTGATCTGGTACCTCTTATACACGTGATGAGTGACCTACATGTTTCACATACGGTAGTAAAATGTATGTAATTGATGTACCGGTATTATGAAATGTATTGAAAACTGATAAGAATACTTCATTGAGATTTGAAAATAAGGAATTTTCTTAATACAGGAACTGACAAATTGCAATTCACTTTCTATTTTCTTTAAAATTTGTGTTATTTTCTTCTGGAATTTATGATTAATCTTGTTATGTTAATGTGCAGAACTTGGGGGACTTATAATTGAGAATGAATGCTGTACATAAGAGCTTTAGTGCACAAACTTGTTTTTGATCTAGGAACCTCTCAGTTACAAGACAACAACCGTCTTACAAAGAGTTGCGATTGATCCAAATCAATCGCGAGTCCTCCAATCAATTGCAAGTTTGCAGTCTCCTATCTCTTATGTACATAGTTGCGATTGATATCAATCGCAAATAAGTTGCAATTGATATCAATTTTTTGTAAGACAGGGCCCTGGGTACCACTTAAAAGCATTTGCTCAGAGTGCCTTTTCACAACCCTCACTTTTATGATAAGTGACATTAGCTTTACGCACCTGTTTTATCATTTTCATCTCTAAAGCTTTGAACAGGTGGCTCCTATGTCATCTTCTTCAGTTGCTGGGTGAGCATGCCTGTCATACCATCCATCAGCAGACATCACAGATCATCATCTCATTGCTTCATCTTATCAAGTTCAAGGAAATCAACAGCTTCTATCGCTTCTTCAATGATCTAGCAAGGCTTCTAGCAGGTAAGTTTTTTTGGAACAGACATTTTTACTCTGCAAGATTTGGAGCTGTCTTGGTCTTACTTAAACCGCAGGATATGATTTGTTTTTCGGTAAAATGCACATTTCCATAAACTCTAACCTTAGTTCTTGATGTTACTGATTTGCTCTCAATGATAATGTAATAGGTACATCGAATCTCTTTGACCAACAGAAAGTCAAACTCATAAATGTTTCGGCTGTAATTAACACATTTTTGGTACACCCTTCAATTGCATATGTGTATGTCACCATACTCCTGCCACAGATGTGAACATGAAATATGTATGCTTTCTGTGTCCTCATAGCAAAATTAATTGGTATTAAACCTTGATAGAGTTAGTGATCCTTATGTAAATTTTGCTTCCTTTTAGTTATCATTTTGTGAATGTTTTCCCTTTCCAGAATTAATGCAAATCAACCATGAGAAGTTTACTAATGAAGACGATGACTGCCCTGATCCACCCCTTCAAGTCCAACACTTTGCAGTGGATGTCAGGAGCTCAGATAATCCAGAGGTCAGTCAATCCCCAATGCTTATTTGAGAGCCAAAGATTGTGAATAAATTGAATGGTTATTATTATTTATAAGCTGCTGTAATATTTCTTTTATCATCATTTGATGCATGTTATCCCACCCTGTCAGCTGTCATATTATCTCTTAATAGCTGTATGCTCTTCAATGTAAGTGTGATTAGTGTGATGAGAGAGTCAGTCATTTCCATTGCATGTGACACTTACTTTGCCTTATCAATCATTTTCCAGGAGCATCCTGAGTTTAAGACCATCGCTTCTCATCCCAGGCGCATAGAGATTGGTCATGTCAGCAATTGCTACCTCCTCCAAGTAGCTATCTGGTAAGTCATAATGCCAAACAGACTAGAACAATGCACTGGGCCATCATCATAATAGAGTATAAAAGTGCGATGTGATACTGGCTGAGTTGTCAAGATTGCTGGTTCCAAACATTTGTGCTAATAAATGTGTGGTGATCACACCAGCCCTGAGTACAGAAGTGTAATGTGATACTGGCCGAGTTATCAAGGTTGCTGGTTCTAAACATTTGTGCAAAACAAATTTGTGGTGATTGCACCAGCCCCGAACACCACCCCAATTTGTAATTAGTCCTCTAGACCCAATTTCCATCGCCTTTGTGTGAAGAATTTGATTGTTTTTTTATTGAATTGAAAAAAAAATGAATTGGTCTTCTTTAATTAGTGACATTATGTGTGAGATGGCTACTGATGTGGAACCATTCCTATCAAACAACATGCTCCTACTCTGGACTACATTAGCATGGCAACTTGAAACAGGACAGCTAGAAATCAAACAGGTATGATCTTCATTTAAGACAGCAGACATTTATCTTTTGTGTCAATTTTGTTATGGGGATTATTCATAAACTGTTGAGAAGAGGTAAAGTTTTTTTAATGTACCCACAAATTTATCCGACTGATGAATTTCATTTGGGAGGTCAATAATTTGTTATATATTTATTCTTGTTCACATTCAATCAACTGATCATCTCACATGCCAAGTTAAATTGGCTATGAATAGATGTAAGATTTTGAGAATATTTTGGTATAACTTTTCACTCTTACTTCATTTCCCTGCCTCTTCAATTGGATACTGTCTTTCTGTTTTTTTGCTTGGTCACATTTTCTTTCCCAATCATACCTTGCTCTCCCATGATATATTTTGCTTTACCCCTAATTATTGTTTCCTTTATATTTTCTTGAAATAGGCCTCCTTGAAAACCTTGGCAATGTTGATCCACCATGTAGCTTCACCACCTCTACAGTCTATAGACCATATAGTGGACCTCATGTTCACCACTCTAACCTGTTTGCAATCAGGGCATGATCTGTTCAGAGATTACAAGTAAGTCAAAGAACCTCCATAATAATTTTTTGAATCATCATTTATAGAGTATTCACCAACTTTTCTTTGTGTTTGTGAGACCCATAAATATGCTTGAATGTTGCAAGATGCAGGTTATGAATTTCATTTGATTGGTCTTATTTTGATCTAGGGCCAGTCTTTTAGCCTTAAGAAATTAAATTGGGTTTCATTCTGAATTCTAGTTTGAAATCAATTACAACACCTTATATTTATAACAATAGGCCATATGCGTATGCCTTTTTTGTAAACAATTCATAAAACTTACATTATTAAAAATTTGTGAGATAACGTGGTAAGACTGTGTACACAAAATATATTCATTACCCTTTTCAGTGTTATGTGGGATATGTGAATTCTAAGATATTGCTTCATTGTTTTAATACAATTTTCCAGAGATGTAGATCAGCTAGAAGAGAATCTGTCAGCTTGTATCCAGGAGCTCTTTGCAGAGAGTGGAGGAAAACCCAGATACTCACTACCACCCTCAGTCATAGAGATCATCATGGAAACACTGTCTGAAAACATTCCCAAATATGGACTACATAGTATCAAATCAGGTGAAATATTCTTAGTCATCTTGATATTCATTCAATTTGTAGATTCATTGACCAATGCATATGACTGCAGTCTGGTGAATCAGCTGATATTTGTCCTCCATTTATTCACTGTTTGCTGTCAACAGATGATGTGGTAATTAACTTGGTGTGATGAACATCCACAAAACACATTTCCTGGTTGTAAAAAGAGAACTGCACCTGTTTTTGTGTCCTCTATGTAGCCACGCTTGAGCAACTTTAATACATGCTTTTGTGATTATTTCATGTATAGTGTACATATTTGGATTACCAGTCTCTTGATTGACATCTTTTGTACATTTAATTTCATTTATTTCATTTTGTTCTTTAAGCATGGAGGCCTACCTCAGCCCACGGACTGTTCTTCCGTAGGGCCGTGCATATACATAAAACATACAATATAAAAATAACATATATACAACATAATAATGATAACATAAAGATATACAAAACAAATATAACATACACCAAAAATATATAAAATATTTAAAGGGGATGGGATTACTCATTAATGACTCTTGATTTCATTATACTTATTAGATTAACTTTGAAATTCATAATAGATAACTCACGTTTAAGTTCTGGTGAAATAGAGTTCCAGCACTTCACACCGAAATAGCTGAAACTTTTTTTCTTAAAACATGTTTTTAATTTCGGTAGTAACAAATTATTAAATGAATTTCTCATATTATAATTACATTTTTTTCATCCATCATTGTTTCATCTTGCAGAATCACTGAAATCATCTCTCTGTCACCTGGTAGTCTACATCCAACGTCACATTCCTTCTGGGTACGAGTCTCTGGAATCTGTGAGAGAGACTAGAATGAAGACTATCAATCAAGCCTTCATCCAGCAGCTACACATGCTACAGTCTGGACAGGTTTGTGCAATTCAGTCCCTCGGATAGGATGTTAAATGGAGGCCCGTGTAGAGGAGAGTCAGCACCTTTGCACGTTAAGAACCCACTGCACTATTCGTATAAGAGTAGGGGGGAAACCCCGGTGTAGTGGTCAACCTGCACACCCCAGTACATACATCTGCAAGAATCTTCAGCATTGAAGGAGGCGGATTATCCATAAGAGGAAGAAGAAGAATTCAATGGAGAGTCACTAGACTCTGTACTTTGGGGGTTTCGCTTCACCTTTTGGGCTAGACATTTTACTCTGGACATTTGCATAAGTGTTAGCTTGTTCCTAGAGCGTGGACGAGCAGTGCTTTGGTCAGGACCAATAAACATCTTAACCCATTGACTACTGAATTTTCTCTTACCCATAGGCTTCATATAATACAGGGACCATAATAAATATCAGTAGGAGTATCACATGGGGTTTGGGCAATATGATAGAACTCAAGTCATAATTGCTTCGTCCTTCTGAAAATCATCCTTATATCCTATCTGTAGTCTTATAAAATGTGAGTTCCATTGAAAGTTATATGACAAAGTCCCTTCGTCCTGGTAAAACAAGATAAAAAGCAAAGTTATTTGTTGGGTATTTGCAACAAAGTACAGCCAGGGGATTACCCCTGTGTATTTTCTGTACTTCTCACTGTTGCTTCCACTTCCTGTTTTGCCTTTCAAATTAATGCAATGGATTGAAGCAAATCTTTAGGAATCTCCTAGAAATGCTTCCTTAATTTCTGCAGTTTTTAGAAGTCAGTCATTTATTTTATACTTTATATTACTCTTCTACAGGTCATATTTAATTTTGATTCATGTTTCTTTGTGATATTCCAGTGTGTGGTTCTACCCCTGGAGCTGGCCATCCGTTCAGAACTGCAGGCATCACTGCCAAAGGGTTCTCCCACCCAGCAGCCAGATTCTGCTGAGCACAACATTAGAAGTAACCATGGTGGTACCACTGAAGACATTGTGATTGACCTTACTGATACCAGCAGTGGGGAAGAAGTACCAGAGCTGGTGAAAAGGAATAAGCTTTCCAGGAGAAAGTCTTCCATTGGACATACAACCATTAGGTATTGGTCCACAGATATTTATTATTATTTTTTTTTTTCAATGGTTCTCCTTTGTCTCGTATTCCTTTTCAGACTTCATGTTTGTTGTTCAATGTTTGATTTGTGGTTATTTAATTGTTGGGATTATTTGTGATAACTGTGCATTCTGAGCAAAACCCTAAAAGCTCATGGATATAGAGCGCTGGGGATGTACATGCTCTTTTTTCATCTGCATGTAATTATGCCATGTAAATAACACTAACTTCCATTCAACCTTATGAATGTCATCTCATTAACCTTGTAATAGAGTGCTGTATGAAAAGCCAAGGATTTATCCGGATTCTGATATCTTGTTTCTCCCCTTAATTTGATAAAACCCACACAGAGATCCTAACGATGATGCTGTTGAAGGTGATACATGTAGTCCTATGTTTGAGAAGTCTCACACCCTTCAAGATGTTCTGTACAAATTGGATTCACTCTGTCAGATACAAACCACTGATAACAAGGTAGTAAAGTTTATTTCTTAAACTGCTATTTTTTTGTTTCCTTCATTCATAATTTTAAAACATTTTCTTTGAGAGCCAAAAGAAAATGTTTACTCAAGATAATTAATAGTATCTATATTTGCTACAATGATGTATCTGTTTTATATAAATCAGTTTAATAATGCTTTACAACAATGATTTAATGTGATGTATATTCTTTCATTTAGACCATTTTGATATGATTATTTGAATTGTACATTCAAAGTAAAGGTAACTCCTGATTAATTAGTATGCTGTATATCTTAGTTAATTTCTATAGGTAAGTATAATTACTGTCATGAGCGTGCTGAGGTATTGAGAAACTGAAATGCAGTAAAGTCATTCAAATTCTACCCATGTGCTCTGCAGAGCTTGTACCATGTCCTGGAGGCTACTAGAAGCCTCATGGAAGTCATTACGAGAAGCTGCTGCAGATTTGGTGAAGACTTTAGAAACCTCTCCAACAACGACAGCAGCACTACCAGCCCCAAGACCCACTCTTTGAAGAAAGCACCGAGAGGAGAACGAAGGAGTGATGGAGAAAGAGGAGGAGGAATAGGAGATGGAGTCTCTTCCAGGAATACCTTGTCGATGTGGATTGGTTCGGAGCAGTTGGAGAAGATGTGTGATCTGTGGTTGAGGACATTGCAGCTTCTGGCTGGGGCGGGGCAGTCTGGTGGTGCTGGTGGGAAGAAGATGGGAGGAGATGGTGATGGGAAGGATGAGGGTGATGCAGTCAATCGTCTAGTCCAGTCTTCCTATCAGTGTATCTGTTGCAGTATTGCTGCTGTGCTTTCTCTGGCTGGTAAGAAGCGTCATCAGCATTCTGTATTTGTTTTTTTTGTTTTTTTTTGTTGATAGTATGACAGTCCTCTATGAAAAAAGGCCTCTGAAGTTTCAGAAATTATGCAGTTCAAATAGAAATGTCCTTGAATTCATACTTTGATTTGCTGAGCTAGAAATTCTGCTGCAATTGGGTTTCATAAAAAACATTTAACATAAGATTGAATGTAAGATGACTACAAGTTTGTAGTAGTGATAATTAAAACCATGCAGGATTCTCTATCTCCTAGAAAACCAGAACATACATGTATATGGTATGTGTTTTATTATTTAAATATAGAATAGAAATCTTTTACTAAAATTTACCCTATTTTTTCTTCTGTAGGTGACGTGAAACTACCACAAGATTTCCTTCACTCTGTCACATGGATTCTGTGTTTACCTTGGTTGCCTGTAAGTAAAATTTGCCACTTTACTTTGCTTTCAATTTTTTGGTCTGTCAGTGCATTCATTATGCAAGTAATGTTTTATACACATACTGATTATATGAGTAGCAGAGAAACAATAAACATGCTATAGCCGTGATATATTCCTTTGTCACCAGATGTGTGAGAGACGTCTTCGCATCCTGCTTTTCAAAATATTTTAAAATGTGAGAATGATTGTGAAGATCAAAGTGTTAGATTGGCGTGTATGGCATTTACTATGCACTCTTGAATTGACCTCTGTTTAATTGATGTAGATGGAAGCCAACTGGCTGGATCTCAAGATGTTTGGCAGGTCTACCATGAAGGAAGTAGGAGGTCTCAGCAGTAGACTGGCAGAAAAGCTAGGTATCAGCATCATTTATACATAATAATTTATAGTCAAGCTAGTTTTGTTCATGAATTTTCATGGAAAAGCTATGAAAAACACATCTTTTTACATAAACATGGAGTGTGCGACATGATTGACCTGGAAATCTATGTATGAAAATCCAAGTATTTGGAATTTTTATAAATCAACATTTATTCGTGAAAAAATAATCAATTTCTAAAGGCCGACTGAAGTGTAAACATGGGGAGAATTGTTTATATAGATAGATTTACATGTGTGTAAAATGACTAATTTGTCATGCTTTTGTGTCGAATGATGTGACTTAGTGCAGTCCTAAAAAAACATATAGATTATTTTAAGTTATTATGAATTTTTAATGTTTGTATGATTATTTTGCCCCCTTTGATTTTAAGTAAAGCAGTCATTTGGAATATAATTTGATTATTAGGTATAAACTTTTCTTTTTTAGATGAGTCCTCAATGCAGCAGTGCCTTCACCTTATTGCTATGCTGTCAAAGGATGTTGCACCAAAATGGAGGATTCACATCTTCAAGGATGCTTTGGTATATTCATTCACTTTGGTTTTTTCTTTGTTATTAAAACCTTTCTGAATTGAAATAGCAGTAAAACTAGAATTAAACATTTTGGGAGGGAAGGTAAGATGGGATGGAAAGCTTAGTCAAACAATTTATTTTGGTGTAAACAAGAAAAAGTGCTTGTTATGAAATTGACCCATCAGTGATAATACCATAAATGCTTAAACAGAGCAGAGACAAATGGAACTTTCATGTACATTTGGTTTATGATTATCAAGATAATCAGATTTGAAGAGATTGATTACTTTAATGTATGCTTCATTGTGTAAGAATTATTTCTTTAAAAGTGATGTTGTCATAACTTACTCTAACAAACGTCTGGATAATGTAGAACCATAATTCAACAAGATTAGTCTAATATATGATGACCATTAGTTTGACTGATAGATTGATGTTTGAAATCAGGTTCATCTGCTTGACCTAGATCACCCCATATGTTTTGACTTAAAGCAATATGGAGGTCAACTTTTTGTTATCCATCCATCAACACATCCAATTAACCTTCCTGTAATCAACAAGCCCATTGTCTCTTGCAATACCACACATGTTGATTACATTGTGTATTTCTAGTGCCATCCTGTAATTTACATCACTGTAATGTAGAATTTACCAGCCTTTCTTGTTGATTACATGTTTGTGGAGCTCCCTTCCTGTAATGTACATCTATAGAATGCAGGTCATTGATCTCTTGCTTGTTTGTTGAATGATTGAGAAGTTATGGAACTAGGGCATCATTTTGACCTCTTTTCATCTAAAGAGTCTTTTAGTCGGTCAATATGATTTCCATATCTTATTTTGTATAGTTTGCTAAGTATTTTTTTCACCATCTTCTAGATTCCTTGTAAAATTGTTTCCTGAATACATCATTAACAGAGATGCCAACTAGTACGGATTTCCCGTAATTTCTACGGGAAATCGGCCGATTACGGGCGGTACGATTTTCGTACCATAAATCCCGGATTTTGCCGATTTTGCAGAATTTCAAAATTAGCACTTTAAGGTTTAGCACGTACTTTTGACTATTGCAGCGCAGCCATCCTTGAATCCATGCATAGAAATCCCATAGGGCTTCCGATTGGACAATTTGTTATCTAGCACACCCCTTTCACAGTGCATAGTGCATACATGTGCGTCTTTGTATATTCTGACTGTGTGCGTGTGTGCCCAGCAGAGAAAGACAGCTTCGCGAGCGGGGGCCGGGTGAAATACCTCTCTCTTGGCCGCGCGGCCAGCGCCAGGCCTCGCTACGCTAGCGCCGTGTACACTGTCGGATTTCTCACAGGCTGTCACAGCGTTCGTCGATTTTCGTCGACAATCTGAACTCATGTTGGTTGGATTTAGATATCAATCATCATGTCTTCCACAACTAAGAAGCGTGGCAAGAAGTTACAGACTTTTAAAGAAGAATACAGTAAGAAATGGAAATGCATCGCGTAACACCAACTAATGAACAGGTAGTCTATGTTACTTTTATTTAACTTGTTGTGCTATCGCGCTTGCCTGCGGGAGCTGCGCTTGCCAGCGTGCAGAAAAATTTGCGTCGCGCAGAAAATTACGGATTTTGTCTCCAAATTACGGATTTTTAACCTTATGATTACTGATTTGTGCTCTGAAAGGTTGGCATCCCTGCATTAACATTATGAAGCTCCTAAATTGTCTTGAAATAGAGATGAAGCATAGTCATCTCCCTGCAATACTTAAGTGGCAATGAAGAGATATTTAAGGAAACTACCGTATAGTATTTTTCATTTTTTCATCTCACACTTAGAAAAAAATAAAGGAAATATTTAAACAAAACACATATGAAATGAAAGTGCTGCATGATGCTTACTTTAAGTTAATTTGAGGAGAAGGTTATACAATGTATATTTTTAAAATGAAAATACATTTTTATGCCTCCGTTACGAAGTAGCCGGAGGCATTATGTTTTCTGGTTGTCCGTCCGTCCGTCCGTCCGTACGTCCGTACGTCCGTACGTCCGTCCGTCCGTCCGTACGTCCCGTTCTCGTGATCGCGTTATCTGAAGAACCGATTGATGGATTCCTGCCAAACTTTGGTCATGTATGTATCTTGCAGAGCCGATGAACTGATTAGATTTTGGGGTCACGAGGTCAAAGGTCACAGGGCTCATTATGTATGCAAAAACAGCTCGTGATCGCGTTATCCAAAGAACCGATTGATGGATTCCTGCCAAACTTTGTTCATGTATGTATCTTGCAGAGCCGATGAACTGATTAGATTTTGGGGTCACGAGGTCAAAGGTCAAAGGTCACAGGGCTCATTATGTATGCAAAAACAGCTTGTGATCGCGTTATCCGAAGAACCGATTGATGGATTCCTGCCAAACTTAGGTCATGTATGTTACTTGCGAAGCCGATGAACTGATTAGATTTTGGGGTCATGAGGTCAAGGTCAAAGGTCATGCGGCTCATTATGTATGCAAAAACAGCTTGTGATCGCATTTTCATTAGAACTGACAGATGGATTACTATTTAACTCCGGACATCTTGCAGAGCCAATGAACTGAGTAGATGTTAGGGTCATGAGGTCAAAGATCAAAGGGTCATATATGTATATGAGAAATTGCTTGTAATCACAATATTCTGAGAACCTGTTAATGGATTACAATAGAAATCAAATTTGAAAAATTTCTTCTGTTTTGGTTTGTAAATTGCTCTATGACGGAGGCATCATTTCGACTGCGCGCGGTCGAAGTTCCATCTAGTTTTTCTTGAATTTGCTTTAACTTTTCAGACCAGTAGTAAGGAAAGTATCCAGATAGCAGCTATTCAAGCACTTCCGCTACTTCTCTTCAACTTGACACCAAGCTACTATACACTCATTCAAGAACACATGCAGTAAGTACCCTTCCTTTCAAACTTTTTGAGTATGTTGGTTAGTTTCTTGAGATTACAACAATAGTTTGGATAGAGGATGGGCAATATTCATGCTGCAATGTATTCTTGTTCCTTTATCAGTCTGAAACTGAATAGAAAGGGGGGGGGCAAATCCTTCTGAATGTATTGTTGTAGAGGAAAAGTGCTGTATCTCAAAAGTTTTACCTTTTATGGGATTATCTCTTCTAGCCTATAAAGGAAAATAGTCACTTTAAATAATACAAACTTCTGAGCTGAATTCATTGATTTTTGCTTCATATTTTGTATACATATTTCTTTTCCATCAAAAGCCCCCTATGCAGATCTGAATCTGAGACTGTTACTAGCTGTTTGGCTGAGGTAATGGGAGAGCTATGTTGTGTACTAGCTACTGGATGTACACTCCACAGGTAAGAAGATCTGCAATTATAATAATTCATCTGATGAGAGCCAGAAGAGCATTAAAGACATCGTTTAACAATGTTAAATCTGAGATGCATGGCCCTACGTGTTATCAGTATCTGCCATATGGTGTAATATTGATGCCCTAAAAGAATTGCACTTCAAAATGATTATGATTATGATTAAGTGCCTCAACAAAGTAAAAACTTTGAGTGACCGGTTTTACCATACATACTCATTTTCCCCAGTAGACTGTAGTGTTATGAAAACTATTAGGAAAACGAAAAATGAAATTTGATTTCCAATCATAAATATCTTGATAATAAGACAGGCGATCGGCTTATAAAAGTAATGGGATTCCTGAATGACCTAAAGGTTTATATTGCATGAGCTAAATCCAGGATTTGGTTTTTTAGAATCTCAGGCAATGATACCGAGTCACTTTAATGTTGTTATACAAGTTATGATTGAACACCCTTCTGCCTCTCAGCAGACAAATCATTCTCATACATGACAAGGAAGAATACTTTATAACATATTTTCATGAATACTTGATTTACATTTGTATAAATTATGATCATGATTTCCTTAGTTCTTAATTTATATATTTTTAAATTAATCTTTGTTTATATTTCCAAATGAAATTGAAGTTCACAGGGACACTGGAAGTATTTTTTACATCAACACAAGTAGTGTGTTATAAAATAAGAGAGAGTATTTGAGTTTGATTAATAACATTGGACCTCTTTTTGTGTTACTGATTTATGGCAGTAAAGAAAGCATTTTTTGAAAAATTAGTTCTTATGCACTTTGAAATAACTAATCAAGACATACTTTTCTGATCAGAGAGCTAGACAGGGAGCAAACACCACTACACCGAGCGGTGCAACTCAGGTGTACCACCTGTACCCCAGGTCACAGCACAGAGGGAACCACAGCAGACAAGATGCACCATTCAGTGGAACTCACCATTCTAGATGCTTCAATCATCTCTCCATTCGTGGTGCTGTTACAGAAAGGAGTCAAAACCAAACTAGGTATTTTTTGTTCATTTTAATATTGATTGTTTTTTGTGACATAAGAGTAATATTATTTTAAAAAAATATACATATACATGTATTGCTCCATCCCATTCAAACCAGAAAATTACAATGTATAACGAAAGCTTTTGCAAAATTACCAAATTCATTGATGTGATTCAGTTAATTAATGTCAAGGAACTTCACAACTATTGACCACTCATAAATGTGCAAAAGTTTATTGTGTAATAGTAAATGTATATCAAATATCTGCATCGAAATTACGGATTATGCTTTCATATCAATTCTATGATTTCCGTATGTTTGCCTTCTAATGGTCGATCTTTAAAATTTCTGCATGAAGTACTAATAATATATACTTTCCACCATTTTAGGTATGATACACAGTCTGAGGCAGGTGTTATCACATTTGGATCTGAAGTTCACCAATTCTGCTGTGACTGGGGTACTCAATGCCTATTTAACCCTTGCCGTTGATGATGATCATCTAGTCAGACAAGTTTTCAGGTACAACAATTTGCTTTGTTAGTTCTTTAAAATTTTTGTGAACAGTGACACTCCTTGGTATCAAATTTTCTGAATGTACATTTGTTATTATAACTATATTTATGCATTTGTAAACAAAAACGATGCACCATTTCAAATTGAGGTTATTGATGTTGGGTTAAACAAGTTATATCCAAATTTGAATGCTGTCTGCTGTCTAGGCTAGGTTCATCCCTATGTATAATAAGCATGACTGTAGACACTGCTCTCAATATGAAGGCTCACATAAGGAAAGTATGTAAAGCTGCATCTTATGGTATCCACAAAATTGGCAAAATTAGGAAATTTTTAGATAAACCCACTACAGAACGACTGATACATGCATTTGTCACTTCCCACTTAGACTACTGTAATGGCCTCTTTGTTAATTTGCCACCCTCCAACCTTGCTCCTCTTCAACGTATCCAAAATGCCGCCGCTCGTCTAGTTACCCGCTCAAGACCTTATGAACATATTACCCCAATCCTCCGCAATCTCCACTGGCTGCCAGTAATTCAACGTATCCAATTTAAAATTCTTCTCCTTGCCTTTAAAATCCGTAACGGTGAATGCCCCACGTACCTTTCCAGTCTTGTAAAATCCAAATCCCCCTCCTCCAGGTTACGTGCTTCTACTTCCTCTCACCTTCAACTAATTCCTGGCCCCCGTGTGAAAACGAGATACAGGGATAGAGCGCTTTCTGTAGCTGCCTCCCAGTTGTGGAATAGCCTCCTGTCCTACATTCAAAATGCTCCTTCTACATCCACTTTCAAAGTAATGTTAAAAACCCATCTGTTCAAAAACATACCATGATTTTTTTTCTTCTCTAAACATGTCAAATAAATAAATGATGTTGTACTTCTATTTGTTATGAAATAAGTCATCTTTAGCAGAATTTAAGTTAGATTTAAGTTAGATTTAAGTTAGATTAAGCTGATTTATTCATTTATTTGTATAAACAAACTGTAATTTTGATTTTGTAATGTAACATAGCATACTGTATAATTGTGTACTGAATAATATTGTGTACTTGTGGTGCTGTCGTCCCGGCTTTATTTCGTGTAAGGATATTGCTTCACTTAATGGCTGCTGGGACAACAGCACCACTGCGCCTAGAAACGATGTATTAGGCACGTTATAAATGTGATCTATTATTATTATTATTATTATGTGAAGGGTTGTGCAAAGTGCTGCTGACTTTTACTTCTAAAGTAATGGAAGAGATTTCACGCTGTACTTAATAGCAGTATCTCAATGGTTTAAATGACATAGCCAGTGCTCATTCTCTCTGACTTCTCTGTAACCCTTTGTATTAATTAATATAATCTCTACTTTATTAAAAGCTGAGTCCTCTGTCATTTCTAACCTTATATTTCACTTATAATGATGTAATCCACAATAATTCCTTCTTTGTTTTTCCCCAGTCGTAACATCAAGTATCTGGTTGGTAACGGTGACCAGTGTAGTGACCTGAACATCCAAGCAGTGGTCACTCAGCTCAAGTCAGCCTTCATGTCCGGCAAGTCTTCAGGGAATGGACGTCTGCAGGAGACGGTGGTCAGCTCCATTGGAGAGCTGGGCAAGTAAGTGACCAATGATCCTATAGGTCAATGTGTTTGTAGACCACAATTTGTTCCCTTTCTAATGATGCCCACAATCAAAAGAGTTGATTATTATGGCACATCTGCAATTATATAATTAGGTGATGAATGTTCATTTGTGATATATTACTTGGGGATTGATTCTGACTACTTGTGTTGAGCTGTAGGAAGGAATTATTAGGTTACCTCTTACCTCTACATTTGAGATGATAAACATTAAAATAATGGGATTTATTTTACTTCAATCATAGGGATCACATTTTACACTTCTTTAAAAGAAGAATTGTTATCCAAGACACTTAAGAAGTGCATTATCAGCCAGGTAAATTAGTGCTCAGTTAGCACCCTTGAAGATCCCTAACAGAGTCATTTGTATTGATAATTTTTTGTAGGGTTGCAGAAGGAGAGTTACTAATGGTAGCTATCATCAGTCTGTTGGAAAGCTTGCTGTCTACGGTCACGATGGTTAACTCCATTGCTTATATCGAGGTAATGCATTGATTTTCACTCAGGCCTTTGAAGAGATATGCTTTTATCTCCTTTGAACTAAAAATCATGTATGCACAGTGAAATGTGCAGGAGATGGAGAGAGAGAAAGAGAGAGAAAGACAGAGAGAGACAGAGAGAGAACTTGTGAATGTTACAGAAAGACACTGCAGTAAAGGCGAGTATGGATTTAACCAAAGTTAACTACCTTTAGATTTATAGTTTCATTTCAGTTTTAGGAAATCTGTTGGATATAAGAAGAATATTCCCTATCTCGAAATTTACGGCAACACATCTAGATGGAATCCAAACTTTGAATGAATGTCTAAAACAGGAAGATGTTTGTATTTATTACTAAAATAGTAATTTAGAGTTACTAAAGAGTGGGAAACTAAAAGGGGCCCCATGCAAATGGGCCCTCTAACTTGCACTCCGGTCCCCACATTTTTAAATTTATATGAGCTCAATAATGGCAAACCCTAAAAATAAAAACACAGACCCCCTGCGAAGGATGCTGAGAACAATTCCTTCCATCTTTCACAGCTCCACGCCATAGCTGAAGCCAAGGGTCAGACCATGGCGGCCATCTTGTCTCAGTTCAAGCAGCCTGTGTGTAAGTTCCTTGTAGAGGCCATGCACGATGCGGTCCAGTCCTGGTCCCAGAACCAGTCCGAGACCCAGGACCAGGACAAGGACCCTTGTCTGGATACCATCACCAAGGTTGCAAATGCATTTGGATTCAAGAACTTGGAGACATTCTATGAGGTGAGCTTAAGGAAGAAATGCAAGAAACACTTGCAGAATTGGAAATGTTTCTACATTTTTGTTCCTACTAAAATGCTTTATATTTGAAGGCATGGTATCTTAACAACATCGCTTACATCGCTGTAATGTATTTTCAATTGCACAATCTTTCGGGGAAGGCGTACAAAGAGCGATTTCCGGTTCCTGTACCCAAGCATCATCACACACATGCGTCATGCTGTTGGTGATGCATTGTGGGACGTTGATGTCGACACATCGGGCAGTAAATTAGTGTGCTTATAATATAGATGCCAGTATTCATACATATGAAGTGGGTAGAATACCCTGTCTTTAATATTGTTCATGTTCAGTGTATTATCTTAACTGATTCCATAACAGATTTCAATTTATCTGAATAATGAAGTATTGCACAAAAACGCTAAAAAAAATCTACATCTGAGAGAAGGATTGAATCTTTAATTAAATATAATCTATTTTGATGGTACATGTATTATGTAGTATTTGTCGAATTGACTCAATGATTTTAATCAAGGAAAAGATTAGGTTTTACTTATTAAAGATTATTTCTCACCTTAATCAGTGACATACAACAAACACCCAACGTGAGAAAATTACCAAACACATACACTTTTTTTTAGCAGATGTTTCTGCATTTATTGATAAATCAAATACACTGTAGGTTATTGTTTCATGTGAGTATTTCTCATTGTAGTAACCTATCCTCTCCTTTCTTCCTGATCAAACAGCGTACGTTGGAGTTCTTGTTACCTCACATTGTCAGTAAAGCCAGTGCTGAGGCTAGTGTACTACTCAAAGCCCTCGCAAGAACATTGAAAATAGTAAGTACCCGATTTACCTAAGAAAGCAGAAGAGTGATGGCCTACATGTACATGTAAATGAAACATTCATCTGCATTTGTCTCGTTTTAAATATGCACAGGCCTTAACAGCGAAATTGGGATATTCATATACAAACGTTGCAAATTTATTGTTTTAGTAATTAATGCTTATGGAATATTAGAGGGAATCTGTGAACGCATTCTTGGCATTGGAAATCCTGTACTGTGTTTTGTATAATTCTTTGCATGTTTTATGATTATGATGAAATGAAATGTCTTGAATCTCTCCGACTCTCTCTCTCTTGAAATACGTGTGTTGTGCATTTCTTTATGTTACATGTTTATACAATAGAATACAGATTATTTTTTCACCAGAAATTATTTTTTGTTGATATTTTTGTTTGACAGAGTCACAGAGAGATGTTGGTTGAGAACTTTAAGTTCATCTTCTCTTACTTGGTGAGAACCCAAGGCAAGACTGAACTTGAGAAAGCTTTGCACTACATTCAGGTAGGGATGACCTTTAAGTATTGTCATTCAGTTTATTTTTGATAGAAAATGGAAAATGGAAAGTATACATGTATGTTTGCTGAAGATTGTTTTAAAATTATTTGTAATGCTTTTTCACTAACTTGTAAATGATGAAATGTAATTTTTCATTTATGTTTGAATGCTACCTGAACAATTGTTTATCGATTTATTGCTGAAACAGCTTTATACAGGTATTTTGTGAAGTAAATTAAATTAATGTACTCGGACCTTTTTGATGGGGGAGGTGTCCATTTTCAGAATCTGTTTTGTCCCTTTTTAGAGCCCAATTGTAAAATTTCTATTTTAGTTATTTTCTTCACACTTACATGTTTATGTTTCTGTTTGTCTGAAAACAACATATACATTCTTTGCTTTCATTATATATATTTACCTTGATGAGCTTTTGTATGTAATCACTGGATAAAAAGATGTATCGCAAAAAGTATGTATTATATTTTTCATTGTTAATTTTATGCTTGTTTTAATGCTTCTATTTTAAATTGTTTGGTGTATAGAGTGAGACTGAGATTGAACTAGGAAGGCTTCTCAGGATGGATTATCAGAGTCTTCATAATGAACTTCTCTTGCATCTCAGTCATAACTACTCACAGGTGAGATGTGGAGTGATGTCACTTATGTTTCATGAGAAAAGAAACCTGGCACTTTGGTAGTATTGAAAATCATCTCATGTCTTTAGAGGGATTTTGACAAATTCATGATGATATAAACCCCCAATTGTTAACCTCCAAATCTTTGATATGTGATTTCTTTTATCCTTAACACTTCAACTTTGTCAAGGCAGAAGAAGCTTTGGAATGTGCATGGGCTAAAATGGGAAATGATTAAACATCTCAGGTGAAAATCAAGTAGATATTTTGGAATCCCATGTGTGAGAAGACATTTACATGACAGAAAGCGTTCATTACTTGTGTGAGTTTCCCCCAAGAGAGAGGATGTCATTGACCTCAGTCTATGACTGCATAATATCTTTCTTCATATGCAATGTTGAGTTTGTTTCTCCATTATTGGTTATAATTATTCATGAATTTTAAATGGTTGTAACAATAATTTTCGGCTTTCTGTTCTAGGTGTTCAGTGGCCTTGCAATGCTAGCGTCCCGTGATGATACGTACAAGGGACCTCGTCCAATCACACACCCAGCAGACATGGCTGACTTCCTGCAGCCGAGACTCCTGGGAATCTTAGCATTCTTTGACTCTCAGCTCCTCAACAGTAGGATACCCATTCAAGACAAAAAACTGGTGAGAAAAGTTAAAAGAGAAAATCATCTGTGGTACTTCTATACACTGAACATGTATGTTACAGCTGTTTTGTTGAATGGGGGGTTACTTACTGGATTACGATGAAGAAAGTATTTTCTGGTTTTCATAAGCATTACTCTTTTCTGGAGTGTACTGCATTGAAGTTTTACTTAGTTTTACAACTGCCGAAGTATTGAAATGGAAATAGCAGGAAGAAGATACAAACTTGTAAGAAGGAACCCTAAGAATCTGCTCCAAGAACAAGAAAGACTGACTTTAAAAGTTGGTAAAATAAATTTGGTGAAGGGTAAAAGAGGGGAGGGGGGAACTAATGTACAGGTGTGACACCAAATTGTACATTAACATGGGGTTTGGGAGACTACACAAACACGTAACTTGACCCATAGCAAAAAATATAAATTACATTAAAATGTGTAATACAGTCAAACCTGCTTTAGCGACCACCTGCCTGGAAAGACCATCTGTCTATGAAGACCACATTTTTTATTTCCCTTGAATATGGTTTCTCATTGAAACATGTAATAAAGGAACTTGTACATAAAGACCACTTTTTGTGTTTCCCTTGAGCAGTGTCCGTATACAGTTTCACTGTATTTGTATTTGTAGGCATTAGAGAGCTTGGTATGCATCATGAAGCTGATGGGACCTAGGCACATCACAGGGGTAAGAGTCAAGGTGATGACTACACTGAAGATTGGTCTCCGCTACAAGGAACATGGATTCCCCGCACTCTCCTGCAAGGCATGGGATTGCTTCGTGCACAGGTTAGTCAACATTCTGTCCTGTACTACAGTACACGTACTAGCATCGAGATTGTGGAATGGTCTTTCCCAAACCCTTCGCTCTTGTCCCCGGTTATCCACTTTCAGAACTCAACTAAAGACATACCTATTTTAGGTCGCTTACAATTAGCCACTGCTTTTTTGTCTTTCCCAGTTAGAATCATGAACAGACATTTTTGGTAGTTTTTCAGTCTCATTAGCACCTTTGATTAGGCAACTAGATATTGGCGCTTTATAAATACCTGGATTGGATTGGATTGGATTGGATATTCCAGATCAAATAAAGGATAATGAGTTCCTGAATAACTGCCAGTAGAGGAAACTTACAAGGGGTACATTTCAACTACGATCAGTAATATCTGGGATTGATCAGAATTGTTTTTGGATCATTTTTTAATGCATTTTGCTTCTTTTGTTCAAGAGGAGGCTGATCTTTGTATATGTGTTTCTTCCATCTCAAGATATATTTTTTTACTGATTACGATCCTTCTATTACTATTGCTCAGTTGGAATGAACCTGTTGCCTACTGAATTCTCTCGTTTCCAATTATTTTAATACATGGACCACTGATTCAGACTCAATGAGTTAGATGATGCTTTAAGTGATATTTCATGTTGTTTTTTCTTGATAACTTCCCACTTTCAGTCACTTGCATTGTAATATTTCTTATTCATAATCAATACTCTCCTGAATGATGAGCCTTCATAATCCGTTAATAAATGCTGATTAATTTCTTTACTGACAGTGTTGATGCCTCCTCCCTGGGTCCGATGTTAAGTCAGGTCATCGTGACCCTCCTACCACTCCTCAATCAGCTACCTCAACAAGTCAGTACTATCATACACACTCTCATCATTGATAATAGGTAAGTCTTAAGCATTTTAGAGACCCCCATTTTCTTTGTGAGTTTTCTTGTTCATCAACTTTCTTTTATATTTTGGCCCACGTAGCATGCCAATTTTTAAAGACCATTTTACCATGCCCACCTCACCATACTCCTGATACTCTTAATATTGTGTAACCTTGTATTTTGTTTATTGTTTAGTTCATTAGATATCTATAGCAATTCACTTCATATTATAAGCACACTAATTTAGCAGCTCTCATTATGTTCTACATCAAGATGCATAATCCAGAGATTGTGGATTGGTATGTGTTTGTCTATTTTTAATTTTGAAGCGTTTTATGAAACCATCATAAGCACAAGTTCGCCGACAACCCATTTAAACGTGTGTATGAAATTTAACACGTGTTTCAATTGGATGTCAGTGAACTTGCATATATGACGACTTCGTGAAATGATGCCCTTGTGAATCGGAGTGGAATGTTCAACTGGCTAATTGCTTGTGAAGATGTTGTACTGCAGTTAGTAACAACAATGAAAGTGCACTTTATTCATTTCCTACGGAATAGGATTAGACTATTTTGCCTTAACATTCATTTATGATTTTTTTTTTCATTGATTTGTGATCTCAACTACAGAGATGCATTCAGTGACCGCTTCAATGAGATCTACTTCCTCCCGGACATTCCCGAGCTGCAAGAGGTCAACGCACTATTGAAGGAGCACAGGGAGGACCCATCCAGCCAACCTGACCTTCGAACCCTGCTGAAGAGGTCACTTAAAGGGGTCAGTCATGAGAGTGTGGATGTCAGAATCCATGCTCTCTCCAATCTGAGGGATCTGCTTCAAGCAAACCAGGTAATCATTACCAAATACATTCTTTATTTGAGTTTTGTTAAATACAGAAAAGGGATACAGGGTCTATGATAAGAACGCACAGTAGACTTGATTGTGTGCTTGTGGAATCAGTGGACAGGGTGATTATATTCTTGCATTTTTTACTATCACCAAGAGGCATGTACAAAGTATTAAAAAACAACTGGCTCAACAATGAAACAAAAACAATATGTTACAAAAAAGGGTTAGGAAAAAATATTTCAAATTATTACAGCAATAGGAATTCATTACATAATTTGTTATGTACCTGGGGGTATAACGGTGCAGGGTAAATTTTAAAGAATCGTTTCTAATTCTCTTTTCAGAGTTGTCTTCATGAGTATGTAATGGGCAGTGAGACAGTGGCACCAGTCATAAATGAGCTTGTTTCAGTGGTAAGTTGAAATGTCATTCAATGATTTTATTAGCATATGATAATGCATACTCGTACTAAATCTTACGTCAAGCACATTGTCAAAGAAAAGTAGGCCTATTTCGGTTGCAAATTCTAAATGGGGGTGTATGTTAACAGAAAATCAATGTTCCTTGGTTATTTTTTCTTTGCTATTATAGAAGGCAAACCTAATTAAACAATAATGTTGTGCTATTTGACTGAATTAATATTTCAATGTTTTCAAAGGAAATTAACTACAATTAAAAAAAATAACTTTTTAGAACCTGTTGGTGAATGCGTGGGTGTGCCATTAGCTACCCTACCTGTAATAACATCTGAAAGACTTGTCTGTAGTATCATATATTCTTGCAACCCCCATCTGGCCATTCAGTATACCATTGATTCCTTCCTGTAGCTGCTATCTGGATGTCATGACTCTGATCACAAAGCCAAGAACCTGTTTGGTGTTTGCCTGGGTGTGCCATTAGCTACAAGTATTGACCATGTGATAGACTTATCTGTAGTAAAAAGTGGTCTCTGAAGACAGGTTCCTTTAGTACATGTTTCAATAAGAAACCGTTTTCAAGGGAAACAAAAAATGTGGTCTTTGTAGACAGGTGGTCACTAAAGCAGGTTTGACTGTACCATTGATTCCTTCCTGTAGCTCCTATCTGGATGTCATGACTCTGATCACAAAGCCAAGAACCTGTTTGGTGTATGCCTGGGTGTGCTGGGAGCGATTGACCCTGGTAGACTAGATCTGAGCACCACATCTAAGAAAGCTGAAATGTCCAAGTTTCATGTAAGTACATCAGTGCTTGAGGAGGAGCGATAGCTCAATTGGTAGAGCAGTGGTCTCGTAATCCGGTTATCCGGGTTTGAAACCATCTCGATGCGCTAATGCCCTTTGGTAAGGCATTAATCCTCATTACCAGGTCCCTCGGAGAGGACCTAAAGCTGCCAGCCGTCTGGTTGCTTTAATACTAACAAGCATTTATGCTTTGTTAGCAGCCAGGTGAAATAACCACCACCACATCTCAGATATTTTTTTAGGGGTTAGCAATATTACAGCAGCAGATAGCAAACAAAAATAGAAGCTATGGAAAGGGAAAATTAGGAGGAACATGAGAGAGAAAAAAACCCTGATGGAATAAGAGCTGAAAGAAATAGTCTTTGTTGTAAAAGGATTGAAAGGCATTGAAAATAGAAACTTTGGTTTCAGACATAGAGATGTAATCACATCGTAGCATTGTGCTGAATCTTGTGTTCAACTTTGTGCTTCACTCCAAATGAATGTCTTATTCAGAAAGTAGTATTTTGAGCCTTACACTGTCTTCTGAGCTGACACTTTCATTGCTTTGTATTTGTATTTGCATTGCTTTGTAACCCCCCCCCCCCCCTCTCTCTCACTCCTTCTCTCTGACATACAGGCTAGTGTTGAGGACATGCACTTTGCCTTTGACCTGATCAACGACCTTGTCAGAGCATTTCTAGCTGCAGCTGATCCCAGGTCGCAGGACTGTTCTGCATATGCCATTCAGGAAATGCTCCAGATATTTGAGTGCAGAGGTGTCAGCAAAGATGGGTTAGTCTTTCATTTTTCATTTTGTCTCTAGTGAAATGAGTTTTAGAAACTTAAATTATTATTATTATTTTTTTTTTTTGGGGGGGGGGAATGATCAGTGAAGTTACTTATAACATGTAGATGAGTTTGTGCTTCTGCAAGACATCTTTCTGACTAATGTGTGTGCTTAATGAGAGCTGGCACAGTGTTGACATAATACTGTTGATGCTGTTGCAGCATGACAGTGTAAGTTCACTGACTGTAACTTTGTGTAAAATTTTCTGTGCACCTGATATATTACATGATCTTTTAGCATTTTGATGTTTTTTTAACTTTGAAGTGTTTTTGTCTTCAAGTCAGTGATCGAGGATTGATAGCCAAATAGACTTGCTTAGCATTGCTCTGCACAGTGTTGTAGCGTACATGTATATGGACATATTTGCGAAGGTTCAATCAACATCACTATAAAGAGCAAGCATACATGTAGTTACCAGCCCCTTTTGTGTAGAAGAACTTCATAGAAGGTCTTGATTAACTTTGGGTTAAAGCTGTTCAGATAAGAAGGAATGATCGATTCCATCCCAGAGCAGTTAGACTTATAAATGTATTAGGACGGCTTTCTGATGATGATAATGACCAAACAACCCAAATATCAAGAAGAAACTGTCAAAAATTATCTCATTCTCTAGACCTGGCCGGCAACTCTGGCAACGATTCCCTGAACACATCCAGGAGATTTTATCCCCTCTCCAAAACACCAAGTACATTCCATCTGCAGCTTCAGCTATCAGCAAAGTGACTGTCCATCCTATCTACCGCAGTAAGAAGGCTAAGACCTTCAAAGACTGGGTCTGTACCTGGACAAGTTACTTAGTCACAAAGGTAAGAGAAACATGGTGTGCTTATTGAAGGATAAAACTCTGATAAATTTACCTGATTATTGAAGTTCTTTGGTATAAGTTGTTATTTGTTAATGGTAGGTCATTGTTTGGAGTGTCCCAGGAGCATATTTGCTTACATTTTTTAAATTCTCCAGAACAGTACATGTAATTTTAAAAAAATTTGTTGATGATTCAGAATCTGTATCACTTTCTTTAATACTATATATCGTTAAATGTTGACACATTGTAAATATGTTGTTTTAAGTTTTAGAATATTTTGGAGTGTCTTATAAAAAGAAAGAACAAAATATTTTGACATTTGATACTGTAGAGATGAATACTTCATATAAATAATGTAACCCTTTTATTATCTATGTTATTTTGGAACAGCTATCAATCTCTATTAACCTTAAAGAGTTTTTGTGATTGTAGAAAATATTTTAAAGTTAGACTTCAGTCACACTGCCAAGCAACTCTAAACCATCAAATTTTTGGCCATTCAGTGTAATGCCATATATTTGTCGGCCAGATGTTGGGCTTGTCAATGTAACCATTCCTCTGAATTTCATGAAATGTTGTTTTTCCTGTTTATGTCCCAAGGTTAAAGCCAGCAAACCTGGTCGTATCTTCCGAGCATGCAGCATGATCATCAAGCATGACATCCATACAGCTATGTTCCTACTTCCCTACACACTACTCTATGCACTTCTCGACTCAAATGATGATGACAAGCAAGAGGTTTGGAACTCATACTGTTTCCACAGTAGTTTTAGCATCACTTTGTAGCATTTATTGGTCAAACATCTACTTGTAGATCGTATTGATAACTAAACTATTTTATCTATTACTTTTACAGTCAGCCATTAACCTTTTGACTACTGAATTTTGTCATTCACAGAGGCTTTTAAAATACAAGTACTTTCCAGATTATGTAGGCCTTGGGCTAATTTAAATAGAATTTTGTGACATGATTCATTTGTTGCTTCAATGATTTGCACATTTGCCTGACCTTGCGTATTTAATCTTCAAAATTGTATTTCCTGTCCTGTATTAAAGAAACTATGGTTTAATATGCAGAGCAATTGGATGATAATGGAAGCATCTACTTGACTTTTAGCACAGCTGGGACAATTTATGAAGATTATACATAATTATAAATGGCAATACAAATCTATATTACTATACATTGTTATTGTTGAGATGACTTTGCTTGTAACAATGAAGTGAAACATCAGCATCAAATCTCTTGAATTCCAGATCCAGAATGAGATTTTAGCTGTACTGACCCATGCTGAGAAAGTAGAAGACCAGCGATCCAGTGAAGATCGCCCCATGAGCGCTCAGACGGTCTTCTCTGTTCTGGATCACCTGACCAACTGGAAGAGACAACGCATGCAGATCCTACAGGCTGCAAAGAGTAGGCGTGGGGCAAGCAACTCAAGTAAGCCATTCTTATTAATTTACCCATGGATAGGGCATCGAGTCACGATATGTAAACAAACCTTCTCAAGATTTTTTGTAGAGATATTTCATATTTCGTATTCAGGTTTTTCCCCAAAATGATTCAGAACATCCAGTCTCTGAATCAGTAGAACCAAATATAACTCTCTGCTGCTCAACCATTACTTCCAACAATAAATTAAATCCATATTCATGCTTTTCTGCTGTTTTTAATGGCATATATCCATTTTCCCTACTGTTTTGTATGGCAAATATCATTTAAAATATAAATACAATGGTCTTTGATATTCCTTATACGTTGCAGATGAAATAGCCTCTGTAGAGAGATACCTTGAGTGTGTGAAGGTATTCCTTCAAGAGATTCCACAAGACATCCTAGCGAGAGCGTCCTTTAACTGCCGAGCTTACGCCAGATCTCTCATGCACTTTGAGTCGTACATAACTTCAAACAATCAAGATGTGCAGAACCATCTGGGTTTCCTGCAGGTATGCATTACACCTCCCCCCCCCCCCCCCCCCCCCCCCCCCCCCCCACCCCCCACCCCCTCTGAGGAGTTGACCCCTAATAGCAAGTCATTTGATTGAGTTGTGATATGAACCACAGATATTATCGTTCATTTAGTTATCCGAGTGAATATCAAGCCAGAGAATATTCAGGCTAGAGTGAGTAAAAATTACCACCTACTGCTCACAATGTGCCGATGTGTTGACAGCCACGTCCCACAATGCATCACTAACTGGATGAGGCGCTTATGATGATATCTTGGGGACAGGAACTGGAAATCGCTCTATTTACACTTTCACCGAAAGATGCCACAATTGAAAATAAATTACAGCAGTGGTAGCGATGTCGGTAAATTACCATGCCTATCAGATAGACATTAATTTTTTTTCTGCAGACTGAAGAAGAAAAAATGCCAGTTTCAGGGGTCTTGTTAATTATTTTTGAAGGAGGTAATTTGAATTTTATAGGAGGTACCATCACTGCGAGGGAGCGAAGCGACCGAGGGGGGGGGGAGGATGTGGGAGGGGGGTGTCCCCCCTCCCACGGTAGGGACCTTTTGGGATTTTCCACTTGAAATCGTGCAATCTGGTGCATACCTAAGAAGAAAATTTGTAGTTATCTTTCCTACCTTGTATTACACATATATTGTAATAAACACACATATTGTTCATGTTTAATATTACATGAACAATCATAACTCATAAGAAAAGTTATTAAGTTGATAATTATTTATCACTTTGTACCATTACTTTGTAATTTTTAATTAAACTGAGATGATGCACCATACTCAATCTTTCTACATCATGATTTGTTGAATACATGTACAGTATTTAAATAATGGGCAGCAGAGGCTAGATTTTGATTTTTTTTTTTACTTGTGACTTTTATTTGGCTCCCCATATGAATTCTCATTTAATTATTTTTTTTTGACATGAAATTATTGAATACATTTAAGAATTTACTTCAGTTCCTGTTCATTTTATAATGTTATATCACTCGAGATCGATTGCAATCGGAAGTTAGTTTTGAATATTCGCGGAGCGCGAGCCTGCATATATCATGCGAGCTAGCTGCAGGGGTCCGCCGGGGACGGCCGTGGCCGGCCTAAACTCAGCCGAGTTCAAAACTCTGTTGCCGATTTGCGCATCTCAGAATCTAAAGTACGTTGTCTCTAGACATTGCACGCCCGTGTATAGGCCCCGGTTTCCGTGATCTTCAAATATCAAATCGGCAACGGATAGTTTGGTTCCAGCGAGCTAGCTTCAGTTTTGTTATGATCAGTGTGTATATATTTTGTGCAGTGCATCGTCTTCTCGCGTGCACATCGGGATCGCAATGGGGTAGGGACGGGCGGGCTTGGCCGCCGCGCTGTGGGGGGAGAACTGCGATGTAACGTTAGATAGATAGGTCTAGGTAAGTACGGACGACGTCGCGTTCGTGATCGTAAGGGATTTCGTCGACTGCGGCCGTGTATGTGCGGCACTAATTATATCTTGGACGAAATTAAGGAAATTTTGGATTAGCATTGATTTACATCTACTTTCTGTGATTTTTGCAAGGTTTATTATAGGAATTATAGCTGGTAAGAAACGAGTGAATAGGCGGCAAGTTTTACAGGTTACTGGCTTTAAACGACAGCCCTGCAGTTTATGGTGTCAACATCTGTATTCAGGGTTTCTGTACATAGTTACTGATAAAAATGGAAGATTCCAACTATCCTATTTGATGTTATTCCTCCATGTAGAAACTGTACATAGCCATGGATGAGCCTGATGGTGTATTAGGAGTGTCTGCTATCAGACTACAAGAACCTAGCTTCAGGGAACAGATCCATGATCATGAAAGCACAGGTATGTGTGTGTGTGTGTGTGTGTGTGTGTAATTGGATTTTTACAGACGTGTATCAATCAGATATGATTATTTACGTCTGGCGACCGACCTTTAAACGTACCTGCGTCCTCGGCTGAATCAGTTTGTAACTTCCATTTTTAGCTGTATTACAGGTGTATCAGACTGCACATTCAAATGAAATTCATTCAAGTCCTGTGATGGTGATGTATCAGAAACATCAAGAGATGGACTGTTAAAATGTCTAACCATTCTTAACTATGGATTCTTGATAAGAGCATCAATTGACTATAAATAATTTTCCACTTTGGTTGACTTTGAGAACATGCTACAGACCACTTTGTTCTTATTAGTTAGTACATTGTCTCTGTAACACACATTGTGCTAAATGTGGCAGTCCAGAAGTGTACCCCTTAGTGAACTACATCGTAAGAGTTAACAGGAAGAAAATTATCTATGTGTCTGTAGTTCAGGAGTTGCCAGGTTTTTTGTTGTTATTATTCTTGAAATTATACTTAGAAAAGTGAATGATTTGATGATTTTTATTTTTTATTTTTTTGAAATCATGAAAGTAGTACAGTCAAACCTGTACTTTAAAGTCACCCAAGGGAAACAGAAAAAGTGGCCACTGTAGACAAGTTCTACAAAACACATTTCTTCCTCGAGGTAGACAAATTACATGGTCACTATAGACAGTTGGCCTTTATAGAGAGGTGACCACTAAGACAGGTTAGACTGGTGTATTTGACTTGATGAACTCCTTCGAATCATTGATCCATCTTAATATTCAGGTAACCTCCAGGATGCAGTGGCTTGCTATGAGAGAGCCACTCAGCTAGAGACAGGAGAGATGGGTCATCATAAAGGACTGGTCAGATGTCTGCTGGACCTTGGTCAGCTCAACACAGGATTGGTTCATGTTAATGGGGTACTCTCTCAAAGGTATGAGTGACTGTCAAAATAACACTTTGATTGCTTTCTTCGCATCTCTGCACAGTCGGTTAGGAAGACAGGACTTGAAAAGAAGAGGGTGACCTAGGAACAGAAACGTCTCAGTCATGTTTCCTCTAGAAAATGTGTTGTTCTGATAATGTAATAGACCATGAATTTCTCTTTCGCAAAATATCAACAAGTATTTTGGTGACTTGCTTTTACAATCATTATTTCTACATAGTTTAACAAAAACATATATACCGGTATTGTTAGATGTAATATTAGATATTTACAATGATACAATATTCTATGATACAAATCTTGATTTAGAACATGAAATCTTGTTATTCCCTCTTATTACTGAAGTAGCTCTGGAAACTGAATATTGGTATAGAGAAGAATATTTACAAATGTTCTTTTCATCCCTCTCTACTGCAGGTCAGACTGGTCAAGCCAACTGAATTCCTATCGAGTGGAAGCATGCTGGAAGCTGGCTAAATGGGACGATCTAGAATCCAACCTCAAACATGAAGGACATAACAGTGATTGGAACATCCTCCTTGGCAAGACGTTGCTTGCTGTAAGAGAAGGGGTATGTAACAACATCTTAAAGTGTCCAACTAATTCATCCAATTGCTTACTAGAACCAAGTGATCCCTTTATAATGCCTATGGAAATGGAAGAGTTCAGTTGTCAACAGTTTAAAGAAAGTTTTCTTACATTTGAAATGAAAATGTATTATAATTTTTCAGTCAGCCATGTTAAAAGAAATGATCTGGTGTCACAGGCGAGAATCTCCGGCCGTGTCAGATCTCCAGCTGCCCATAGAGTTATGCATATTCAGATGTAGCCTCATTCCCAGACTCACTTCAGATTTTATTTTTTGATCATTATTGTCTGTTGCATTTCTAAAAATAAAGAAGATAAGAGGATACAGTGAAAAACAAAATGAATCAACGATCTGATGTTTAAAGACACCAGATGTTTATGCCACTCAAACAAATATTCATGTTTTTATCCGGACATCTGACGCAGCCGGAGATTCTCGCTTGTGACACTGGATTAGTTTGTAATTTATTGATACAACTTTTATACACATACAGGCATCATTTGTTATGCATTGTATTCATTATGGTGTATATTTTATTTATATATTTGACTTACTCAGAACCAGGATGAGTTTCAAACTCAGTTGCAGTTAGCCAGAAGTGCTCAGATGGGACCACTCTCAGCTGCAAGCATGGAGAAAGGCTCTTATCAAAGAGCCTATGAATACATAGCAAGGTAGGATCTGTATGAAAACCCTTTCTCCAAAGAAGTATATCTAAATTATTCCATAGTTTTCATATTAATTTTATTACTTAGATTCAGTAATTTTTGTCCTTATTACTCAGAAATGATAATCATTTGATCTGCTGAGGCTTGTATGAGACATGCTCTAGCAAAATTTGCTATGAAGTCAATTTGTATTCTAACTACATGTATATTCTCTGCCTCAACCCTGTTACCAAAATTAATCTAATTTTTATCCTAACCCTATGGCTAAAGTAAACCTGAGATAAAAACCCAATAGAAGCTCAAACCCTAACCATATATGTTTGATGCAAGTGGCAATTGCTCCTAGAGCAGATACAGACCCTTTTGCGGAGAGCCGTTGTTTACTCAAGTATCTCGACATAGAGTTTAAGCTCCTTCTGGCTTTTAACAGACAATCTCGTAGAAGCATGTGAGGACGGAGTTTGTTTAATAGACGTACATGTAGCAACCCTTCTATAGTAATCCCCTCTTAATTTAATGCCTTATGTTGCAGACTGCACATGCTCTGTGACCTGGATCTAGGGGTCACCAACCTCCTAGGTTTCTCTGCTGGGGGTGACAGTAAGAACCAATCACAAGCCGAGTTGATGGAGTGGTGGGATGCCAGGCAAACCATGGCTCAATCTTCATTTAGAACACAAGAACCAATGCTGTGTCTACGAAGGAGTATTCTGGGTCTCAACAACAAGTAAGATACTCTCTTACAAAATGCATCTGTGTTCATTTTAAACAATAACGTTTATTTGAGTAATTATTGCAAGAAGAACAATGTTTAAAGTCAGCTGAGATGATTTAAAAGAAGTGTTTAAAAATAAATTTGGCAAATATTTTAAATAATGTTCAAATATGAAATAGAAACTGTTGTGTATGAGGCCTGTTCTTTACACCATGAAGCTATTGAAATTTCCCTTCAAAATTTAAAGGAATAAGTTTTGAATGTATATATTTTTTTCCTTCTTACTTCATAAATGTGAAGTCAAATTTAGACAATTAAAAGCTTATAGAAAGGTAGTTTAGCTTGGAATTTTGGGTCCTGTCTTTTAAAGAGTTTTGATTAATCAAAATCAATTACAAATAAGTTGTGATCAGTCGCAAATGTTTATAAGACAGGGCCCTGGAAACACCAAACCATCGCTGACAGTGAGTTCGAATTTGAAATAAATGTAATGGTTTCTTTCAGTCCTATCAACTCTGAGGGAACAGGGCTCAACAAGGACATTGGTTACTGCTGGCTGAAGAGTGCTAAAGTTGCAAGAAAGTGAGTATGATGAGTAGTTTATTTGATAATTTCTTTTTCTAATAATTGATGTGTTCAGTACATGTACCGTACTACAGTTTGTTTAGTTATCAGTGTAAATGTTCATCTACTTGAGCTTTTTCATTGTAAATATATGTATTAATAGGTACATTCACTTATTAGTTCATTTGTTTGTCTGATTTAACATGAATAGTTTCCATGCAGACATACATGTAGATGTATATTTGAAATAAACTAATATGAAATTGTATCTCAGAAATATTATTACTGCCATTACATGTCAATGCACTTAATTGCACATAATTTCATTGAAAGTTGTCAAGGTAAGAAGCTAAGGAAGTGATGAATGGATTGTACTGAAAGGCAAGAGAGTAACTTGCCTTATAAATGCATGACTCTACTTTATGAAAATATAAATATGTTAATTTTTGTTTATTCCTCAGGGCTGGCCATCTTCAGGGTGCCTATAGCTCTCTACTCAATGCTGGTCTCTACTCCTTACCAGATCTCTGCATCGAGAAAGCAAAATGGCTCTGGGGGAAGGTAAATAATATCTTGTGTTCTTCCACTGTTGCTCAGATATTAGTTTAAAAAACATTGATACAGTCATGTAAATGCTATTAGTATCAAAGATAGTTTACAAACTAAGAGTCAGTGCATTTTGGCATGGACAACAAGTGCATTATTTCTGTTATAACATATTTGCTATGAAGTATTCATGTATTGTAGGGCTGCTGCAAGGATTCATTCACTTTAGTATTGAATTTTTAAAGTTTAAAGTACTTTGTTATTCATTTGGATTCTGAATTCTCTCCGTCCCATATGTATTATGCAGGAACAACCAGGTTCCTGCAGTTAATGGGTTAACTTGCCACTGTTGTCATGACTTACCTTGTCACCAGTTTTAGTATACATCATTATACAACTCAACAGTTTTTGTAATATGTAAAAACATCTCTTTCTGTACAGGGCGATTGTCATCAAGCATTGATTGACTTGCAGAAGGGCGTGGCCAAACACTTCTCCAAGGGCAACCGTCTACAGAATGACAAGTCTGCTGAGGCAAAAGCACAGAGACTAGCCCATGCAAAGGTTAGCAAAGTTCAGGTTTCTATCTGTATGATTAATGTGATCACTTAACATTAGCGTTATAGCAGTAATTTGTTAACACATTTTCTTTTTGAAAACTTATTCTCATGTATTGTAATATGCAATACAAAGCATACTAATTATTTTCAGATTCATTTTGACAATTTTTTTTTTAAATATGGTTATACAAATGGAAGAAATTCTGAAATGATTGAGTCAATGTTAAATGGGGATTAATAAAGAGGAAAGAAAGCTTTAACACTGAAGATTAATACTTTTGAAATATAAGTTTGCTCTTTGCAGTATATGAAACCCCAAACCATATATGAATTCACTTTAATGATGATTGTATGTACATTGTATGTACATGTGTACATGTACCTGTGTGAATTAATTTGTTTATTTCATTATTTATTTTGAAGGCCTTGCTGCTTGTAGGACGTTTCATGGAGGACACAGCCAAGTTTGAGAGTAACTCTGTGATGAAGCAATACATGTCGGTCACTGAGGTCAACTCAGAATGGGAGGATGGTCACTTCTATCTGGCCAAGTACTATGACCGGCTCATGCTCAGCTTTGCTGATAGACCAGAGAAGGCTGGGTAGGTCTCATAAGATTGTTTGCGACTGTGGAAATAGTCAGTCGGTTTTAAGCTTACCTTGTGTTCTTAGAGAGGAAGTACATGTATATAAGTGATATCACAATTCCCTACAGATTTTTTCATGAAAGATGTAGGATAAGGATTCGGGAGTGATTTTGTTTTAGGTTTGGATTAAGGTTTAGGTATAGTCTCGGTTAGGGTTAGGGTCATGGAATTTGCAAATAAGACATAAATAATTGAAGTAGATGACAGTGCAACTGTTGCAGGAGCATGTATCAGACAATCTGATGGTGTAGCAGCTTTCCATTTTTGTTTAAACATGCCTCTTCCTAGAAGATTGATAAATTTCCCCACATTTCCCTCGCTTCAACTTTCAGAGAGTTTGTAGTACACGTCGTGAAGAACTTTGGTCAGTCTTTGATGTGTGTTAACCAGTACATCTATATTATTAGTTTTGCCATGCCTACTCATTCCCATTGTGGTTTTTATTTTACAATAATTTTTTCTTCTTTTTTCTATAATATGATTTTTCATATTTTCCCTCAACTTTTAGAGAGTTTGTAGTACACGTCGTGAAGAACTTTGGTCAATCTCTGATGTATGGTAACCAGTACATCTACCAGTCTATGCCACGCCTTCTCACTCTCTGGTTAGACTACGGTGCTCACGTCTCGGACCTAGAGAAAGGCAACAAGGTCAACAAGGCTGCACAGGTCATGGCTAAGCTACATAAGGTGAGTATCATGTTGTCATAAAAAATATATGGTGAGAATAATATTCTGGGCCCTGTTTCATAAAACTTGATATCAATAACAAGTTACAAGCTACTGTTATAAGCTACTGAAATCAAGGCATCTGATTGGCTGAGAGCAAAATTATCATAGAAATTAAGCATTTGTTATAGATAAAAAGTTTCATGAAACGGGGCCCCTGGTTTCATTTAGCGCTTAATACATTAATGATGTCTCTATTTAAAGCGCTTTACATATTGATTATTACCCCAATCATCGGATTCAGGCTTACCCACATGCAGTTAATGCACATTCTCCACTCACTGGGAAGCATTCCAACCAGGCGTCATTTAACAGACACTCGCATTGCTGAGCAAGCTACAGTTGCATCCTACCATCTGGCACCCGCATGACGAAAACAGTCCATTTAAACTTCACCCCACTTTGGACCCGAAAGTGGGGTGCAGTTTGGGGAGAAGCTCACCACAGAGCTAGAGAGAGAAAAGTCCCTAATCTGCAGTGTAAACAAACTTTGCCAGGACATTGCCAGCCCAACCTTGATAAGTACTGCTTGGAACTCTCTCTATGAAATTCTAGTCTTATCCACAGTCTGATATAGGTTCGGATTATGTCCATTCTTATACCTGGGAGTTGTCAGTTTCATCTCCCTTGCTTTTCCTTTATGTTCCTTTCATCATAATTGTCTAGTTTGGAATGCATGGACATAAGTAAATGTGATATAAATAATAATGCATTATACAAAAAGTATAGGATATAATATACGCTAGACTGCTCTGGGTTGCCTGTTCATGATTTATAGCGCATAAATATTAGGCTTGATATATATCTGAACCTCGAAATAATATAAGTTCCAGTGTTCAACTATTTTGAATCTAATATTTGTTTGATAACTATTCCGCAGTAAATTTGACAATTATCAACATCTATTCTATAGTCATATTTTTCACAATTAATAACTCATGAACCTCACACTACAAGGATAGCATTCATCCAGATTCTCCAGCTTGCTAATTCGGATTCTCCAAGACCATCCCAATTAAAGCTTGGTTTATATACACAAAGATATTTGGGAAGAAAGTGGTCTGTAATACCAGACAAGCAAGTGGGGTATTTGGGCTCTGTGCTCACCGAAATTGAAATTCTCCATTTGAAACTCTGGTAATGTCAACAAATACAGCCTTTGTTAAAGGCGTTATTCCACCTCCAAATTCTTTTATCTTCCTTTTCCATCTTTCCTTTTGTTATTTTTTTTTTTACATACCTTCTATCTTCCATTTCCCTTTTTCTTTAAAAATAATTTCTTATTATCACCCATCTTTCCGTATGTTATCCTTTATTTCTTCCTTCCTTTATATTATTTTTCTGCATTATCATTTTTTCTTGTTTTTCTATCATTTCTATCTTTCCATAAGTTATTCTTTGTTTTAAACCTTCTATTTTTTCCGTTTCCATCTTTCCTTATTTTATTTTATGTTTTAAACCTCCTTTCATCATTTTGTAATAACTTTGTTTATGTTATTCTTTATTTGTTGTATCTATCTTTCTCCCATTTTCACAATTAATAACTCATGAACATCACACTAGTACAAGGATAGTATTCATCCAGATTCTCCAGCTTGCTAATTCGGATTCTCCAAGACCATCCCAATTAAAGCTTGGTTTATATACACAAAGATATCTGGGAAGAAAGTGGTCTGTAATACCAGACAAGCAAGTGGGGTATTTGGGCTCTGTGCTCACCGAAATTGAAATTCTCCATTTGAAACTCTGGTAATGTCAACAAATACAGCCTTTGTTAAAGGCGTTATTCCACCTCCACATTCTTTTATCTGCCGTTTCCATCTTTCCCTACATTATTCTTTAGTGGCTCCTTCTTGTATCTTCTTAATTGTTTTCTACTTCATTCATCTTCCGTTTTTTTTCATTTAGCTTTACTATGTTCTGTATTTTCTTCTTTTCTTTTCTTCCATTTCTGTATTTCCTTATGCTGTTCTTTATTTTCTCTGTCTTTCCTTATGTTTTTAGTTATTATCAACTTTGTTATATCTTCCGGCTAATGTTATTCCTTATTTTTCTCCTCCTTTCAACACATATTTTTTGACTTTCCTAATATATATTTTGTTTAAACCTTCTTTTATCTTCCTTTTCCATCTTTCCTTTTGTTATTTTCTTTTTTACATACCTTCTATCTTCCATTTCCATTTTTCTTTAAGAATAATTACTTATTATCACCCATCTTTCCGTATGTTATCCTTTATTTCTTCCTTCTTTTATATTATTTTTCCGCATTATCATTTTTTTTGTTTTTCTATCATTTCTATCTTTCCATAAGTTATTCTTTGTTTTAAACCTTCTATTTTCTTCCGTTTCCATCTTTCCTTATTTTATTTTTTGTTTTAAACCTCCTTTCATAATTTTGTTATAACTTTGTTTATGTTATTCTTTATTTTTTGTATCTATCTTTCTCCCATTTTCACAATTAATAACTCATGAACATCACACTAGTACAAGCATAACATTCATCCGGATTCTGAGATTGCTCATTCTCACGAAGCTTGGTGTACGCGAAGATATCGGGAAAGAAAGGGGTCTGTAATACCAGACACGCAAGTGGGGTATTTCGCTCCCCGTTCACCGAAAAGTGAGATTCTCCATTTGAAAGTCGGGTAAGGTCGACAAATATAGCCTCTGTTAAAGGCGTTACTCGGCCACCAAATTTATTCGCATAAACGAAATAATTTCGAACGCGTTTAGAAAAATGTTAGGAAAGGCCGGGAAAACATAAATTTTGTTGGTTTGACCGTTAAATATTTTTGAGGTATTAAAGCAAGAATAGAATGTTGTAAATATTGTTTTCGTTACATTTATTCCGTGCGTAATCTGAAGGTCTACTCAACTTTCTTATTGCCTATTTCTTGCCCCCCCCCCCAAACGGCAGATCAAGGATTTGAAAATAGGGAGTGGCCGGGGCTCAGACGTCAAATTTGAAATAGGGGGGGGGGGTGGTTGTTTAGGCAGACGGCACATTTCTTGGAATTCGTTATAAAGACGGTATTTAAAAAAATAATGATTCTGGTAAGATAAGCATTGAATTTCATCAAACTTTTATTTGATTTAATATGATCTGTATACGTATAGGATACAATATTTATTTCCCCACAACACATCAAGCCATGATGATTGAATGTCCATTGCATGTAACACGAAAGAAACAGAAACTCTCAAATCTACAATCCTTTAGAAAGATAATAATTAGCTGAGTGATTAGGGCATTACAAGACATCGAAGGACTTAATCTATTTTACAATAGTTGATGCAACCATAATGGAACATTATGCTTCTCGATACTGAGGATATGAAATTTCAGCACAAGAGTATTTGGTTTCAAAATTTTATAGCAGTTCGTTAAAGAAACATTTCGATGCTCACTTGCATAATAAATCTCTATGACAAGCTCATTTTTATCACGACAGTTAAACCTTTTAACTTTTTGATACTAAAGATTGTTGAAGAATTGCCTAATAACTGCTCGGATGATTTTTTACCTTTCTCCGAAACCTCTTGGTTTTTTGCTCATGATTATAGCGCATTATTCTTGTTGTTACTGTTTAATAAGCAAATACATATCTGCACAACGAACGTCTTTATGATTATGATGTCCTCGTTTCGTTGTATGTTATAAATTCAATATCATGACGAGAAGTGCGTCAAAAATATCTTAACATCGAAATGATTTCTGTTCATGTTTAACTATTTTAATTGAAGCCTTTTTACTTGATCTAATACTTTTATGATGATGACATAGTCCGCAATAAACTTGACAAACATTATCATCCATACTATATGTCGTAGTTTATAACAATAATTACTCATGAACCTCACGCTACAAGGACAACATTCATCCAGATTCTGAGATTGCTCATTCTCACTAAGCTTGGTGTACGCGAAGATATCGGGAAAGAAAGCGGTCTGTAATACCAGACACGCAAGTGGGGTATTTCGCTCCCCGTTCGCGACTTTGCGTTTTACACCCTGGCCTGGACATTTTCCCGGTAAATAGCAATGAAACTGCTTGAATGAATCTAGTCTACGCTCCTCGATCGGGCGCGCCAGTTCCAAATCGAATCGTACATGCACAGACGTACGTCGATGCAGCATTTATACACACCGTACGCAGCTGCAATACTGAAGATTAAGGGAGAAGATATAGGATTTCAAGTTCAGAACAACAAGCAAATGGTTTGAAAGTCATAGGCTACACGTCAAAAATTGAAACCCTGAAGAAGGCGGAATTAAACCACAAAAACCATAATATTATTTGGTTTCTCTCTTACTTTGATTAATTCCTTCTCTAATTTCTCTCTTTCTTTCAAGTTAGTTTTTGTTTTCTCTCTCTGCTTATGACATTCTTTGTTTCCTCTCTGTTCTTTAATTATTTATTGTTTTTCTCTATTTCCTTCTGTTGTTATTCGTTGTTTTTCTCTCACTCGTACGTCTCGATACAAAAGTACATGTACCGCGTACCGCGACACTGGACATATAGGACGTACGTTGAGCATTGCAGAAGAGCTACGTGCGCAAGCAATATCTTGTCATGGATAGACTTTTCCCAGTCGGTTCCTTGAAATTTATTGGGAAAAGGTCCAGGCCAGGGTGTAAAACGCAAAGTCGCTCCCCGTTCACCGAAAAGTGAGATTCTCCATTTGAAAGTCGGGTAAGGTCGACAAATATAGCCTCTGTTAAAGGCGTTACTCCACCACCCAATTCGGAACAGCTTGCCACATGCAGTATCGTGAATGCGCCGGGCACTCTGAGCGGCCGTTTTTCAGTGTATTTACTTTTAGTGTTCTTAAAAATTTGCCGTGTCGTTTGATCCTAATTTTATCTTTTTCATCTTTCTAATTTTCATCTTTCCTTATGTATTCCTCTCTTTTCACCTTGTTTTATTCTCTCTATCTTTTCTCATGTATTTCTTTTTTTCTAACCTTCTTTATCTTCTGTTTCCATCTTTCCTTATGTATTTTTTAAAAACTTTTTATCTTCCTTTTCTATCTTTCCTTATGCTATTCTTTATTTTCTCTTCCTTCTTTCCCTCCATTTCCATCTTTCCTTATTATCACCCGTCTTTCCCTATTTTATCCTCCCTTTATATTTTCCTTCTGCATTTTTCCATTGTCAAGCACATCAATGTCCTCTTCTACACGTAAAAGAAACTTAAATAGCTAGTACTTGCTAAAAAAAACAATAACAAGTGAGACTTTAGACACACTGAATCCAGGCCTATTATAAATATAGGTGTAGGGTCTGCGATGAGAAGACTATGAATCTGGATTGGATATCAGATACCAGCTGGTAATCCTTTTGTCAGTAACTAGGCTATGATTGACCGCTGTCTCTCTCCCCATGGACCCTACTGGTAATCCCTTTATCAGTGATCAGTGCTCCTATCAGATTAAGGTAGCACAAGGAAAAGTGGTGAACTGGTGAGCAGAGCTCAAATGAGATGTTTTCCTAATGTGGATGGACAGTGGCAGATACGGATTAATGTCTTACCAAAGGACCTTGGTGCTGAGCTGGGATGCAAACTCTCAACCCTTTGATTTAGAGTCCAGTACCACAATACCACCATAATGCGTCATGTATCTGGAAGAAAGATACAAATGGATTCATGTTTTTCACATGCCTTGACTACATCTGCATGTACATCTTCATCAACACACTTCAGTCCCTACTGACATCCTTCTCTCAACTTGTCTTTCATATTATCTTCTTTGCAGATCATCGCTGAGTTTACAGATAAACTTGCCCCATACCAGTTTCTGACATCCTTTTCTCAACTTGTCTTTCATATTATTTTCTTTGCAGATCATCGCTGAGTTCACAGATAAGCTAGCCCCATACCAGTTTCTGACATCCTTCTCTCAACTCATCTCCAGGATCTGTCACTCACACAAAGAAGTTTCCCTTCAGCTACAGGTAAGGCAATGTAGTCTGGTTAGGTAGAAAATATTGGCTTGTCTGCACTTACATGTACAACACTGCCCTTACATATTTACATAGACTATTACGTTGGGGATTAACTATTAAGATGTGTACAGTTAAATGTGATAATTGTTGTTTTCACAGATGTCTATCAGCCATAAATATTTTTGTATGGCATGTCCATTGTTCAACTTTATTTGACAAATTGGACACAGTTTAGGATAAGTAGGCTCTTATATGAGAAATATGTTAAATGTACTGAGTTATTACTGTTTCACCCATTTTCTTTTTGTGGGGGGGGGGGGGTATTAATGTCAATCTATACCTAATATATTGTATTCTTCATGAAAAGTGAATGCTTGGATTAGATAAGGGAGTATTGTATTTGAATTTTTTTATACATGTTCATGTATGGTTTGTTGTGAATTAAATCTTTGTTACAGGAGATCATCGCTAGGGTACTTGTGGCATTCCCACAGCAAGCTGTGTGGATGTCAATGGCTGTCTCTAAGGTAATCATAGTCTACTTCTCAAAGTCAAGTTCAAGTTAGGGAGAGAAAGTGATAGTGTATCTCATGTTACTTAAAAATCGGTTGATATTTCATACAAATTGATATCTGGGTTTAGTATTGAGCACTGATTCTCAAGAAAGTAAGTCAATTCTCGGTCACTTGCCACTGCTCCTGTTTGTAAATGTTTGTTTTACTTCACAGTCATTACTAACATGATTAAAACCTTAGATTACTTAGTGATTGGATGAGCACGGTTACTGATCTTCATTGATCGCAGCTTGTTTCAAATTTTGATAATTCTTCTAAGGTATAATTTGAGCTTAAATGCTAACATTTTGTACTTGGCAAGTGAATTATTTGAAATTCTTTTTTGTTATTTGCAGAGTTCATATCAAATGAGGCAAAGGCGATGTGCTGAAATCTTCAGTCGGGCAAAGGCGCTGGATAAGAAGCTGCAAAAGTTCATCCATGTAAGTAAAGTTGTTATTCTATTATGAAAAATGTAACCCAAAATAGGTTGGTTTGAAGTAGTAGAATGTAGAGGTGTTGCTCACAACATTGATGATTAGGTTGAATTCAATGTGAATTGTTTTTCCATATTTTATTTTCAGTTTATCATAAATAGGTTAACAAAAATATACATACTGTAAAAGCACACTGTATTTTCTTTGCCATTGAGACTGTTGAAAAAGATGAACATTTACGTGTACATATATATTTGATTGCTTTGCATGAAACGAGCCATTCATGTGACAAATGAAACTTCATAAATTTCTTGAAGTTGTTCTAGTTCTAGTCGTTGAAACTCTATAATGTGAAGGTATGAAATGTTTGCAAATTTTGGCGAGACATCAAAATTGTCAATCAGAAAGTACTAATGAAGAAACATGGTTGAAAAATGTCTGTTCTCTTCTTTTTTTCAGGGTAAGCAAAAAAAAGTTCTTGTAAAAGATGAAATGTCACAAATGATTTTGTAGGTACTTTCAGTTTCTCTTAACGATTTCCCCCTGTCGTGCATTTATCAAATCATGTTCACCAAGGATGCTATTAAGCTGACCGATAGACTACTAGATCTGTGTAACAGACAGGTGGATTCAGGCTGTCAAAGACTCAGTATCAACAGTGATTTCAGATCACTCAAGAGACTCCTTGCTGATAGGTAAGTTATGCCTGATTCTTATTTGTATTTGCTCATTTTGGTTTACAACTTTATATGTATGTTATGAAAAGCTCTCTTACTGATTAAAGATTCCTGCCTCTGTGGTTTGAAGGCAAAGTTAAGATCTCTGCTTTAGAAAGGAATACAAACATTTTTTTTCAACTTCACAGATTCGATTTTTTTTCTCTTCACAAAATATATATTTATATTTATATTATAATTATTCAAAAGTCATTTTAATTGCGAGGGTTGTTATCTTATTGCAGCAACTTCAGCAAGATCATTGTCCCTCTGCAGTCGGCTATGACTGTCACCCTACCCAGCAGTCAGTCAGTTCATCATACCCATGACCCCTTCCCACTGACTGAGGTCTATATCATTGGCTTTGATGATACAGTAAGTTTGTTTAACCGCTTAGATGTGATTTACTGCTCTTTCATAGGGCTCTCTGTGACAAGGGTTGTACAACTGATGATCCAACCCTGTTTGAGTGAAATGGATGATTAAATTCACAAATGATGCTACTACTATACACGCTATTTACACAATATATAATGTTCTTATAATTTAATTAGCAAGGGTTTATGGAAGAATTGTTCTTCATCTTCTCTTGCATAACGCTTTAATACCATATGCCGTATGACGACAAGGCATTTTGTCTGCACTTTACTCTCTTGATCCAGGAGCCACAATTGGGAAGCTTGTAGGAAGATATTCCTTGAACGCTTTTGATAGCAGCTATAGTAAAATTTGTTCACGGTCTAAAGGGTGTAAATCCAATTGCTTTAATGTCCGCAAAATGTAAAAGGTAAGTTGTCTTATCAGGTGATAGTATCTGATTGTATGATTGATGTGTATCTCTTCACAATGCAGGTTGAAGTGCTGCCATCTCTACAGAGACCCAAGAAGATTGGTATCCAGGGCAGTGACGGTAGACTCTATGTCATGATGTGTAAACCCAAGGTGAGGTTAATAGGGTGAAAGCTTGTAGGCATTGATCTAAAATCATGAGCGGGAGAAGAACGTACATTGGTATCCAGGATTGTCTTATTTTTTTGTACTCAAGTGAGCCCAGATTCCAGTACAAAATCATTTCCATACATAACAAGCTACAAAAGCTTGCAAAGAGGTCACAAACAATTATACTTTGATTATTTATTGCTGTGCCTAAATTGAATAAATACTGAAATTCGAATCCACAACTCCAACATTTTATTACTCTGTCTTTACCGATTGAGCCAACGATGGGTTGATGAAAGGTGGGTTTGCATAATTATTATAACCCTATTAACAACCCTAGCAGTTATCATGTGCGCATGCGCAGGTTTCCTTCGGACTCTCAATCTGGGCTCGCTATGGTAGGCTCAATGTCATGATGTTTAAACCAAAGGTAAGGTTTATAGTGAAGAGGGTTTTAAGGGGTACAATGCATGAAGGGTAAGGGTAGGGGACTACAGAGATCTGACAGGAAGAAATAAGGAGAACTACACCAAATATGATCAATATTCTTATTACCATTGTCAGTTACTATGTCATCGTGTATGAACCAATTTACAAACAGTTTACACGAGAATGAAGCAATATACATACCGGTATAGACTGTGTTTACAAACATACCTGCCTTTCGCATGTCTGTCATGTTTTGCATTTACTCTGTTGCTTGTGGTCCATTAAATTTATCATTACATAAGAGGACATACCTGTATTATGGATTCCTCTGTGTATTCCCAAACTGTTATCTGAAATGTGAGCACCATACAATCTTTGCAGGACGATCTGAGGAAAGACAACCGTCTGATGGAGTTCAATGGTATCATCAACAAGTGCCTCAGGAAGAATGTGGAGTCGAGGAGGAGAGAGCTCTATATCAGAACATACGTAAGTTTGTATTTCTTTGCCTATTATCATTGAGTTTGTATAAGTGCTTCTTAATGAGCCTGAGCAATCTCAAGCTTGAGAAATTAGATCAGCACTTCTGGATAGATTTTAAAATTTGTGAACAATGGTTTAACATTTCTACTCCCAAGAGTTTGCATGAAAGGCAATGACAGCCTTCATTAATACTTCTCTGTTCTCTCTTTCTCTCTCTCTCTCTTTGGGAGAGGGAAGGAGGGGGCAGGGGTTAAGTGGCAAGGGCAGATGAATGTAGTCTGAATAATTGAAGTACTGCTGTTTGTTTTCAGATCAGAATCTGCTAATTAAGAGTATGCTCATTCCTGACTATTTTAGTCACAAGACCTATCACATAACCTATTATCCAATGATATGTCACAAGACCTTTGATGATATGTAAATGTATTTGTTATTTCAGACTGTGATCCCACTGAACGAGGAATGCGGTTTGATTGAATGGGTCTCAAACACTGCTGGACTCAGACCAATACTACACAAAATATACAGGTAACATCCCCTTATACCTACTGAGTGTTCTCTTCTGTAATTACTTGTTATCCATTCTGGGCATAATCAAAGGACAATTCCCTTATTCAAATAGCCACTAAGGCTTCTTGTGTTATGGTTTATTGAGAGTTTGATATATATCAGGTCTTTTATGATAGGAGAGGGGGGGGGGGGGGGCTAGAATGATGTGAGACAGATTGATTTAAATTTCCAAAAATGTTAAAGAAAGGAGACGCCCTCTCAGCTTCTGATGATAAATGCACTGACATGTTTGATTGTTTCATTTATTCCTAGGGAGAAAGGCTTGTATACATCTGGCAGTGAACTCAAAGCTATGATCCCAAGTCTCTCAGCTCCTATTGAGTAAGTACTCTACATTACTGATATCATGCAATCATATGTCGTTCATGTGTTTGATGTTTTCAAACCTCTACCACTATGGGTGAGGAGGAAACAGTGCACATTAGATCGTCCTCCCAATCATCATTTTTTGTTTTGTCCTACATGTACACCCCGTAGTAGTGTTTAGCTATTTTTTTCTAAACACTTCAAGACTTTTATTTTCTGAGGTTTTGATGTATTATGAAGTTGATGAGCCATTGAACTTGACTCATTAGCGTTTCAGAATTCTATGCCCAACGTATAGATAGCAACAGGTGTAGAAATATACTTTGCTGATGTATGAAATAATGAAACAGAATAATAATAATGATAAATAACAATATATATTAGTATCTCTCTCTCCAGTGAAAAGCTGAACATCTTTGAGAACAAACTGATGCCTCGCTACCAACAGAATAATAATAATTAATAATAATATATATTTATATCTCTCTCTCCAGTGAGAAGCTGAACATCTTTGAGAACAAACTGATGCCTCGCTACCAACAGAATAATAATAATTAATAATAATATATATTTATATCTCTCTCTCCAGTGAGAAGCTGAACATCTTTGAGAACAAACTGATGCCTCGCTACCAACAGAATAATAATAATTAATAATAATATATATTTATATCTCTCTCTCCAGTGAGAAGCTGAACATCTTTGAGAACAAACTGATGCCTCGCTACCAACAGAATAATAATAATTAATAATAATATATATTTATATCTCTCTCTCCAGTGAGAAGCTGAACATCTTTGAGAACAAACTGATGCCTCGCTACCAACAGAATAATAATAATTAATAATAATATATATTTATATCTCTCTCTCCAGTGAGAAGCTGAACATCTTTGAGAACAAACTGATGCCTCGCTACCAACAGAATAATAATAATTAATAATAATATATATTTATATCTCTCTCTCCAGTGAGAAGCTGAACATCTTTGAGAACAAACTGATGCCTCGCTACCAACAGAATAATAATAATTAATAATAATATATATTTATATCTCTCTCTCCAGTGAGAAGCTGAACATCTTTGAGAACAAACTGATGCCTCGCTACCAACAGAATAATAATAATTAATAATAATATATATTTATATCTCTCTCTCCAGTGAGAAGCTGAACATCTTTGAGAACAAACTGATGCCTCGCTACCAACAGAATAATAATAATTAATAATAATATATATTTATATCTCTCTCTCCAGTGAGAAGCTGAACATCTTTGAGAACAAACTGATGCCTCGCTACCAACAGAATAATAATAATTAATAATAATATATATTTATATCTCTCTCTCCAGTGAGAAGCTGAACATCTTTGAGAACAAACTGATGCCTCGCTACCAACAGAATAATAATAATTAATAATAATATATATTTAAATCTCTCTCTCCAGTGAGAAGCTGAACATCTTTGAGAACAAACTGATGCCTCGCTACCAACAGAATAATAATAATTAATAATAATATATATTTAAATCTCTCTCTCCAGTGAGAAGCTGAACATCTTTGAGAACAAACTGATGCCTCGCTACCAACAGAATAATAATAATTAATAATAATATATATTGATATCTCTCTCTCCAGTGAGAAGCTGAACATCTTTGAGAACAAACTGATGCCTCGCTACCAACAGAATAATAATAATTAATAATAATATATATTTATATCTCTCTCTCCAGTGAGAAGCTGAACATCTTTGAGAACAAACTGATGCTTCGCTACCAACAGAATAATAATGATTAATAATAATATATATTAATATCTCTCTCTCCAGTGAGAAGCTGAATATCTTTGAGAACAAACCGATGCCTCGCTACCAACAGAATAATAATAATTAATAATAATATATATTTATATCTCTCTCTCTCCAGTGAGAAGCTGAACATCTTTGAGAACAAACTGATGCCTCGCTATCCACCAGTCTTTGGAGAATGGTTCCAGAAGACATTTACAGATCCTACATCATGGTAAGGATTATCATCACATCCTCCATACTTGGTGTAATGTTTTCTTAAGAAAATGGCAATAGAGAGATTAAAATGTGAGAAGATGGAAACTTGAGATCTACTTTGTTGTAATAATATTTAAAGGGAGTGGGCATAATTGCCGCAGTTCTAAACAAAATCCTGGATTTAGCTCATGCTGCAATCATAGTTATAAACTTTAGGTCAGTCAGGAATCCCATGAATTTTACTAGCCGATCGCCTGTCTGATTATCAAGACATTTATGATTGGAATTCAAAATTTTGAAAACCGTTTTACCAACTATTTGGGAAAATGAGTATTGTAAAACCGGTTACTCGAAGATCTTTACTTTTTTGAGGCACTTAAAGATTATTTTGAAGCGCAATTTATTTAGAACTTTAATGTTACACCATATCGTCGCTGTTTTCACGAAGTGACGGTAGTGAAAAAAAATTGCATTCACTTTGCGTTACGATTTTCCTCACTACCGTCACTTCGTGAAAACAAGGACGATATCACAGACACTAATAACACGTAGGGCTAAGCATCTCAGATTTGTAAAACTGGAAACGATGTTGAACAATGCCTTTAAGGAATGTTTTTAACCTGTCTTCCTAGGTATCTGAGTCGCCTTGCCTATGCTCGTACCATGGCTGTGATGTCCATGGTTGGTTACATCCTTGGTCTTGGTGATCGTCATGGAGAGAACATCCTCTTTGATTCTACCAACGGAGACTGCGTTCATGTCGACTTCAACTGTCTCTTCAACAAGGTATGAATCACTTGGTTGTTCAGGAAAATTATGATGCCACCATTACAAACACCACCCTGTAACCCTACCACAACCAAGACCACCACCAGCACCACAACCACCACCATAATCAACACCACCAACACCACCACACCACCAACACTACTACACCATCACCACAACCAACAACACTACACCATCCCTTTGTCATATATACATAGAAATACTGAAAGTATTCCTATCAGGTACCCATTTACTAAATGTCTGTAGAGAAAGACATCTGTAGGTGGTTGTCTTAGGGGCATAATCAAACCCTGGAAGTTTTTATTAAAGTCCATGAAACACTTTAGAACACTGCTTCAACATGTAATGGGGTGATAACCTTGATTCTGCATTGCATAGACCTCACACAAAGAGAGGGGCAATATGTTACTGTCCTAGGGGCATAAATGTAAAAAAATAAAATTAGGATAATTGGATCAATGATTTTTCTTACTACAGGGTGAGACGTTCGACTGGCCTGAAAGGGTACCATTCCGTCTAACTCACAACATGGTGTGTGCTATGGGACCGATGGGGTATGAAGGGGTGTTCAGACGCGCCTGTGAAGGTACCATGAAAGTCATGAGGGACCAGAGAGACCCCCTCATGAGGTAAGTTTACCATTCTAATGGTGTGTGTTGTGGGACCCATGGGGTATGAAGGGGTGTTCAGACGTGCCTGTGAGGGTACCATGAAAGTCATGAGGGACCAGAGAGACCCACTCATGAGGTAAGTCTACCATTATAATGGTGTGTACCATGGGGTATGAAGTGTTGGTCAGATGTGCACTTTTCTTTATAGATACAGATACAAATCCTGTATCTTTCTAATGAAGCTCTCAATCTCTTTAGACTCTTAAATATAGAATTGCTAGACATTACAATACAGCATTTGAGAGTTTTGGCTTTGTTGATTTACGTCAAGTTCCAGTTTTCATTACACGTACATGATAGTTATGTTTGATGAATTTCCTACATGTGTTTGATACAGTGTCCTGAAGACATTCATCTATGATCCTTTGGTGGAGTGGAGCAAACCGTCCAGGGGAAGAAGCAATGCTCTCAGTGAATCGGGAGAAATCAACAATGAAAAGGCAAGTTTGAACCATTTGAAGTACAGTGTAGGCTTTTATACTTTTAAAGCAAAACCATGTACATGTACTTTCCCTAACATGCAGTAAAGCATTTCCAAATCAAATATTTTCTTACAGTTTTTATGGTGTTTAACAAAAGCACCAGGCTTGGAAGGTGCATGAGGGTGATGTTAACGAAGATGATGGTTATAGTGATGATGACAATTATGATGATGACAATTATGATGATGGTGATGACGATGAAGAAGAGGAGGAATGATGATGATGATGATGATGCTGGTGTTTTCTCTTTACTATATGTATGATGACATAAATGCTACCTTTAAATTCAGTTAGCCCTTAAAAGTTACTACTATCTGAAGCATCTCTGGTAACATTTACTCATGGTTAATCTTTCTCCTTGTCCAGGCGTTGGTCCATGTACGTGACATAGAGCAGAGACTGCAGGGCATCTTGAAGATCAAGAACAAATCACGGACTCTACCCCTGTCCATCGAGGGCCACGTTGATCACTTAATCAGAGAAGCTACGGACAAGAAGAACCTGTGTTTGATGTACATCGGATGGGCTGCTTACATGTAAAGACACCTACCCTACGTCTGTCACTCCACATAGATCAGTTGATCTGGGATTGGATGGGCTGCGTACATGTAAAGACACCTACCCTACGTCTGTCACTCCACATAGATCAGTTGATCTAGGATCGGATGGGCTGCGTACATGTAAAGACTCCTACCCTACGTCTGTCACTCCACATAGATCAGTTGATCTAGGATCCTACAAGATCACTTGATCAGAGAAGCTACGGACAAGAAGAACCTGTGTCTGATGTACATCGGATGGGCTGCTTACATGTAAAGACACCTACCCTACCTCTGTCACTCCACGTAGATCAGGGGGGCGTTTCTCAAAACTTGTCATCAGTGACAAATGACTGTTTTTGTTATAAGCTACTGAAATCCTTGCTTCTAATTGGTTAACAACAGATTTGTCACTGATTTTTGTCATTTGTAATTGAAAAAAGGCTTTGTGAAACAGGTCCCAGTTGATCTAGGATTCTACAGGATATTAAGATGTGTGAAAAAAACCACGGGATGGCCTGCTTACATGCAAGGGCAAGGATGCCACCACTGGCTCATTATGTGTCTTATATCAGCTTTTCTGAAATTTTGCCGACAGAATGGGCAGGGTCGACTGCAAACTTGTAAAAGACTTGCAGTCAACCACTGTACTTGAAGGTATTGTTCATCACCTAATCAGAGATGCCAGAGACCTAGGCCTGTTTCACAAAACTTGTCATCAGTGTCAAAAGTGACAGTTTTTGTTATAAGCTACTGAAATCCTTGCTTCTGATTGGTTGACAGCAGATTTGTCACTGATTTTTGTGATTTGTCGTTAAAACAAGGCTTTGTGAAAGGGGTCCCAGAAAAACGTATGGCAAATGCACATTGGATGGGTTGCTTACATGTAAAGACAAAGATCTTACCCTTGCCCATCAAGGGTTTTGTTGATCACCTATTCAGAGAGGCTAGAAACATGAAGCTCGTACCGGATATGAATTTGTTGGGCTGCTTGTATGCAAGGACAAAGACCATACCTCCTTCTACTTTTATTAATTGGAATCGTGATCATTAGATTAAAGAGAACTTCAAGATTGTTTGTCTGGTGTACATATGATAAACAGCCTATATTATGTGAAGCAGTATTAAATTCAGGAAATACCTCAATGCAGGAGATACAAGAGAATACAGTTTATTTGCTCTGATTAGGCAAAAGCATAAAACTGGCCTTGTGCAAATTACAAATCATTTAAGTAACGTGCCTAATCATATGGGAGATAATATGACACATATGGATATACTTTTGGAAATTAAAATTCTGCCAAGTGCCTCACAAAATGCATCTCTCCATCACATGTATTTTGTTTTGAATGAGGAAGTAGGTCTGGATTTCTTTGTCTTTGAAATACAGAATTGTGATATGTACATTTTTAGTGCCTTGTTTCCTCTTGGAAAAGCACACGTGCACTAATAGACTTTAATGTAATTGGCACCATATTGCAACAAGACAAGGGATAAACAAAAGCTGAATAAGAAAAGGCAAACCCACTGAAATCCTTCTCGGTGCTGTCAAGTTTTGTTTCAAATACACAAGGGAAGAAATTTGTTAGTAAATTCTGTTAGGGGCCTTATGTTACATTTCTAAGGAGAATCAAGGCTGACCCGACTAGCTAATGCTGAAAAAAGTTATGAGAATCCTAAATGCAGAATTTCAGTAATGCATATCTGTATTATGTTTGCAATCTTGGGTGTATCATGATATACATGTACTCTTTTCCACATTATGTGCCTGTTCGTACCGTTTATCCTGGTTGACAATTTTTATGTAACATTGGATGGCTTTGAGTGTGATACAAGAATATATTGTCATAGCGAGAGCAATATATTCTTGTATCACATGAAAACAAAGCCATATTATATTATTATTATTATCTATATCAGGCCGACTAACGAAATAACAAAATTTGCCTTACCCTGATAAATATGGCTTTGTTTTCATGTGATATCGATATCGATAGTTGAAGTTCCCCAATGATTGAGCAATACGAATACAATATTGATCAGTCATCCGGGTACTGTGCTAAAGATATTAAATACACTGATTTATTGTATCACTTTAACAGAAGCCTTATATAGTTAATAATGCCAAATTTTGCACATTCTGTCTTAAAACCAGCATTAATAGAAGAGAATTGAATAAAGGGTTAAGAGTGTAAACATATTTGTGTAGAATATAACTAAGTTTTTACACACAAGACACGTTATGCCACTTTGCACACCAAAGAATGTACATGTATGTGTGTTATCTGTGTTAAAGCAATTGCAGTGTCAATTTTCCTCATAGGGAAGAAATGCTCAAAGCAAAGTTCCTTTAATTCACGAGGAAGGTTTATTACAAAATCACAACAGCTTCAGGTGTATGTCCAAAATATATACAGTGAAAATATTTTCGCTTTCTTAGGATTAATGTGCTTTTCCTAAGGTTTGCATTACATGACTGCAATAATAATGCATCAAATTCCATAAGGGGAACAATGGAGCATACATTACATTGTAAGTAAACTAAAACTGCAAATTGATAGCACCTGCAGCACAAATTTATATTGAATGTTTTCCCATCTAAAATGTGTGCCTCAAAATATTATGTCTCTTCATTTGCACTGACTTTACTTTTCATTGTTAAAATGATATTGTAACTGCACATTCACTAATAAGAAGTACTCTTTGTGGATGATTACTAAATGATATTTAGGTCAAACTTTATTTATATCTGAAACATTGAAGGAAAATCATGCAGGTTAACTGTTTGTGAAACCATTTCTTGGTATGAAAGATATTTCAGTGTTTTTAATGGAAAATATCAGGAAAAGATGCGGACAACAAAATAATCAAGATCCCTGACTCTTATTCCAATATTATCTTTATTTTTTTTTTCAGGCAAAATACACAATTAAAAGTTGTTGGTTTTTTAAATTAAAAAAAAAATACTAATGACTGTATGACAAGATTTGGTCAGTTTAGTACGAGCTACGTTCATGTGATATTGATCAGGTTCAATTGTTTTCTATTTCTTTCATTTGTCATATGAACGTATAGTACTTTTTGTAAATAATAACCAAGTTTTTCTTTTCATGTAAAACATGTACTTGAAACCTCCTAATATTGCCTATCTTGTCATGTTAAACATGGATAAAAATCAAAAGTAAATAAAATATCTTGCTTTTCAGAAATCTCAAGACAATTTTTGAATCATTTTTATGGGTGTAAATACATGGATAAATGTCCATGTACATTATGTAAGTATTTTGTGGGTATATTCAAATATTATCTATATAAGGCTTGCTAGTGGTACACTAAATCAGTGTATATAATATCTTTAGCGCAGTACTCGGATGACTGACAAATATTGTTTTCATATTGCTCAGTCATCCGGGAACTTCAATTATCGATATCGATATCACACAAAAAACAAAGGCCTATTTACCGAGGTAAATTAAATTTTGTTATTTCGATAGTCAGCCTGATATAGATAATAATAACAATATCATATGGCTTTGTTTTCTTGTGATACAAGAATAGATTGCTCTCGCTATGACAACATTGGACTCGTCTCCGACTCGTTAAAAATAAATAATGGTAAAATATTCCGCTTATATAGTGCTTAATACAATGTCTCGAAGCGCTTTATATTGTCATAACTCGAGCAATATATTCTTGTATCATACTCAAAGCCATCCAATATTATATAAACACTTTGTCAAAATGCATCTCTGAAATAGAAAATAGTCTTTATAACATTATATAAGTTTCAATGATTTTAATGTAAGTTTTTAATTATCAAGCTTTAAAACTAGATTTGGGGGGTTGTGTTGTTCCATTTCAAAACAAAATTTCAAATTTTTCCACTAAACTGCTTCTTTTTCAAACTAGGGAAATAAACAACATGACCTAACATGCCTAGGAAAACCAAATCACATAAGCTCATGTACATAAATATATATATAAATATATACAGCATAGTGAGACAGTTTGTTGCATAGCAAATACACTTCTTCACATGAATTCGACTAGAGACTAACAAGAAAAAATTTACATGTAATAAGAACATATCGATGGGTCAGTGACACAAAGACGTAACTCCATTTTGGCCATTTTTAGAAAAAGTGGTTTATGTGTCACTGAGCACTTAGGCCTTAAGGAGTTAAGTCTGTGTTTCACTAGCCATTGACTTCAATGGGGTGTTGGGTGGAGTTAAGTCTTTGTGTTTCCTGGAAAGCCCACATTTTTCTGAACATATTGATATCAAATATTCATTTTGGCAAAATATGGAGTTACGTCTTTGTGTCACTGGACCCTCGATACACAGTTTGTAAAATATCAAACAATTCAGTAATAATAATTCAATCTAATTCAATCAAAGTCAAGATAAGAAACAAGTGAGATTGTGATACAGTGCAAGGTATAAGACTTCACGTTTAACAGATGTAAACTATGTACATATCTACATTTTATTTACATAAGTTATAGCACCTCAACAAAAAATAAATATTTACATGGCTCCTTTCTAGCTACAAGAAATAGTATTCCAAATTTGTAAAGGACCATGATACATTTTCCCCACATGCAAGGGTTAGATTGTACTAAAATTATCTTATACAATCTTACATAAATTGAGTGGTATTTCTGTTGTATCAATTTTAATTGAAATGGAGACAAATTTGAAATCACGTACTTGTACAACTCCTCTTAAATTGTTGATAGTCTAAGAGACAGCGCCTTGTATCCTTTGGAAAATATGTATTATTATTGTTTTTATTATTATTATTATCACTTGAATATACATGTACTCCCTTTCTGCCAAAGAAGTGTACACAAAACACAAGATAATTGTACATTACAACATTTATTCTTTGAATACGGATGTTAATAAATGCATAAATCTACCAAAATGTTCAATTTAAAGGACTATGATCATGTTCTTTAATTGCAGTTTTAAGTTAAATCTTAACTTAGTTATTCAATATTTGTATCATTTCTAGGAAAAAGTTACAAGAGATATTTGTAGAGGTGTTGTAGTCGAGTGGTTTAAGCACTTGACTCGAAATGGAATGGTCGTGGGTTCAATACCCGATATGGCACATTAGTCCTTTGGCATGGCATTAATCTGCATGTGCTAATCCATACCCAGGAGAGGAATTGGGACCTATAGGATAATCGACAAAAGCCTTTTTGTTAGTAATGGCCATATACCCTCACTGTGGCCATATGGTAGGAATTCTCCCCAGTGAGTGGAGATGGTGATTGTGTGTGATTGAATCAGATGACCGGCGTAGTCATATCTGCAAAGTGCTGAGAAACGGTATTTCGTATTACTTTTACTACATTATCTTTATTTGAACTACTTACATATTCACAATGCCGAACAAAATGTTTTTTTTAATCGTCTGTATATTCCTTGATGGCGACATCATATGTAAGAAGTTTTCCTTTATCCCATCCATAGAGGAGTCTATCTCGAGGATTATATGAAAGCATCACAGTTTTACGATGTCTGTTTTGAATATTCATACTTATATCCTCCAATACAACCTCTCTAAACAAGTCAAAAGCAAAATCGACCCTCGATGGTCGGCTATGCGGTCCTTTGGTCGTGTACAAGACTCCACAGACAATGAACGCATTGGCCGTTGACTCGAAGTTATGATCCGTCGTGATAGTTGTGATGATTTCCAGTGATTCAGGGTCGAGTTTGGATACGGTGAGTTTTCCGACCGATCCAGGGCGAGTGACTGGGTATATGATCCACAGACCGTTTTCATCCACGGCGAAATCGACGTTGGTGTATCCGGATGATAGTTGGAACAAGTCGTCGCTGGCATAACCTAGAGATGGAACATGTGCCTTTTGAAGAAAATAACAAACAACAAGTGATAATAAACAATTTTTTACACTATATCTAGGAGAATTATCTAGACTGTATATCTTTGAATGTGTGTTGACGTGGGGGGGGGGGGGGGGTAGAGGGTAGAGTTGACGAGTGAATACAACCCCCGTCCGCCTTTAATATTCAAATCGGCCAGGTTTTCTTGAGCCTTGTAAAACAAATAGTTTTATTTGTTGGTCAAATACCCTCCCCTCCCCGTTAAAAACCACCCAATGATGCCATTGAATTGCCACTCCAAAAATGATTCTACTTTGTAAAACATTTACCGCGATAACTAAAACCATTAGCACATTTCAATAAGTGATGTACAAGGCAATTAAAGTTGCCCTAGGTTGATTTTCGACTCTTTACGACTGATGTGATAAGTTAGAACACTTAAAACTTATTAACAAACTTACGCGCTCAATAATGGATCCTGTAGTCAAGTCATATCGAATGATATAATCTTTGTTCAGATGATGATAGTAGAACGATCCATTGTATACAACGTGACCAGCACCATCCCACTGGAAAGGCAATGCGAAGGTTGCTGAGAGGCGACGCCTTTTCATTTCATCAAGATTCTTGTACTCTGTGGAAAGAGACGTAACATGAAGAGAAGGATTTGTAATTTGGAGGGGTGATATGCTTGTTATTTATTGTTTTATGGAGAAGCGCAAGAAGAGTCATCCAGTCAGTGAAACTGTATTGACAAATTGTCAAGGTAGGTCTGTTCCTTTTCCTTTCTCCTAGTACTTACTACGTTTGCAAAAAATGTTGGCAAAGTTTGACATGCCTTTTCACAATTTTTTAACCTCTCGTCTAGACCATAGTCTGTCTTCGAACCCTCAGTTTAATCCTCCTTTTTGTAATTTTGAAGTACATTGAAATTTATTTTAAAGTTTTCTTTTTACAACCTTAAACCCCCGTCCCTCTCTCTCCTATAAAACGTAGGCTATATAACTGAAACACCGATAAATGTCAAATTTTCGGCTACCAAAACGAAACAGTGTTCGTCAGATTTATTAAATTTTCGAACGTAAATCAATTTCAATGATTTACCGACAGTCTATAAACATTTAGATGTTGCGCTCCAGCACGTGTACTATGAATGAGTAACACAAAATGATTCTTACCTATGAGTATTGCACCACGGTGATGCATAGTAACCCATATCATATCAGGATGTCTGCTATTTATAGAGGTGTCTTTCATCCAGGCTCCGTATGATCTTGACATAGCGTGTATCTCACGTGGAGAAGAAATATTCGTCAAACGGCACTCTAAGATATAAAAATACAGATACCAATAATGTTATCATGCCCACTGCAAAAACGAACTGAGAAAGGGCGGGGCGAAAGGACCACCCAAAATGAGAATAAAACACAGTGTAAAAGAATGCTCTTGAGCCCCAAAATGCTATAATCCGGAAGCAAAATTTCAGAATTTCGCAGGATAAAAAATTAGTCAAGTCAACGAATTTGTTAAGTCTAGAAAGAAATTAAAAACGGAAGACATGGTCATGTATTTCCTCCCGATTAGATTTGGACGAGAAGACAAGTTAAAACTAAAAAATCTCATTTTTTTTTGTCTACTAATCTGAGAGAAGTGTATCGCCATGCCAGTGGCGTATCCATACAAAGATATAGATGGTGTGTGTGTGTAGGGGAGGGGGGGGGGGGTCCTTGGCGGACTGGGGTAAGGGGCGGAATGTATTCAGCACCCCCGTGTCATAAACCAGGGGCAGCAGAGTAATTATAAGGACATTTAGTGTAAAGGATCTGTGACAAGAGAAAAATAAAGTCATTTTTTGAGGAGCCATCGACCCTTACCCTGTAACGCATTACGCATACACCCACTTATTTTATCTATTTCTGGGCCGTCAAACCGAGGACAGAGGGGGAAGGGGTTACACCTTATCCCGTCCCATCCTTGGAACACTTCCGTTTTCCTTCTCATCATTATGTAGTCATGAAAAGATGGCGGTCTGCCATCTGGGCCCCGTCTTATAAAGAGTTGCGATTGATCCGAATCAATCGCAAGCCCTCTAAGCAATCGCAAGTTTGCACTCTTCAATATATAATGTACATAGTTGGGGTTGATATCAGTCGCAAATAAGCTGCGATTAATCGCAACTGGTTTTTTAAGACGGTCCCAGGTATCCCCAATTACATCATATCTGATAACCAAACACAATGTTGAGACTTACGTGATTTCACGATTGGTTCGTAGATTTTGAACATCTTTTCAGGTTCGATGTTAGCTGGCTTGGTTGTTGGGTTCGAGTCCGATGGGATGAGAGAAGAATATTCTGTAGGCGGCACACTACCACCTGATGTAAAAAAAAAAATTACATGATTATTGTAAAAAAAAAAGTTCACTCGAACATTTTGTTCTGTGTACCATCATTATATTACTTGTACCATGTACCTTTGTACCCGATCGAAAAAGAGAATAGATTTATACATTTATTTCGTCCCAGTCATCCGGTTAGTAAAAGACTGACATTTGGTATAAACAATCCGTTTGCAATTTTTGTTCAGGAATATATTATGTTGTGGTGGTGTAATTGAAATGATGATAGAAGGATATTGAAAATGATATATCCGTAGCTACGATAGTCAATATAACACTTATCATGGCCGACTGTGCAATAATGATAACATATTCTACTAAACATAGATAAATAATTTCGAACCTGGGAGCACATAAATACGCCTTTCTCCTTTTTGCCCTTTCATTCCGTCACGGCCTGGTGTTCCGGGCACTCCTGGCGGACCAGATGAACCCGTAAGACCGGGGTAGCCTACCTCGCCTCTCTTGCCTGCATGGTGTAGAAATTGGGATTCATGAATATTGTCTCACAAATGTCATCTTAAAATACATGTATCTAAATTTCGGCTGTTGACGATACATAGAAACGCTTGATTATTTATTATTTAAAATGATGCGCGTAGGCAAAGGTGTGGGGGGGATTTAAGTAAATCTTCCCAATTGGGATTTAAATCTTTTATGTACGCAAATATACATTTAAAAGAGTATTTAGATCGAAATTATTGCATTTCCACAGTTGCATTATGTTAGTATAGTACAAAGTTAGTTGTATACATTTCAGGATCATTTTGGTGGGAAAATCGGGCTCATCGCAAAAAAAAAATTTGTTCCGATGCCTTTAGTATTTGATGGCGTCTTATGTACTATCCAAAGGAATCGATTACAAAATTTGTTTTGAGAAAGAAAAAGATACAACGTAGTGACAAGAAGGTTTCCATTATCAATCACCCTGGTCTCCTTTGATTCCTTTCGGTCCAAACGGTCCTGTTGATCCAGGAACACCTCTGTGTCCCATGATACCCGTTTCTCCCTTGCGACCCTTCTGACCATCGTAACCCATCTGGCCCCTGGTTCCCATCGGACCCATATCCCCTTTGGAACCCTTCATTCCCATCGGTCCAGGATCCCCCACTTCACCCAGAATACCACGAGGACCAGCTTCTCCTTTGAACCCAGGTAGACCCATTATCCCATCAACACCGTCAAGCCCTGGATCCCCCTTAGGACCTCTTGAACCAGAAATGCCTTGGTCTCCTTTAGGTCCGGGTGGACCATGCAATATGTGTCCTTCACCGTCTATCAGAGACCCACGCTCGCCCTTATCCCCGGTAGATCCTGTAAGGCCGACCAAACCCCTATCCCCTTTTGGCCCAACCTCTCCCTGGGGACCCACGGGGCCTGGTGGTCCGGGGCACCCACAGGTAACCGTTTTTGCGATAGACATCTGCACAAAGTTCAAGAGAGACGTCTTGTTAGCTGTGAGCTCGTTGAGGCGCTGGAGAAGAGCTGATATATTCATTACTGCAGGTTAAAACATAAAAAAGTAAAATGCAATAAGTTTTTGTTAAAGATCTATCAAGTTGACTGAACTAGCATTTGGTCACATTTACGAGTAAAAATACTAACACAGCGGAAATATTGGATTACAAATATAAAAATGCATATTTCATCAATAGTAGTCGTCCATACACACATTTCTGTTCATCTATCCCCATCCTTGTCACTTCTCCCTCAGCGGTGCTTCCCTGCGTTGTCATCTGCTGCAGGTTAGGATCGGATGTCATCTTTGAAGGTTCGGTGACCATCCCTTCCTGGTCGTCAACAAGGTTTATGTTGTTCGCCCCATTACGGCCAGTGAGGAACGCTGATTCTTCTGCTTCATTATCTGAAAAGGGCGGACCACTTCCCTCTGAGGTCTCCTGTGCGTTCAAGACCATAGTCCTGCTTTCTGTACTCAGTGCATGCGCTGGTAACAATGTTGGCACGTCTGTTTTTGTCGCTGCAGTGTCCGTAATAGTGCCTTCGGCAATGCGATCATTTCCAGCTCGTAGGCGAGTATTTTCCGATTGCTTCAACGTCCTGTCCTGATCAAGAGCCTGTGGTTGGCGAGCATCATGGTTATCACTTCCAAGATCAACCTCGGAATCTTGGGCAGCATACGCGTCATCAGTGACGTCATTCTGCACACCTGTCGACTCGCCAGATGACGTTGCCAGGGGCGTGGAAGAGCTGCGCTTAACGGATTTAAAACTGCTAATGGTGAGTTCTGCTGTATCTGAAGTATCATTGGCGATCGTGACAACCCCAGAGATCGATGACTGGAGAAGAATTCTGCGCATCTTGTTTTCCAGCTCTTGAAGGGGAATACTTTCAACACCGTGAGTATCAGCTGTCGATCTACGAGTGCCTAGATATAAAAATTGAGTCGAAAACATAATTGTAGTTAGAAACAGTCATGATCAGACAGATAAACAAAAAAGGGTGTCAATGTTTTTGATTGATGTTAATCGTTTCAGGGTTAATTGAAAGTCTAGTCTTTTCATCTTTGATTCCAAAAATAATTGGAAAGTTGTGCATCACATCGAATGCCCGTCGGGAAATGCCTTTAAACATGTAAAGGTAATATGTTAAAGTGTTGTAGTGACAAATTTTATGATCAATCTAGACCAATAATTTTGTTTCTTCCAATCTTCAGGCGATCAACTATCCATGTCAGGCTCAAAATGCTGCGATGTTATTATTACATCTATGACGCGCCTCTTCACTGGCGTACTGATGGGGGGGGGGGGGGGGGCAGTCCCCCCCCCCCCCCCACCACCAATAAAATTTAAACGTGGTTTATTTCTAATTCGATACCAAAGATGTACAATTGTTGATAAAATGACATGATCATCCGGGTTTTTTCTCAATTTTGTGTAAATTATACTTTAAAAGGATAAATTCCCAAATTCATAGTCAAGCAACAAAAAAAAATGCTTATTTAGTAGTGCCATGTTCACAAACTTAATCATGCTCTGCAGCAGAGTATCTCGAGCAACTGTGAAATACGCAATTGCCTTGGTGTTATACAGTCGCTGTACAATTTCATTGAAGGAAGTTGCAAGAATCATGAAGTATTGGGGAAGATTCGGAGGGATGGCTGTCAGAAAGCTTAAGGTAGATGACCACCAGGCATTGTGAACCATGTGTTCTTTCTATGAGATGGATCAGGGGCTGCTCAAAGCTAAACGAAGAATCCTCTCTGCAGCGTTTAAAATGAACTGCCGAAAGGCTGCACGGCGCTTGTTTCTTGGCTGTATGAGAAAGGGTTCAACGCCATCCTACCCACGTCATCCCTGCTACATCTTGTTCCGTGGAGCGATCACTGAGCACATTGAAAGAATTGAAGGCCTACAGTGTACCTCGGGAACACGATGTGACAAGAAAGGCTCCGTTCCTTGGCCATTATGTGTGCCGTAGAGCGAGATACAGTCAACCAAGTTCTCGCGGATGATCTTGATATCATCATTGATAGATACACAGAAGGTGGAAGCGATCGTAAGAAGTACCTTGTCTACCTGTTTTCGTGGACGATGATATCGATATTGTCATTAAGACATTGTAAGGATATCCTTAAAGCATCTATTTTAAACATGGCACAGAACACACTCTGTGATTGATATCAGTCGGCTCTTTGGGGCTATTCGGGAGACTTTGAGCTGACCGAGATATGTCGAGATCAGATGGAATGGCTTGCTGGTTCATATAGTGTTTTCTTACGTTTTTGTACACTTTCATCAATGCGATAATGGGTGGAATGTTAACTTATCATCTCATTGCTCAAAGTGTGAAGAGCATTAATGTAAGCAATCAACTAGTGACATTGGTTAGATGCAAATTACTCTAGCCTTATGAATCAACATAACAAAAACAAAAAAAATATGCAAAAACTAAAACGTACTTTGAAGGCCCATATCTTGACCGTTATCGTCAATATCCGCACCCCCCCCCCTTTAAAAACAATTGCCCATTTTGCCACCTGATGGGGATGCGAATATTCCCCCCCCCCCCATTTTTTTTTTTGCTTATTACGCCACTGTGCCTCTTAAGCACCACAAGAGAAACGTTTACATCGGGTTCTGTTTGCGACGTCTCCCAAGCTAAACACGAGTTCACCAGGAGTATCTTTCGAACAGTTGAATAGTATTTACCCAGGCATGAACAGTTGTCAATCTGAGTCCCTTGAATACCAGGAGGTCCTTGTGGTCCAGATAAACCCATGTCTCCTGAAAAAAAGAAAAGGAAGATGGTAAAAAAAAGTTGGCATATTTTCAAATTGTTTTGTTAGCAACATATTTTGAACCCACAAGGGATCCTAAAACAGGCTCCTGGACACTGTCCGTAAATATAGAAGTGATTTCCAAGACAACGCTTTGCTGTATGAAATCGTCCTAAAAAGAGAGTGGGCGTTTCTCTCGCTCAATACGGCTAAATGGGGGTTTCTGAATTGCTAAACCTCGAGAACGTATGAGGGCTCCATCCCACCCCCCCCCCCCCGACAGGGGCCTTAAGGCAAGCTCCTGGGCCCCACCCATAAGGGCCCGAGCTTACGAGCTTCACGCACACGTTGGCTTCAGCCCCCACTCCTTTTGGAATATCCTGGATCCTGATATTTACCAATTTTTAAACCATGCAGAGAGCGCTGGAAATCCGAAAATCCCCCCTTTTTTTTATTGACTACCAGGTCTTTTCCATACCCTAGAAAATGTCTATTTGAATTCTCGTCTTGTTTCTACAATGAAATAACGATAGAAGGCAAGAGACCTATTCCATCATTTTACTTTTTAGTATCCACTCAAGTCGTGAAATTAAAATGAATTGGTGACCATGGATACTCCATGTAGCTAGGCCTAATATCCCCAAAGCGAGAGAGATTATTTATCAGTGTTTCATCTTTTAGGTGTCCCCCACACATTACCATCAAACAGTGATGTCATTCCCCTTCCCGCCTTTTTCCTATGTTTCAATGTATAAAACAGTGTATCCTGTCTGCACCGCCGATTTTGAATGTCTCTTCTGATAATGGGGTCAGACGTCGAACATTAGAGACGAACTTACGGAGACTTTCTTCTCCCGGACGGTCTGAACCGTCTGCGCTTTGAATTTGATTTATGGTACATGACAAAACTGACGGGTTATTTGTAGATTACTGTCACTAGAGATTTGCTTGTTTCTTCAGGAACTGTTCATTTTTCAAATCATCTACACACTTTCGGTTTCGATATTTTGTTCGTGACTGGTATAATTCTTTTATTAAAATGAATTATTATTATTATTAGAGATTGTGTATCCAGAGAACGATATGTTCACTTCGTTTATGAATGTGTAACGAGTACTGTACCCGGAATCCAAAATGACCCCAAATTTGTGGAAAATGACATTAAAAATAATGGACCTCTATTCATGCAGAAAGGAAGATTTCGATTGCAAACACATCTTCAATTGGATTTTGAAAGGTTTATAGGAGACTTTAGGGTCTGTTTTCTCAAGACGACTCCTGATACACACCCACAAAATCACCTAATTTATTGTTTTGATATCGCGAATATTATCACATAAACACCCTTCATCCTTTGATCTTGTAGTTTGCATGTGAATTAGCTGCACATACGGTGTACAATTTTTATGTCGATATTTTTGTTAATTATATAGATTCTCTTGATAAAATTGCCAAGCGTTATTCGTTTTTGCAAAGCTCTACATGTCTTTAAGCACGTCTAATTTCACACTAGCTGGAATATCATTTTAAAACTCTATTCCAATCTTGAAATTTGGGTCAACGTTGAACCAAAACGAGACCTGGAAACTGTTTTCTATTCTTTCAATTCGTGCTCCTCCCTGCAGGCTAGCCTTTATCCCAGGCTCCTATAGAAACGTCACTTATCGCAACAGGTGACCCTCTGTAAAGGTAAACATTTGGGAGTTGGAAAACCTCACAGCTTAGCTGGGTGTTAGCAAAACATTTCCATGGCAAATGCACTTAACACGTGTAGGTGTGTGGAACAGGCTCCATCAGATTTCATGTCCCAGGACAGATTGGTCAATTTCTGCATCTCGTTTTTTCTCTTGACCCATACCTCTCTTTTCATTTGAAAGACGGTCATCCCTGTAATTCGCGTGTCTATTATGATAGAAGAGCTACCCATACAAAGTGTAAAGCTTACACGGTGGAAGCTTAAAGAACGGTATTCCTTCTTGCTACGTCAACGAAGATGTTTCTTTACCGTAGACTCCGTTAATTCTTCACTTTTGTCTTTAAAAATCACCCCCGTTAACAAGATCAATGACTCTCTTAATTAAAATATGAATTGACACCATTTTCATTGCAAAAATTAATGAAGCACTATCCTTATAACTGTCCGTAATCACACTTGTGTTTCATAAACAGGATTTTCTTTATTTCTCACAGCACATGTTCGACCACAAACTTTAAGAAAATTTGTCATTAACATATCCTATGGTTATGCCAAAGTCTCATTTTCTTAAATACAAAAATACCTGAGAAAGTAAACAGATCTTGTGTACTAAACGTTATTTTCTGTTGGTATATCAATATAATTAACATTTTGTTTAATGATTGCAACATACTTCATATGCAATAGATGTTTAAAAACGTTTTGATAAATTCGTTGATGAATAATGCATCCGGCAATGCATACACCATTTTGTCTCCAATAGTATTTGGTGACATTCCCTTTCGGTCGTTTACCTCTCCATATACTTCAGCTTAATTTCATAGCATTTTCATCAAGTTTTAAATGAAATACAAGCGATATGTCACCTCGCTTTATTCTCAACTCGGCGCCTATACTTATATCAATATTAAAATAAAAAATGTATTTGCAGTAGTTTTACAAATTCTTTCTGAAGGTCTTTTGATTGAAGGCAAAGTAATAGAAAGTGCAAATAACGTCGTGGGATTTGACCAGGAATTATTTCTTCAAAGCTTCACGCAAATCGGGTTTTCGTGGTAGCGCATGACGCTAAAATTTCTCATACAATATTCCTTTATATTTTCCGAGTTCCCTTTCTTTCCAGCTTTGATTTCTATAAATATTATTTTAGGACTAGGCCACAATAGGAGCGTGTGGCTCTGGTGAAGGATTTAGACTACCGGGTCTGCATGCCTTAATGGAGCAAAAAAACAGTACCCGACAAACTAAAGGAAAACCCCGCTCGAATACTTTAAAGCTTATCCTTGGATGAATAGTTTGATTTTAAGCTTCCGATCAATGAATTATTCATCCTGTTACGATGTTTATTTAACAGTGTTCTTTATACTACATATATTGTAACACAGTGACTGAAAGCCAACATAGAAGTAAATCATTTTTAAGAGCGGTATTTGAAGAAAATTCTAACTTTGTAAGGTACTCTTAAACATTGGGTCGTCCATACCTCATGCTGATTTCTGAGCAGCATACAATATCACAATTTTCTTGCATATATCCCCATTGTAGCATATTAAAAGAACAATTCATATCAACACATATCATACGGAACTGATACTATATAATGTTCCTGAAATGCCACAAGCCGCAATAACATTCTACTTCTCGTCATTTGTGAGAAAAAAAGCGTTCGTAAAACTCACATAACTGTAGGTTGGGAGAACATAATACAGGCTAGGCTAATTTGTGATACATTGAACGAAGTTACATTATCTAAAATAAAATCCCGACAACACATTCTTAAATTTCAACTTAAGTAGCTTACAATGTTACTAAATCTTACACTTTCTGACCCGTCACCGAATGTGCACGCTCCCAAACAAACTTCGGTTTCTTTGGAGTAAGAATTGAAACATGAATAAATCTTTAAACAAACCCTGCAGGCGTATAATAACAAAAACACTGTAACATTGGTTCTTTTCCCGTTCTTTGACGAAAGATCCATAGTGACCCTCACCTTTTTCACCACGAGCCCCTCGATCTCCATTTTCTCCCGCTTGGCCCTTGGGTCCTGGAGAGAGAAAGAGAGGGAAAGAGAGAAGGGGAGGGGGGGGGAGAAAGAGAGATGAGAGAGAGAAAAGGGAAGGAGAGACAGATATAAGAGAGAGAGTGAGAGGGAGAGTAGGAGAGAGAGAGAGGGAGAAGGGGAGAGAAGGGGAAGAGAAAAAGCAAGATATAATCAGGGAAAGGGAGAGTATAAAATAATAAGTACAAGAAGAAATTAGTTCAAAATTAAACGAAAAGAGGGTCAAATAACGATGCGTAAAATTAACATGAAAGAGTTTATTAAAGAGAGCAACAAATTTCAAAGCGTGTCAAGCGTGCAGGAATCAACATGGAAATTGAACACAATGAAATACGCCAACTGGCTATACAATATCGAAATCGGATTGATACTGCTGAATAATTGAAAATATCTTATCAATATGTAATCTTCTTTTTTTTCAGACGACAAGTAATCCGATTATAAAACAAACTACTTTCCAATGATTTACATATAGTAAGTCCATTCAAATGACAGTTAATTGTCAGAGGGAGCTTTCGGTTTACCTCGATCTCCTCGCTTCCCTCGAACACCCGGCTCTCCTGCATGGATTAGAAAAAGTCATCCAAGAAAAAAGTGAAAGCATTGTTAGTCAGCTGAATCGGAAAAGATATGCAAGAGATTATTCATTGAAAAATTTGTGTTTGAGTTGTTGATTTAAGTTAGAAGAAGATGTATGAATTGATATTACGAAAGCTCTTAATAATAATAATAATAATAATAATACTCAGCTTTTATATAACGCTTATTACTATCACTAAACGCTTCCAAACTTGGAGATTATTACCCCGGCTTTAGCTGTGCTGCCATTTTGGCGCTCTAGCATACTTCAAAGTATTGACCACTGACTATTGTTATCTGTATACAAATAATCAAGACAATTATTTGATCAACAAAAATGACTATGAATCTAGAGATCGGAAACGTGTACAATACAACAAAGCTGCAGCGCCTAATATTGACTAGGATTTTTTTTTTCTGGGTAAAATAATACAAAATTTGATATAAAAATATTTTTAAAAAAATAAAAAATATGTTTTTTTTAACAATTGGTTTTTTTTTTTTCTTACATGTTTTTTTTTTAAATAGTTTTAACAAAACCTTACCTCTTGGTCCAGGAAGACCCCTCTGACCGATTTGACCAGTCAATCCTACAGGACCAGGGTTTCCTTTTGGACCTGTGAGGATAGACCATATAGAATAGTTATCAGACCTTTATCTTCATATGCAGTGACGTAGCTTCGGGGGGGGGCACGGGGTCAAGTGCCCCGTTCGAATGGCGGGGAAAAAATAAGGTTAATAAAAAAAATTTAAAAAAGGAAAAGCGGTTAGGAACCGGCAAGGGAAATTCTCCCTCCAATGTCCCCTAACAAATAGCCTTACTAAATTGCATCTCATTCACTAAGTATAATAAATGGATTCATTCCCAACTCCACCCCATCCCCTCTCCATGATACCGGTGCCCCCCCCCCATGTCTGCACCTACTCTACGTCACTGTCATAATAAAAAGCTTGTTATATGATACAGAACTCAATCTCTACTTTGTGCGTGTATACCCTCTTTCCCAAGCTCGTTTCTGAATCATGTTTATTGGCGGGAAACTTTATTCATAATAGTGCCTATTCTTTGTGGATGGAAATGTATTTGAATAACCCAGGTGACATGCTAATTATTAAACAAAAGATAATCTGCCACAAAGCGGCAAAATTATATATATATATAGCGTGTATTATTTTTATATTTACAATATGAGGGCATCTAAGTCAAATATGCATCTAAGGATCATACCCATCCCTATATTTTATGAGCAGAAGTGTGAGAATATTGCGAAAGTATATAGAAAAGATACAGGGAAATTGCCACACGTCATCGTTATCACTATTTTAATGCCTGCCCTCGAAGATGCAAGTGGATAGAATGTTTACCCAAAGACAAGATCATGATATAAATCACGACAGTTGGAATGCAATCCTTTTCACTTCTTGATATCTGTCAAAGTTCACCCTCTCAAACTGGTGTCATACTTATTTCAACAGGCTGTATAATTCTCAAAATGTTTTTGAGTTGTCATCTCTTCGTCAACGAAACTTGTTTCCCGCTATCTATTCAAGGGTCACTGGTAACCGTGAGGTACATAACAACTTGTAGCTGACGTTTGCTGGTGCTTGAAGTGAGAAGCGAAATATGGGGTCGACTTATTTGGATATTTACATATCTGGGATGAAAATTGGCTAGTATATGGAAATCATTCCTGCAGCTATATGTTTAGCGACTGTTCTTATTTTTGGCTTGTTGATGATGATTCGTAATTACTTAGTGTTGAAAGATTGAACAGACTTTGGCAGTTTCTTCTTCTTTCTTTTTTTCTTCACACAGGAAGCAATTCTGGCTATGAACTATTTTCCGGGGGATTTGATCTCTTTTTCTTTTTTTGCCTTTGGTGACGTGCCTTGCGTGCAGCTTCAACTTCTCATTTGGATTATTAGTAGAAAGAAAAAAAGAAGTTTATAGCCTGCTTTTTTGTAAAATAATGTCTCGTTGAGAGAATCATAAAAGTTATAGCATTTCAGCTTCGTTACCAAAGTAAGTGTAATAGAACTGATAAATCGAATATCAATAGGTATCATCGTTTCTGATATGGATTATAAATCAGATTTCAGCACTTGAGGGTTTAAATATTGATTTCGCTATTTTATAGAATATGTTAACAAATCTTTTCAATACCTTAGAATGTATGATGGTATTATTCACGCATCTTTCTTTTCTATTTCTTTCATCAGGAATGTATTGCTAATGAGTAATGAGCCCTCGCCTCGGGCGTATAGTGTGGTATCTGATTGTATCAAATTGCCTGGCATTCAGGCATAGTGATTGCTAAACCGCCCTGGAAATCATCCCTCTAATTGCAAGTCACATGAAATCTCCATCAGCCTGAAACATGCTCGCGACAAACCCATCAAACATCCCTGACCAACATGATTCCTCAATGTCTTAGCTTGCTTATCTTCTCCTGGTCTGATAATTGAAGTAAGGGATACATGGAAAACTGTCATTGCTTACGTATGGCAGTATGAAAACTGGAAGGGCTTGCGTGTGCATTCCATAATATCATGTCGTATGTACAGGTGATTAGTTTAAAGCCCTTTAAACTAATCATGTTTATAGAATGTTAGCTGTGTGTGAAAAGGCTGCATGATTAATAATATATTTCTTCCCTCTGCTTTCCCTACTCCATTAAACTCTTTCCCTTCCTTCTCTATCTCTCTCTCCCTCTAATTATAGATATAAATATATATATGAAATTATATCTCTCCACCCTCTCGTTCTCTCTCTCTCTCTCTAGCACTCTCTCTCCCTCTCTCTCTCTCTCTCTCTCTGTCTGTCTCTTTCTCTCTCTCTCTCTCTTCCTCTCTCTCTCTCGTTTCTTCTCCCTCTCCCTCTGTCTCCCTCTCCCCGACCCTTACCCCTCTTGCCCTCTCTATCCCCTTTTCCTCTCTATTTATATATCTTTTGTGTCTAATTTTAGTAACGGTAGATGAGGGAAAGCGTAAATCAGACTGAGTGGGAAAGACAAATAAAGAAGACAAAAGCGATATAGAAGAGAATATTTAAAAGACGTATTGAAACCAAAAGAGGGAAATGGTTGTGATACGCGAGGGAGAGAGTGTGAGGGGGAGACAGAAAGCGAAACAAAAGAAGACAAGAAAGCGTTCTATTACTGAAAACAGTCAAATACGAGGATTTACTCCTCCTCCGAGATGAAAAGAACAAAACTAAGCAGACGAGCAATGCCAAGACCCATCAAAGGGACAAAAGACAAACCTTTTTAGCAAACAAAACATTATTTTCTTCATTCCGAATAGAGCTCTCTGTATTCAAGAGAAGTACAACTGTAAAAGTATACCCTAAGGAGACTTTGACGGTGACAAAACCAGGCACACGAAGGTCTTATACCATCTCCCTGCTTACTTAATGGCTTCATTTAAAAAAAGAAAACGTTGAATGAAGTTGTGACCGCAATTCATACAAATCGCTTTTATTACTAACATTATGCAATGTGGATAAAGAGAGAAAGCGCGCGATGGCCATCTAGTTGTAACAGTGCCTTTTCAATATTGAGCACAAGGCAAGATAAATATAATTTTGATCTTTAACAATGTTTTGAGTGCTTTGTAGGGGTGGGGGAATTTTGTAATTTGCCTATGGTATTAATCATTGTTACTGTACCAATATGACTGCTGATCAAACTGACAACGGTAATGCTGTTTATTTCGTAAAATGAGCCACTGCAAGTTTGTTAAATTGTGCCTAGGCCTTAACATGGAAGGGAGGGTGCATACGTCTCCTCTGGGTACCATTGGATGGGCAAGGAAGAAAAACGTTCCTCACAAATACTATTTCTCAAGATCATCTAGAAATCAAAGATACCAAGATCGCTTCGTGAGAATCAACACGACAATCTCGACCCAATGGGTGGAAAACAATCCTGGCACTTCTCAGGTTTCAGTTTGTCCACTCATTAATTCCCGAGTATGATGGTTTTCTGCTCCCACCAAAATTTGTTTTTTGACGTTAAAATGTTTGCTCAGATGAAAATGAGAATTTCTAAGTCGTTTTCAAAGCCATAGGGGTCCATTATCTCGCTTTCCACTTATTCATCAACGAGAGTAAACACACAATTGGGAGTTTGTGGGACAAATGTACGCGTGTGTAGTGTAAATTTGCCATTGACCTGTGCGTATGTATTGTAGGCGTGTCACTAGGAACTTACACTACACCAATCACTTCTATTTCCTAGATTCAACTTCATATGTTGATCTATATAGAATGTATCTTTCTATGTATCAACAGGACACCCACGTAGTCATATCATATGATACAGCTGTCCCTTAGTCTGATGTTAATAGTCAACAGGTGTTAGGAAACGACTTGACAATCCCCATAATCCTTTCTACACTCTTAGAGATATGACAAAATACAAAAGGAAGGAATATCCGGGAAAAATATGAATAAATTACCCTCATGCAAAAGTGTTCCATACAAAGAATAATGCATTGGCTGGGCGGGTTACCATCTAAAATATATTATGGGATCTATCACAAGGAACCTATCATTGTCATCAAAGTGAGTCCAATTTTAGAAACAGCATTCAACTTTGTCATCTCTGTTAGAGCTTCATTCATGCATTCATATTTGTCATTTTGGTTAGATCTTTGATCGTTCAATCTTCAACTAGCTTTATTCAAAGTCATTCTGGCCACACACTGTCAAATGGATGGGTGTAAGATGAGAGGCTAAGGTTTGGTATAAATCATACCACTTCCTCAAAAGTAAAGACGTTTCCTATCTATTAACTTTATTCGACTGTAATTGTTTCAAGAAAAGTCTCTGAATTTCGTGCGATTAAAGAACTTATTAAAATTCAAAGAGTAACATTCGTCAATCTGACATTTTGTCGCTTCACAGCCAAACAAATATAAAACCAATCATGTACTACACCAATAACAAAATCATAACATCACCATATAATATATCATAAGTATAGCACTTTTGCCTCTTACTCGTATTTAGATTGCCATTAAAATCCCTAATGGTTGAAAAAGAATTACACATTGCTAAGTTTGTCAAGAATGGAATGTGTATATATTGACAGACCAAAAGGTGATCTAAAGTAAATGTCATTTGCCTATTAGATAAACAATTGAAATTATGACATCGAGAGTTCTCGTGATCAAGCATTGGCCAAATGTGCTCTGAATATGAGTGTGTGTGCGTGTGTGTGTGTGTGCGTGTGTGTGCGTGTGCGGGTGTGTGTGTATGTGAGGGTGCGCGTGTGTTTGTGTGTGAGAAAGAGAGAGATAGATATATATATATATAGAGAGAGAGAGAGGGGACGGGAGAGAGAGAGGGAGAGAGAGGACGAGAGAGAGAGAGAGAGAGAGAGAGAGAGAAAGAGAGAGAAAGAGGAGGGGATGGGTGGTTTCTTTTTCCTTGAAGTAATTAAAACAACTTTGACATTTCTTAATAGAGTTCGTATTTTCGTTCCCTAGTTATTAAGTGTCGCGACAGCCTTGCTTGTGTCTTAAAGTTATATCGAAATTATCTGGTCCTCTGCCAAAAGAAGAGAGACATTTTCTCATTAACTGACAAGAGGAAGGGTCATATAGAGTTCGTTTGGTGAAAACTGTGCAGATATATACAGCTATTTACAGCAGTTTGGGTTCATCTGAAAACATTCATTTTTACATTACAATATCTCTTGCAAAATTATTCAGATCTTAAAACTGTTTTGCCAATATAATACCAAGTATTTCTGATACTTATTCCCATACTTATTGCATAATCTGTCTCATAAAATTGTCCATATGATTACCGATTTGCAATCCATTTTCCTCGTACTTCGGATATTTTTTTGTCATCTATCATTCTGTCATCTGTTTATTAAAATTTGTATCTAGTGCTCTAATGGGCTTTGTGAAATTCCCTATAAAAGTTATCTATACTTTATTCTAGTCCTCTCCTCATAATATGCACACTCAGTAATACCGTTTCCTCTTCTGTCAATAGGGATTTGAAAAGTACTTAGGAAGCTTTTGACCGGTTATCAGCTGCAATCGAAGAGTCAAGGTCACCATATCAATCTAGTGTTGAATACACATTAGCAAGTTATAAAATATTCCCGAAGCGGATTCGAGATTTGAATGATGGGCGATAAGTCAAACAAAATATATTTGACAATCAGTCATTATGTCCATATCTCCTCTTCTTTTACGCATTTTAACCCAGCTCAATATGAACCTGCTTAAATGGATAATGCGTATTGCATTCTGTTGCAAGTTTGGCAATTTCCCACTGGTGTGTTAGAAAATAATACTTGTAAGTATATGGTGATCAAGACATCAACTTTCTCCAGCTGGTCCTTGAATAAATTGTATATAATATTTGGCTGTACTGAAAGACCTAGTCTAGGCACATCTTTTTTATATACATTTCTAGCCAAATGCCCCCGTAGTTTTCTATTATCCGGCTATGCTGAAAACCATGTAATAAGTCTACATCTACGATAGATAATAGCATTATAAATACAGCAGTGTGGAAGCGAAGAGGATGAACAAAACGAGGTACAAAAAGGTAAAGAGATGTAGGATTTAGGGATTCCGCTGTACTCAACTAGATGATGTTAGCACTTATTATCGTGCAATCAAATTCATCCACGAAATTTGGGAAGCTAATTGCATAGTAAATTAAAATTTGTATTTAATAAATTTAGCTATCATTTATGAAGAAAACAAGTACATCAGCGTTTTTAATATACGTTTTAATGTTAAATACAGCGGAAAAGTAAAATGCTACACCGTTTCTCGGAATACATTGTCCACGAGGTCTTAATTTTGACCGATTAGAAAAACATAAAGCCCCCCCCCCTCATGTTTTTGTCATCTGTGATGCCTGATTGAATTAGGGAACGCCATGCTTCCTATAATTAAGCGTTTAATTGAGTGAAATTGTCAGCTTGAGTGTGAAGAAATGCAAGGGTCACGGTGGGTAAGATAGTCGCAAGATTGACAGATGATTAGGAAACGTAGTACATGATATAACCAAGAGATCGTATTGCCTGATAATAAGGGACGCCATAAGCTGCATACACGAAGCAGGGATATACAAACTTTAGTCCGAATATGATAGAGGTAAGAAGTATCCCGGTCTCTGGAGTAAAATTGTAAGGTATATCAAAACATGGATATGTTTTTTTTAAATCGTCACTGAACATGGAGATGGGCTGAGCTAGTTGTTGAAGTGTCAATCAAAAAGAAATATGGTCGCCCCAAAAATTGATTATAATGATAATAAAAAATAACTAACACCTCTAAAATCTACATTCACTACTTGTTAATATACTGTAACATCAAATACTTATACATGTATATTTTTGTCAGTTTAAGATCAAAAGGGCGTAGACACAACGTTTTTGATTGTTTTTGGCCCCCTTTTGCAGAATAAAAAGGTACCAATAATTAAAGGGTCAATCTATCGATCATCTTTATAAAGCTACAAGTAAATCATTTAAAGGGAATTTGTAACATTGTTCAGATAAGAAATATACAGGTTTGAGTTTGAGTGAAAACAGACCATTATTAATGATAAAAATTGGGGGAAAATTATTTGATCGATTTCTTAATTCTCCCAACTATTATTATTATATTAAGATTAAAATGTAGCTGAATGTGAATCTTTACAATGCAATGAATTTTCTCTATATACCATTCCACATATTTCAATCTTGAAAGATTTGTTAAAGCCTGTTTTATGTGTTATTTTCATGGAAAAAACGGTTGGGAAAATGAAATATTAGAGGTGTTGCACAGTAAAGCCTTAAAAAAAAACCATAATTATCTCTGTGGTTTGAGAATTGTTTTCAGGTTTTGTTTTCATGTTAGAGGGTTAATACAGTAAAAAAATATAATAAGTAACATATCATACAGAAATTACGCAGTTTTTTCATCAACCTACAACAACGTTACCGGTTCACTTTAAGCTTTCAAACTTCTTATTTTACCGTCATGATGCCTAATAACAACACGATATGAAGCTGCCAAATGTAATCCGCCAGGGAAAAACCCTGGGCAACAGCGACTGCTTGTTCGCCACGTTTATATTGCGCCATATCGAGTGATTCTCGAAATGTAATCTCAAGCTGGAATTCACTAGTGAATGGAGGAGGTGTTTGATATGGCCGACTCCTACTCGATTGTGTGACATGATAACATCTAACTGGTATTATCGACATCAAAAAGAACCCGGCCGCTCTACTTAAATTCCTCTAGAGATGCGCTCCAATGAGATACCTTTGCTACAGGTTTCCTAGCATGCCTAAGTTAGTTTAAAGGTACTGGGTAACATTCTTGGTAATAATGAAATAAAAGTCGATGGTTTTTGCATGAAACCTTTTAGAATGTTTCAAGCACGGAAAAGGGGATGACATAATCTAATATCAATCAATATGATCAAGCATACGTTTCGTACTTGTTGTCTATGATCATTTACCAGAACCAAAATGTACCTTCATTCGAAGTTTACAAATAAATGTACCATTTTCTAAGGATCATTGAACTTCGTGTGCGTGTCTCTGTTTGTTTGTATATGAGCATGCGTGGGTATGTGTGTGCTTGTGTACCAAACTGCTTCCAATTTAACCGTGTCTTGTAATTCGTAGAGTGTTACAGCACCTTCCAACTAATTAAGAGGACATCTTCACTTTGCAGTTGCAGTAAATATGTAAGTGTAGATAGTGGCGTATAGATTGTGTATAGAGTAATTTTGTGTCGTGTCATTCTCAGTGTAATTCTCAATCTTATACACAACCTTAGGTGTACACGGATCAGCTCTTTTTGCAGATGTAGTATACATTAGAAATGATAGAGAGGTATTGGCCAGTAGATTGTGTTCAGTGCATTTTGTCATGTCACCTTCAATTTTATATTAAATCTTTAAACAGCACCTTAAAGGAACCACTATGAAGGATCTACTTCCCAGCTTTGCAACTATACTGATGTAAAGCGAGTGTTACCTTCTTAAGGCACGGTTAACCGTATCTCCACAAGATCGTTATTCGAGACATGAACGTGAGGAACATATAAGCTTCCTGGAAGATCACTGTATCTCTAAAAGGAAGAGGAGTGGCGGATAGATTGTGACTGAAGAGCGACTTAAATTGAGTTTGAAGAGGTCTGTTCTTTACCCTCAAATGATAAGAATCAGTAACTAAGCGAGCCTAGTCCCCCGGTAGATGGAATACACTGATAAAAGCCATCCTAGATTTTCTGGCTGGCTTTCTAGGATCAGGTGACACCGGGAAGAGCTATGAGAGAGTTCGTTAGGGTTTATATTATCAGTTGTGCACAGAAGTATTACCAAGACAGTTAAAGCTTGGTGATACATTAGCGTCTATAGATCACAAGGTACGGGGTTCAAATCCCAGCCCGTTTTAACGTCCTTTGGCAAGAGGCTAATCTACATTTGCAACTCAGGTGTAAATGTGTTGAAGTGGTGAGGTGTAAACGCTAGTTACTTTATATTGGTGGCTCGGCTATATAACCAGGTTAATAATGTCTAAGCGCCATGTGCCTCACCACCTGGCAGATATGAGCGCTATATTATTGGTCATTATTAAAATAAAAATCAGTAAATGGTTCCATATTACAATAATTTATAGGTTAATGCAGCTTGTTATCAGAATAATTCTTCAGCAAAATCATTATTTAATGTTGGGGGATCAGATTTTTAAAAAGATATGCGATAGTCTCAAACATAAATTACTATGAGAAGGGGTTTAATATCGTGGGAGAATAAATAATTTCCGAAATGCTTTCATCCAGGATATTCAAGGTTGAGAGATCTCAGCTCTTTACCATTTCCCGATATTCTCAAATAAACCCTATTTGTCATTGATATATTTACAAAAGTATATACTTCAAGAACAAATTTCCTTTTCCCACATGCCAAACAAAGAAAGTTAATACCATAACTATAATCATGATAATAGTAATGTTACCTGTTGGGCATTCTCCGTTTGTCCAGTTGCATACGTTTGCTATTGAAGAAAGCTGGAGAAAGAAAAGGAAGAGATAATTTTTTTAATTAAATTCTTCCTGATTGAAAACATATTAAACCAGTTTCTCAAATTTTTAACAATGAATTTTCAACGTATTTTCACTTTCAGACGGTTCAATGTATTGCACTTATTCTTGTCACCTGAAAGCTAAACAGCGCAAGAAAGAAATAAAGTGTTAAACTTCTTTCAAAAGATGTATATTTCATATCAAATCACCTTACAAGTCTCAAGAATGATTTTTTTTCCTGAAATATTCCCAACTTTTGGAGAGTTCAATGTATTGCAATCATCTTTGTCACCTGAATGATATTTATGTTTGTTGACACCAAAAGGTGAAAGTTTAATGCACGTCATACGTTACTGGAATTTCATCACGAGACAGAGGAAAAACGTTGGCAGAAATTTTGTTATTTTCTGTACAGGAAGATTGTTCTTAAAACTAGAAGGATCCTCCAACCTCACCGTAATACTTCCGTCACACCACCAAACTAGCTCTCAACCGATTCTAGAACGATTGGACGTTTGGCCATTCGATTTAATATAATGTTTTGATCGGTTTGATGTCGGTGAAGTGTCGTTGTCGTCGGTGTTATTGGGTACAGCCATGGAGGTGGGAGGGACCTCCCTGGTAAAACCTGTGGGTGTATTCAATGTATGTTTTCTGCCCATCGCTCGCTATGAGCTATCTCCTCCCTGCTTTCTAACATGCCCCATCCATCAAAGGACTTAGTTCTAAATGAAAATGTAGTTCACATGATCTTGTTCCTAAACCCTGGGTCACCCTGCTCAGCACTGATGTTTAGTTCTTTTTGCGCAGTCAGAGCTTTGTCTGCATTCTTCCATGGGCTGATCGCGGCCATCTTCAGTTACTTACTTGCAAAGTCCCACTACACTAAACATTGATATATTATGCCTTTCAAAGTTTGAAGCATTCATCAGCCAGTAATGTCACCGCTGGGACCGTGGAATATGAAATACAGCATCTGCACATTGGTGCCAAGGGCAAGGCTGTGGGACACAATAATCCATAATGTATGATAGAGGTGTAAACGATGTAAATGTTTTAGTAAAATCCGTTACCCAGTTAAACCTTCCTAATCGTGAAATGTATTTAGATTGGATTTCTTGGCTTTGATCGACTACTAGAGGGGTCATTGCTACAGCATATCAATTTCATATTCAATATAATATAGGTTACACAATATTTTTATTCAATATGATGAATGGGTTATCATTACTTAACAGACCCTTATACCATGGAGCTATCAAGAGATGCTTATACTTTGTGGAGCGCATTGTACAGTGGTTTAGGAAAAGTCGCAATTTCCGTGTGCTCTATGTATGGGAAGAAAATGTAATGCACGAATAACAATTAATTTGTTATATGAAAACCATACACCTTACTAATTAATCAACACTGTGTTTTAAAGCCTACTCACAATATGACACCAAATTATATATGCAAGAGTAATTTTTGAGTTGTTTTGCAGTCGATTTGGCGGTGTGACTGAAGTACAAGAAACATATGATGGATCACTGAAGAGCTAGGGAATATGACAAAGGCCAATGTTGGAACCTTGAACGTTGAGTTGAACATACTAATGCGACATAATGTCATATCATGTGGGAAGAGTGTGGGCGTGTGTGTTTGGATGCGTGCGTGTGTGGGTGAGTGTGTGTGTACGTGCTTGAGTGGGGGAGGGGTGGTATCAGTGCATATGTGGCGGAATGCAACATAATGTGAGGTTGCTTTCTCTGAGGTCTTCTGAGGTGCAAGTGATGACGGCTATACCCATGACAGCGATATTTTGGCAAATTTCCATGCGAGTTGGAGGACAATATTGTACTCTATATGATTATAATGTTTTTATTCATAAGACAGATGGTATCATAATATGAAGTTAAACGATAGCCAGGGAATTCCCTACGGTGGAGCCCTTCATGCATGTTATCCGATATACCATACAAACTACATCATTTGGACGGACATGTTGAAGTATATGATTTAATAAGGGTTGTTTGTGCCACAATCATCCTCTCTGAGCAGTTTAGTTTTCCGCTCCACGTGCGCAGCCTAACCTCCTAAACCTCCAAGCACATGCCAGTACTCCAATATCCAGATGAAAACTTCATCGCGTTGCTATAGCAACAGGTGAAGATCATGTTGTTAGCATTCATGCTCGACTGCTACCGGTAAGTGGACGTCGCCTAACGCCTCTCCGTCTCACCGCCGGGGATTAGGGGAAACTATGCCAAGGTACTTCGTTTACTTGACCTCTGTACGTGCAGGATGATTACGGGAAAGTCCTAAAGATTTGTTTAGTTATTGACGAAACGGCGATAAGAGTGGATGATGGGAAGGATGATGTTATACGAATCGAGAGAGTAAGATTTCAGCTACTTGCGGACAAAACCATGTTTTTTGTTGCGAATATTCTTCAAAAAACAGTTTGAGAGATAATTTCAAGTAGATGATATACTGTACTATACCCTTCAGGAAAAAAGATCTGGTTCTTGTGTATTGGCCGAAAAGAAACATTTCAGAGGCCTTGAATGTTAGACAATAGTGTGCGCGCGTGTGTGTGTGTGTGTGCGTGGGTGTGTTTGTGTGTGTAGTGGTGGTTATTTTACCTGACTGCTAAGAAAGCGTACCCCCATATTATGGTGGTACACACGGAATCCATTATTATCTCATAAACATGATAAACCCTAAATCACAATACATGCCCCCTGGATTTATTAAACAAAAACAACAAATCGACATATCCGTAAACGCACAGGCCGGTTCCATTCCTGAAACTTCATCCCTCAATATACTTGATTTTTTTTAAATATGACCAGCCCATGTCATTCGCCCTCATTCCACAACTTTTAGAACGAGAAAAATCCCATTAGCCCGATTTGGTGTTGGTGTTACAAAGCTACAAAAGCTACCATAAAAGGCCGACTTGAATGTTAATTGGATCCACTGTAAGAATAGCAGGATTTTGCCAAGAATCTGTTCGTTTGTTCACCTTTCGACACCAACAACAATCAGTGACTTACATGATTTACAGATGGTAGGTATTGTGAACTCCGAATGAGGTCGAGTTCGACAGGCTCTGTTCCTCATTCTCCGTTTTGTCTGTCTTACTTCTCTTTCTTTCTTCCTTCTTTCCTTCCATTCTTTCTTCATTCTTTCCCTGTCTCTCTCATTCAATCACACTTAAAATGAAGTGCTGTAAATCATCTTTTGACGCTAATAGCAATTCGTCCATACTTAATTTTCCGCGAACAATAGCTTGTGTAACTATTGCTATTTATCTAAGGGATCCCCTAAACGGCGCTGTTTTTCTGGTTATGTATTACTCCGACAAGGGGCATGAAATTACCTTAATCAATCAGAGCTCATTCTAACAATGTTCCAATAAGCTCGATTGTTACCCCTTGCATTAATCGGTATTGATGCATTCTTTTCTAAGGGGGATATATCATTCGATTCCAAATGCGAATTAAAATTATACAGCACAGATATCAAAATAACAGCTTTACTTAAACACCAAGAGAAAAACTTGTGAAAATCAAATTTGGATTATTCCTATGTGTAAAGAAAATATTATAACCAGTCAAACAGAGGAGCAAGAATACAGATACATGAAGACGAGTTCACCCCCCCCCCCCGCCACCCCGCCCCCCTTATAGTTGGGATGATAGCATCAAGCACAAACACATCATATCTGTTAGGGAAATAGAATACAAAGATCACCTTATGACCTTCGGGAGGACACCAGAGTGTGATTTACCCATAAGGAATTGACCGATCATCCCGCCTTCGGAGATGGCGGGGGTTATTGGCGTGAGCTTCAGATCAATACACACTTCTCTATGAATCCCCTAGGCTACCTAACTTGAGCCGTTCATAGCCGGGAGAGGACTACAACATACAAAGATTTATCACTCAAAGGGATGGAAACCCTGTCGCCAGGGGCATACATCAGGGATGTTTACTGTATCTAACATTGCTAATAAAAATATAATCTTCACAAATATTGATTGGCCCCTATTCTTCTAATAGTTAAATCCGACGTTGAGCTTATACTAAGTTATCGTTTAAAATAGTTTTAACAAGGGAAGTTAGTGTGATTTCTTAGACCCAGTGTCGGGTTTAACTAAATCATTGGAATACAGACCATGGGGTTGACAGGGTTTACATCTTCTATAACAAGCATAATTAGGGGGGGGTATATCTAAGTTCCTATTTTGTTAAAATAAATTTCATTCACTCCAAAAAATATTCCAGAAAAACACTCTTACATAATCATAAGCATAAGTTTATAGTTCAGTCAGGGATTCTATGGCAGTCAGTGAGGATTGAAGTTCTCGAAATGCAACCCAAAATAAAACTATGAAGATGTTAAAGTTACTATGCGTTGGAAAGCAATATTTACACCCGATTGTACATACACGTGCATGTACCCACACTCACACGCACACCCAAGAATAGGTTCAAATAACACTATTTACCTTTCCTTTGTATCTAGTGTCACATCTCTCCACTATAATTGGGCATTATCTCACTGCATTTATATGTCATCATGATCACTGTGATCGACCCTAACCGCTGATGACCAACAATTTCAACATTCAGAAACTGTTTTGGGTCTCTGATTTTGATTGTGCAAATAACCATGTGCATTCGATTTTCTGTTGGAATTTTAAGCAGGTCAAAGTGAAGGAAAAAAATATGAACGAATTCCGTCTGACACAATTTCAAGTTCCTCCCTTCTTCTTTCATTGGAAATAATGTTCCTGGAGCGTTCCTGCATGGTTGTACTGTAGACAACAATAAATTTTAGAACGACGTAAAGCAAGTTTCTTTCCCAAAACCAACTCGCGTGGAATAAGAGGCTTGGCCCGAGACTTCCATTGATCCCAAGTTTATGGGAGCGTGCACGAAAGTTGTGTTTATTCTACAAATATTTCTGGCGATATTCAACTTGATAAATTCCATTTCACGTGCTGGGTGGCTAGTGGATTTTGTTTAGACACAAGTGATATCCCTAGTGACCTGACTAGACTGATTGCAACAAGGCCGTCTCTCTGTGAGAAGAATTTGGCCTACAGTATATGGCAACTACCCAGTGTTTTATAAGAACTATGAAGCCAGGTTTTTCCAAGATGACTGTACAGAATGATCATAATTATGAATAGAGAGGAGAAGGTGGGGGAGTATGATGTAGAGCGGGAGCAGTAGTAGGAGGAAAGGGGAGATTAAAAATAAATAAAAAGGAGCACGGGCATCCCTGCTCCACCCCCCCCCCCCTACCTCAAAAAAGGAGAATTCAGTGAATGAAGTATCATATGATTTTATTTCCATTTTTTAACAACAAAAATGAAGAATAAATAGCGTTTTACCCTTTATTCTCACAGTAAATCAGTGTCCCCTTTCTCACTTACATTCACATAATCGTAAAGTGTTTAAATAACACCTTGTTAATTAAATATCTGTTGGTTAATCTGCAACTCGCACGCCTACTGATTCAGGCAGTCGTTACGTATGTATACTGCAGAGTGTATTACGAAATTGTCATCGTGATAATTGGAGGACGCAGTGATGTTCACTAAAATTAAGAATAGTTTATGACAACGTGCCTGGATGCTCAAATCCAACAATTGAAGAGGCAAATGTCGAAACTGCCGTCTTGAAAAAAACTATGCAACTTTAATACAAATAGAAGATGGTTGAATCTTCGCAAAAATAATGAATGTTTTCCTGATTGAGATTAGGTATCAGGTCCGTTTCTTCAGGCACGATACCCAACCATCAGATGGTATAACTATATGTTTGTCCCTTGCCAGAGGTTCATGAACGTATCTATGTCACGGACGTCCTACTACTAACATAAAAAACATCCAATCTGGCAGGAAAACATATCCATGAACATTTCTCTAGGCGATTGTCTTGTCATGAAGGAGATGCATCTCTTTGACATTTTGGTGAGTACATGATGAATGGAAAGGGTGTAAATTACTTAGCCAAAAGTGAGGAAAGTGGAGGATGAGGAGGAAAGAGGGGGGGGGGGGTAATTGGCATTGAAAACCCGTGGGGATGGTGACAAATGGTTTATAGCGGTGGTCAAATCCATTATGACCGTGGCATTAATATGGAAACGAAAGTTATTTTTTGATCTTATCAAATAATGATATTGAATAAGACATACCCACGCCCCAATGTAATAACTATATTTAGGTGTATTCTTACATCAAACAGCTAGGGGCAGTGGCGGATCCAGGATTTTGCAATGGGGGGGGGGGGCAGAAATTTACAAATCGCGCAGACCGTGGGCCACCCCCCCCCCCTCCCACGGTCTGCACTAAAAATAAAATCTTTTCCTTTTTTTTTCTTTACTCAACATCCCCCCCCAAAAACATGATAAAGGTAAATTTGTGGTTACCATCTTTTTTTAAACTGCTTTTTTTGGTCAGGCCCCCTCCCCCCCCCCCCCCATCTACGTGGATCCGCGCCTGTCTAGGGGGAGAGGTTCCCTAGGTATACCCTCATAAGAGAGGTCCTTGCTCAGTGCTGATATCCTTGGACAATGTGTTTTAACTCGATTCGTCCCTTTGAAACCAAGTGCATTTAATGGGGATACCTGGCAGTGCTGGGGGGTAATGGTAGCTGCATGCAGTACACTTCGATAATGATTAGGATATCGCAGGTAAATAATATCACATCATTATCATGACACGTTAAAGATTTCATTTCAATCCCCACTTTCAAATTACATACCATGTAATTATCAACAGGAAACATAAATTTATTTTACATGTAAAGTCACAATCGCATTAATTCTGGCAGATATATATTACGGCACCACCAGTTCCTTCCGCTGTTCAAGAATACCTTCAATGCATGAAGTGGGAGTCATGCAGGTCAATGTTTGTAGACGTCAAAAGCTTGTCATCATTTTCAATATTTCACTCACTACGACGCACTGTGCAAGTGTATAAGAACTACACTCATCAGTCAATGGCAGATCAGCGTCTCACTCAACAGAAGGAGGGAAATAAAATATGATTAACATTTTTTTTAAAGGCCTACAGGCTTTCTTTTTTTCGGGGTGGTTTAGTAAAACCAGGACATCCTAAAAAGAAAATTCATAATGTCTGCAATACCTTGTTTACAGTTGATAACGTGTATGAAGTAGAAACTGAGACAGCCATGTTTCTAGGTCAAAACAATTTTGAAGACAATCATTATTAGCCCGGGCCTAAGTGGTATTGACGTAACAGTGGGACTCCGTCAAATACTGCTGTGTTTATTATATGCGTTCTTATTATAGGAAGAAAGTATTTAGTAAAAGTGGTGAATACGTCTAACATATTTTGATCACCACCCCCTTCTAATTTTGACAACAATTTTGTGTTTTATTCTGCACAACTCATTAGAGGATGAGCGTAAAAGTAAAAGTTCTGGAGACAAGCGCCGAAAGTCGTTTACAGCTGTGTAGTGATAATGGATTGTATTGTTGCTGCCCACAAAACTTTCTTATATCTTCAGCAGAGTGAGCGATTGTTTCTGAGTCAAAGGTTAAGGCTTAATAGTAATATTTATCGGATGAACGTAGCAACTTGGTTGCCCCCTTAAATTTAGAACCGGATACAAACCGTCATTTTGATGTTGTCCCTGTTGAGTTTCGATGCTAGGAGAATGAGTAAACAATTTGCAAAATGTATTTATGTCAGATCAACATTCAGCAAAATAAACATTTTCTGACAAGTAGAAACAAATTGTGAATAGTAATAATAAACCAGACTTCATCACCGTACCTGCCGACACAAGAACAACCTTTCATAGTTACCAATGGTTCAGTCACTCACTTGCTTTTTTCAAAAGGTTGGGGTGTCAACCATGCTAAGTTGATTTTCCCCAAACAAGGAATTTTCATCTAGATACCATTTTTACAAAAATAGATCTCTTACTCCAGAGGTAACAAATTTGTGTCTGAAAACTGAATTGGTTTTGAATTCTTCAAACGCTGTAATGGAAGCCGAGAATGGAGCGTTGCTGTGGGAGACGACAAAACTTATCATGATAGTGCAAGAAGACATTAACATTTTCTTTTAATCTGGTATGAGTGTCATTGGTGTCAGATGGGTGTAAAAACTGAATTCGTTTACTTTAAAAGGCCCTCTCAGAAAATCGCCCTCAATGCCACTTCTCCCCTCACTCTCTTTCTCTTTACCTGTAACAGTCTTTAGCTCCTCATTCTAGTAATTTCTCTGCATATTTTTCATTTCTCTCCCACTCTCTTCTTCAATGCATTCTTTCTCTGTCACGACCTTTATTTTTTATTTTATCGAGAGTGACGAGGAGGAGTTTTTGTTCTGTGTTCTTTTTCGTTTCGTCGTGTATCTACACTTTTATGGCGGGGTATCGCCGCTCACACACTTGGATTACATGTCCAATTTAATACACAAAATTTAATTCGTATGAAGAAGATTACGACACCCGCTTATATTATTTTAAGTCAGAGAGAGTGAGTGAGAGAGAGAGAGAGAGAGAGAGAACGAAAAAGCTGTCAACTACTCCAGACTAGGACAAAAGGTGAAGAGGTGAACCTGATGATGGGGGCTCTACCATCTGATACCCGTTCCCTAATCCTCTTCAAGTCGGGAGCCACAAGCAGAATGATGGTGAGCAGCAGACTATTCACATATGTACGCGCTCCTATTTATTCTTGTTAATATTTATTTTCTACCAGGGTGACTTCATCAGTGATTTCGATACTGTTTTTCAAGAAAGATCTCTAAATTACAAATTTGGTATGAACAGTATAAGATATGATACAACAAAACATGATCAAACAATTAGCCGCAACTAAAAAAAAAATATGAGACAAAAATATAAGCCAAATGATAACACAGTGCGTATAGGATTATGTGAGTAAAGTTCCTCTATATATTTCAGCATCTGTTATTAGCGCTTAATGTGACATATTCAAAATTATGGGTAGAAAGGGAATTAATTTATATACTTACGGGAATAGATATGGGCACTGTTGCTAATACTTGAAGCCTTCTACCATCCGCTCCATTCACATTCCTTCTAGCTCGCCGAGAAATATCCCCATCTTCCTCTCTGATTGCGCTCAAGTTCCTAGTTTTCTCACTGTAAATCCCATTTTCTCCTTTTTCCGCACCATGCTTTCTGCCTTTCTCAGCTTCCAAATCATTTCCATCTTCGAAAATTTGATGAAAATTTTCATTTAAAGTGTTAGCATTTGGGTGTCCTCCCATTCCAGCAAACTCACGTTGCGAGCGATCGCTTTGAGAAATGGTAGCGGTTCCTCGAACGTAGGGTTCCCCTGAAGCTTCGGGGAGACAGAGCCTGGTTTCTCGCAATTGCGTTACGTAGCAGAATGTTAGCACAAACATCGAAATTGTGAGAAAACAGAGAATTGAAAAAGCAAAGTAGAGGATTCTGATATGGAAGGAACATGAGCATTCATTTTGTTTATCCGTGGCCATTTTGTCAGGTTGATCTTAATGAAGCCACATCATCAAATATATATGATGCTCCTAACACTCCTTCGCATGATCATCCCGAGGAGCTAACCATCTATCACCGATGAGGAATCGTAACTGGCGCTTTTATTCGCCAGGAGTCCCTTTATAGTCCCGAATGAGTAATGGGGGGGGGGGGGGGTGATCTGAAGGAAATAAGAGGGTGCTCTTTCACTTTAAAAGCAAACTATGATAAGGGAAGGGGTGGACATTTTGTATCGAAAGATCAGATGAATGTAAATACTGTATAATATGGCTTCGATATGCGGCTCATTAAACAAACAGTCATGTTGGATGAAAAAGAGAAAAGTGGATTTTCTTCCAATCAATGTAGATCCCAATTGGTTTGACTTGTATCTTTGAGTACATCCATTGCTTTTCATTAATCAGTCAAAGATATAATAATAGTGAGACATGATATAACACACTCAGGTTAATAATAGTTTGAGTTAGGAGGTGAGTTGGCTCAGTCGGTAAAACGTCTACCTGTCAAGCCAAATACAGTGGGTTGGAACTTGGAATCCAACCAAGGGAGATCACTATCCCCTGTTTCTTAGACGCATGCTACGTTATCGTGGAGAACACTCTTTATTCGGATAGGACGTTGAATGGGAGCCCCATTTAGAGGAGAGTCACCACCTTTGTTCATTAAGAACCCACTGCATTATTAGTAATAAGTGTATTATATATAGATCCCGGTGTACGTGGTCCATACGGCCTAACAACCCCAATCAGTTATTCCAAAGTTATTCAGTTAACTTTTCCCCTCCCAGTCACAGACAGACAGACAAAGCCAAATACTTAATACTACTACTACTACTACTACTACTACTACTACTACTACTACTACTTTTTGTTAACGATTAAACATTGTAATTACATGAAGCCGTGGCATAGCCAGTGCTTACTGAAATATCCTTTCTCTTTAAAGAAAAGTATGCAGAGTGGGATGTGTATGTGACCGTGTGTGTGTGCGTGTGTGTGTGTGTGTGTGTGTGTGGGCGTTTGGGTGGGGTGTCAGAGAGGGGAGCATAGGTAGCGAGGGAGAGGGAGATTGGTATGGAGAAGATGAGAGGGAGAAACATACGTAGGGATATAGAAAAAGAGATAAGAGTATGTAAGAGAGAGAGAGAGAGAGAGAGAGAGAAAGAAAGAAAGAGAGAGAGAGAGAAGGGGGAGTGAGTATAGGTGGCGCTCTTTCACTTTTCATCTTATTGGTATTGACTTGTACGTGACGAGGTGACCTCTATAATCATACAATGGTGTAAGTTTTTATAGTTTTATAGTTATTAAAAGACCTATAAAAGGAGGTCGAACCCAACTAATTTTGACAAGACGTTAATTTATATTTGTCAGAGTCGACCAAGTTGTAGTAAATTATTATATATATTTTTAATTCTGAGCGTCTTCATATATTGCAATTGCATATTATTGTAGTTTCTGTGTGCCAATATTTGTAGGCCTACATTACAATGCCCTCTCTCTCCATCATCCCTCCCATTTTTCAATCTCTCTCTCTCTCTCTCTCTCTCTCTCTCTCTCTCTATGTGACTCACTCGCTCACTCACCAACTCTCCCAACATTGACACGTATGGAAGTGTCACCTCATTTCACGTACAGTTCCATGTCTCAAAATTATCGGCAAGATTTCGAAAATCTGATATTACCAATTGGAAGAGGAACGTCCGTTCAAAAAAATATGAACTTATCGTTTAGGGTCTGGAGATCTTGATTTTGAGAGTAAATGGCATCAACATTATTAGTAAATAGCGATACCAATTGATTGTATGATATTTACCCTTCCAATTCATGTAATCATCTTATCATTGGTTGATCGCTCTTTCGGATAAATCACCTGTGAACTTTCATGCGCGAATTAAGGTGTTATGACCTTTTCTTCACTTGCTACGCAAGCCAATCCAACATCGAATTTGGAGATCGCGATATCGCTGGAATCCTTTTGACGATAAATATTCTAGTTGCACTATTTGTAGTCAAGAATTTTTGCTGATCATTAGGTAGTAATTGATCAAAACAAATTTGTGTATGATATGAAATATCATGGACCAAATATTACATACCAAAATTTGTTTTAAATATTTACGTGAACTTTGGACACCCCACCAAATGATATTAATGTTAACAACATGAGCAACAATGCTAATCTGAAAAGGGTTTAAAGTACGAAGCGATTGTAATCGACAATTCATTATTTTATCATGATTATTTATTGCTTGAAGTGTCTGTACTGAACTGTCTGTATTGGAACCATGCCCAAGTATAGACTGCATGGGATGAGTATTGTAATGATTCGACCAGGGAACTCACATATCCCTGATTCGACTGTTGACACAATGGTCTAGCCTTCTACCTGATGGTGTCAATGTAAAAGTGTTGTAGAGTTGTGATTCATGTAAGTACCGTTGCAATACCACTTTCTCATATCTGATTTCTGCTGAAAGTGAGAAGGAGAGAGAGAGAGAGAGAGAGACATAACATAGATGGACATCATGATTTATTGGAATCATGACCTGAATAGTTTAGAGAGAAATAGGGACTCTTGATTTTGTTTAATGATTGTGTAGATGACTGTGGAATCTTTTTCTTCATAATTATAGTATCTGTTTTGACTAAATCGATACAATTAGGTTCCCCCACAGGAGGGCGTTTTATTGAATAATAGTGCAGTATGCATAACAACAGCCGTTGAGTGATCATAACAATGAATGGATGCAACATTGAACATGTAATAATGTGACACATACTAGGTAATATACATGTATGCCACTGACAGTAAACTCACATCATTGAAAAGATTGAAAGAGGACATTGTTATGTATATATAACAAAATAATATACATGCCAGCTGCAATGCATACCAATGTAATGCACATGCCAATGTAATATACATGCCAATATAATATACATACCAGCCAGTGACAATAGGACAATAGCTGGATAACTGAAGCATACCATTACCACTATAGGAAGAATGTCACTGCTTTGAACTTCCAAGCCACTTCACTACTAGCAGCCTAGTAGAAAGGACACTCCCTTAGCTCTCAGGTAAAGCACACATGTTATAGTGTATCAGAGATACAACAGACCTCAGGTAAGATGCCAATACTATTTTAACCATGAAAATCAATGTATCATCTACTATTTATTTTAATATCCATTTATATTACAGTACCGCTTTTATCCGATTAATAGAAGGTTTATACTCAAATCGTCTTCTGTATCTACAACAGCAAGAACAACATCAAGAACAACAACTACTACTACTACTACTACTACTACTACTACTACTACTCCTACTACTACTACTACTACTACTACTACTACTACTACTACTACTCCTACTACTACTACTACTACTAGCAGTAATACTCCTACTACTACTACTTTCTTTTATTTCATCACCTTTATTTGTTATTTTATTTTTCAGGTGGAAAAGTTGATGACACGATCTGCTTATTGTTTTTCATAAATCTTCTTGAAGGTGCATCATCATCAGCATAATCTAGCAGCATGACTGTCACAGAAATGTAAGCATAAAGATTAAAAGCAAAGTATTCTTGTTTTTTTTTTTTAAGTGGCTTGGACGGCCGATGGTTGAATTGTAACAGTAATAATATGGACTTTTAGATTCGCACGAAGACAATGGGGATTGCTACGATCGACGTCCTTTTAATGCACTGCCTTGAATGGACGTTACACGTCCCTAATATAAAAGTCCCATAAAAGTCCCTAATATTAGGTCCCATTGTACCACTCGACATGTCGAATTAAGGGCGAATTGACTGTAGCGTTCAAGGAACGTAGGTGGCGCTCAAACACTCACGAAGAAGATTGTTTATAGCCGCTTGGCCTTGGCCTACAACTAGTAATGTGCTATACATTACAGTCTAATAATCATTTAATCATAAATAATAATAATCATCAAATGATTAATAGACTTACTGTCTGTTATACCTAAAAAGTCATAGACATATGAAAAAGTAGATGAAATTGTTCTGGGGGAAGACCATAAGGAATAGACCGATTGGGTAGTAGACGAACTGGTTGTAGACCAAACGGAAATTCACCGGCATGATAGATAAGTCGGGTTATGTTGGCGAACAGTCTATTTATAGTATCTTCTTTTCTCCTTTCGTTCTAACTCTCCTGCTTCCTCTTCGCTTTCTTATTTTTATTTCTTTTTTGCTTAGTTTTCTTCTTCCTTCTTCCCTTTTCGTTCTGTTTCTGTTTACGTAATTCCGTAACATTTTTCTTTTTGGTGATACCGAATTGAATTAAATTTAATCAGTGCTTCCTAAAAAAAAAACATGCAAAGTCAAAGAATACAATAAAAATGTTTCCATATCCAAGGTATGGATTGTTATTTTTTTTTGTAAAAGAAAAAAGAAAAGAAAATCTGTTGTCCTCTCCTTAAATACCTACTCGACGTCTCGACCTTATGACTATTTTAGAGTATTGGACAATGAACAAGGGAAATAACATACAAACATATATTTCCTCTTCCTTGAATTCACTCAGGTTTGTTACTGATGATCAGCTTGACGAGCTTTCAAGCTCGTTCCTATCATCTAAATACTGCATTCTCTGTAACTCGCTCGGCCTACTCTGCAATCAAGGGGCCATGGTCTTAGCATTGCAAGGCGGAAACTACCAGAAAGCCCTTGGGGTGGTTCTAAGACTGTGGAAGGAGAGAACTGGTGGTAGCCGAGCACGTCTTCATGCAGCTCTGCGGGATGCTGGAGCGGGAGAACTCATCCGGGAATAAGATATAGAAATTACTTTACTGATTATTACAATTGTGATGATACATGCACAATAATTTTCATCGGATAATTGCATAATTGATTTTCACGGTTTTTCACATTGCCTCAAAATAAGCAGGCAAACGTATTTTTAATTATTAAAGAATCCGAAATATAGACATTTAGCATTGGCAATTTATATCGCACTAGGAATTTCACATTTTAAGTTACACTTTATATGTAAATAAATGAAATTAATAAAAAAATTGTTTAGTTTCTGAATGAGGGAAACAAATCCGACGGAATATCGAGTGGGATTTGAATAACACGTCCTGTATATTTATGCTCGGTTAATGACGAGTTTCTCCGCTTTACAAATCCAACTTATCTAATGTCATTTCAATGAGAAACTAAATAAATAGATATACATTGTTGGTCTACACATATTAAAATTGTACCAATAAGTTCTAACGCACTGTACATTTAATAGAAACTCAAATTCTTATAAAAGACTTTATTTCGTCCACATTGGCTCCACTGTTATAATATCATCGCTTACATTTTAACTATGGGAGTGAAAAAGGAAATTAATAAATACATCGTGATAGGAATTTGATATTTTTATCACGTAACTGACCATACCTTCGTATTAAATTCTTACTTTTTTCTTCAATCCATTCGTAGTATTGATAATGCACCTCATCATTATACAAAGCTAACCTTCTTCCGATGAAACAATAGAAGAATTGAATACCCTACATAAATTGTATTAATTTTTACAAGGTTACACATTTGATATATAAGGATTACCGACGTGGTTGCAAAGCACATAAGACGGTAAAAAATTGGTGAGAACTCTGATAATGTATTTGAATATAAATTTCGTCTCTATTGATCTGTCATCCCTTGCTTTTCATTCGTTCATTCATTCTTTCGTTCAATGAACATTCATGCATCCGTCCATTAATTACTTCATTTATTCATTCCTTCAAAAATCAATATATCACTGCCATTACATGGTCTCATATCACCAATTAAGACATCAAGACAGTTGCTATAGCATAACAAAAATTAAACGGATAGAGTACATTAGCATTTCAATAAACCTTGAATAAATATCTACGTGATCTTCAATTGGTAAAAATAGTAGCAATATTGATATATTACTATACATTCATCGTTTTCATCGCAGTTCAGATGGTAACTAGAGAATATTTGCGCTAATAAAATCAAGTTTTAAAGAAATACAACCGTCGTAGTAATTCATATGGTGATGTAAAGGTATATTACCCGCATCTTTATCGTGTTTAGATTGTTTAGATTGTTCTCAAGCTTCTCCAGTTTCCTACCAACGGTAACTATGCTGTATTTCATCGTATTTTAATATGTTTGTCCCTACTTGATTGAATGGAATTGCGTGTAAATGAAATAAATCATAGAACCCTATAAAGAATAGTGATTTATTTTGGATTTTTAAATTTTTAGTATTTGTTATTGTGTCGCATGTATAGTAACATATCAATTAGAATGATAGCACTAAGAACAAAATAAATGTTTCTCGGTGGGTTTTTAGGCTAAAAGTTCAAACAGGAAGAGTACACATGCACATACAAAACCGTGTACACACACAAGCACAAATCATTCGCATTGAGGATCCGTCTCGGGTGAGAGAGAGGGAGAGAGGAGGAGAGAGGGGAGAGAAAGAGAGAGGAGGGAAAGAGAGAGAGAGAGAGAGAGAAATAAAGAACTAGATAATACAGAATTCGGGGATATATAGATAATAAGAGAGAGGAAGAGAGAGAGAGAGATTCACACGTATTAAGAGTAGGGGATAGATATTAAATGGTGGGGAGAGAGAGAGAGAGAGAGAGAGTTAAAAAAGATCAAAAATGAGGCGATAGGAGATGATAAGAGACAGGGAAAAAAAAACAACCACCAAATCAAATAGAGGATCACGTTGGGATAGTCCAGCAGAGCATGATGATAGTATTTTGGAATAATGCTAAAAATACTAGTCTATAGAACATCGAGGCAGCCGCACGATAATCCAAATACACCCACACATATAGTTATAGCTAACATTCATAACCAAATGACCTATTTGATCGGATTCAGCAAGTTCTGCTACCATTTCCTGCCTTCCTGTAGTATGGGTCATTTCTCCTGCTGTGGAGTCTCTCTATTATAAGGATTGTTCAAATAGCGGTGAGTAAACAAGTACCGAATTACATTGTTCCAATAGTTGCTAACCGATTTCTATTCTTTAACAAATCTAAGGGGAATAACTACGAGAAACTCACGTAGACGATTCAAGAACCATGTCATGGCGGAGTAATTATTGTATTGAAATATTAAACTTCCATTCTTTTGCTTATCATACTGACTGGGGAACACAAAGAGGTACATTCATTTCAACAGTACGTTATATTACTTTGCTGACACTACTCAACTGACTTAATTTGACATCAAATGATTATCAAGTTGACTCTAATTCACAGCATATGCAGTAAATGAAAACGTTTCCATACCTAGATATACATTATACTTTCCCTAACCATAATAATGTTTATCATGTTGTTTAGAATCTTAAGCTTATACGAATTATATCAATGGAAATGATATCGCAATTAGGCTGTGTGGTAGTCTTACCCCCGCAATATTATACTCCCTTAATCGACCAAAACATGTATAGTTTCGTTAAAATTTCCCTCTACTTGTGTCCACTCTTTTCGTATTCGTCAATGGCGACCCGACATTCGCTCTTTGTCAAATATTATAGGTTTAGGTTTAAGGCTGTCATTGGGTATTAAGCTAGGTCTAGAGTTAGAGTTAGTGCTAGGTATAGTGTTTGGTGCAGGGTTGAAGTCAAGGGTGTCGATTTGTATCCGTGGTTGGGGGGATGATAGGTGCCAAAATATTTTCGGCAATGGATCAAAGCAACCAAGGGGTAGAAGCATGTGGCAGGTTGCACCCCCTCTCCAAGCGCGTATAGCCAGGATTTCATTATAGGGGGGAGCGGTAGTGAGCACGCGAAGCGTGCGAATCACTTACAGTGCTCGCGAAGCGCGCTCCCTAGAGGGTTGGGTGAAGGAGTGAGGAATTTCCCCCCTCGATCCCCCACGAAGCGCGGAAGCTTTGACGTTTCATTAAATTATTAGAGAAAGAAGACGATTCAATGGACCGTTCTCGACTCTTAATCCTTGTTTGAATTAAGTTCCCCTTCCTCCGCGCGTAGCGCGGAAGCTCTGACGTTTCATTAGATTATTAAAGAAAGAAGACGATTCGATGTACCATTCTCGACTCTTAATCCTTAATGTTTAAATCAAGTTCCCCTTCCTCCGCGCGTAGCGCGAAAGCTCTGACCTTTCTTTGGATTATTAAAGAAAGAAGACGATTCGATGTACCATTCTCGACTCTTAATACTTGTCTGAATTCAGTCCCCCCCCCCCCCCACCTTTCCGCGCGAAGCTTTGACGATTCAATAAATTATTACTCTTAATCCTTGTCTGAATTCATTTTCGCCCATCCCGCGCTAAGCGCAAAAGCTTTCACGTTTCATTAAATTATTAGAGAAGGAATACGATTCGTTACATGTATCGTGTCCTTATCTGAATTCAGTTTCTCCCCTCCCGCGCGGAGCGCGTAAGCTTTGATCGACACCCATGGTTGAAGTTACTTATTCAGTTCGTATAAATAATTTGCCATGGAGAAATTGTCGCCCGAGCAAGCGCCGTAGAACCTCCTCATGTTTATCATCAAACATCCCGTTTAGTTGCTGAATAAAAATTGAATCAACAATCCAATATCCCGATGTTGAACTTTCACCTTGCACCGAATTTGATCTTGATGCCCCCGGTTGATGCCCTAGTCTCATCAATGAGACCGACAAGAGACCGAACAAACTTTACTTTCTATCTGTACAGTAATCCACCGTCTGAGGAGTGATAATTATGATGGATCACTTCGTTTAGGTGTAGAAATTCAAGCTCAAAATAGCGAATTTCACTCTCAAATAGTTAGTCAGAATAATTTGAAGTGGAATCGACTATAATTTGATGCAAGTGATCCCTATAGTGACTCCTAAAAGAGTGGTCTTTCACATTACACACAAATAGCCAAGAATCGGGTCGGAGTAGGCAATCCAACCTTTGTAATAAATTCATTTGAATGAAAGCAGAATAATAATAATAATGATGATAATGGGTTCTTGTATAGCGCTCATGTCTGTCAGACAGAGAAACAGAATGGCGAAAGTTTGAAATAAATCTGTCCAACAATAAGAAAGTTATGTATGTTTGAAATATGAGATCACTACATCGAATCTCAAATTGACAATATTGTCAGTGGATTGTGACATAGTGACTGATATCTCTCCCGTTGGGTTTGTCGTGTACAAAATATCACTAATTGCTGTGCCTTCACCTTGGGGCACCACTCAAGATAAATTACGGATAGTATATAATTACCAGTCCTCTTAAAGGAGAAAATACCATCCCGAGTCATACATTTTTTAAAAACTTAGAATTTCAGTTATTTTGTGCGTTTGAACGGATGGGAAAGGTTTCCACCACTACATTACATAGACATTACCGATTCAGCCAATTTGAAGAGCCCTTACGTATAATGATTGCAAATGTTTAAAAAATGAATATGTCATGTTTGTCCTATCTGTGAAATTTAAACATTAGCAGTGTCGTAGTATTCAAATTATGGAAGGAAACCCGCTACCTTCTAGATTTCACTGTCAGACACTATTGAGCGACTGACATTTTTTTTCTTTGGTAATAACATACATAAAATGACCTGTAACAGCTTACAGGTACATGAGCATTTGCCTACATCAATAACCCTCTACTCATAATGGCAAAAATTAAACTGATAGAATCTTAGTGCAGCACAAAATGTACAAACATTCGGTAAAAGGGTCTGAAATTCAGACTTTCATCGCAATCACTTTTAAAAGTCGATGCGATAACTAATGGTCGTCATTTTGCCACTAAAAGCCATTTTCAAGCCTTTTCGTTTTGAGGGAAGTTCTAAATTAGTATACGGTTTTTTAAATGCCGTTGGAATTTAACCTTTTAATTTTTGGGCCTGCATATGGGACATAGTAAAGGGATCCGGTAACTTTGTCTCAGATTCTGAAACAAAATCCTGGATTTAGCTCATGCTGCAATGATAATTATAAACCTTTAGGTCAGTCAGGAACTCCATGACTTTTACAAGCGGATCGCATGTCTGATTATCAAGATATTTGTGATTGGAATTACACTACAGTCTATTGGGGAAAATGAGTATGGTAAAACCGGTCACTCAAAGATTTTAATTTTTTTTTGAGGCACTTCTTGATCGTTTTGAAGCGCGATTTTTTTAGGGCTTCAACATTACACCATATCACAGACACTGATAACACGTAGGGCCGCGTATCTCAGATTTAACAATAGGGACTTTTAGATTCGCACGAAGACAATAGGTCTATGCTACGCTCGACGTCCTTATTAAGCACTGCCTTGAATGGACGTCACACGTATTAGTCCACGCAAATCTAAAAGTCCCTATTGTTAAACGATCCCGTTAAGGCGTGACTATAAGGCTGGTAATGTCACTACTTGGCAATATATCAAACTCCACCTGGTACCCTGAATACCAGCAACAAGAACCAACGTAGGCGCGTGAAGAGCAATACCAAAAATAACCAAACCACATTCTTGTATTCGTACACAGATAGGTCTAAAAGAACTGCTGGCTTCGGAGTCTGTAAAAGGTCAACAAAAATCTATATTCCTGCTGTACACGGGATCATTCATTCGTGAAGTAATACAATAGCCTTTTATTTGCATTAAAGTAATGTGACTTCTTGCAGGGACAGAACAGACGGGTTTACAGGTATCAAATTGTGTATAATCGGATACAGTTGAGAGAATAACAATATAAAAAAAACACTGCACTGTCTGCATACTATGTATACTGACCCTAAGACGATCAGAGTCTACATGTACATCTCGAAGGATTCGAGATGCCCTGCAACAAGCAGCTCAGGTCATCTATTACTGTGATTCTGCTATCTTGCAGGTAAGAAAAGCTTCATTATTATACCTATTAAGACATGCAATTACAGCCGTTCTTTATGATTTTAGTGTTTTTCGGGTGACTAAAAGTCTCACGAAGCGTAAGTGAAGGTATTATTGTCTAATAAAGGCCAGGATAAAACCCCACATAGCTGCATTACTATCCTGGCTGTGTATTAAAAACTGTTCTATTGATTCTGAACATTTCAAACACCACTGTACATAACTCAACTGAGTTCACTCAAAATCGGTACTTTAGTGACAATTGATGACACCTAAATAACAGTAAAATACAATCTTTTCAACTTACCGATGTTAGAAAGAATATTTGGAAAATTCATATCGTGAGTCTACTGTCGAACTTGCCGATCAGCCACATCATATTTATTGTGTGCATTAGAGTACAATTGTGTGCAGTGTGTGTATTGTGTGTAATTGCTACCTCTCAGCAAGTATACAGCGCTAAAAGTCAATACGCATTAGCATTTACTCTATGCTTTGCTGGAGTGGATAAAACATAACACAAAGAAGAAAAAGACCATGTAACATCCAACGCAGTGTCAGTTCTGACAATTAGTTTTAAAACAACCAATATATTATTGGTATGTTGTCGTGTAGGCCTATTATTATTTTCCAAGTAGGAACGTGATGTTATTTTCACTTTAAAGTATTACAAATCTAGTTGTTACATGTTAAGAGGATCTTTTGGAATTCATTTAAGGACAGGCTATATACTAAGGAATATTACGTTTTATCGGGGGATATATCAGTAGTGCTATGCATGCAGATATCCCTGCGTTTGGATTATATTGAACTTCGTGACATGAATTTTAAGACGAAATCAAGTGTTCTACAGTGCATATATCGTAACGTACTATTGGTCAAATACAGTAGACTCGAGGTCATTAACTACCTGCAAATGCACTATATATATATATATATATATATATATATATACTAGCTGTATATGCTTGCCCATTGATCATTGTGATTGCGATTAGGGACAATCTTTTATTTTGTTTCAGAAGAAATACATAGACTTACACAGTTTTACAAACAGAATGATAACAGAAACAGCAAACAGAATATATAGTTTCAAGGTCAATTAGAGTTTCCGATCTTTTCGACGAGTTTGGCTGTCTATATGAAATTTCATAATTGTTTCTAATAACATGATTAAATTATATCACATTTCACAGATTCATTGGATTGTCAATCTCTGTTCGAAATTTTGATATCAGCAGGTGTTTCGCAATCTCTAACACACGGCCACTGAAGTCTTTCATTCCGAAAAATTACAATTGAATTACGGAAACTGCTTTTTCCTTTTCGAAACTCTTATCGACTTTTTTTTAGTAGTGGGTTGCAAGCGAGTGGCTATGTAATCCCTTAATTACAATTGTTGTTGTCTTCTCGTCATTGTGGCCGGCAATTGTAGGGTTCAGTCATTTTAATAGCGACAAACTCCATGATAAACTTACCTATAATCACTTTGAAAAGTGAAAACCTAAGTTGGTAGATGGGTTATGTGGAAGTGTGACTTTCAAATACACGAAGAAAATTCTACATGTAGACATTGTCAGGTGCCTTTTTGGTTCCGGGGCCACAATCGAAGGGCACTGTTATTTTAGGAGCACCGCCCCCTCCCCCTTTTACTCGTTATTCAAGATTGTTGGTTGTAAATGGAGACGTTTAAGTCACCGACCTTTTGTCTACCGTGCAAAAATTACTTTACCCTGAATGGCTAAGAATCGGTCGGACGGGTGTGAAGTCGGTTTGGCTGTGTGACTGACGTATTGGATGAAAACTTCCATTGTCACTCTTTAAACCTCTGTTTATGTGTTCTTTCCACAGGATCATGCATCGTATAGAATGAATGGTTTCTTCCAACAGTCATTCATCAGACTGCACACAGATAACACCCTGTTGGTGTACTTGACAAGAAACTGCCAGACTGACTATGCACGCCGTACGAGACATTAAATATGATGATTTAGGAGTACAAAGACATTTTCATGACGTCAAAGATAAGATCACGACTCAGCTCGAATCATAGAAACCCGTGCAAGGAATACAACATGGATGGGATGTATATTGCTTCCTGAAAACCTCATGTATCTTACTTTTCAACTATTTTTGCAAATACAAATTGTTCGCTCGCGACAAATACAACATGGATAGGAAATATGTTGCCTCTATCGCTTTTCTCCAGCTTGTGATTTTTCTAGCTGTCAGGTTGACAGCTTCGGATCAAACATTCAATGGAATTGCAGAATTGGTCATCGAGTCGTCCAATTTTTCGCTTTCGGACGACTTCTTTCTTAACCTGGAAACTTCTTTGGAAAGCATGGTGTCAGGAGATGTTGATAATGTAGTAGTTCCTCAAAATAGAAGTACTGAAGCTGACCGAATTATGATTTCCTTTCGAGGACTTTTTGACGACTTTGAACCAGTTTGTCTACGAAACAATACGTTTTATTACGAAAATGGGGTTGCAAATCTAAGCTATTCCATTGCTTCTGTATCAATGCAGAACTTTCCAAATGATTTTGAAAAAGAATGCACCGATAATGAAAAGAACGTTGCGTATGTTGGATACTTTGAAGAGGACTGTCAATTCAGGACGCTGGATTGTGAAGTAAATCTTGATTTAAAACGGCTGTATAGATATGAGATTCATGATTCTTGGTCAGTTTTATATAGCTTCTTCTGCATTTCTGTCAATCCTGATGAGGAGTCTGAAACTGGGTTGTGTACCGATGCCGGTGATTGGTTGAGACTCCGATGGGAACAGCAGAATGATTCAATTTGCACAATCGATGAGGATATATTTGGTGCGTTTAAACCAGAATTACTATTCATTGATGATACAGGCATTGAAGAAATCGCCCCTGTTTATACTTTGCCATATTCGCTTAACTGCCTAACGACCATTGCTGCACCGCCCATTATTCCTCTACGTGGCGATCAGACGTGGGACAAACTTCCAGATTGGTTGAAGGTGTGTCTTCAAATTCTCAACGGCGTTTCTTTGGCTGCACTTCTCTTCTGCCTGTTCACATTCGTCATGTTCAAAGAACTCCGTAACACCTATGGTAAGAATGTCATGAGCCTGGTAGTTGCAGGGTTGCTGTCTCTCTGTTACACATCAGGGTACATCCCACTTGAAACTGATAATCCTCAACTCTGTGTCTTCATAGCTACTCTCATCTACTACTTTGTACTTGTACCAAACTACTGGTGGACGGCTGTTGCCATTTTCCTGGCGTGGACACTTGGCAGGAAAGGTATTCATCGCATGGATGAGGTTTCTGGAAGCCGCTTCTTTCTTCTCCTTTCCCTGTTTGGGTGGGGTCTTCCTCTAATATTCTCTCTTCTTGCCGTCTTTCTGCACATTGGAGGCATCAAAATCTATGACATCGACGAATACTGCTGGATTATCGATGGCTGGCCGACCTATCTCATTACCACACAAAGTTTCATTCCGTTCCTTGTCGACTGTGTCCTGTTTGTCCTGGTGGTTTACAGATTAAGGGCAACACGACTCGATGTGGCATCGATGGACTCGGGTGGAAATAATAGACGAAGGAATGAACGTCAATTAACGATAAAGGTAAAATCAATTTTTTTATAGTAACATGAAATGTCATAGCTCTTCAGTTCCTAAGAGATCAATTTAAAAAAATCATACCAGTGCAATCATCTAATCATCTATGCTGGCCAACATGTAGCCTATCCGATATGCGTCGGGCTTTACAAGTATACCCGACGCATATCGGATAGGCTAGCCAACACGGTGCTGACCGCTAATAAAACTATCCTACAATATTATTGATGATCAGAATCCAAGTGTTCAAGAGTTCTTATCTTCCTCCTGTCGTCTTCGAATGCTCACACATAATTTAATTACAATTGCATAAAGATTGTTTAGTGAGCTATAAAAACGTAAATATTTGTGTAAAAAGGATGGAAGTTCTTTTGAATAATCAAATAATTTTTATTTTAGAAAGAGGGAAGAATTGGGATGATTAGAATTGTTTTTAGCAAGTTTCCAAACTTGTTAACGGTTACTCACATTAGAAAGACAAAAATCAGTTGAAGCAAATATAGTCCTACCATCCACTTCCATTTTTAGGGAGATATAACCCTCCGAGCTACCCAGTAGCGTTTAATTAATATCGTACAATTTTTCTCCCTTAATTTACAAGATGGCGGCAATCTTTGGTGTTCTCTGGCTTCCATCTTGGATCTTCTACGTGGCTTTCCTGTTCAGACCCATCACTAGTCTAGCCATCATCGCTCAGCTTTTGAACCAACTCTCGACCTTCATCCTACCAATCGTATTATGTTGTAACAAACGAGTGGCTACCCTCTGGAAGGCCAAATTCGCGCCATTAAGGGATCATCTCAGCAGCTTAACACATAGTACAAGTCTCACTGATTCCCATAACACTCAAACACATTCAGTGAAAGATAAAGCCTTTAATCACAGCGACGAGCCTCCAGTAGACGGCAATGACATACAGCTACGTGATATAAAGAATTAGTAAAAGAAATTATATACCTCTCTTTAGAAATCTAGCCTTCTGATTGGTCGAAATCGGAGTCGTGATCTTAGCCATGCTCGCCTACCGGACAATATTTATTTTTTTAAAAGATGCCCGTTGGCCCGGCTAACGTACGGGCCGCATAAATAAATTTTGCTGAGATCCCCATTGGTTTACGTCTAAAAAGTTTCTTTGTAGGAGCGCGGATACTATACAGTGCTTTTTGTCTGCGATTCCCAAATAATCGTAACATTCAGGCAACTTTCTAGCGAAGATTTACAGACAGTGTCTCAGATTTTCTGTGATGTTTTAACCAGTCTTTACTCAAGAAAAGGATACGGTAGGAATTCCTTGTAGATGTGTTTGCTAATTCGGTATATATAATATTTATCGAAGCGTAGCTGTATCTATACTGGCTCTCGGGCGCATTTGGGTCATATCTCGATGTAATGTCCCCTTGAGTCTATAGAAACAGCGATGCCTCTCATAGCAGTCACTTTATTTGTATTAATACCAAAAGGACCTACTTTAAATTATAACTCATAAAGTTTCACGCAAACATTTTATCGTTTTAATGTCGTATTTATAAGAGAAATGTTTTCATTGAGCTTCTTGCCTATTTAGGGCGTATTCCATCGTTTCCCTAACACACTTTCAGTTTGAATTAAGTTTGTTCAAAACGTGATTTAATCAGGGGTTATGGTAAGGATTGCTAGCAAACATGACTAACTATATTCTCGAACTCGAATCGTAAAGCCCTCAACTTCCGAGTTTATACCTGATCGAATGTTTTGAGATTGCTACATAATGGTGCTCAGCTAGCTGTTAAACCATAGTATTCTAGCCACTCTGGTTGAAAATTGATACCACAAACTCCGAGATTCCAAGTATAAAACATTATTATCGCCGAGTTGTAACATTTCGACTTACTGAAATTTTGGATAAACTCATCAGGAGATATGTCATATTCAATTTCTCTATTTCAAGTGAAAATGTGTATTAAAACTGAAGATGTTTATCGTCAATATGAAGTGGACTGAGCGTTTTGTAGACATTAATGATAAATGGAATGTAACCATACTAAAAAACCGGGATGGTAAACATGGGTGTCGATCCCAGGGGGGATGGGGGATATATCCCCCCCCCCCCCCAATATTTCAGGTGGGGGGATGGCCTGTACAATCATCCCCCCAATAATTCACCATCACAAAAAAAAAAAAATAATAATGATGAGAGCCTGATGAGAGTACATGTAATGGTTATTATACTCGTCTTTTGTCTTCTTTCTCTAATAATTCAATGAAACATCAAAGCTTCCGCGCTTCGCACGGAGGAAGGGGAACTTAATTCAAACAAGGATTAATAGTCGAGAACGGTACAACGAATCGTCTTCTTTCTCTCATAATTTAATGAAACGTCAGAGCTTCCGCGCTTCGCGCAGGAGGGGGGGGGGGGGAACTGAATTCAGACAAGGATTAAGAGTCGAGAATGGTACAACGAATCGTCTTCTTTCCTTAATAACTTAATGAATTGTCAGAGCTCACTACCACCCCCTAAAATAAAATCCTGGTAATTACGCGCTTGAGAGGATAATAACCCAGGTAGCAAGCTCATGTGGGCCCCACATGGGTCCCATATTCTCTGAAATGTTATCTTTATTGAGGGTGACTTGAAAAAGTTAATAACTTGGAAGGGAGGGGTGCAACCTGCCACACGCTTCTACCTATTGGTTGCTTTGATCCATTGCCGAAAATATTTTGGCCCCTTTCATCCCCCCTAACCACGGATACAAATCGACACCTCTGATGGTAAATGAACTGTTACCTTGTATATTTTTCTGAGATGTTCATGGTTATCATAATATCAATATCCAGATGCACTATGAATATGACGGACAGAGAAAGAGGAGAAAATATACAGTTCCTCATTCTACCCTCAACAATTGCTGTGGTATATAGACAAATGAACATCCCTTTACTGCTATTACGTAAATATGTGTAGAACAGGTGAATATGCATGTGACACCTGTTCTACACATTTTACATTATAGCAGTGAAAGGATGTTCCTTTATCTACCACAGCCATTGTTGAGGGTAGAATGAGGAACTGTATATTTTGTCCTCTTTCTTTGTCCGCCATGTTCATAGTGATGGTTACTTATTACTCACTTACATCCATTTTATTTGTAGTTTATATAATTTTGTATACAGTTTCATTTTTACAAATTATAACCATGACTTACATGTTTCCTTTTTTTGTGTGTAAGACAATGTCACAATGGATAGACACTCAATATTTGACAAAAGTGTTGAAAAAATATCTTTAAATATACCTAAACAGTGTATCAAAACGTTATGTTAGCGATAATGAATAAAAAGACAGGTACATTTAGTAACTAACTTTAAACTACACTGTTGTAATCAAGATACTCCATGGAATCATTTCACATAATAATTACAATATTAAAGCTTAAGATAGCAAATGTGTCTCCGAGTCTTTCAAATAGTAATATACAAATAATACACATCAGTGAGGGCATTAGTAACAATACCCACACGAGGTACCCTTGGAACAGTCTAACACGCCCGAGGCGATATCCGAGGGTGTTTGGACTGTTTTGAAGGTACAGAGTGTGGGTAATTTTGCAAATACCCGAACAAAATGATGTGTAATAATTTTGTTATAAGACTATGTTTTATTTGTTTCATTAAAAAATATGTTTTATAACATGATTTTGATAATGACCGGTCATTATCCAAATTACGCGTTAGGCAAAATAAATGCCTGGTCACGTGTACGCTTTCAACCGATCATTTGATTAGGATCCACATCATCATCTTATAAGATATCCCCCTTTCAGGAGAAAAAAATACAATGGAATCTAAACGATGGTTTTCAGACAAAAATTGCTAGAAATTAAAGGTAAAGACTAGTTTCGGAAACGGCCTCTCAAAAAATGAAATGAAAGCGCTTTTTACCAATCGTGTGAAAGAATGTGTTTTCACTAATAAGTGATCACACAAATTTTCCTGAGAAAACGCCTATTTTTAAATTTATATATATATTTGGACCTGATAGATATAACGAAGGGTCGCGCACGTATGGGGTAGTCCTATATACATCTTTCTGTGTACCGTGCTTGTAACTTTATCAAGACTGGGCCAAATTTCTTATAATTTTGGTGATTCCAAAACCTTGCAGTACACACCAATACTTATATGCTAGATGATCAACCTTTTTTGATCGATTCCACAACGTTTCTTTCACAATGCAATCGCATGACCATAACTGGTCTTTATCTTAATGAGTTTGAAAATTCAATTTTCTTTCAACTTCTGAGAGGGCCATATCCCTCCTCAGACACTCCCATATGTTACTCCATTGTGTCCCCCCCCCCACATTAAAAAAAAGGATTGACGCCCCTGTGCAGAGGTGTCGATTTGTATCCGTGGTTGGGGGGGGGGATGAAAGGGGCCAAAATATTTTCGGCAATGGATCAGAGCAACCAAGAGCTAGAAGCGTGTGGCAGGTTGTACCCCTCCCTTCCAAGTTATTAACTTTTTTCAAGTCACCCTCAATAAAGATAACATTTCAGAGAATATGGGACCCATGTGGGGCCCACATGAGCTTGCTACCTGGGTTATTATCCTCTCAAGCGCGTAATTACCAGGATTTTATTTTAGGGGGTGGTAGTGAGCTCTGACAATTCATTAAATTATTAAAGAAAGAAGACGATTCGTTGTACCATTCTCGACTCTTAATCCTTGTCTGAATTCAGTTCCCCCCCCCCCTCCTGCGCGAAGCGCGGAAGCTCTGACGTTTCATTAAATTATGAGAGAAAGAAGACGATTCGTTGTACCGTTCTCGACTATTAATCCTTGTTTGAATTAAGTTCCCCTTCCTCCGCGCGAAGCGCGGAAGCTTTGATGTTTCATTGAATTATTAGAGAAAGAAGACAAAAGACGAGTATAATAACCATTACATGTACTCTCATCGGGCTCTCATCATTAATTTTTTTTTTGTGATGGTGAATTATTGGGGGGGATGATTGTACAGGCCACCCCCCCACCTGAAATATTGGGGGGGATATATCTCCCATCCCCCCTGGGATCGACACCCATGCCCCTGTGAGTAGTGAGATGTTTATAGGCAAGAGGCATTGTTTCGGTGTAAATGGATAACTTGCTAAAGCTTTTAAACGCAATATTTGACGTATATTCAGGGAAATTCTCCCGGTAGGAAGAAATTCCTTTTATACTCGAGCGCCTTTTCATGGTGGCTCTGCTTAGGCCGGGGTAATAGTATGATTGCCGGGCCCTCAGGGAGAACAGTTATAATACTGATGAGGATACCCTGTGTAAACGAAACATATTATCATTGTTATCATTGCCATTATTAAACAGATAGTTAGACATATACTTATCAAATATAAACATGTACTTTACTTAATATGTCTAGTCTTTTAATCAGCACAACACCGTCTGCTTGAAATTTATTTCTTTGAAAATGGCAAGGTACCTTAAACACGATCGCAACTATAATGAGAAAAAAAATATAAAGAGAAATTTCAATACCCTGTTGAACACCTCATAAAAATCGTGTTCGGATTGCTTAAAACCTCGTTGTCATGGATGCAAATTTCAAAAGATGACGTACAAGGCTATTGCAATTGACTTAATTTGATTTTTAGGAATGAGTTGCAATCGTGTTTTATGTACTACAAAACCGACCCCATTCGAGGTAATGCAATACATTCGTTTGCCGGTCTGGGCCAATATTCATGAAACTTTACTAATAGCCCCTACACGTCCTTACGGATCGCACAAATTCACGGGTCTTTCACGGATCCTTGCGATTTGGCCACTTTCATGATTAATTTAAGAGTTGTTACGAGTTATTACGAGCTATTTACGGTGTATTACGGATTATTACGAGTCATTACGATGTATTTACGGCAAAAATCCACGATCTGTTACGAGTTGTCACGGATAACTACGAGCAACTAACATAATAATTACGACCTGTTTACGTGTTGTTACAAATAGTTATGAGTTAGTTACGAGTATTTACGAGTCCTTACGATTTTCAGCCCAAAAATTACAACTGAAAATGAAGTGTTCGAATTTGCGGATTTTATACCTTCCCCAAATCGTAAACAGTTCGTTAGAATACGTAAGTATACGTATATATATATATATATTTAAAGCGCTCGTAATAACCCGTAACAATCCGTAAAGCCATCGTAACACGACCCAAATGAAATCTTAAACAACACGTAAGCACTCGTAATAATCCGTAAACAAATTGTAAACTAACTGTAACAAATCGTTTACAAAATGAGTTACGAGCCATATACGGATTCTTGCGAGCAGTTTACGGATGGTTACGTGTAGTGGTGAGCGGTTTACGAAACTTACGGATCGTTACGAGCTATTTACGAGCTATTTACGGAAAAATCAATCGATGGACAATCGTAATGAGATTTTTTAAAAGGTTTTTTTTTTAATGCCTCTCCTATCACGAATCCTTAAGAGTGTCTACGGGTTGTTGCGAGTTGTTGCGAGTTGTGACGAGTTATTTACGGATATCAGCGAGTTATTTACGGATGCTTGCAATTGACTACGAGTTGGCGATCCGTAAGGACTTTAAAAAAATTCGTGTATGTGAAGGGGGTAAAAGCTATAAGTTGTCAACTAATAACATATGACAATGTAAATACATGTAATTGACATCTAGGCCTAGGAATGTTTCGTTGAAATGGACCCTGGTGTCGTTCTCGTTGCTATGATTGGGCTAAAAGACAGATTTGTGTGCCGCATTTCAAAATTTCTCTTTTCCATACTATTCATTTCACAGGATCTGGTTCTACTATTCTTCACTGAATGATATGATGATCAGCACAGTCTCCTTCCGTGATTAATCTGTTCAACTTTCATCACAATCCATATTTGTGATAAAACCTGATATGATATATCAAGGATATTTATTGTGATACTTCAACGACTACCAGTAAAAATGTCAGGATTAATTTCAACTTGAATTGCTATACAATTGCATCGACCTTACACCAAATTCTCTGCTTGCATTAACCATGTCACGTATGGAAGGTTAGGACAGAAAAGTCTCTCTTGTAAGGATATGAACAGGCTGCAAAAAGAATACACTACCGTCAACACCTAGCTCACACTTCATGAGACAAACTTTGAGACGAGTTAGAAGCAACAAACGCAACATGGGTAAGATTCCAGGCTACTTTGTCCTTCTTTACCTGGTGATTCTCCAAGCAGCTTGGTTTGCATCGTCTGTTCAGATGTTCACAGGGATAGCAGAAGTAATGACTGAAGAATCCAATCATTCTGTCACAGATAACTTTGTTCAAAATATTGGCACTTCTTTAGAAAGCGTCCTATCTGGAGATGTTGACAACGTAAGGCTTTGGAAGAAAGAGATGGCTGACTATGGCTATGATGGCCAAGTAACGATCTCCTTTACAGGATATTTTGACGAGTTTGAAACAGTTCCTGTTTGCCTAGGAAATAATACATTTTACTACGGGGATCAGACTTCAAATCTAAGCTATTCCATTATTTCTGTATCCATGCAAAATTTTCGAAAAGATTTTGATAAACAGTGCACAGATAACAACAATTACATTGCATATGTTGAATACTTTGCAGAGGACTGTCAATATAAGATGCTGGAGTGTGAGTCGAATCATGGTTTAAATCGATTGTTTAGATTTGACCTCTTTGGACGTGGGTCAATTCTATACAGTTTTTACTGCATTTATGCAGATGCTAATAACAGGATGGATAACTCGTGCCCTTCTTTTAGCGATTGGTTGGCACTGGAATGGGAGCAGGAGGAAGATGGTAACTGTAGTATAAAAAGAACAATAGTCACTGATTTTTTACCTCCCTTTGCTTTTATCGCTAATGATGATTTTGACGATCCAGTCCGTATCGACACGTTGTCGTTCATCTTATACTGCCCAACGGTACGTATTGGACCGCCCATTATTCCTCTACGTGGCGATCAGACGTGGGACAAACTTCCAGATTGGTTGAAGGTGTGTCTTCAAATTCTCAACGGCGTTTCTTTAGCTGCACTTCTCTGCTGCCTGCTCACGTTTGTCATGTTCAAAGAGCTCCGTAACACCCATGGTAAGAATGTCCTGAGCCTTGTAGTTGCAGGGTTGCTGTCTCTCTTTTACACATCAGGGTACATCCCACTTGAAACTGATAATCCTCAACTTTGTGTCTTCATAGCTACTCTCATCTACTACTTTGTACTTGTACCAAACTACTGGTGGACGGCTGTTGCTATTTTCCTGGCGTGGACACTTGGCAGGAAAGGTATTCATCGCGTCGATGAAGATTCTGAAAGCCGCTTATTCCTTCTCCTCTCTCTCTTTGGATGGTGCGTACCATTGCTGTTTTCTCTCCTAGCCGTCTTTCTGCACATTGGAGGCATCAAAATCTATGACATCGACGAATACTGCTGGATTGTTGATGGATGGCCTAATTATCTTTTAGCGGTACAAACTGCAGTACCCTTCCTCGTGGACTGTTTCTTGTTTGTTTTGGTGCTTTACAGATTGAGAGCCACACGACAAGAGTTAGCATCACTTAACTCGAGAGGAAAGTCAGATTGGAGGAATGACCGTCAGATAACAATAAAGGTATGGTATAATCTTAGCAGTCGTTTGGGTAATTTTAAAGATGATATTTGCCACGACAGATTCATATTCCCTTAGGGAAAACAAATCCGCCTTGTCTCTACACCATTCTTTGTTCTGATTAATTTCGTGGACTAGGCCTACAAAAAAACTGCTTTTCGGATATCGCAGATAGTGTCAAAAGAGTCCCCATAATTCTGTAATGGCATAGATGGCCTTAAAAGTACACTTTTAGATATCATATTTCGATGTTAAGGGAATACTCCGGAGTGGTGCTCTTTAAAAAAAAAGGAAAAAAAGCTGAGTTTCATGATTATTATTAAACAACGATGAAAGAAAAACAATACACCAAGTATTGTAGAATTCCGTAAAGGAAATACTGGAATAATAACAGTACGACAATACACCTGACGGTGGCCTGTACTGCCACTGCAGAAGATAATAGTGCCAGCTATATGTCCTCTAAAATGAAAATAATTACTCTCCTGAGTCATCCGTTTTAAAATGTTGACAATTTCACTTTATCACTTTATGTCACTTTAGTCACTTTATGCGTTGGAACAAATGGAAACTTTGTCCGCTAGTACATCACAGATAAATTACCGGTTCAGCCAAATTTAAAGAGAAGGTTAAGTTCTGGGAAGAGGTAAAAAAATAATTTGTGAGCGTTATCATTGTAATTATGCAAGGGTGGAAGAACATCAGATTAAACATGTTCCCTGAAAAGCATGCCTCTTCAAATGCCTACATATTCTAAATATGACATGAAACATCGTGAAAATCGGGGGGGGGGGGGTAGGTTTTTTTTCGCCATGTGCTCGTGTAGTCCCATATACATCATTCTGTGTACAGTGCTTGTAACTTTGCCAAGATTTGGCCAAATTTCTTATGATTTTGATGATTCCAGAACCTTGCAATACACACGAATACTTATATACTAGATGATCAACCTTTTCTGATAGATTCCACACCGTTTCTTTCACTATGCAATCACATGACCAGAACTCAACTTTATCTTTAAGAGCCCATTCTTTTGAAAAAAAATCATAATTTTCTTAATTTCTGTTCAATTTAATTCAATCTTCACCAGTCTTCTTCTCTAATTTTCTGTTTTCCTTACTAGAAGACTACTTTTGAATCAAGGTTGGGTGTCCCTTTAAACAAAGAATGCTTAATAACGAGTTGAACATTAGATCTCTCTTGACATCAGTAGAAGGCTAGGACTTATTTACATGCTCAGGCATGCACGACTTGAGTTCTTTACTACATTATATTCCGGTATCGATGTTCGGTTAATTACAATAACTGTCATTATTATTATTCCATACGATGCGTCGATAGCTGGCGCTATCATTCATGCCATCACAAACCACTGCCGTTTACATTTATTTCTATTTTACACCTTTTATTTTTTATGAACACATAAAGATAGCGGGAATATTTGGTGTCTTCTGGCTTCCGTCTTGGATCATCTACGTGACTTTCCTGTTCAAACCCATCACTAGTCTAGCCATCATCGCTCAGCTTCTGAACCAACTCTCGGCCTTCATCCTACCAATCATGCTGTGTTGTAACAAACGAGTGGGTGGCCTCTGGAAGACCAAATTGGCGCCATTTAGGGATCTTCTCATCACTTCATTTTCACCAAGTAGCAGCGATTCTCACAACAATCAATCAGACCCGATGCAGGGTAAACCTTGCGTTCATAAGAATGGGGCTCTAATAGACAGCAAGGGAATACTGCTCCATGAAATAGACGCAAAGAAGTAGTTGGAAAATCTATGAGTGACTTTTTTTTTTTTTACCATACTCGTTTTCCCAGTGGCGGATCCAGCCGGCGGGAAGAGGAGGGGGGGGGGGCAATCCGTGAGAAAATATTAGTTGCGACTCAGCCACCGGTGAATAAGCGGGCGGGGGGGGGGGGGGTAGGAGGCACTTTTTTTGGTCCAATTTTTCAGGAAATATTTTGCGCCGACTCAGTCAGCCGGTGAATAAGCGGGGGGTGGGGGGGGGGGGTGAGACCACTATTTTTGTTTTTTTCTCCTAATTCGTGAGAATTTATTATTTTTTGTTGTTGTTGTTGACCCGTCAGCCCCCCCCCCCCGTGGATCCGTGCCTGCAGAGGATCCAGACGGCGTCAGGGGGGGGGGGTAGCATAATACAAAATTTAGTGCCGACTCAGCCGGCCGGCGAATAAGCGGGGAAGGGGGCGCTTTTGTTTTTGTTTTTATAAAGGTTAACTTTACGTTATTATCCTATTTTTTATCGTTTTGGGGGGCTGGGGGGGGGGGCGGGCCGGAATAATCGCTACGTGGATCCGCCCCTGCATTTCCCCCAATAGACTGTAATGTTATGAAAACCGTTAGGAAAACGCAAAATTTTGTATCGATTTCCAATTATAAATATCTTCAAAATCAGACGGGCGATCGGCTTGTAAAAGTCATGGGGTTCCTGATTGACAAAAAGATTTATAATTATCATTACAGCATGAGCTAAATCTATAGGTTCTTGTTTCAGAATCTGAGACAAAGTGACCGGATCCCTTAAAGAAAAGTTAATCTTTTTTATATTAGTAGAACAATTGAGAAGGTCCTAAAATATCTTTATTTTTTGTTGTTATTCTAACACGATATTATTCGCATGTTTTTAACGAGAATGTAAGCGATAAGCGATGGTGATCCTATCGTGTGTAGGGTCCAGGTAGTAATTAAGGGCAGCATGTAGTACCCCTCACAATCGGGTAATCTGGCGCCCCATGCCCGATCCTCTCTAACATGTCTACAAGAAGTTAATAATATGGATTAAGTCGAGTACTTGCAATTACTTTGTGAAAGCAACTGTGTGAAACACTTGTGAAAAGTGGATTATGTAGTGCATGAGGAATTGGGGATTGATGTTTATCAAAATCTAAATATTTTGAATGATCAGAATGAAAAGAAACTGACTCAGTCTTGCAAAAGATCATAATGCACTGCACATGGAAATTGGGGAACCGGACTGCAGAAAAATGTTTGGTTCAAATTTTTCAATTACATCTAATCCTATATCCTGGTCACTTTAAGAACAATCTTCTTCAGGTGACATTTCTTCTTCGAGTTTTCTTACAAACTTAAGCTCAAAATGACCCCTTTTATGTATATACTATATACTACGTCATTATCATACGTCTAAAGTTATAAGATTGTAAATGTAAATAAGTTGATATCTATGCAATACATACACATAACAATTTAAAAAAATCAAATCAAACTGGAATACAGAAAATTAAAAGCTCACAAAACATTCTCCACATTTTCCAGAACTCGAACAACTCATTATAGAAAGAAGTGTATGTGCATTGCTCTCGTATGCTAAATAAAAAGACAAACTATTGGACACTTGCATTTGATGAGCCTTTATCGTTTTATTTTTCTGTTATGTTACGTGGAAATGTTATCCTTTACGTACATGTAGTTTGGCACCAAAGTTGGGTATCTCTCATAGTCGATGTTCATATACTTGCCACATATTCACGGAGATAGGGAAACGCGATTATACAAAGACATTACCGATTCAGCCACTTTGATATATAGTGATTGCTATTTTTTTAAATCATAACTTTCACCATTAAGATTCTCTGATTTTGTTTTCTTTCTTCTAGACTAGTTTGCTATCAAGGTTAGATTCCCGTTATGGCATGATTGAGGCTGGGAATGCACTACTAAGCAATATTGAATTATTTGCTTTAGTCTTTATTCTTTTTTTCTTTTGTTCTCAAAGTCACTCTCCTTGTGTCTCCAGAATATTATACTATACTACTTCGTGTTCGCCTCTTATAGTACCTTTTAAATTCAGATCTACTATATTGTGTTACTCAGTATGGGAGCCTATTTACATACAAGCTATGCTTTTTATTTAGGCTCCCCATGTGTTACATTGTTTTACCTTGCCTGTCATATCTATACATTTTGAAACTTCGTACCCATTTTCCGTACATTATATTTGATTTGAAATCTTTAAATTTGTTAGTGTAATCTACGCTTATACGCTTGTATAACAAAATCAAAAAAATAAAAATAATTTGTTGATGTAAATGTGGAACAAATAAACTTCAAGCTTCAAACTTCAATATACCAAGCTCCACCTTGTTTCCTGGATGCCTCTTATTTTTTTCGTACCAAAGCGAGCCTGGATACCAGTAACAAGAACCAACGTAGGCGCGTGAAGAATACCAATGCGCATTCTTTTATTCTTACACAAATAGCCCCTGTTAAAAAGAACTGCCGACCTCTGAATCTTTCAATAGTAAACATCTATATTCCTGCTGGACACGGGATCATTCATTCGTGAAGTAATACAATAGACTTGTATTTGCATAGAAGTAGCCTCTTCTTTTGGGGGTTGTCTGCCTGTTAACAGTTGAAGATTCTTGCAGACCGATGAGTGTGTGTGTGTGTGCTTACTGAAACCAGGTGCATGGTGCAATGCTATTAGCATGGTGCAAGTAAAAACTACTTGCAGGGACAGAGCAACGGGTTTCTAAGTATTAGTCAAAGTGAATAAACATGTGCCATATTTAAATTCTAGGTATTAAATCGTGTATAAACGTGTCCAGTTGAGGGAATAATTAAAAAAAAACACTGCACTGTCTGCATTCTGTACTGACCCCCAAAACGATCAGAGTCTACTTCTCGTAGAATTCATGATGCCTACAACAAGCGGCTCAGGTCATTTACTACTGTGACTCCGATATCTTGCAGGTAAGAAAGCTCCTTATAATGAGACATTCCTCTAAGATTGATGATTCTGGATGTTTTTTTTTTCACTATCTAGCAGTCTGACGAATCGTAAGTGAAGGTTGTATGGCCAAATTCTAAAAGGCCAGAATAAAACAGGAAACTTAGAAGGAAAAAGCCAAGCAACATCAAACGCAGTTCAGTTCTGACAAGTAGTTTAAAAAAACTAATATATCGTTGGTATATATCGTGTATGTTTATATGATTAAATTATGACTCCTTAACCCCTTTTACACTTAGATTTTGATCTTGTAATCATTACTTTCCAAGTAATGTTATTTTCCGTATCTGGACACCTATCCCCAGGACATCCACCCCCCCCATATGATCACCCCAGTCAACTACCCTCTAGGGCAATCACCCTCTAGGGCGACTACCCCCCGGGACAACTACCCCCGGACAACTACCCCCAGACAACTAACCCCTAGGAAAACTACTCCTAGGACAACTACCCCCGAGACAACTACCTCCCAGACAACTACCCCCTAGGATAGTTTTCCGGGGGTAGTTGTGCTAATGGGTAGTTTTCCTAGGGGGTAGTTTACTGGGGGGGGGGGGGGTAGTTGTTCGGCGGGTAGTTGTCCCAGGGGGTGTTGACTGGGGGTAGATGTCCAGGGGGTATACGCTATTTTGTAGTTACGAGACAGCACATTGAAGTAACAAAATGGACCCAATTTACCTAATTCTGCAAGCGGGGAGTGGTTGTAGGGTAAAGCTATGGTCACAACCCCCAAAAGTAGCCTGCTCGATGGCCGGGCGGCGAGATTTTAGCCCATTTCGCCCGGGCACCGCTTGTTTTTAGAATTAACACGTTCTAAAATTAACACGTTCTCTTGTTTATAATTTCCCTTGAATCAAAATTGTTGCAGAATGATTCATAAAATGAACGCATTTCTTCCGGAAGTGATGAAGATTCGCCATAATTCTGATCTAGCTATTCGATCGAATTGCGCGCAAAAGCAAAAATATGCATGACAGACGTCACTGAACGATCGTCGTCGTGTGAAATTGAAGAGGTAACGAACATTCAACCCGACCGCAGTGCACTAGTGAACGTGCAAATCGAAAAGTCCCCTTATCACTCTTAAACCTCTGTGTATGTGTTTATTTTCCACAGGATCCTGCATCGTATAATGAATGGATTCTTCCAACAGCTGCACACAGATAACCCCCTGTTGGTGGACTTGACAAGGAACTACCAGGCTGACTCTGCACGTACGGTACATTTACATCATTGAGGAGTTCAATGACATTTCCATGTCGTCAAAGTTATGATCACGACTCAGCTCGAATCATAAAACCCCGTGCAAGGAATACAACATGGATTGGATATATATATCGCTTCCTGAAAACCTCCTATATCTTGCTTTTCAACGATTTTGTATACAATTCTTCAGGATCATGAACGGTTCTTACTATAGTCATTTATCAGACATTTCATAGATTACTCTCTGTTAGACGAAGATCAATTAGAATTTAACCGCAAATGCTCTCCGAAATTATTTAATGACTGCTGTACATATAGTTTCAGATTTCTATCGCATTACTTAAACATTCAACTCCGGAAACCAGAAGCATAGACAAATTGTTCACTCGCGACACACAACATGGATAGGAAAAATGTGGCCTCTATTGCTTTTCTCCAGCTTGTGGTTTTTCTAGCAGTGAGGTTGGCCGCTTCGGTTCAAACATTCAATGGAATTGCAGAATTGGTCATCGAATCGTCCAATTTTTCGCTTTCGGACGACTTCCTTCTAAATCTGGAAACTTCTTTGGAAAGCATGGTGTCAGGAGATGTTGATAATGTAGTAGTTCCTCAAAATAGAAGTAATGAAGCTGACCGAATTATGATTTCCTTTCGAGGACTTTTTGACGACTTTGAATCAGTTCTTGTTTGTCTACGAAGCAATACGTTTTATTACAAGAATGGGGTTGCAAATGTAAGCTATTCCATTGCTTCTGTATCAATGCAAAACTTTCCAAATGATTTTGAAAACGATTGCACTGCTAATGAAAAAAAACGTTGCTTATTTTGAATACTTTGAAGAGGACTGTCGATTCAGGACGCTGGAGTGTGAATTAAATCTTGATTTAAAACGGCTGTATAGATATGAGATTCATGAGTCTGGGTCAGTTTTATATAGCTTCTTCTGCATCTCTGTCAATCCTGATGAGGAATATGAAACTGGGTTATGTACCGATGCTGGTGATTGGTTGAAACTAGAATGGGAAAAACAGAATGATTCAATTTGCACGATCAATGAAACATTATTCGTTGCGTTGAAACCAGAATTTCTATTCATTGATGATACAGGCATGGAAGAAATTGCCCCCATCGATACATTCCCATATTCGCTTAACTGCACAATATATTTTTTTGCACTGCCCACGGCCGATGCACCCCCCATTATTCCCCTACGCGGCGATCAGACGTGGGACAAACTTCCAAAATGGTTGAAGATGTGTCTTCGAATCCTCAACGGATTATCTTCAGCTGCACTTCTATTCTGCCTGCTCACGTTTGTCATGTTCAAAGAGCTCCGTAACACCCATGGTAAGAATGTCCTGAGCCTTGTAGTTGCAGGGTTGCTGTCTCTCTTTTACACATCAGGGTACATCCCACTTGAAACTGATAATCCTCAACTCTGTGCATTCTTAGCTACTCTCATCTACTACTTTGTACTTGTACCAAACTACTGGTGGACGGCTGTTGCCATTTTCATGGCGTGGACTCTTGGCAGGAAAGGTATTCATCGCATGGATGAGGTTTCTGGAAGCCGCTTCTTTCTTCTCCTTTCCCTCTTTGGGTGGGGTCTTCCTCTAATATTGGCTCTTCTTGCCGTCTTTCTGCACATTGGAGGCATCAAGATCTATGACATCGACGAATACTGCTGGCTTATCGATGGATGGCCGACGTATCTCATAACAACACAAATTTTTATACCGTTCCTTGTAGGCTGTGTTCTTTTTGTCTTGGTGGTTCAGAGATTAAGGGAAACACGACTCGATGTGGCATCGATGGACTCGGGTGGAAAGCATAGACGAAGGAATGAACGTCAATTAACGATAAAGGTAAATTGTCATTTTTGCATAGTAATTTCTGAACCTTCTATCTATTACAAGCTAATGGAAAGTCATTGCTCTATAGTTTTAAGAGATCAATTGAAAAAATGCATTTCGGTACAATCATCTAATCATCTATGCTGGTCCCCACACGGTGCTGGCCGCTTAACTATAACTCTCCTACAATTGATGATCATAATCTAAGTTTTCAAGGGTTCTAAATCTTCCTCCTTTCTTCTTCGAATTCTCACACATAATTCAATTACAATTGCCTAAAGATTGTTTACTTGTATTGTGTTTTGTATATTTTTACAAAGTAAATGTTTGTGTAGAAAGGATGCGAATTGTTTTAAATAATTAAATAATTATTATTGTATTCCAAAAGTTTAGAAGAAAGGAAGGTTGGGGATGATTAAAACTTTTTAAATTTACATTATAAGTTCATTCTTACAATAATATTCTAATCTAATTGCAAAGTTTAAACTAAACTGGTTACGGTTATTCAAATTAGAAATACAAAATCAGTTGAAGCAAATATAGTGCTGACCATCCATTGCCATTTTTAGGGAGATATAACCCTCCAAGCTAATAAATAGTGATTTATTAATATCATCCCATTTTCCTCCCTTAATTTACAAGATGGCGGCAATCTTTGGTGTTCTCTGGCTTCCATCTTGGATCTTCTACGTGGCGTTCCTGTTCAAACCCATCTCTAGTCTTGCCATCATCGCTCAGCTTCTGAACCAACTCTCGACCTTCATCCTACCAATCGTGTTATGTTTTAACAAACGAGTGGCTGCTCTCTGGAAGGCCAGGTTGGCGCCATTGAGGGATCGTCTCAGCAGTTTAACACATAGTACGAGTCTCGCTGATTCCCATAACATTCAAACATATTCAGTGAATAATAAAGCCTTTATTCACAGCGACGAGCCTCCAGTAGACGGCAATGGTGTACAGCTTCGTGATATAGATAATTAGTGAAACTAACTAACTTATACTATATGGACCTACTTTAACATGATAATTCATAAAATTTCAGGCAAACATTGTATCGTTTTAATGTTGCATTTATAAGAGAAGTTTATAATTGAGCTTCTTGTGAGAGAAATTTGCCTAGTGCGTATTCCATCGTATCCCTAGCACAACACATAACAGAAAGTTCGAAAATATACGAAAATTTCCTCATAAATATATGACGTTGTTGCCTGCGTATAGTAAGCTGTTTAGAGGGAAAGGGCATTGTTTTTGGTGTAGATATATTAGTTGCTAATGCTTTTACACATATGTTTGACGTGTATTTCAAGAAATATATTTTTCTTTTTAACTCTCTCAATGGCCGCTATCTAATTGAATTAGTAAATCATGGACCAATAAGTTATACAGTCGTCAACCGTACAACATGAAAAGTTCAGTTCCTTTCAAGTTGTAACATTTTTTAATGTTAATGATTTAATCTGAGAAGATTGGCCATATATGAGAATGATAAAGTAAATATATGTGAAGATGAAGTAATAGATTATCCGTTCAACAGAAAGGGGTCGAGGTCTAGTAGACGTCACCGGACTGTGGATCACATGGTTCGCCATTCGATTCCTGCCGGCCGGGCCCTAATGTCTTTTGGCAAGACAAATCTACATTTGCCACACTCGACACAGGTGAGGTTAATGGTATACCCGGCATAAAGAAAGTCGAGCGCCTTTTCATGGTAGCTCGGCTAAAGCCGGGGTAATAGGGACTTTTAGATTTGCGTGGACTGATACGTGTGACGTCCATTCAAGGTAGTGCATTAAAAGGACGTCGACCGTAGCAATCCCCGTTGTCTTTGCGCCAATCTAAAAGTCCCTATTAATATGATTCAGGGCCCTCAGGAAGAACAGTAATAATATTGATGAAGATATCCTGGGTAGACAAGACATAATCGTTTTTATAACTCATAAAGGTAGTTAGACATATTATTATTGAATATTAACATGCACTTTACTTATGGCTGGTTTTTAATCAAAACAACAATATTTGCTTGAATATTATTTCTTTGAAAATGGCAAGATTCCTCAATATAACACGATCGCAACTATCTCAGAAAAATCAACTATTAAAGGAAAATGTCAATAGGGCCTACCCTGTTGAACACCCCAGAACAATTGTCGCCCACTGCACTACTTGTAGCTACTTGCGCCCTCTCTATATTAAACAATGCCTAATCGGTGACCATTGGTCCCCCATGATCCTCTTTTACTTATGTTAACTGAGAGCTGAGTTGATGAGATAACCACCTGTCCAGTGATCTTGCAGGGCGGTCTAATCCCTCCTGTAAACTAGTACTGATAAGCTTTAAAACCTCGGTGTCATGTTTGCAAATTTCAATAGGTGACGCACAAAGCTATAGAAATTTACTTGAGTTGATTTCTAGAAATGAGTTGCAATCGTGTTTTATGTACTATTATTTTTGAAAAATTAAAAATTGTGTGCATTTTATTTATTCCTACAAACCACCTTCAAATAAAGCTTTTTAGAAATATTGAATTAAACATTGCATTTTTTAAACATTGCATTGCTCTTCTTTTGTCGGCTGGCCTCTAATGGATTACATGTTAGGCCTCCTTTCTACGCGTTCTTAGGGACATGCTTCTCACACAAAATACACCCACACAAGCGCGCGCACCCACACACATAAATGCAAGCTACACTGTGAAGTTATATGGTGGGTTACTTTTTGGAATGGCACTGTATGAAAATAATGTCATTATTATGACTATTATTATAATCATTTCATTGCAATATTTAGTATATTACCATTACTATCATCATTATCATTACTAAAATTAAACACTGGTCGGTCATTTTCATACAAATAATCTCACTTAGGGTTTCAATATGCGAATAAATAAAAGTATGATAATTAGCTTACATTCCTGCATGGTCAACGTCAATGTACATTAACGCATAGGGCATTAGTTAATGCCGGACTCTTTCAATTCAACGTCATACACTTACATTGCCTACTGTAATTGACGAGATAGAAAATATATTGTGCCTCAGACACAATGCCAAACTGACTGTAAACCGATTCAAAACGACCGACTTATTAAAAGGCAATTTAGGGTAATAGAAAGCTGTTAAAGAAACAACCTTTTGATTGGTCCACAGCTTGTCATGTGATATCGATTGCGATGATTGTAATTATATATTTCACTCCCAGACATTTTCTGATGTTGGTTATTATACCTCAGTCAAACCACCGAAACCGACCCCATTAAGGGTAACATAATCTATTCGTTTTGTTGCCGGTCTGATCTCATATTCATTTGACCTTATTAAGCTATAGTTTTCATATAATTACACTGTTGGTCACAATGGTGGAATAATTATTTTTACCCCAATGTATGGAATGATTTTGACAATGATTTAATCCTAATAGATCTAGATAATAGTATACAGTTTCAGATTTAATTGAATAGTACTGTAACTTGTAAGTGTTTGTTTTGCGTAAAAAAAAAAAATCCTCTATGTGAGCATGCCTTAAACAATATGTTGGGGGTAGGGGCAAAATGCAATGAGTTATTGATAATTTATTGCATTTTCTTTGTTTTTTTGTATTTGTGGGGGCGGTGACGTACCCTAACCCCCGATGCGTACAGTCATGATTCATTGGCTAAGCAACAGCCTCGTTACTGTGAGCCCCCAGGATCAAAACCGTGTCGATGTGCTATATTAGTGCCCTTTTATGAGGCATTAATCCTCATTACTGTCAGTTATGGCTTAAGGACGTAGGTCCCCTAGTTGATTAGCATAGTAGCATACATGCTTTAGCAGTCACGCAAAACAAACACTCACAAATTATTGTTCAATAAAATCTGAGAATGTATTATCTTGATCTATTAGGAAAAATGATTGTCACAATCATTCCATAAATTGGGGTAAAAAAAAATTATTCGACCATTATGACCAACATTATGCCCCAGCCCCAGTCTGAGCACCCAACGAACAGTGACATTCAAAAGTCAATTCAAGACCTCGCATCTATGATGTGTGGCAAAATCGATACGCTAACACGAGAAGTGAGTGGACTCAGTGACAAACTAACGAATTTGGAACAAAGTGTTGAATTTAACTCTAACAAACTGCACGATATTGAAACGACCGAGCTGCCAATTCTAAAAGCAAAAACGAAGGAACAGATACAAAAAATGGAGGACAAAATGTTGTCACTAGAGATTTACAATAGAAAGCAAAACCTTCTCTTATATGGAGTACACGAGACCGAGCAGAGTGAGGATACGTATATCATCGTTCGTAAAGCATTTAAAGAGCTCTGAATGGAGAATGCCAGAGCAGAAACTATCCCGCTAATCAACGCCCACCGATTGCCCCGCCGTCTACCACAGGGTCAGAACACCCAGCCCCGATCACCGACCCCCATCATTGCCCGATTTGCCGTCATGGCCGACCGCGATCACGTCCTATCACTCTTCCAGCGCCAACTACGCAGCCGCACCCTAGTAGCCGGACCAGGAGGTATCCAGCCAACGCCCAGCCCACCTGCCCAAGCGAGCCGTATCACTGTCAGGACGGACCTACCGCCTGTCCTGAAACAACGACGCGGCATTTTAGCTAACGAAGCCTACAAGCTCCGAAAGGAACGAGGTCTATCCAGCAGGATAATTGTTCAAGGCACCTCTGTGATCTTACAGTGGAAAAACAAAGGCACCAACACATGGAATAATCAACAGGAATGATACCTATCAAAACAACAAAAGATGTAAGCATGAACTACGTATTTATTCTACGATAAAATACTTTTTGTTTTGTTTTTTTTTCTTTTTTTTCTTCTTCGCTGTATTATATTTCTCTCTGTTCAACATTACAGACTCTAATTTATGCCGAAGGAGAAAGGAATTGAAAAGGAAAGAAGAATATTATGTGAGAAATAATGACTTTACATACAAAGAAGGAACAATGATCAAATTATACATTTGATTGAACATTTATTTTAGACTCTTTAAGTTCGCTCATTAAAACCTTTACAAAGCATTTTAAAGAAATATGTAATGGACATGCTTCAACGTAAACCGAAATAGAACTCTGTATGGACACACCGACTTTCAACTTCGGTTATTTATGTCTCGCCCTTGCATATGATATGAATTATACGCTTTAAAAATCGAATGTATATAGTACAATGCATGTTAAAATCATTGTGGACTTACGCATATATTTAAGTACATGTATATTTTGTTTTTCTTGACGCAAAAATGTCAAGATATTTTTTGTATTTTGTTCATATTATATATATATAGATTTTTTTTCTTCCTCTTTGTATCTTTAATTGTTTGTTGTCACTTCCGCAATATTTTCAATCATGGAATTTAAAAGGAAAAAAAAATCGTGACCACTATACAGACTTGAAATACTAGTAGAAATTGAAAATGTTGTACTGTGGCACATTTACTTGTTTTATTTCATGGATATTTTGTACTCGCCATGATGCTTTGTATTTTGTTCATACATAATTATATATATATATATATATATATGTATTTTTTTTCTCTTCCCCTCTCTATATTTATAATTGTTCGTTGACACTTCCGCAATATTTTTTAATGATGGAATTTTTTTTGTAATTATGTGACCACTATACAAACTCGAAAGACTTAGTAGAAACCAAAAATGTTGCACTGTAGTACATTTACTTGTTTTATTTAATGGATGTGTACTAGCCATGGTGTTATGCATGTCATTGATATGAATTTTGCCAGTTGCAATATTTTTTTTTTTTTTTTGTAATAAATATTTTGCTATGCTAATTAACGACATTCTCTTCGGGGACTTGCCTGCGGCTTGGTATGCATGGCTGGAGCTTGTGCTCTATACGATTTGTAAAGCGCATCGGTTCCTTTTGTCGTGCTTCCCGGGTCGTGTGTGCGTTTTCGGGGTGAGTGCCCTTTACCCACAACAGAAAACATGCTTTCTTAATGTTAACACTTTAGAATTTCCGTTTTTTTTTTATTCTATTCCCTACTTCTGTTATGTTATGTAATTATAAACACATTTATATTGGAAGGATTGATCTTAAACAATTTTATCTTGATTGTTAACAATTCCCTTTTTACAGATCAAGACTCTAGATTGCGATCTGTTCCTCTTTATATTGTCTTTGTTATTATTTGTTTAAGAACTGCCCACATGTATTGAGGTTAACTGCGTGGTAATTCACAGGTGTAACATTCTTATTATTAAATAAAGTTGAATAAAAATACATTGTTAGTTGTGTCGATACGATTCATTGTAATATAAATTCCTTGCTGTTTACCATCAATACTGTTGTAGCATATGAATGACAGACGCTGATCCATTTCTTTGGAGCCTCATAACCTATACACTCTTGCGCATTTAAATGATCTATTCTAACCTGCATTCCTCTTACCCAGGGGCGTACGCAGGATTTTTTCAAGGGGGGGGTTTTAAAATATTTTGCTCCCGAAAATTTGAAAATCGCGCCGGCCGAAAAGTCGCTCAGTGGGGGGGGGGGGGGGGGGGGGGGGTAAAGCGGACACTTTTTTTTTTTTTTTTGGGAGGTCCAAAAAAAATCGCAACGACTCAGCCAGTCGAAAAGTCGCTCAGTGGGGGGGGGGGGGGGGGGGGGGGGGGGGGGGGGGGGGGGTAAGCGGACACTTTTTGGGGGTCTCGAAATTTCAAAATTTGACATTTTTTTCGTTGGGGGGGGGGGGGTAAGGTCACCTTATTGAGGTTAGCCGTGGGTAATTTTTTTTTTTTTTTTTTTTTTTTTTTTTTGTTAATAAAAAAAAAAAAAAAACCAAAGGGGGGGGTTTAAATTTTTTTAGGGGGGGTTTACATACATAAAAATACCAAAGGGGGGGGTTTGAACCCCCAAAACACCCCCCCTGCGTACGCCCCTGCTCTTACCTGTCCCTGTATATACCCACACATATTTGCCTTTAATACTGTACGTTCTCTTATGTTTAATTATTCCCCCCCCCTTTTTTTTCTTCCTGAACTGGCGGTGGTCAGTACTAAACCGGAACCGCCACCAATGGCTGCAATTCGCTGTTCCGTTCATTCACTCACCATTCTTTGTATTATTTTAGCACTTGCACAAGTCACTGCACATGCACCCACGGTGAAACGATTGTTTATATTGAGACTAGTACGAAGTGAAAAATTTTACATGCTTAACGTTACATATCAAACAGACTATATTATTCTACATCATATTCAAATCATTACATGGGCCCATTTCTTAATTATTTTATTTGATAATTGTAGGCCAATATTATGAATTTTGATTTAGAAATTAACCAAGATGTAACAGAAAATGAGTCTACATATTTTACTACTGACGATTTCAACGCTGCTTTTAATTTAAATAATGATGGCCATAATCAACAGTTCCTTAGTTTGTTGCATATTAATGCTAGAAGTATGAATAAAAACTTCGATTCTATGGATTTATTTTTTTCTTCTATACAACATTTTCCGTTTTCCATAATAGGAATAACGGAAACATGGTTGAATAATAAATCATCTCCTTTATTTAATATTAAAAATTATAAACTAATTAGAGCTGATCGTAGTTATGGACGAGGGGGTGGAGTAGCCTTGTACATTCATGATTCCTTAACATTTAAAGAGAGACCTGACTTAAGTGTAGATGGCTCCGAATATATTTTTATTGAAATTATAAATAAACAAGCTAAAAATATACTTATTGGAGTAATGTATAGACCACCTCATAGTAATATTGATATGTTTGTAGATAGATTAGAAGAAAGTCTTTCTTTAATATCGCGTGAAAATAAAATCATATATCTTATGGGGGATTATAATATTAATCTACTTCCACATGCATTGAATAATATTGGACTTAGGTTACTAACTACACTCTCTTCTTATTCCCTCCATCCACATATTAACAAAGCTACCCGAATAACTAGTATAACTGAAACTTTAATAGACAATATATTTTCGAATATTTTTAATGAAAACAGTCAGAATGGAATTTTGTATTCTGATATTTCTGATCACCTCCCCATCATATTTGTTATTTCCCCTACAATTCAGTTACTTAAACATGAGTCCATGAAGTATATATACGTTCGGAAAGAAACAGATGCTAATATTCAGAGCTTTCGGGCGGACTTAGCATCAGAATCTTGGGTTGATGTATTTAATTTAGTAGTTGCAAATGATGCTTACGATATATTTTTGAATAAATTAATGTATTATTACAACAAAAATATACCTTTGGTTCGAATTAAGTTAAATGAAAATAAGGCTAAGAAACCATGGACAACGAGGGGCATTTTACGATCGATTGCGACTCGCAATCGATTATATAAGAAAGCGTTAAGAAGTAAAGATGATATCGATTTAGATAAATATAAAAAATATAGAAATAAGTTAACATCTATTATTCGGCTATCACGCAAATTATATACTCAAATAAAATTGCGAGTACTCAAAATAATAATTCTCTTTGGAATATTATCAAAGATCTTACTGGTAAGAAAAAACATATAAATACAACCATTAATGTTAATGGACAAGACATTAATAATTTGAATGAATGTGCTAATTATTTTAATAAGTACTTTGTTGATGTAGGTCCCACATTAGCCTCTAAGATAGATGCTGGCAACAATCATTTTTCTCAATATCTTTTAGAACCCTCTGAAAATTCATTATTCTTTACTCCCACAACTATTCATGAGGTAATTAGTATAGTTCAATCACTGAAATCAAGCAAGTCATCAGGACCAGATGGGTTAAGTATGAATCTCATTAAGCAAATAATACACTTTATTGTTTCTCCATTGGTTCATATATGTAATATTTCTCTCTCTACTGGTTCCTGTCCTAACTTATTAAAAATTGCTAAGGTTATACCGATTCATAAAAAAGATGACCCATCTAAACTTCAAAATTATCGTCCCATATCATTATTATCAAGTATTTCAAAGGTTTTTGAGAAATTGGTATATAAAAGATTGATTTCTTTTTGAATGAGCACGATATTTTGATTCCTAACCAGTTTGGATTTAGGAAAAATCATTCAACTGATTTTGCTTTAATTAAACTTTGTGATAAAATAATTGAATCTCTCGCAAATAAGAAGCATGTTATAGGTGTTTTTATGGATCTGAGTAAGGCCTTTGATACCATTGATCATACAATTTTACTTTATAAACTAGAACACTATGGTATCAGAGGCCTTGCTCTATCCTGGTTTGAGGACTATCTTAAAAATAGAACACAGTATGTTTATTATCATTCTAATAGTTCCTCAAAATTGAACCTCACATGTGGAGTTCCTCAAGGATCCATCTTAGGCCCGCTCTTATTTTTGATTTATGTAAATGATATAATAAAATCTTCAAATACTCTAACTTACATTCTTTTTGCCGACGATACAAATATACTTTACTCACACAAAAATATTGATACACTTGTTGATACTGTAAATCATGATTTGTGTAATTTTCAATATGGTTTAAATGTTATAAATTATCCTTAAATATAAGTAAAACTAATTTTATCCGTTTTAGAACTATTAACTCCCAGGACCAACCACAATGTAATTTGTTTATAGATGGTTTATCCCTGGTTGAAAAACAATCGACGAAATTTTTAGGAGTTATTATTGACTCAAATTTGTCTTGGAACGAACACATTCATAATATAAATATTTGATATCCCGGAATATTGGTATTTTATATAAAATTAAATGTTTGATAAATGATAGATCTTTGTTTATTCTTTATAATACTTTAATTTTACCGTATATAACATATTGTAATATTATATGGGCAAACTGTAGTAAAACTAAAATAAACTCAATATTTCTTTTGCAAAAGAGAGCAATTCGTATTTGTACACACTCTAACTATCTTGCAAATTCGAACCCGTTATTTAGTCAATTAAAAACATTAAAGGTTTATGATATACATACGCTCCAAACTGCCATTTTTATGTATAAGTACACTTCCAAAACTCTTCCAGCATCTTTTTTAAACTTTTATTTATTAAATGTAAACGTACACTCATATTTAACTCGACATGCTCATGATTACCATCTTAATAATCCCAAACTTAGTTTAGCCCGACGATCAATTAGACACCATGGACCAGATATTTGGAATAACTTACCAAACCATATTAAAACTAGGACCTCCCTGTATTCTTTTAAAGCTTATTTGAAAGCATATTTGTTAACTCAGTATAGTTTACTAGATCTTACATAGAAATTTAAAAATTATCTAATTTGTTATGTCTTGAATTGTTCTGTCTTTGTCAACAGAAATGGACCCTGCATACATTAATATTATCACCCGTTACTGAAACCAACACACAATTAATATCAAGGTATTAGTCTCTTTTTATTCCACCAAGCTAAATTTTTGCACCTTGCACAAATGCACTTCTCAACACGAAATATTTCACTAAATTTGTTTTGTTATTTTCGCTCAAAATTAATTCAGCCATGCTCACTTTTAATCACTTCAATTATATCTTATTTAACATTGAATACAATGCAGTTGCATGGGTTGTTCCTTTATTTTGTTAACTCGGCAGAGGCCACGGTCATGTTCAAGCATTTACGCTTACGACATGTGGTCTCCTGCTTTTTCCTTTTGTATGAAACTTTTATTTTAACTAGAAACAAATTTTGTCAAACTTACATGTTATTCATCATATTTATTTGTATGTTTCTTTGTATTGATATGAAAAAGTGGAAATAAAACAAACAAACAAACAGTGTACATATGATATAGTACATAGTTGACTAACAGGCTTAGTAAGATTTCATTGATATGGACCCTGGCAGACCGATTTTTGTGCCGCATTTCTAAATCTCTCTTCTACATGCATATTCATTTCACAGGGATTGGTTCTACTATTCTTCACTAAATAATTTGATGAGTAGCAAACAGTCTGCTTCCTTGATTAATCTATCCAACTTTCGTCAACATCCGTACTTGTGATGATCCTGAGAGCTCTTAATGTTTAAACTTGATACCAAGGAGAATGAATGTGATACTTCAATGACTACCAGTAAAAATGTCGGATTGATTTTGATTTGATTTCCTATACAATAAATTGTATCTAGCTTACACTAAATTCTCTGCTTGCATTAACCATTTCATGTATGGAAGGTAAGGACAGAAAAATCTCTCTTGTAAGGATATGAACAGGTTGCAAAAAAGAATTCACTACTTTCGACACCTAGCCCAAGACTGAGAAAAACTTCGACACGAGTTAGCAGCAACAAATGCAACATGGGTAAGATTCCTGGCTACTTTGTCCTTCTTTACCTGGCGACTTTACATGCAGCTTGGTTTGCATCGTCTGTTCATATTTTCACAGGGATAGCAGAAGTAATGACTGAAGAATTCAATCATTCTGTCACAGATGACTTTGTTCAAAATATTGGCACTTCTTTAGAAAGCGTCCTATCTGGAGATGTTGAAGACGTAAGGCTTTGGCAGAAAGGGATGGCTGACTATGGCTATGATGGCCAAGTAACGATCTCCTTTACAGGATATTTTGACGAGTTTGAAACAGTTCCCGTTTGCCTAAGAAATAATACATTTTACCACGGGGATCAGACTTCAAATCTAAGCTATTCCATTATTTCTGTATCCATGCAAAATTTTCAAAAAGATTTTGATAAACAGTGCACAGATAACAACAATAACATTGCATATGTTGAATACTTTGCAGAGGACTGTCAATATAAGATGCTGGAGTGTGAGTCGAATCATGTTTTAAATCGATTGTTTAGATTTGACCTCTTTGGACGTGGGTCAATTCTATACAGTTTTTACTGTATTTATGCAGATGCTAATAATAGGATGGATAACTCGTGCCCCTCTTCTAGCGATTGGTTGGCACTGGAATGGGAGCAGGAGGAAGGTGGTAACTGTAGTATAAAAAGAACAATAGTCACTGGGTTTCCACCTCCCTTTGTGTTTATCGCTAATGATGATTTTGAAGATCTAGTCCGTACCTTGTCGTTCATCTTATACTGCCCAACGGTACGTATTGGACCACCAATTATCCTCTTGGATGGCGATCAGACGTGGGACAAGATTCCAGAGTGGTTGAAGATGTGTCTTCGAGTCCTCAACGGATTATCTTCAGCTGCACTTCTCTGCTGCCTGCTCACGTTCGTCATGTTCAAAGAGCTCCGTAACACCCATGGTAAGAATGTCCTGAGCCTTGTAGTTGCAGGGTTGCTGTCTCTCTGTTACACATCAGGGTACATCCCACTTGGAACTGATAATCCTCAACTCTGTGTTTTCTTAGCTACTCTCATCTACTACTTTGTACTTGTACCAAACTACTGGTGGACGGCTGTTGCTATTTTCCTGGCATGGACACTTGGCAGGAAAGGTATTTATCGCGTCGATGAAGATTCTGAAAGTCGTTTCTTCCTTCTCCTCTCTCTCTTTGGATGGTGCGTACCATTGCTTTTTTCTCTCCTAGCCGTCTTTCTGCACATTGGAGGCATCAAAATCTATGACATCGACGAATACTGCTGGATTGTTGATGGATGGCCTAATTATCTTTTAGCGGTACAAACTGCAGTACCCTTCCTTGTGGACTGTTTCTTGTTTGTTTTGGTGCTTTACAGATTGAGAGCCACACGCAAAGAGTTAGCATCACTGGACTCGAGAGGAAAGTCAGATTGGAGGAATGGCCGTCAGATAACAATAAAGGTATGGTATAATCTTAGCAGTCGCTTGGGTATTTTTAAAGATGAAATGTACCACTACAAATTAATAATCCCTTAGTGAAAACAAATCAGCCTCTCTCTCTCTCTCTCTCTACACCATTGTTTGTTTTAATTGTGTGATAGAGGCCATGCTTTCCCCACTGCAATACGCCACTGATCTCAATGAGTTCTGACAATTAGTCTTAAAACTGTTCAACACATTGTAGGCCATTTACCTCTTCTTGTAAAATTTAGTTTCACTCTCAGAAATCTAAAAAGTAAAACTAATGACCTTTTCAGGATTTCAAATTGACTCAATACTGAATTCAAAACAAGACTTCCATGTTAAACATTTCAAATGAGGATCATTTCAAGGAATCTCATTTTTGACATTATCAGGGAGGCTCCTAAGTTTTGATTTCGTGACAAAAAACAGTCCAATGTTTTTCGGATATCATAGATAGTGTCAGAAGAGTCCCCATAATTCTGTAGTATCATAGATGGCCTAAAAAGTACACTTTTAGATGTCATATTCCGGTGTTAAGGGAATACTCCGGAGTGGTGCTCTTTTAAAAAAAATAGCTGATTTTCATAATTATTATTAATCAACGATGAATGAAAAACAATACACCAAGTGTTGTAGAATTCTGTAAAGGAAATATTGGAATGACACCTGGCACCATAATGATTTTTTTTTAGGTTGTTTTTCTCCTAAGTGCTTTCTCCGTTCGATTACTACTCTGATATTATTGATAGCATATATTATAGTTCCTAATGAAAATAATTACTCTCCTGAGTCGTACGATTTGAAAAGTTGACAATTTACTCACTTTGTGCGTTGGACCAAATGGAACTTTGTCCGCTACTACATCACTCATAAATTACCAGTTCAGCCAATTCTAAGAGCCCATTCTTTTGAAAAATCATAATTTTCTCACTTTCTGTTCGATTTCAATCCATTTTTCACCAGTCTACTTCTCTAATTTTCTGTTTTCCTCTAGAGTACTTTGAAATCAAGTACTGGGTGTCCCTTTAAACAAAGGAGGCGTAATAACGAGTTGAAAATTAGTTCTTTCTTTACATCAGAAGAAGGTTACGACTTATTTACATGCTCAGGCATGCACGACTTGCGTTCTTTACTACATTATATTCCGGTATCGATGTTCTGATAATTACCATAACTGTTATCATTATTATACCATACGAAGCGTCGATAGCTGGCGCTATCATTCATACCATTACAAACCACTGCCATTGACATTTATTTCTGTTTTACACCTTTTATTTTTTATGAACACATAAAGATAGCAGCAATCTTTGGTGTCTTCTGGGTTCCATCATGGATCATCTACGTGGCTTTCCTGTTTAAACCCATCCCTAGTCTAGCCATCTTCGCACATCTTCTGAACCAACTCTCGACCTTGATCCTACCCATCGTGTTGTGTTGTAACAAACGAGTGAGCGCCCTCTGGAAGGCCAAGTTGGCGCCATTTAGGGATCTTCTCATCACTTCATTTTCGCCGCGTAACATTCAAAGCGATTCTCACAACAATCAATCAGACCCGATTCAGGGTAATCCTTGCGTTCATAAGAATGGGGCTCTAATTGACGACAAGGAAATACAGCTCCATGAAATAGACGCAAAGCAATAGTTGTAAAATAGGGAAACTTAAAGAAAAGTTGACCTTTTTATATTAGTAAAACAATTGAGAAGGTCCTAAAAGTATCTTTATTTTTCTTTGCTATCCTAACAAGACATCACGTGCAAGTTTTTTAACGAGAATGTAAGCGATAATCACGGTACTTACCTCCTTGTGATCCTATGGTGTATAGGACCCAGGTAGTAAGGGGCAGCATGTATAGTACCCCTAGCTCTCAATGGGGTAATCCGGCTCCACATGCCCAATCCTCTTTACCATGTCTACAATAACTTATTTTTGTATACATGGACTAAGTCGAGTACTGGTAATCATTGTGTGAAAGGTTGATTATGTAGTGCATGAGGAATTGAGGATTGATGTTTAATATGAAGCTTTTGAATGATTACAATGAATAGAAACGGACCCAGTCTTGTAAAGATCATATGCACTGCAAACGGAAATTGGAGACTTGGACTGCAGAAAGATATTTGGTCCAAAATTTTCAGTTATGTCTAATCATATTTCGAATGATCTGGTCATTTTAAGAGCAATCTTCTGAAGGCAACATTTTTTCCAAACGCCACTTCAAGCTTAAGCTTAAGACAAACCCTTTTATATATATATATATATATATATATATATATCATGTCATTAAAATTATAAGATTGTAAATGCAAATACTTTACGTTGATGTGTATGGAATAAATAAACACAATATTAAAAGAATAAAATGAAACTGACATACTTAGAATGAGAAAGCTCACCAAATATTTTCTACATTTTTCCAGAACTTACTCTTTATTGAAAGAAGCGCATGTAGTTTGTTTAGTGGCATTGCTTTCGTATAGGCTAAATAAAAAGACAAACTATGGAACACTCGAATTTGATTTACCCTTGTCGTTTTATTTCTTCAGTGATGTTACGTAAACATTTTACTCTCTACGTATTAAGTTAGTTTGGCATTAAATTCGGTTATCTCTCATAGTCGACGTGCACATTCTTGCCAAATATTCACGGAGATAGGGAAACGCGAAACCCTGTCTATTCCAGAATATACCCATCTGAAGCGATTTTCTAAAAACGAGAAGGTTGACGCCTTTTGTTATAAGTTATTCACACACGACTCTCCCCAGGTACGCACATTTTCGAATGAGGGGGGTTATTGTTGCATGAAATATCATATTTTGAATATAAATCTCGGAACACTTTGTCACCCATCAAACCTTTTAGTGATTGTCGACGAACATTCATGCGCCAATAATCGTGCTCTCGGTTTGCTTCATTCCATCAGGACTCTTTGTGGTACGTGTTGTAGATTGCATCATGTAGCTTTTGAATATGATATAGAGAACCGGTGGTGTATCCATATTGTAGACATTTTGACAATTATAATTTAACTTGACTTGAAACCAAACAAATTGATGACATAACTTGTAACAAATAAACCAAAGTCGTTTAGCGTTTTTCACTTTTGAAATTTGAAAATCAACAGGGGAATATCACACAGTTTCAAGATGCATTGAAATAAATGAGATATATCGAGGTCTGTTCTAGGACAAATACGCACTGACAAGGGAATCAAGACCCAAGTTTGTTTTAAATGTCCAAAGGAAAAGTTTCTTATTTGGTAGAGAAACGTAGATAAACTGTTTTTTTATTTTAATTGTTATTCATAGAAGAAAAAAATGTCTCTAGCTTAATTGGTTTGCATTATATGAGTTTGTTTGGAGGACTATTTTGCCTTGATTTTTTAAATCATTGATGTTATTACTCCTCTTCATATTTCTGAGTTGCATTTAGAATAAGGAAAAGCTATTTTTCACAACCTTGTCATTGCAATACTGTAATTGAATTTCAGAGTCGTTGTTTAGTTTCAAAAGCTACAAAAAGTTACAGGTATTTTGTATCATAAAGTAGCCGATTTTTTTAAAATTACATATCTTATTTCTCAACAGATCTTACGAGAGAGATCTATTCAAATTGTGGGTAGCTGTGGCGATGATAGGTTTTCAACTTCATACAAAAGAAATTACTCGTATCTTTAAATGCATTAAATCGGTGGGTTATCTCCTCCTTTGATTTGGAAAATACCTACGTTTATGAACGGGAACTATATAGTCAGATGAAATTATATTGCTTAAGGAACAAATTTCATTACTGATCTCAATGTAGAAGTTCATTTTTTTCATTGTTACATTCCAGATTAACCACATTCAATATGGATTCGGAGAGATTTGTAAATGTCGGACGGAAGCTAGTGGCAGGCATCTGTTTCATTCTTTTTGTATGCGTGTTGCTGCTAGGGTGCCGATACCGACGCTTGTCTCATGACCTTGCTGAACCAGCCCGACAACGTCGTTCTTCGGCGGAAAACGCCATGTTTTCCACCTTAAACTGCACTCAGCAACTGTTTCCAATGAATGAAACAGTCGAGGCCATAGTTGATAAGCTCAGTGATGTAACAGACGACTACATCAGTCTTGTCCGGCTCAACATCAACAACGGAAAAACACCCGAACAGAATGACCGTGTAACTTGGCACTGGGGACTTGGGGCTAGAGGTAGAACCATGATGTATTTTCCATACGACAATCACTCTTTGTCCCTGACGACCTTGAGCTACGGGTTGCATTCAGTCTCGATTTCTTTGAATGGTGGTCAGTTACAAAATGAATCGGTCTCGGATATTTGCTTAGCATACTCCTTGTCGAAACTGGTGCAGCAAGTGAGACTGAGGGTCATCAATTCCGGTGGCTTCTCAGATAATGTCGAAGACGACATCATCTGCAAAGAATGGTTTTCGGATTCATGTTTTGCAGCCACAAAAATCCCTGGCTATAGTATATTTGAATTACAAGCAAGCACATACCATGAATGTTGGAATGTCAATATGACGTGTGTCCAAGGAAATTGTAATATAAACCCTTCGTTTCGGATTGATTGTACTTTCTTAAGAGCAGCATTCGGCAGTACATACGTATTGCTGCTCTTAGTCCTCATCGGTGGGCTGTACCACATCTTCTCGAAAGCTTATAAATTCCAGGACGGAGTTATAGGGAAAAGAGTCAACATCTTACAAATCAACTTGATTCCACCGGCATATTTTATGTTTGTTCCGGAATGCTCGAAATGCTCTAGTGATGATAAAGATCGTTACAAATATCTGTACATGGGATACTGGATCTTTCTTTACAGTATCCCGTTCGTCTTTTATCTAGGTGCTTTTCTGTGGTATGTCACCGGAGATGAATACGCGTATCGGAGTGACAAACGTGGAAATGTTTACAAAAGTGTATTCGTATGGGGTCTTGATTTCGGACTGGCAAATATCCTTTACATAATTGGAGCCTGTATTGCCTTGGATTTTATTTATAAGTATCGCCTTAACAATCAAAAACTATGTACTGAGACACCCAACAATTTTTATTCAAATAAGTTGAAGATTGCTTATTGCAGTGGAGCGTTTTTGCTTTGTTTCTTCCGGCTCTCTGCTGCGGTTATGCTTCTTGTTGAAATCTTAATTCTGGCTGTGATTGGTTTAGCTATTAATATCAAATATGGAAGCCCTATTTGGATCAATTGGATAGTTGGTGTGTTAGTCTGTATTGCAAACGTAATAATGTTCTTTGACAGCTATCAACACTTGTTTAACATGATTTATTCTGTTGGAGCAAAGGTGGACCGGGATGAAACAAGGGTACATAAAATCTTCGAACAGCGCGATGCTAGGATTGATTCTAAAATCCTCCGAAAAGTCATCAGAAAATGGCTCCCTTTTTGGAATCACATTTTAAAGACCTTTGTTTATATAATCGTCGGGACTGGGTTGCTCATCGGTTTGGCCCTTGTCATTATATTCATCGATCGAATAGCGAATGTCTCTTCCCTCGTAGAATACTTGATCACCGCCTTCCCATTGGTCATCGCAGCAGCAGTGAAATTCAAAGGTATACCCCTCACGGCTGGCGGGAAGGCGAAGAACCGTACGCAGGATAAGCTGTTGCAACTCGAAGAGGATTTCAGGAAGTTTGCAATTGACGGTAATTGTTGTATTGTATTGTATTTACTTTCCGTCATTTAAAAAACATCAACAAATATATATTTACAATCATAAAGACACACTTATTACAAAAAAGGAAGACGGATGGATGGCCCTACTCAGCGTTGTTAGCATAACAATGCTGTTTTACAGAGGGGTCCCTATAGACATAGAAAACATGAAAATAGATAAGTAAGAAAAACTTACAGCCAAAAAAGAACTTACAATAATGATAGGACCAAATTGGAGTAAAACAAGAAACAGAAGAGAAATATTTACGATATATACAAGAGAGAAAGCTGGACAAGTAAATCTATTAAACAAATTATTTAATATATATATATATATATATACCTAAACAGCCACAGGAAGTCTGGAATAATATTGTTTAAATACTTTTTGAATGTCTGAACAGTTTGAAGTAATTTAGTGTTAGGAAGAAGAGTATTATATTGAATTGAGCTTCTATATTGGGTAGTTCTGCGACAATATTCAGTTCTAGGTTTAGGGAGAACAAAGTTACCGGAATTGCGGAGGGAATAAATACGAGAAGGGGGTTGAAAATTTTCATTAATACTGGAAGATAACATATTGTGGACCAGGGGCGTACGCAGGATTTTTTCAAGGGGGGGGGGGTTTAAAATATTTTGCTCCCGAAAATTTGAAAATCGCGCCGGCCGAAAAGTCGCTCAGTGGGGGGGGGGGGGGGGGGGGGGCGGGGGGGGGGGGGGGGGTAAGCGGACACTTTTTTTTTTTTTTGGAGGTCAAAAAAAAATCGCAACGACTCAGTCAGCCGAAAAGTCGCTCAGTGGGGGGGGGGGGGGGGGGGGGGGGGGGGCGGGGGGGGGGGGGGATAAGCGGACATTTTTTTATTTTTTTTTGGTGTCTCGAAATTTTAAAATTTGACATTTTTCTTCGTTGGGGGGGGGGGTAAGGTCACCTTATTTAGGTTTGCCGTGGGTATAATTTTTTTTTTTTTTTTTTTTTTTTAATAATAAAAAATAAAAAAAATACCAAAGGGGGGGGGGGGGTTTGAACCCCCAAACCCCCCCCCTGCGTACGCCCCTGTTGTGGACTGATTAATAGACAAATACATTTAAATTTTTCTTACGCCTGTTACTTTAGAGTGAAAGCAAACTTCAGTATAGTTCATCAGGATATATTTGGGTAACCATGAACAAATCAAATCAATAATACTTCTGAACCAGACATTACACCAAAATGCAATCTGAATGATTTCTGGTAATCCTGTACAAACTATCGCTATAACAGCAATAGCTCATTATGTCTGCTCTTATTACTATTGTTATTGTTATTATAAATTGGAATAGTTGTTACAAGTAAAGCGGCTGCTCCTTTCATTATTTGTAATGATAGTACTACTAGTAGACGCAGCAACAGCAGAAGTAGTAGTAGTAAGAGCAGTATCATTAGAAGTAGTGGTAGTAGTAATAGTAGTAGAAGTAGTAGTAGTAGTAGTAGTAGTAGTAGTGGTCATAGTAGTAGTGGTAGTACGGGTAACACTAGCAGTGGTCGTAGTAGTAGTAGTAGTAGTAGTAGTAGTAGTAGTAGTAGTAGTAGTACTAGTTTGAAATAGCAGTCGTAGCAGCATAAGCAGCAGCAGTAGAAGTGGTTGTTATTGCTGTTGTGGTGGTGGTGGTGGTGGTGGTTTTAGCAATAATGTATAGCTCTTTCATTCATTGATGAATCTTAAGATGTTCACAGTATTTGAAGGTTTACATCATTTTATTTGTTCATGTACACAGGTGTTTTTCCATCACCCGAGTCTACAGCATGGCCATGTTTTGCTTGGTGTCCCTGCTGTGCTAGCAAAGAGCCACCCAAGGCTGACCAAGACAGAGGATCGAGCTCTGTTTCTGTAGGAGTCCAAGTGCCACCCTTGGTTGTAGCTGGCCCTGATACCCAATGGGGTAATTCCCAGTCAACAACGAGGGTTTCGTCTGACCAAGCACCCGACAGAGGATCGAGCTCTGTTTCTGTAGGAGTCCAAGTGCCACCCGAGGTTGTAGCAGCCCCTGATACCCAACCGGATGATTCCCAGTCACTAACGGGGGTTTCGTCTGACCACGCACCCGACAGAGGATCGAGGTCCAGTGGCGGATCCAGCCGGCGGAAAGAGGGGGGGCCCAATCCTTGAGAAAATATTAGTTGTGACTCAGCCACCGGTGAATAAGCGGGGGGGGGGGGGGGGGCGGTAGGAGGCACTTTTTTTGGTCCAATTTTTCAGGAAATATTTTGCGCCGACTCAGTCAGCCGGTGAATAAGCGGGGGGGGGGGGGGGGGGGAGGGGTGAGACCACTATTTTTTTTTTTTCACCTAATTTTTTTTTTTTAATTCTTTTTTGTTGTTGACCCGTCAGCCCCCCCCCCCCCTGTGCATCCTCGCCTGCAGAGGATCCAGACGGCGTCAAGGGGGGGGGGGGAGGGGTTAGCCAAATCTTAATACAAAATTTAGTGCCAACTCAGCCGGCCGGCGAATAAGCGGGTGGGGGCGCTTTTGTTTTTTGTTTTATAAAGATTAACTTTACGTTATTATCCTATTTTTTTATCGTTTTGGGGGGCTGGGGGGGGGGGCGGGCCAGAATAATCGCTACGTGGATCCGCCCCTGTCGAGCTCTGTGTCTGTACCCTCACCACATGCACCTTCCTCTCCGCCAGCAACAATGCGTCCGTCAGAATATCATCATGAGGTATCATTAGATGAAGGAGAAGGTTAAATTATGTAAGCCCGAATAGGGAAATGATTTGTGAACTTTCCCCTGTTTTTTCTTCCAGTTGAGAGGAATATATTGCAATGTCCCATGGAAAGGATTAGTCTTGACGTGAACCAGTATAGATACAGATGACGATAATGTACGGGTTTAACCAGAATCTGAAGGAGGGTATCTGTATAATCCCATATATCCATAACATTGTCCAGTACTCTTTGTGGTTTCCTGCAAGATTGACTCAACATGCTGTAAATTTGATAATTTCGAAACACTATAATACACGACTGTTTCTACTTAAACATCGTAATCAACCATTCAAAAATATGGTTAGTTTCTTTTAAAATGCAATTGCATTACCAGTTTTTAATATCGTCACATATTGTCATTCTGATAACTTAGAGGATCCACTGTACATATACATGGAGCTTGATAAGAGTGTTTATTTTATTATGTGTGTTTTTCTTTTTCGTCTTCTCTTTCTTGGTAGTAAATGGAAGCCTTAATAATATTATAATTTGTAGAAGAATCCTTAACAGTTGGTTTTAAGATGTGGACTACGTTTGTTGGGTATCGAGGCTGGCAGCCTCTACTTATACGCTTGAATGATCCAATTGAATAATTAATGGTTCGGTTGGGTTTGATGGTGTGTTTAATGATTAAAGTATATTTTCATCGTAAAAGGTTGGGGGAGAATTTTGATGAATGTTCATGGTGATGGAAATGTGTTTCAATCTTTTTGAAAATGGGGAAAATCGAACTCCTGTGTATCACTTCTTTGTACCTGGGTATTTTGGGAGGAACTTGTGTGTAAATCGTTTAATTAAATAACATTTTGTCAAATCCAGGCGTGTCTGGATGTTTGACAATAGTATCGAAAGCTTTTATCAGTTCATGCAAGCTTGAATATCATCGGAGCCATTGAGTTGTTTAAAAACACCTCACGATCGTGATAACATTTCATTAATAAAAATAATCTTGTGCTCCACTGCTGGTGAATTCATATTTGAAATACGTGCCTGTGTCACGCATCATTCACAATACTTCAGTCTCAGAACCCGCCCCATGGTTTTCCCACCATAGGACCCATAATCTACACATGCATGACTGTCAACCTATTCAGTCGAGTTTACCCCTGCTGCGTCTCCATTAAAGAAGCCTGAATTTTTGTTAAGGTCGATTTTTGTTAAGTACTATGGCTGTAAAATACACAAAAATAACAAATGCAGTAAGTCCCCCCAGCTAACGGTTAACGTTCATATAACGTTCGAAAAACGTCCAAGAGCGTTCAAACTTTTGTAGAACGCCTTTTTGCGTTCCGAGAGTCTTACGTTCAATAGTTCTTCATATGGAAAGAATTTTCATATACCTTTGATATTTTTTTCTTAAAATCGCAAGGGCAATCTTGCTTTTGTAATAAGTTTATTTGTACCGAAGTAGAAAAATAATAGAAACAGAATAGCAAATTTTGACATAAATCGGACTAATAATTTAAGAGTTATAAATGTTTGTACAATGAGATAAGTAAATCTATGCGAATCTCAAATTGGCAATTCGGTCAGTGGATTGTGACGTGGATTGTGACAACTCTAACATTTGCCGAAGAGATTAGAGTAGATAGACGCATGTGATGTCATAGTAGGGTATGATTTGATTTATGTCATTAAAATTGTTGTGCTTGCCTTTGCATACAAATCATATTATGTTTCTATGTGTTTTTCGGCTGTTATATTTTTACCCAAATGTGTGTATGATACTGATTTTTAATGATGATCTTAGAATATCAAAATTGTACTTATATGGAATTGTATACTTCCTTTTATTGTGTGTAAATGTTTTCTGTCTGTATACATACCAAATGTATCTCCATGTTATTGATTTTTTGACAAGGAATATACTTGCACGCATAGGTTGGAGTTGTGACTCGATCAAACTCCGGCCATTTAGATTATTTCCTATCCATGTCTATCTCTATTTTGATGTTCTATCTTTAAACATTCCCAAACTTACGGTATAAAGATGATTTTAAGTAGGCCTATATCAATTTTGTATACGTCAGTAGTCACAGGCTTAACTTTCAATTAGCGATGTACTTTAAGTATCGTTCAGTAGTTTTATTAATTAATTTAGTATGCATTGTTATCTCTACCTGTTTCTGATGAATCTTCATTATTGTTTTTCTTTCGACTATTTTAAAGATTGAAATTCAATATTCAAGGTGAAGAGTGGGATGCCTGTATTCGTTTTTCTTTTATTAGATTGTAATTGTAGTCTTGAGTATGCTGTACATGAAAAAAATACTTTCAGATGGCAAAGCTGTCAATTCTGTGGTAAATATAAGTATATATGAACTTTAACATGTAATTCCCTCTACCTTAGAAGATGTTAAATGAAGTTACTCGACAGTTCACTTTTGCAAAGATTTAATTTATTCATTTTGAATAGTACATTTTCTTTGTGAAATGTGTGTCCTTTGACACAGTTTGTTAGTTAATCGCAAAATAAGACTGAACAAGCTCATTAAAGTTTACATGGACTGTGGACACCTTACATGAATCTATGTTTATACATTTTTGTCCAGAGTTCAACAAAGATAGCCAATGACAATTTAGATTTCAAAACTTGAAACAAAGATTGAAATGAAATGACAAGTAATTGATAAAAACCCATGATACCAATGAGTAATAGGCATGCAAAATCCAATCGTGTTTTTTTCTCGATTCTACAACTTAACATTGATGAAGAATTACAACTAAAAGTAAAATATATAAATGCATATCTGCTTGGCGGATCCTGTACTTTAATCACTCACAAATTGTCATTCTGATAACTTAGAGGATCCATTGTGCATGTACATATGAGAGTAGTTTTTGTATTATCGGCGGTTTTTTTTTTCTTCTTCTTTTTCTTGGTTCAGCTCACATAATATTGTAAAGATGTATACTTAATGAAGAATCCTTAACAGTCGATGTGGACTGTTAGTTGGGTATCGAGACTGCATGGCAGCCTATGAGTATACACTTGAATTATCTAATGGAATTTTTAATGGTTCGGTTTGCTTAATGAATAAAGTGTACTTTCATCATAAAAGGTTGGGGATTAACTTTGATGAATGTTTATGGTGATGGGAATGTCTTTCAATCTTGAAATAAATAGGGAAAACAAATCGAACTCCACTGTATGTCTATTTTGTACCTGGGTATTTGGGGGGACTTGTGTGTGAATCGTTTAATGAAAGGACACTTTGTAAAAATCCAGGCACGTCTTGATTTATGACAATAGTATCAAACCCTTTTATCAGTTCATTTAAGCTTGAATATAATTGGAGCCATTGGTTTGAATTAAAATACTTCACGGTTGTGCTAACATTTCATTAATCAAATCGTGTGCTCCATTGCTGGTGAATTCATAATCTAAAAGTCTCAGAACCCGCCCGAGGGTTTTCCCACTATTGCGATGTACTTTCAGTATCGTTCAGTAGTTTTATTAATTAATTTAGTATGCATTGTTATCTCTACCTGTTTCTGATAAATCTTCATTATTGTTTTTCTTTCGACTATTTTAAAGATTTAAATTGAATATTTAAGGTGAGGAGTATATGCCTCTATTCATTTTTTTGTTATTAGATTGTAATTGTAGTCTTGAGTATGCTGTACATGAAAATAATACTTTCAGATGGCAAAGCTGTCAATTCTGTGGTAAATATAAGTATATATGAACTTTAATATGTAATTTCCTCTACCTTAGGAGATGTTAAAGATACTATGTCCCTTTTGCAGCCAACCTTAAATGCTGTAGAACTTTGCAGGAATTATGAACATGTCATGTATGTCCTATATGTGAGCTTCAAATGTTAGCAGTGTCCTTATATTCAAATTATGCAAGGAAATTCGTTTACTTGCTAGACTTCACTGCCAAACACTATTGTCAGTATTGGTTGACTGACTGGCTTTTTCTTCTTCTTTGGTAATAACATAAATAAAATGAGCTGTAAAGGATTTGTCTACATCAATAAACCACTTCTTGTAATGGCCAAAATTAAACTGATTGAATCTTTGCGCAGCATAAAACGTACGACCATGCGGTACAATGGTCTGAAAATCAAGACTATTACTTATTGGCTCTATAGCTCCTAAGTCGATGTGACAACTAATAGTTGTTATTTTCCCACTTAAAAACATTTTCAAGCCCCATTTTTTTAAGGGGTGTTCTAAATTAGTATTATCTTTCAAATGCCATTGGAATTTAACCTTTTCATTTTTTTGGCCTGCAAAAGGGACATAGTACCTTTAAATGAAGTTACTCGACAATTAACTTTGGCCTAGATTTAATTTATTTATTTTGAATAGTACATTTTCTTTATGAAATGTGTGTCCTTTGACCCCAGGAATGTTATTCAATATCTTTGTCACAGTTTGTTAGTTAATCGCAAAATAAGACTGAACAAGCTCATTAAAGTTTACATGGACTGTGGACACCTTACATGAATCTATGTTTATACATTTTTGTCAAGAGTTCAACAAAGATAGCCAATGACAATCTAGATGTCAAAACTTGAAACAAAGATTGAAATGAAATGACAAGTGATTGACGAAAACCCATGATACCAATGAGTAATAGGCATGCAAAATCCAATCGTGTTTTTCGATTCTTTAGAACTTAACATTAATGAAGAACTACAACTACAAGTAAAATATATAAATGCATATCTGCTTGGCGTATCCTGTACTTTAATCACTCACAAATTGTCATTCTGGTAACTTAGAGTTTCCATTGTGCATGTACATAGAGCTTGATGAGAGTAGTTTTTGTATCATCTGCGGTTTTTCTTCTTCCTTTTCTTGGTTCTGAATGGAAGCCTACATAATATTATTGCATAGATGTATAATTAATGAAGAATCCTAACAGTCTAGATGTGGACTGTTAGTTGGGTATCGAGACTGCATGGCAGCCTATGAGTATACGCTTGAATTATCTAATTGAATTATTAATGGTTCGGTTTGCTTAATGAATAAAGTGTACTTTCATCATAAAAGGTTGGGGATTAACTTTGATGAATTTTTATGGTGATGGGAATGCGTTTCAATCATGAAATAAATAGGACAAATCGAACTCCGATGTATGTCTATTTTGTACCTAGGTATTTTGGGGGCTTATGTGTGAATCGTTTAATGAAAGGACACTTTGTAAAAATCCAGGCACGTCTTGAATACAATAGTATAGAACCCTTCTATCTGTTCATGTAAGCTGGAATATCATTGGAGCCACTGATTTTAATAAAAACACTTCACGGTCGTGCTTACATTTCATTAATCAAATCTTGCGCTCCATTGCTGGTGAATTCATATTCTACAAGTCTCACAACCCGCCCCCGGGTTTTCCCATCATTGGTCCCATAATGTATCCACGAATGACTGTCAAACTATTCATAACGGTCGATTTTACCCCCTGCTGAGTCCCCGTTAAAGGGAGTGGGTATTTTTGTCTCAGATTCTAAACAAAATCCTGGATTTAGCTCATTCTGCAATCATAATTATAATCATACAGGTCAGTCAGGAATCCCATGATGTTTACAAGCCGATCGCCCGTCTGATTATCAAGATATTTATGATTGGAGTTCGAAATTTCAAAAGCCTTTTTTCCCAAAGTTTTGTATAACACTACTAACAGTCTATTGGGAAAATGAGTATGGTAAAACCGGTCAGTCAAAGGTTGTTTACTTTTTTGATCATTTTGAAGCGCAATTTTTTCAGGGCTTCAATATTAAATACACCAAATCAAAGACGCTGATAACACGTAGGGCCATGCATCTCAGATTCGGCATTCATTTGTTAAACAATACCTTCAAAGACCCCCGATATAATATATCATCCCATAACCCATTGTTCAACGTTTGTTAGAGGTACAAAGGCTGTAAAATACACAGAGGTAACAATGCAACAAATACCCCCAACAAACGGTTAATGTTCTTATGACTTTTTCAAAACGTCCAACTGCTTTCAAACGTTTGTAGAACGCCTTTTTGCGTCCCAAGAACGTCTTTTGTTCAAAAGTTCTTCATATGGAAAATAATTTTCCTATCCCTCTCGATATTTTTTTCTGAAAATTGTAAGAGCAATTTGCATGTAGGCATTATTGCAATTTGAGGTATAGAAATATCTTATTATTATTATTATTTTTATTATTATTATTTTGTAATAATTAAGTTCATTTGAATCGAAGAAGAAACAAAATAGAAACAGAATGGCGCAATTTTTACACAAATCGGACAAATAATTAGAGAGTTATGAATGTTTAGATTATGAGATAACTAAATCTATGCGAATCTCAAATTAGCCATGGACAACTCTGACGGTTGTCGTGTTTAAATATATCATCATTTTCTGTGTTTCTCCTAATAAGTGCCCTCTACGTTGGAATACTGATAGCATATTATTATTATAGGTCCTATAAAATGCAAAGACTCTCGTGAGTCATACATTTTGAAATGTTGACTGTTATGTACTCTTAATTAAAAGGTACACAGATGAATACTCGAGACTGATAATTAGCACACATTGATACTCTTGGTATAAGATTCCAAATCAAGTTTATTTTGCATAGCGCATGCGCAGCTTTAATTCAATTGTGAATTTTTGTAAGACATCGTCAATATATAACATCTCTCTCGCTCTTAGTTTCCGACATAGTGATTGTATGAAAATATTTTATAATATGTTAGGTAATCCAAATTATGAGTAAAATTGAATACCAGCATTATATCCATATATCATAAACAGTTTCAAATCTACTTTTCAACAAATTTAGTGTATTTTATCTGTACATTAACTTTAGAAGAAATTACTTCCTTAGACTTTTTAGTAATAAAATGACTAACATGAATGTTAAATTAACACTAATGATATTCAGTGAGCCAGCGATTTCCTACATTGACTAGTACACATATTAAAAGAGTGAGATGTCGTTTAATTACCTCATATTAAATCAACAATTTGCTTTAGTCATTTTGTGTGTTGAACAAATGAGGAAATTGTGAGGCACCATAAACGTCACAGCACTGCTAAAGCCAGGGTAATTACGCTGCATTATTGTAGAGCGCTGAGAGACTTCTGATAAAGTAAGTGCTAGGCGCTATAATTATAAGCAAGGATAATTATTATTATCATTATTAAAAATGTCAAAGCGTAAAGTGATTACAACTTACAAAATTCATAATGTTCTTGTTATTTCGTCTGTTTGGAACCAAAGCGCATTAACTATGTGTAAAAGTATATAACTTAATGCCCTTCTGGCTCGAAACAGACAACATTCTGTCCTGATTTTATTTACATTTTTAAGAGTCTGGTTCTCAGATTGTTCTACTTTCCTTTTGATTGAAGTTGTATATTAGGGTTAGATCTTCCTCTATGTCTTAACTGAATTTTTTTTTCAACAATTACGTAAGAAGAAGACCATTGAATTGAACTCTGATAACGCATGATTGTCGGATTCTTTGCAGATCCTATTTACACAGTGTAACTCTGTTTTACTCTGATAATCAGAGTACTTAGTACCTGGTAATTAGACATTTCTCAATAAAATTACTCAGTGAAATTGTGATGGTTTGTTAAAAAAAGGGAGGCTAGATCCTTGTCTTCTCCCAAAGATTACCTGGATATTAAACCTGCATTAATTATGTGCTCATTTTAATCTTCATTTGTCAGTCCCACCGACGAGACCGACACAAGAGCGACTACAGACCGAACAAAAATTAAATTACACCGCATGGGCAAGAGAAGGTCGGTCTGTAGTCGATCTGGAGTCGGCCTGGAGTCGGTCGGGAGTCAGTATGGGGACGGTCCGGAGTCAGCCCGGATTCGGTCGGGAGTCAGTGTGGGGACGGTCCGGAGTCAGCCCGGATTCGGCCTGGAGTCGATCTGTAGTCGGTCTGGAGTAGGTCTGGAGTCGGTGAGGGTACGGTCTGGAGTCAGCCCGGAGTCGGTCTGGAGTCGGCCTGAAGTCGGCCTGGAGTCAGACTGGAGTCGGCCTGGAGTCGGCCCGGAGTCAGTCCGGAGTCTGTTTGGAGTCGGTTTGGAGTCGGTCTGAAGTCGGTTTGTAATCTGAAGTCGTAATATGAGCAGATCGGTACTTGTTATTCCATAGATAGTGAACTAAATTTACCCATTAAAGGTAAAGACCAGTTATGGTCATGCGATTGCATTGTGAAAGAAACGTTGTGGAATCAATCAGAAAAGGTTGATCATCTAGCATCTAGCATCTGCAAGGTTCTGGAATCATCAAAATGATAAGAAATTTGGCCCATTCTTCATAAAGTAACAAGCACTATACACAGAAAGATGTATATGGGACTACCCTATATCTCTCACAGTCCATGAGAGAAACAAATTTACCAAATATATGAATTAGTAGGCGGTTTCCCAGCAAATTTTGTTATCATCATGTATTAGTCAAAACATATTCTTTCACATGATTTGTAATGAGAGCTTCCATTTCATTTTTTGAAATTGGGGCGTTTCTAATACTGGTCTTTACCTTTAATGGGTCGGTGTATAAAACTCTACAAAACCACAAAGCATAGAGGATATCTAGGTTTCATCATTCGACTGACTGTAATAGTTTGATGTATTCATGCCAATCATTTAAATCATGGTATCCAAATTACTACACATATTTTAAAGTGTAAATTTACACACTTCGCATTAGAAGATCGGATCCTCAAAAGGCATTATATTTTGAAGATTTTGCATTTCAAGTTTAAAGACACGATTGGTGTTTTTTCAAAATAAACTTTTTTAGATTATATAAAAAAGGCATAACCATTTTTTTCCCTCTTCAAGCTGTTAGCTCTTTTGAACACCCACGCATTAGTTGTTAGAATAGTCTAGACCTAAAATTTACTTTAGGAGACGTAATACATATGCCAGAGATCTCGACTTTGATCCCCAATACACACCTCGGTGTACTAGACCATGCACGGAGTTTTGTCTAATAATTTATGGTACCAAGCTGGGACTGTACGAATCGTCATAATTCCATTCACTTCTATAAAGCTTTCGGTTCAGACTGTTTAAACAAAATGATCCAAACTGCGTGTACAGACAAATCTGTATCCTGAATAATCCAATAAACATGTAACATGTCAACTTGAACGTTAGTTATACTAACGTGGGACTATTTAGTGGATAATAGTCATGTGGATGACGATAATGATAACAGCAACATCAATAAAGAGAACGGCAACAACAGTATTGATGTTAATAACAATAAAGTTGACAATAATAATAATAATAATGATAATAATAAAAATAATGATACAAGAATAATATATCATAAATTGTAGTGATGATGATGATGATGATTCAATTTATATGAGTTTAAGAAGAAGGGGACAAACAAGAAGAACAAGCACAAAACGAGGAAATCTCATTCGAATTCGCATATTATTATTGATGGTGTACCTATGCCTTTATGCACAATGAAATGAACAGGTATAGATATAGTGTGTAATCATTAAAGAGAACAATAAACTTGTTGATTCATTTTTACACGAATTCTTCTTAAAACGACGCAATCTCAAAGATTTTCAAAAAAATCAACGTTATACGTCATTGTAATTTTTCCCATATTTGCAATGGCTGTTGAACAGAGCTATTAGAACTACCGTAGGTTGATTTATCGAAAGTCTTTGCGACAGTATTCAACTGACATTGTAAAATGGATGAAAGTTAAAACCAGGGATGAAACAAGGCAGCGAGTTTTCCTTGTTCTTAGACAATAACAATTTGATGATCTGTGCGATATTTTGGACCACCTTGTACATATGTATAGGGCAAACACAAGCTACGTCATTTATAGAGCAATAACAATAACATCGAAATATGAACGCTTTTTGGGGGATGCATGATTGCACTTGGCAAATAATACAAAGAGATGTGCAAATTCACCATCGTTCCTATTTCCATAACGCGGGCAGAATGGTGGACTATGTACGCAAAGGAACAAACATGGCGTTGGGATGTATAACAAGAACCTCATGGTTTCATCTGTTTTCCTGGGTTCTACTACTTAATATGATGGCAACAGGTATGTGTTAATAATGCTCCACATCATTTTGAAATGAAAAATACTTAAAGTTTGTGAATTGGCCGGCCAATATCACGTACCTATGAACAAATCGTGTATGAGGAAGTGTCAATTTTAAAACACATATTTAGCCATTAACAGCAACCCTCACGACGTGTTAGAAATACCTATCGTAACAGGATGAATTTACATTGATACCATGTAATTGTGTGATACGAATGTCGGTGTGAGAATTGATAATGCAAAATTAATATAATTGATAATTGATAGTAGTCATATACAGTAGATGTCCAATAGTACTGCATTGTAAATAATAATGACGGTGGTGGTGATGGTGTTGGTGGCGATGGTGGTGATGATGTTGATGATTGCAATGATGATGATGAGGATGATGTTGGTGGTGGTGATGATGACGGCGCTGATGACATGAAGGTAGTGACGGTGGTGATAAAAGATAATGATGATCATCTCGCTTATTATGATCACTACCATGTACCTAAATGTACTTGCGATTTGAATTCCCAGTATCAAATATTTTATTTATCGAAATGTGTATGTTTATGCATACTTAGAATATTGATTTGATTTGCATGGGTCTTAACTTTTAAATTTGTTCTATGTTTGATAAGTGTGTAGATAAGCTATGAAACAAAGGAGAATAGTTTTCAGAATGTAGAAACTCCATCGCTATACACCTATTATGACTTAACTTTTTAAAACTTAATGGGACATCGGCCCTAAAATTATGTCAAGAAATCGTTACAGGACCTAATGTCTAGAAAATACTTTAAAATGTAATCCCCCCTCCTCCTTTTATGGCCCATTAGAAATATCAAAACAAATTAAAGCAAGTAAAGAACGCGTAATTGCAGTAATGGTAGTAGAAAGTAGTAGTAGTAGTAGTAGTAGTAGTAGCAGCAGTCGCATTAGTATTATAGTAGTATGGTACTAGTACTTGTAGTAGTAGTAAATTATTATTATTATTATTAGTAGTAGTAGTAGTAGTAGTAGTAGTAGTAGTAGTAGTATTAGCAACATCAATAGTAGAAGCAGAATAAGGAGAACTAGTAGTACAAGTAGTGGTAGAATTAGTAGTGGTAGTAGTAGTAGTAGTAGTAGTAGTAGTAGTAGTAGTAGTAGTAGACGTAGTGGTAGTAGTAGAACTGGTATAGTTGCAGTATAGCTGTAGTGGTAGTAGTAGTAGTAGTAGTAGTAGTAGTAGTAGTAGTAGTAGTAGTAGTTGTAGTAGTAGTAGTAGTATAGTGGTAGTAGAAGCAGCGGCACCAGCACCAGAAGATAGTAGTAGTAGTAATAGTAGTAGTAGTAGTAGTAGTAGTAGTAGTAGTAGTAGTAGTTGTAGTAGTAGTAGTAGTATAGTGGTAGTAGAAGCAGCGGCACCAGCACCAGAAGATAGTAGTAGTAGTAATAGTAGTAGTAGTAGTAGTAGTAGTAGTAGTAGTAGTAGTAGTATAGTGGTAGTAGAAGCAGCAGCAGCACCAGAAGAAAGTAGTAGTAGTAGTAGTAGTAGTAGTAGTGGTAGTAGTATTAGTAGTAGTAGAAGTAGTAGTATAAATAGTAGTAGTAGTAGTAGGAGTAGTAGTAGTAGTAGTAGCAACATCAGTAGTAGAAGCAGAATAAGTAGTACTAGTAGTAGACGTAGTAGTAATAGAAGTAGTAATAGTATTAGTAGTAGCAGTAGTAGTAGTAGTAGTAGTAGTAGTAGTAGTAGTAGTAATAGTAGCAGTAGTAGTAGTAATAATATTAGTAGTAGTAGTAGTAGTAGTAGTTTTAGTAGTAGTCGTAGTAGTAGTAGAAATAGTGATAGTGATAGTGGTGGTGGTGCTGGTGGTGGTGATGGTAATAATAGATGTAATAAGCGTTGTGGTTATTGTAGTGATTAGAATAATATTAGAAAGACAATAATATGCTGCACTTTTAGAAAATAAACGAAATAACAAATAGATGAATTTGTATATATTTATGGTGGTAGGAATAGCGCCCAATTAATATGTTTTGAAACGACTTCCTCAAGTCAATTAGTAGAATATTTTAATCGATTAAAAAAAACATGACGTCCAAATTTACTTTTTTTTTTCTTCTTTGCTTTAATAGGCACGAAGGTAATTAAATACGCAAATATTTTTGTCATTGTTATTGCTGGCATTTGTTTTTGTTTATCTATTGTACATTTTGTTTGTTTTGTTTTCACTTAATCTTCTTTAACTGTGATAATCACAGATTTGTTCAGATTATCATTGTAAACAGCAACAACAGAATGTTCATACTTGAATTATGTCACTGTCTCAATGATTAGGTTCGGGTGTATCAAATTGGAAAATTCGACTGGCAGGCTCACTGCTATCCACTGAGGGGCGAGTAGAGGTGTTAATAGATGGACGATTTGGTACCATCACGGATTTTGACACGTGGGGCCACAATGAAGCTCGAGCAGTCTGCAATCAGCTTGGTTTCCCTGATGATAATGTCGCATCTCTAGGAGGAGGTTACTACGGTCAGGGGAGCGGGCCGGTCTACTTTTTAAGTGTGAAATGCCCTGAAGGAGCCAGCGTCTTGGACAATTGTACTTATGTCCGAGAGAACACGGAAAACAATCATGGGTTCGACGCAGCGGTTACATGCAGTGAGTATACAGACCTGGGGGTGTTTCACAAAGATCCTAAGTTGAACTTATCTCTAAGTTGGACTTAACAAGTATAGAAAGCCGTTAGCATCTAAAAAGATATTTTGTAAAAGTTATTTTAAAAGGCATAAGATGTTGATCCAAATCATTCATATTTTCTATTATCAAGGAGATTTCATGTTCTTGATGTGGAATTTATAAAAAGTCTAAAATACTTGTTTTTTCGTATTTGAATATATTTATTTTAAGGCTTCATATGGCTCTCCTTAGTTTTAAAGTCCAACTTAGAGTTAAACTCGACTTAGGATGTTTGTGAAACACCCCCCCCCCCCCAGATTGATCGCTGCAAGCCTTTACCGTTTACATTAAAAATGAATTAAATAATGGTTTCATAATCGAAGATTTCAATTCCTTCCTTTCTCGTGGGTATACGAAAAAAACCCAACATCACATCACAATAATATCATCTCATGATCATAAAATAATTGAAATCCATGTCGCCTAACACATACACAGTAGAGCATTTTAATATGAATCCAAATTCTGATCTCCAGTGGTTTCAACTTGCTGAACAACGTATCCCCCCCCCCCCCAGAGAATAGAGATTTTAGAATGAGAAAATTAAAGGATTTATAATAGTGGAACTATCGTTTTTCCCTTGATTCTATTTAGTACGTGCTTTTATAATATGTCATTAATTTTCAAAAGAAAAGGTTAATTCATGGTTATTTAAAAGTTCATGCAAGGATATCAGTAAATACCAAACTTTGGTGATCTAACTCAAGGTGATATGGTAATCAAAGTCATACATGTACATTCATATGATACCGCATAATGAATACGACAGGCTAGCAAGATCCACTGGAAGTTGTATCATTTTAAGCAACATACACAATTGTAATATTAAATGATCTATCACTGAATGCCAGAGCGGATTATGGCTCTGTTTTCTAATTAAATATATAATTATTGTATTCATTCAGAAGCGCCAATTCGCCTGCATGGAAGCAAGAGTAGTGGACGTTCAATGAGAGGAATTATTCAACTATATAATGAGAAGTGGCTCGATTTGTGCACAACCATATGGACAGAGGCCGAATCAGAGGTTTGTAGGTTATATATATTATATGTTACCTTTTTTCCTTCTGATATATACAAGGTAGCACATTGTCACCAATATTGGTGGTCTTCCACGAGGCACTGTGTGGTAACAACAACTTGCCATAAAAATAATTAATTTAAACTCATAACAGTACCAAATCAAAATACAGAAGAAATAAGTATATGCATTTATAAAAATTATTTGGTATCCTTGTTTTAAATATCGCCTTTTTCAACAATATACTGTCACAAAGTAATGTATGTTTATCATATTACATTTACAGACAGTAAGCTATTTTTTAAATCAGGTGAAATAAATTGTATACGTTTTTAATTATAGAAAACAGCCTTATACAGTTTATGAGTTAGGCTCGTAAACAGAGTAGAAAGACGATCTCGGCTCAACATAGGGCCACCTTGTGTATACATATACAGGGTAGCCCTAAAAACTGGATACCATACGTCCAATAATGCGGAGATAATTCACCAGTACTAGAATATGATTATTCATTTCAAAATACAAATGATACCAAATTTGCCAAAATCAACTGACAGTGCACCTTGGATAAAATAAGATATCGTTGTGGAGTTCCAGAAATGCTGTTATGACTGGACTTTAGGCAATCAGTAATGAACCTCAGATTGAACCGAAACATAACATTCAAGTACACTTTTTTTTTCAAAGGCGTTTTGGATCTTCTGTTAAAACAAACATGAGATCATACAAATTGTTTACCAATGCAGTGTCATTGATACTGAACGAATTTGAACTCCTACCTTGCGTGACAAAAATGCTTCTTAAACCGAAAACCCTACCGAATTTGTCAATCTTGGTATGATTATTCTTTTGAAGAGATATTCATTCTGATGAAACCGTTGAACTTGACCTTAAATATTGGAAACATGGTAGTCCCTTTATATATATGTATACAATTCGTGCATGATGTGTTCATTATGTAAGATATTAGGGTTTCATTCACTAAACTTCAAAACACGAGATCGAAGTCCAAAGGTGCTTTATGTCAACGATGGTTTACCAAAGAGAACGACCACATTGAGGGGGGCAGCGGAGGGGTGGGGGTGAGGTCAGCGGATCGAGGGGCTGGTTACTGCCCTCCATCCGAATATTAAAGTAAATCTGCCATATCTTTCATAGATTCCAGAATACAAATATGAACCCCCCCAAAAAAAAATAACCAAAAAATAACCAAAAAAAAACAGGCTTGACAATTTCTCAGTCTTTTTATTCGAAGAAAAAGAAGATAATAAGCAAATATTGAGAATATCATGGCATCACGTATGAACTCAAAATATATCAAAGATTTTATGTACAAAATGGTAAAACGTAGTCAAAATAAACTCATTATGGACCTTTCAATCATTGCAGGTGGCATGCAGACAACTTGGTTACTCGACAGGTAGTGCCGTTAGGATAAATAATCACGAAACAAACCTACAATTCTACCAGCGGGACTACAGATGCATTGGCGATGAAGAGGAGTTGGAACAATGCCCCAGTCACCGTAACAATCTAAGAGACTGTCCCTCGCATATCTGGTTTCTAACTTGCAGCACGGAGGAGACAGCTACCACTCCCCAGAGTGAGTCTAAGGCATCACTAGATCATTCTGTGGGGGGGGGGGGGCTGGATCAAGCTTTAGTTATAGGCAAAAGTAGACCAGGTCCTTGTTAGAAAATAATTTATATGACACCCAAATATTCACAGATCTTTTAAATATGAAGAGGTCCCACTTCATCATGTGCATGCATGCTATCTACACTCACATAGTGATCTTGTTTCTAGCTTTAAAATAATAATTAGCAATGGTAAGAATATAAAGTCACCTTAGTGTGTTGTGCAATTTGGTAATATTACCTCTATCGGCTCATGTGCAAATTGAATTTCAAAATGGGTTTTATTCCAATATGCAAAACAGGGTAATGGGTCGCTTGAGTATTTGATATATCTCCACCATGCGGGAATAGTAATCATTGGTATAGATATTTTGATGAAGTATGGCCCAGTGGTCATGGCAATGTTCATTAAGTTTCTGGGTTGGATTTGAAATCTGTGCGCTAATGCCTTTGGGTAAGATGTTAAGCCTAAATTTCTTGGTCGCTTTTCATACACAATCTGGAGGTGACTTGGCATGATAATAGAATTGTCCATGTTATCCCATAACGTTGATTTAAATTATAACACCACGATGCATTTATGTTGCCTTATTTTAAGCACTTTATGTTTCACTCTTTCAAACACTTGCATTTATATTCCTTATTTCAAGAAAGTCCTGATTTATAATCAAACTATAAAGTATGCATAATATATTAATATTTTTTGTATTTCTTTGCCTTTGAAGACGAGTCTACTTTTACACTGTCCACGATCTCGGGTTCCTTGGTCTTCCTCGTCCTTGTCATCATGGTCCTCCTCGGTTACCTCTTCAGCATAAGGAAAAGAGCTTCCAGACATCGGCGATGGATCACATTATCCCGTGGACGGGAGGGGAATCAACCAAGTGAGAGGGAGAGGAGAATGAGGAGGACGAGGAGAGTGAGAGGAAGAAGCCAGGGACGTTCAGCACCTAATGTCAACTCTATCAGCAACGGACAGCAGGGGAACGACGGAGACTTACCGCCTTACTCGCGCCTTGAAGAAGAAGACACACCCCCGCCGTACACGCAGCTGCCAGTACCGCGGATTGAGATACCGGTGGTAGGTAGAGAAGAACGTTACGAGGCGCAGCCACCGCGGTGCACCGAAACCGACGCTATCGATTTCTTCCGAGAGCTTGATGCTGAGCAGCTGCGGTTGCAGTACGAAAACGCCGCGGCTGAACGGTCTCCATCGCGCTGCGGTCAACAACCGCCACCGGACTATTTCACCGCGACTCAACTCCTGCAGGAGACACCTTGCTCTGTTAATCATCAGACTGATATAGACAATGCTTCATTAGCTGGTTCCTTATGTTCTGATGATGAAGGAGATGACATCTCCCTATCCAGCTGCCGTAGTCCAATCCCCGTGATCCCCAAACACACAGTCAATTTAGACTCAACTGTGACGTCAGTAGAAGTGTAGTCATGACAAGGAGAGCTAGATAAAGCTAGAAATATTATGAGAAAGAAATCAGTTCATGACAACAATTATATTTCGTCTTAAACAACTAATAAAAATCTATACAAAGCGCTATTAAAATGTTATTTGCATATCAATATATAGCCGGACAATTACACTGTGAAATGTGTGCCCAATGTAAACATATTATAACTGAGATAGTATAATAAAATGCCTTGAATGATTAATGCCTTGAATTATTGACATGAACATGCTTCCAATTCTTCTCAGAATCATTGAATATTCATCGCGATTGTCTAAACATGTGTAATTGATTAATCAACAACGTCATCTGTAATATGGCGGTAAAAGGTTTGTTCGTCTTTGAAGTTATTCACGTAAATTTGAAAATACAAGGACAAAATGACTTAACAGTCTCAGAACAATGTGATATGTAGAATGTTTGTATCATTAGACTATTTTGCTGGACGTGAATATGATTTGGTTACACATTTTTTATTTCGATCTATGTACACGCAAAATGAAATATCCCTCAAATCCATAACCGAATTTAATCAAAAAACAGAAAGCCTTCAATAAATGGATAAATGCCACCACCTCCCTACCAGAAACCAAAATAATCACTTAAGAAGCAGTTTTTCAAATATTATGGAGGTGTGTTTGTGTCTAATACCTATGATTTTTACACTGAAATATTGTTTTTAAGTTGACCATGCACTTATGCATGATAAATACCATCTCTTTATAAAAAGGGCCCTTTTTTTCATTAATACCTTGTTTGTATGCGATTGTGTTTATCTAAATTATATATTATTCTTGTGTGTGTTATCGAAATAGTCAAATGGTAAGGAGGAAAAAATATTTATGTTATAATTCTAGAATGTTTGTACGAAATTCCACTGCAGGCCTAATACCACAGCATAACAAACAAGGCGTATCATACGCTGTTGAAAGACCCTGTTGCACAATGATTATAGATAAATATCCTCGGTCAAGCGTTACAACCAATAGGGATTCATATTTTCTGTCACGTGATATTTTGAATCTGATTGGTCTAAGCTAAAGAGATGCGATTGATCACAGTCATTTGCAATTGGTAGTATGCGATTTGTCGTAACACGCGGTTAGTCGTTTGTGTAAAATGGTCCCACAGACTGTGTTATTAATTTCCAGTTAGAAAGTACTTTGTTTAAAGATAAAGAGAACAATCTTGTCTGTAAGTGGACTCGAATCTTATATTAAGCTATCTTTGGTGGTATTGCATCTTACCTGTAACATACTGAAATAACTAATTTGTTTTAAAGTACAATATATTTGTTGTATTAGTACAATATTCTATGCAACAAATTCAGTACTACTGGGTTAACATGTTATGCTTGTGTTTGTTCTTGAATTTTACACAAAAAGCATTTGTTATTGTATATTTTAAAAGTTTTTTACTGAGCATGAAAATGTAAAATAATCATAATCATATGAAATGTCTTCGAAATTTATCGTTTTGTTATTCAGAAAAATAAAAAAATGAATATATCCAAACAAAATGATTAAGTAAATTTCTTGGCGTCGGATACGTGCACATCATAGCGTAACTGAGAAAAGATGTGTGATGAAGATTTGATCAGTTAGATATGAGAGTGAGACCGAAAGAAGGAAAAGAGAGGGGAAGAGTTGGTAAGATGTGTACAGCTAGAGAGACAGAAAGATAGAAAGAAGTTTCATAACAGATGGAAAAAATACATATTTATATATGCATATTATATTACAGATAGGAAAGAGAGAGAGAGAGCGAGAAGGAAAAAAGACTAAGGGGTATTAATATGTGTTTACATTGTATGTATGTAGTAAGACAGAAGAGAAAGCAGAAAGGTTAAACAAATCAACCATACCAAATCAAACCAAACCATTTTTTTAAAAATATGTAGCAGTACTATTTCAATGAAGAATTATTGATCGGAAGAGGCGTTACTTGATAATGCCCGACATGCATTTCATGAAGAGCGCCACCATATCACTCGTCGGTGAAAGGCGTTGGCAGGGTTGACGGGTAGAAATGCATGTCTAATAAGAACTCGACGAAAATAAATGAGAAAATGAGAAGGCAATGAAGAGGGCGTCAATGCAATGAGAACCAAATCTCAAACGGGCTTGATAAGAACTTTGCTTTCATATCTATATTTTGCAAACAATGATATTAAACCATTGTATTCTATAAAAAAAAATATATTAAAAAAAGGAATTGGAAACTGAAAATAGCAACAAAATATGCTTTGTTAAAGGTAATACAAAGTTTTGGTATGGGGTCATGAATTTGGTTCAAATGAACATATTGGAAGCATATGTGATCCTACAATATTCACTGATCGTTGTCGCCGTCGAAATCGAGTCTAAAGTGATGAAATTGTAAATAATAAACTCTTTATGTTGTATAGCGCCCTCTCAAGGTCAAGCTACCATCGTATGCCGTAGGCGCTATTTGAAATTTATCAAAATTTACCGGGAGCACCGGTAAATTTTTATTTTCAATTTTTCTCGAAAGCAGAAGTGTTTTAGGGGCTAATTTTTTTAGAGCTTATAATACATCCATAGGGGCATCCAAAAATATCAAAATTGTAAAGAATCAATATCCAGCCAATTTTCAAAATTTACCAAAACTTTGTAATACCTTTAAAGAATTATTTTAAGAATATCTACGTATCGTTAATGATCTCCAATTTTCCTTCACAAATCGCCAGGTATTGATTCGATATCATTTCTCGAACATTTCTCGATACTTCTGAAAGCCACAAGGGTCATTCTATGCAAAGTGGAGAAGACTCTACAAACAACATCAACCACTGTTATGTTTCCACCAACCTCATTGTACAATTGTTTACACAAACTGTGTAACTAATATATTAAGTATAATGTTTGCATTTTCATTACAATGGTTATGATCTCGTAAATGCGCGCTCAAATGCAAAACGAAGTCCACAACTCTCCCGCTACAAATGTTACATTCGCATCAAGCACGTGGTTCCGAGGGAAGACTTCAAGGCCAAGCTCCCCCTTGCATCCCCGAATAAAGATGTTCAAGCCCCCACCCCTTCCTGATAGATTTGTTTGATTTTGAAAATAGAGAAATAGTGTTTCTGTCATTAATGTATAGCACACAATTTATAAAGGGGGAATTGAGTTTTGTTGCAGAGGGCGCTCCACAAATAATTTTTTTGTGAGATAATGAAAAACTGAGTGTTAAATTTGAAGAGAAAAACATACAATTTAAATGACAAAATCATCTTTGTTTCAAAATCGGTTTAATTCTATGTTCTTTCAAATTTGAATAGGCTATTTGTACCTTTGCCCAATAATGTATAATCTTCCAACTTGTATTTGTGTGATTAATTGCAAATTGATTACAAAACAAAGTTGTGGATTCTATTTCAAAAAATTGATTAGAACTTATTTATATTTACATGTAGTTTGTATATTCCGGATTCTGCATTGTCTGTGTAAAGGGGGGGGGGGGGGAGGCAATCTCGCACAAAAACTGTACCGTGTATGAACATGAAATCGCGCCGTGCTAAAATTGAAAAATCTCCCGACAGTGCACCAAGCACCTCCCATCCCAGGAGCATTGATACAGGGACCCCCCCCCCCCCAACATCAAAATAAGTCACAGCGTTGCCCGCCCGCCCCCCCCCCCCAAAAAAAAAGGTCGTAAGTATAACAAGTTATAAGGATATATCGATTTTTGTAGACTCTGAACCGAAGTTCCCATCGGTGTAAAATTTTCACTCTTCCAAAGTAGAAAAATTTCTCTCTCAGACTTATTTGTTTGTTTACGAGAACTATAGAATGCACGCTTGGAACTGGGTCTCTACAGGTGTATGGTCGATGAGTCAAGGGGCAGGAAAATGGAGACGTCCACACATTGCCCCGATATGTTAATGAACACTATTAAAAAGGCAATTTTTTTAAAAAGATGCCTGACTCCACTGGGAGAAAAGAGGGATACCTAAATATGCGAGCTTTGTTTCTCAGCCAAAACATTTTCTTCGGGAGGTGGAATTAACCATCTTTTCTTCTCGGTCGCTACACTTGCTCGAAAGTCGCATCCACCACCGGTCATAACAAGACATCGCCACCTCAGCCCCTCCCACACCCTTCCCTACCATTCGCTCCGATCCCTCGCAAATGAAGCCCTAGTCCCCCCCCCCCCCCCCCATATACCTTCTGGAACAGCGTCTAATTCTCAAATACGGAACCTCATCACCTTTTGTGTATGTTAAAGAACCCCCCCCCCCCCCCTTCCTTCGCGCGCGCGCTCTCTCTCTCTCTCCACCCCCCTCTCTCTCTCTCTCTCTCTCTCCCCCTCTCTCTCTCTCACTTTCTCCACATTCTTTTGTCCCCCTCTCTCCCTTGTCTATATTCTTCTCTTCTCTTCTCTCTATTCTATCTGATGTACACAGTCTCATATTCTCCTGTTTGTCTATAATACCAATGTGGATACCGTAACCCCATTTCATTCTACTTTCTTGCCTTCCATAACTTCTAATTTTCTTGCAATCTTTAAATCTTGCCAATTATATATTTCTTTTTGTATTTGGGTTTGTTTTGTTTATTCTTTTCATCTTTCACCCTCTTCCGACCTCTTGAGTTATATTTGCTTTTGTTTCACTTCTTCCTAATTGTTTGTTTCCCTTCATGCAGGTTTTTGCGAAATTTAGTACATTTTACAAAGCATGTATTTGAGACTTTGTTAGTCCCTCTTTTATCTCTCTCGCCTTTTCCATCCAAATTTGCTCTTCTTATACGAAAATCTATCAAATACTTGCACAGACCAAATTCAAGTGATTGAAAAAGCGAACTTTCAGTTTTCCTAATCGAGGGTAAAGTACTACAGAACAGCTAAACATCTTTATCAAGTACATTACCTATCTATCAGACTAGTTTGAAGATATTACGATGAATTGGTTTGAAGTATCAACAAACGTATACGAAAAGTAGCTTTTATAACTTTGGCGCCGGTCTAATGATTTATGACATTTCGGAAGAATGTTCTTTGCTGTTCTGTGTGATATCATGATCAAATATTGATATATATATATTGCAATAAACGTAACGAAGTAAATATATTACATTCAGTATATTCCCGAATAGTAATTATTGTATCTCAGGACATTTTTAAAAACACATTAGCAGAAGTTTTATTTTTCTCATGAGGTAGGATAATTCGTCGCTGTTTTCACGAAGTGACGGTAGTGAAAAAAAATTGCATTCACTTTGCGTTACGATTTTCCTCACTACCGTCACTTCGTGAAAACAAGGACGAATTGTATGATAAGGTCACATGCTTCTTCTGGAAGTCAAGGTAGCTACGTTAGTAGAGGAGAAAATGGAAAACAGATAAAAAAGAAAAAAAAAAAAGAAAAGGATAATATAAAAAGTCGTATCCTAAATAAACACTTGAAGTGTATGTTCCTTGAAACAATTTAAAGAGGGAAGAGGGTGAGACAAATATTACCAATTAATGACAGGATATATAATTATCGTGAAAGGTAAAGCGACATTAGGAGCAAGAGAAAATGATAGATATAAATAGACAGGAAATACAATTGAAAATGGAGAGCTAGAGCAAAACAGAGAGAGACAGAGAGAGACAGAGAGAGATAAAGAGAGATAGAGAGAGATAAGAAAGATTACGTGTAAATAGAGAGGGACAGAGAGAGTGAGCGGAGGGGTGGGGTCATACACGACAATGCGCTTACAAGCGTAGATAGCAACAGGTGCTTGTAAAAAGTCATCTTGGGTTGACACCGTGAAATCATAGACATGACAGAATGGTAACACATATTCAGGACACAGTGGAAATGACCAATAATGGAGGATTGGACGTCATTTCAAAGCCTCCCAGTCACCTTTTTTGTTACATTTCTCTCTTTTGTAAACAACTCTTTGTGCTCTATAAAGCAAACCCTAACGCTCTAATAACGCCAAATCTTATTGCCAGCTACACAAATGTTTGTTGAGCGTTTACATTATAAAAGGGAATGGACATACAGGAGTCGTTGTTGTCTTAATTATTGTCGCAGCACACCGTAATATCGCCACAAAAGAGGCTGATACCTCTTTTATATTTTCCACTTCCATCCGGCGAAGGAGCTAAGGGGAATGACGGACAATGGCCCTGGGGCTGCTCCGGCCGACCAGACTCACACACATTGACTGACACGGTTATTTATGCATGAAGCCAATTTCCTGAGAAGACGGGGTGACAATAGAATGCAAGCAACAGGTATCAATAGCGACGTTAACGCAAGCCGATTCTGGCCGATTCTACGCTTGAATACAAATGTAATTAAGATTCGTCAAGAATAGAACTCGCGTTCCATGTACCCGGTCCTCTTTTTCATGTTTTATCCCTCTCTTTCCCTCTTTCTCCCTCCCTTATCCCTCTCTCTCTCTCCCTCTCTCTCTCTCTCTCTCTCTCTCTCTCTCTCTCTCTCTCTCTCTCTCTCTCTCCCCCCCCCCCTCTCTCTCTCTCTCTCTCTCTCTCTCTCTCTCTCAATCTGTATCTCTCTTTAAGCTGGGCCTTTGTAATCAACGTGGGTTATGTTGATCTTGGTGTATTCAAGCAATTTCCTTTCGGGGCTTTTGCCCGTGTAGTCAACTGCCGCTTACAGCTAGTTGACTCCGGTTAATTTCCGCTATGAAAATCGATAGATATTTCCATATGAAAATATCAAGCCGTGAAAAGAAAAGATACAGTCAACGCAACTTGTTTAATAATCACAGCTTTCCATGAACCTTAGCATTTTCTATTGTCTGAGATTTCGCTCCAGGCTTTGGCTCTCTGAGCGCCCTAGTTTTGTTAAGATATTACGTGTTAAGAAAATATTGGCGAGAACAAATAAACTCAAATAAAAACTAATTAATAGCTATCTATGAGAAGAAAGAGTGTTGATGTCATAATGAAACGGCGGGAGTTGTAAAGGATGTAATGGCAGTGATTTATCGCATGATAATTGTCATGGAGTTTGCCTCATTAATGCAAGACTGGGGAGAAGGTGGTAAGTTTAGTCTATTTGTGAAAATTCACTATAAGAATAGAAAGAAAGAATTCATACTTATTAAATGACAATGGCTTTCCTCCAGCTTTTCAAATCTGGGAAACGTATGGACAAAAATATAAAGAAATTGTTTACATATATAATTATCAGCTATTTGTTTCCCTTCTAAAATTTGAATAAAAATAAACGATAAATTTATCTTACTAGTGAAGGGGTATTTCTTTTGAGATGCGGTAAACTTAATCATATTCAAAAAGGAAAATTGGAATTCCAGTTAAAATTTGAAAAGGAATAAATGAGGCTAATCATAGTGGGAAATGACGAATTAAAACACGAATTAGTCTACTATAATGCTAAATGTTTATCGAAGTGACGTAGGAGATTAAAAGTAAAAACAAAAATACAACAATACTCTTACTGTAGAATATTAGATGTTAAGCTAATGGCAAAGCAAAAAAATCTGCCATCCTTCTCCGGCATGTGTATAGAGAAGCTAAGCGACTCCTCCTATTCCCAGCATATTCTTAATACAAGTAATTGAGGTGATTGCATATTACATTATAACTGTGATGAGTATTCAGCCAGAATCTACATTTCGATTGTGCAAGCAATTAGTTTCCCGCCAAAACACGATCATTTTGAGCGGCCCGATAATAGAGCAAGTCTGATTACGTCTTATGAATTGCATTTAGCAATGGTTTACGTTAGAAATTAGGTCTAAATCAGGGATATACGAATAGGGTCAATACAGTTAGCTATTTGACACCCACTATGAGTAATCGTGCTGGAAATTATAATGACGGGTAGAGAGTAGGGATTTTCTTACACTCCAACCAGGCTGACATAGTTTGGGTCATTAGTCTTTTGTTAATGAAGTATAAGTCTGCAGGGAATTATGCATATAATATAACACGACAAAAGAAGAACATATTAATTATATGATGCTTTGATATATTTTGTCACTATGGTAAAAATGAGTTTAAAAAAAAACTAAAGGGACAGTTTTTGTTCTTTTGTGGATGTTCTGTAATAAATTTGAACACTTATGAATGATAGATCAAAATATTATAGACATGTTTCCTCAGACATGTCACCTCGGGACAATTATGAATTTTTAATTATGTATTTTTAAATCACGGTCAAAATATTAGGTGATGTAACGATAAACGAACCTATATTTGGCGAATTATGTAATAATTACTGTTCGAGGAGTCTGCCGAAATGGCTTCTTTGTGTTAATACGTGCTTTTGTACATAATATGCATAGGCTTAGAGCCCTTTTCTTTATCATCCAATTAACCCATTGCTTACTGGAACCTGGTGGTCTCTGTGTTAAGTCTATGGGAATTAGATAATTCAGTAGTCAACGGTGGTCTCGGGATGTAGTGATAGTGCCCCCACAATAAATAAATATAGGCCTATATATAATAATTCTAAATTTGATTATTCTAAAACAATAAAGATAAAATGATAAACGTCTTTCCATGAAATCGTTTTTTTTCCAAATGAAAGTGCTTTTTATTGATTTACATTGTATCAACTCATTCATTTTGGTATTTACTATTTATTTTTTTATTTATTTGTATCTTAAATACATTCAAAGATTATTCAGTTACACGTACGCCCTTTTATCAGAATAAAATGTAAAGCGTTATGACATGAATTCAAGTTAGTTTGTTTAACTTTAGTTTAATAACTTTTAATATGAAATTAGCGGAGGCATGTAGAATTTCCGCTTGATTAAGAATAAAAAATTGAATTTTCTTGAATATTTCAGCCGGTTTTTGTTTTACTTATGCATAACGCAGGACTGATTTTGCATGAAAACATGATCATCGTAATTGCTGAAGTGCCTGCAGTATGTAGAGTTCATCTTTTTATGAAATCTAAACTACAGAACAGCGGCTTGTTTTCTCTAGAAAAGGCGCTTTATTTGATTCGATTTATTTACCAATACTTTTCGTACAATAATTTTACATAAACAAGAAGATAAACTAATGGTTGGTAAAAGGGGCCAGATAATAGCACATGTGCTAGTGAATCCCATGATGCAATTCTCCATTTAGTCACAAATGCTTTACATTCAGAAAATATGAATTGTTTTTGGTAAATTTCATGAACCTCCCCCCCCCCCCCCGAACAAAAAAAAACAAAAAAAATGCACAATATTTGTTGAAATATGAATTCATATTCAGAGTACTATGGTCGGAAGTTTGGTGTTATCAATTTTATTTAAATAACGATGCTAATACACGTGATAGAGTAATTCGGTTTGAACAAGCCAAAAGAAAGAGGAAATGAAATAACATAAAAGAACCGGGAAAAATAAGAGGTAAAATAACTGAATAGGAATGTGCAAGCCACTAAGAATGAATTTATCGATACTCAGCCAAGCTAGCGTGCATGCATTTGTACGGGACATAAGACAAGCAGATGCAAGTTTCTCTCAGGACTAAGATGGTGTATAAACATGTTACAGACCAGGCTAGCAAGTGTTTTAATCAGATAGTCGGGGGTAATGAGAAGGATAATTGTGCTCACGTGAAGCCCGTTGGTCATATAGTAGCACTTAAATACAGCTATCAATTCTAATGTTGGTTGTATTGTATTGTATTTATTTTCCGTTATTTAAAAAATACATCAACATATATATATATATATATATATATATATATATATATATATATATATATATATATATATATATATATATTTACAATCATAAAGACACACATATAAAAAAGAAAGACGGAGGGATGGCCCTACTCAGCGTTGTTAGCATAACAATGCTGGTTTACAGAGGGGTCCCTTGGTAATATATATTTAATAACAGTATCGGTAGCAGAGAGGTTGGAAATGAAAAGGAAGAAGAAGAAACAATAATCATATCAGATTTTAACTGATACACGCATTAGGCGTAAACAAAAAAAATATGTTGTATTACCCTTTGAGACCGACCCCAAATCTTGAAATCTACGATCGGCTTTTTAATAATAATTTTTTTCTCCGTTTTTTGAAAAAAAATATGTATTTAGTTTGTTTAAATGGGATATAAATGCATAAAATCATCAAAATATCCCCAATTTTCACTCGTATTCTGCCCTAGTTTCGAAATTCTGCTAGCGTAAACAAGTAGACCATGCACTGCACCAGCTAAAAAAACAGCGAGATTTGGGCGACGTTCCAGGTTTTGAGTGTTTTGGGCGACGGTATAGCTGTTTTGAGGGGGAAAAAGAAAGAAAGCAAATCCGTCCGAACGACCCAGGTTCTGGCACCTATATAAAGGGCAATACAACATCTTTTTGTTAAGGCCTTATCTTATTTCCCTTATCATTAGTAAGTTCACCAACTCCAATTTTAAGCACATCCAGTGATAATGTTATGTCCTCAAACCATTTCAATGGTTTCACATTATTTCACATGCATGACTTTAAAAAAAAAAATTGTTTTTTGTTTTTATCTTTCTTTTTTCTTCATGTTTGTATTTAGATTGTTCATGAGGTATTCTCCACTTTTCATGTATGCTTGCCATATTGTATAATATTGTGTTGATGTTTAGCATAGGCTAGGTTTAGATCATTCCTATTTATCGTTATACTTTAATATTGTTGTTTTGTTGTATTCTGTATTCTTTGTATTACTAAGCTATGTTTGTATTCTTTATTATGTATCATTATCATGACATGTACATGTGTTGTACTCTCATACCCCAGAAGGGGGTCGAATGAGTCAATAAATTCTATTCTAATTCTATTCTAATGACTTTGTATTAAGCGTGAACAGAATTTACCTTAGTTTCTTTTCTCAATAATTCCTCATTTTGTGGTTTTGCTTAATAAAGTCCGATATAGAGACTTCAGAATATACCAGATGCATGAGTAGAAAGGGCAAGTGCATGCATACACACTTACAATCTTTAAATTGGCAACATATTGAGTGATTCAAAATCATTATTTCCGATCAAAATTTGCCATTTTCCCCCTTCAACTTTTCGCTAACATTCTAACCCATGTGTAATGTTTTCAGAGACATTACATTTTATTTCAACATTGTATCCATTAAAGAGATATCATTGTCGCTAATTTGAAGAACAATATGTGATCAATTTTAGACTTAAAAATAAATCATTCAGCTCATGCAAGATTGCAACTCTATGATAAAGCCAGGGAAGTGACGGATGAAATAAGTTAGATGAGGGTTAATATGAAGAGAGAGTAATACACAAAGACTGCCACGATGCGTGTAGATGTTCAACTTATGTGATGTTACCGCTTGCAAACTTTCTCGCAACTTTTCATCTCGGCGAAATAACAAAAGGAAACAGAGCGGTATATACATATAACATTTTTATTATTAGCGGGTAGTACACTCTATCTGCACTCTAGCTCTGTCACTATGTATACTCTTAATTCCAGTTCAGATCCGGGGAGGAGCGGACACCAGGGTAGTGGGTGAAAAAAAAAGAAACAAAAATGAAACCATGAAAAAAGTACGGAACTGTAATTTGCCTTGATCTATTTTGATCTACATCACCCATCTCCCGCAGCCATTGAGACATTGAGAATTCGGCTAGGTATGAGAGGAGTGTAGATGAAGAGAGCGGATGAAGTTCGAGAGAGATGGAGAGAGAAAGGAGAAGGGGAAACATAAAGAGAGCGAAACAGCGGAAAATTTCGGCGCACTATATATTTTCGTCATTACAGTTAGTTTTTACATATCTGGCGACATTGCCGGGTCTCAATTAGGAACTGCCTGCTTTTTTCCCTCATTTCTCTCTCACTCACTCACTCTCGTTCAGTTTGGGGAGTGCTTGAAAGCGAAGGCAGCCAGCTTTATTTAACTCCGCCAATATAGGAGAGATTAGATCTAATTGCGCGGGCTTTTTCTCGTCTGCGCTTCACCACTAGGATCTCCCGCCAAAAAAAAGGAAGAAAAAATCAAAGCGGTGAAGCTTTATTCTTTCCCCTTCTCCCTCTTTCTATTCCCCCCATCTCCGTTCCTGCTCCCTTTCCTATCCTTCCTTGAAAATAGATTTGTGGAAATGGCAAAACCTATGCCTGGGGCGTCTGAAAATTGAAAGCTTACAACTCGAAACATTTCTGCATTTCTAACGCCCATCACTTCACTTTGTTTTTTCTGGTCGACCGTGTATGGGGGAGCTTCAATAATTGCATCAGAATTGAGATGCGCGCAAGGGCTTAAAATTCAAAAACAATTATATCTCCTCTCGTTTATCTGTCTATCGCTTCCTCCCTTTGATTCTCTCTGTATCTCTCATTCCGGTGCTTTTCTTCCTTCCTAACTGTATGCTTGCTACTCAAGATGAGGGGATGAGCTAGATGATCTTTTGGCCAACTGAAAAAAGTGCGTTGTCTAAACTGATATCAAATGTGAGTGCAAATTGCAATTTTTGTTAGGAAGCTTACTCGGTGTATACGAGAGTGACAGTGATAAAGGCAGAGGGGGAAATAGAGAGAGAGAGAGAAAGAGAGGGAGAGGGAGAAACGGAGAGAATAAACAAGGGGAGAAAAGTTGAGAGTGTATAGGAGAAAGCAGAGAGAGAGAAAAGAGAAAAAGAGAAAGGGAAATATGACAGCAAAGAGGAAAAGGCATGGGCAGACTTCAGAAGCGCTTTTATAACATGGGCTTCAATTAAGGGCTTAGTAAGGCGTTTTCGAGCTTTAGGCCGGCTTTCATTAGCTCCGCCAATTTTCAATAATGGCGGTTATTATCAAACTTGTTAATAATACCCCAGCATTAATGGAATATTGCATTAGGGTTCAGGTAAACCTCGCACTTTTTCTCACAGTTCAACCATCATCAGAAAGTTTGTATTCGAATGACCTACTTTTCTTGCTACTAAACTTTAAAGTTCACTGACAAACATGGCACATATCACAAACAATACGTCATTCTAAAATGAGCTTACATTTTATTTTTTGGAGATTTTGCAGTTTCGTAATATTTTAGAGCAGGGAATAGAAGAATGAGAGATAAAGGAGAGAAATTTATAAACAGGCGGATATGATGAGGGGGAGAGAGAGTGAGATTGGGAGAGAGGAGAGAGAGGAGAGAAAGAGCGAGGAGAAAGAGAGAGAGAGGGGGGGAGAAAGATATATATATATATAATTATAGAGAGAGAGAGAGAGAGAGAGAGAGAGAGGGGGGGGGGGGGGGAGGAGAGAGAGAGAGAGAGAAAGAGAGGGGGAAGAGAGAAAATACGGGTTAAGTATAAACAAAAATAGAGAGGGGGAAAGAATTGTATAGAAATACGTATCGGGAAAAAAAATCAACTTTGTTCCACTTTCCCTTCCACCTGTTAGGACTAATGTCGTATGAAAAAAAATGAAAACGATTCAAAGAGTCTGTGTTTAATATGCCTGATATTTTCTGGAAAATATTTCTCTGACTCAGTGTTTCCTTATTTTTCATCTTTTCCTTATCTTTTAATAAGATAAGGTGTACGCGAGATCCAACATAACACAATCAACCATTCACCCAATTAATAATTCATTCAATCAATTAATCAATTATTCAATCAATCATTCAATCAATTAAACAACAGCTATTCACGCTTCATTGAACCATCATCAACCATCGAGCATTACCTCACAATCAACATTTACATTATTAATAGCGTACTCATACTAATTAAAATACAGGACATATACACGTTTCCTATTTAGATTTTCCTCACTCTTTTAATAAATAATAAACCATCATTAATCACTTAATACATAATACAATATATATAAATTGCACATCATCGGGAGCCTCGCTTCTGGACTGGCAAGTCAAAACTTCATTAGTTATGTACAGATGGTCAAACCAATATACGGTGGGGGTAGACGTTAATTCACCAAACATATATTATTCAAATGTTTAAACAAAAACTATTTTGCGCATCAGGATGCGAATAGAATGCGGGAGAACGATGCCTATGAAATATGTGAATGAAAGAAAGTACCAAATCACAATAAGACGAACATTTTTTGTTACGCTCCAGAGTGATTAAAGTGTAAAAGAATGATACAATAATACAATAACACAGTGTAAGATCTAGGTCAAGTATCTTAGAAGAAAGAAGATACTGGATTTATCATGTGTAGGAATTTGTTGCGTTTAAAATCATAAAAAATGATACACAGATAATCAGAGACAACGTCGATCAGAATCGTTTAACGTAGCATCGTAATGAACACATGTCGACGCATGAACCAACATGTAAAATGAAAGTTTGTAAATTGTTGGGAAAATCCAATGATTTTAAAAATATATAAGAAACAAGCAATACAAAACAAAAACGGAGGTAAATGGCATTAAGATATAAAGATGTAACGTATGAAGTATCGTGTTATGGATTACTATGTAAGTAATCTAGAAATTATATTGAGATGAACCCACATTTAAAGCTTGTATTTTGATTTCACATTCACGAACCATCAGTGTCAATTTGCTTTTCCTTCCTCACGTTATCTGAACATATGCCAACATTCATCCAACATTTATATAATTAAACGAAAAGGAAAGTAGACCGTCCCGGCAAGCTAACGTGTTAAGATGTCATTATCCAGCAAGCGTGAACGTAATGACAGAAATGGCCATTATGCATCAACCAAATCGTGATAATACGTGTACTTCACAAGGAAACTATACCTCAAACCTCTGGCTTAAACGTGTATTTCTATTTTAAATAAAATAATCGTAGTTGGGCGTAGAATACGAAACCTCGGAGCAACTTAAACTTTGATGATAAATTAAATCTTCCACAAGCTTCATTTATAAAAAAAAAAAAAAAAAAAAACACAACCAGTATCCATTTCCACCGATTTATTTTCATCTTATCTGTACATTCATCTTCATAAAAGTTATGTGCACATTTCAAAACCGGCCATTGGTATGGGCACTGTTTTTCTCAATAAACATTTCAACTGTAAATCCATTTATATACATACATGAAGTCAGTAATGATGAATTGATCTAATCCATCAATAACACCCGTACAGGGAAAAACAACAAGCATACTCTTTCTCCCTTTTTTTTTCTTCTTCAAAAGGTAAATCTCGAGTATGTGGACTATACATATACATTACGACATAGCTCAGAGAACTTGAAAACTACGGGCAGTGTTTTGAAGTTAAAAGCAAATGAAAAATTCAGAAACCATAAGCAGTTACTTCTCAAGGTTGGTCTTTGAGAATTAGATTTGGAGGAAACATTGAATAGCATCATTATATATTTATTTTGATCTCTTGACTGTAGTTATTCTTCTCTCATACTGATACGAAGATCATTATTTTATCGCATCATTTCTTTTAAATAACAACCACACTTTTTGAAGTTTGTGACGATTATTGAGCCTCAGACATAATTGTATTCTACTTAATAATTTACATGGACGCATTGTGAATGTGATGATTGTTTACTCTCAGTATTATACCCCTTTACTACGGGAGACGGAAACCATCCCAAGCGAAGGATATGATTCAGCGTAGCGGCTGGTAAAATAAACCTGACCACCATATCCCTTTTAGGAACAATTCTATATATTTTACATAGTGATTAAATAGACAAATTTGCAGTAATGAATGACAAAGGGCGCATCGAATGTAGTATTTTGTTCTGAATTCCAGTTGTTTATATTTTGTTTTCTCTTTGTATTAAGTAAGATAATCCATATGCTGCCAAATTTAGATATTGTCATAACAGTTTGGAACCGACATCAAAACTTTGAGCAATGATTGTGTAGAAGGAGTAGGTATTGAGCAGTGTCAGACCGTGTTTTTTCACCGCGTCTCTATTTTTGTTCGTAACACAAACATGACACACCCACATAATGTATATCACACACCGATCTGGATGAGTATACCAGTGTTACGAGCTGGCATCCATATCTCTGTGATTCTACCGAGTGATGAAATATGGCCATGACATGAAAACAAGCTCACCCATTAAGCGGCAACATAATTTACGAGGTTTTTGCGGCGAGAATTTATGCCCCATTTTTACCGCCTTTTTTGTGTGAGGGAAGTTCTTTCAGCACATTTTGTGAATGCGCCTGTGAATAAAATCGTCCCCTTGGGCTCCTTGAATGCTCCATGTTTCATGCGATTCCCGCCATATTAAGCAATCTGACAATAACAATATTTTAGCTTGATTTATCCCCTCACCTAAGAGGAGTAAATTGCCTGAGTGGCAACGGGAGGAGAAACATAAAGTGAATATGGACTCTGTCCCATCATGTGATACTCATGTGTAATGGGTATGATAAGCAATAATATCATTTTCTTGTGAAGAGTGGTATAAATATTTATACAGTCAGGAAGGATACTTATATTTCGAAATTACCCTTCCTTTCTGAATACGCTCATACCCTGTCCAAATGTACTCTAAGAAGAGGGAAAATGTTTCAAATAAAACGTTATATTTTTAAAAAGTGTGTTCAAAGAGTTGTATTCTAGAGACGAATCTGTTTTAAACCTAAACCGAAGATGTTTATGAGAATGTTAGATTATTCTAATTCATTTTTACCTGTCAATGCTAAGCAGAAATGAGCCATGTAACATAATTCACACAATCAATGTCGCACCAATTCAGCAGAAATGCATTTCTTTTGAGTCCTTTCTCAGCTGAAGGGTGAATTGGACGACATTCTATTTCTTTCTAATCTGATATCATACATAGTCACTGCAGAATGTAATAAATAACGATAAGAAATTTGTACAGCCTCTTTTTGCCAAAGCATACGTTGAAACGCATGTGACGGATGAAATTAAATTTGTATTTTTTTCGCGGTAAGAAAATCATCTGAAGATTCCGTTGAGGGAGGCGGCGTGCTCGAGAGCTTTCCTACGTAACGATGCTATGCTTGTACCCCTCCACATATCACCAGCGTCAGAAACACTGCATGAGAGATCGGTCGAGCCGTCGGTCACGGGGAGATTGGGCGGGGACGGACTGGACAAGCCGCTGGACATGCTTCCCGTGGTCATTCCTTGCAGCGAAGGTTGATACATCGACGTCATCGACCCCATGGACCCGTTGGCCCCCATCGAGAGCGTGTTGAGACCAGTGGTCTGACCCATGGAACAGTTGACGCTCTGCTGCTGCATGCTCTGTCCTAAACCTTGGCGCGGTAAGGACGGGGGCAGAGCCAGCGACGTCCCTGGTCCTCCACCCATCTGGGACATTTGATGCGAGGGCATATGCGTGGTCATATGCGGTGCCATGTGCGTGGTCATACCCGACATCGCCGGCCAGCCCCGTGTGTCCTGGCCGTGGAAATTGCAAAAGGAGTCGTTCATCGGTGAGGGAAACTGGGCGAGTCCGTGATGAGATGGTAGGAGAGCCCCTGGGGTACGGAACACGTTCGTGGTCTTCTTGCGCTTCTTCCACTTGGCTCTGCGGTTCTGAAACCAGACCTGTAGGGTGGAGAGAAAGGAGAGAAAAAGAAAGAGAGAGAGAGGGATATGTTAGATTGATCACTAGCTCGAACAACGATTTTAAAGTCCTTTAATTATTATACACGCAAGCAAACAGTGGATTATAGAATGTTTGACAACGTTCGCCATCATAAGAAATTACTATATAATAACACCAACGTTTCTTTTAATTATTAGTCTTAATAACAAATTATCTCGAGATATATGTATCATGTATGTATGTTTCGTGGATTTTCATAACATTCCTAATGCCAGGTCAAATGAATTAATAAAATCTCATCTGATAACGAAAAAAAAGTGAAATTAAGGGGAATTTAATGAAATTATAAAGAAAACAAATCATTTGAATCGGTGAATGCCTGACGAGCAATTTTTAAAATCTTCAATGATTTTGTTATGGTTCAATTAGACTGATATAACCACAACATACACATAGAGATGGGGGATGCACAAAATGTCAACATAACGTCATCATGTTCATGGAAGACTCGAACTTCGAGAAAGCCGAACACGGATTTACTGAGATAATTTGCTACATTTTAATTTGATGAAGATGCTTTTAAATTTCTAATATTTCAGTCATTGAAGCAACCGGGAGATTGTTTCTGTTGTATATGAGCAAGTGCTCTAAAAGAATAAGATTGTAATACACAGGTTAAATAAACTTGTTAATAAGAACATTTGGGTAAGAATCGGGGTATTAAAGAATACTCAATAAAGCACTGGACAAACTTCACAACAACCCTGACATCTTCTGCTATGTACTTTGCGCGTATAGGCCAGTACATAGCAGAATGTAAAATGTATGGGAAGATTTTCATTTTAAAGTGACTCGGTAACATTGCCTCAGATTCTATAACAAAATTTTGGATTCAGCTCATGCTGCAATCATAGTTATAAACCTTTAGGTCAGTCATGGGTAAGTCACGAATCCCATGACTTTTACAAGCCGGTCGCCTGTCTGATTATCAAGATAGTTATCATTAGAAATCAAAATTTTGTTTTTCGTTTTCCTAACGGTGTTTATAACACTACAGTCTATTGGGGAAAATGAGTATGGTAAAACTGGTCACTCAAAGATTTTTTACTTTTGGGAGGCACTTAATGATCATTTTGAAGCGCAATTATTACACCATATCACAGACACTGATCACACGTCACAGGGCCATGCATCTCAGATTTAACATTGTTAAACAATGCCTTTAATGAGTGTGATTTCCGACCTTGGTCACATACTAACATGATGAACTCTACTTCTATAGTCAGATGGCAATATAAGAAACACAATTCCCTTCTCCATAGCATAAGGTGCAAATGGTGTCCTTACTCATGTTCAGTTTGGATTTCTACATTCGCTCTAAATTTACTAGAATCCGTGCATAATCGCGCTTTTCCCTACTCCTACCTGGAAGGCTTAAGCTGAGATTTATAGACCCTCGTTCTCTCAACACTTCCCTGCACGGTTAAATGATCGCACTTTGTCGGATGCAAATAAGAAGCTGACAAGCACATTTACGAAATAAATTGGGCCAGGGGAGAAGCGCGCTAATGCATTGTTTACATCTTAATGCTACTTGTATTTGTGTCTCCAAGACGTGTGCGATATAAACTATCGCGTGTGCTATAGGGGTATCCATTTCGGGCGGTCGTGTGCTTGCCATACTGTTCCGGTCAGAATTGATATAATGGGGAGATATTCATTTCCTGACCTGAACATGGGAGTTATGATTTTATATTAGATATAGAACGACGATGACGTCCAATCTTACACCAAATCTCTTTATATTATTTGCTCACCAACATTATTTTAGACTAGTCAATTTATTTATCAGTTGACGTACGTTCCCTCTTTTTCGTGTCATTATTTTCCTGATAATCGTATGCATGTTCCAGCAACACTCACTTCGCGCTGGCCAGTTTCCTAAACTATAGTTGCACTTCTATGACTCTGGGTAAGCCATAACTATAGGCCTACCTAACCCTAAAACTAACCTAAACATAAAGTAGCGACTTCAATCCTGATGCTATATTTTCGACAGATCGAAGCCCGGAGAAAATGTTGCTCGTACAAAATTAGGGTTGATCATCACGAAATCAAAATATTAAAAGTGGCTTTTAAAACGGATTTAATGAAAAAAGCGAAAGTGGTAAAGCAATTCTGCATGTCCTCAAAAGAATGGAATGAAATTAAATTTAGGAAGTATCCGGTTTGTGAGCAAATTAAAATGCCATTACCCTGGGCATATATCATAGATGATTTGAAATAGACTGACTCTTCTTTCTAATTTGATTATTGCATCGTCTTGAAGATCCTCGCCATTGCGATTCGTATTACTTTGGTTATCATGGTGATTGTAACATTTGAAAAAGAAAATATAAAGTTACCTCTTAGTCATAAAATATAAACAATGTTATTTTGGAAATGAAGTGATCGGTGAAAAATAAATATTTTCGACAATTTGATTTTAAATCACCAGTTATCCCGTTGCAATGGTATTTATATTTAAAAAACAAGGAATAATCAATAAAGAACAACGACAACAAGAAATAGGATATCAGATAAAATATTAGACTCGTAAAAATCTAGTGATGGTGTGCGTGTTCACATTCACACGAATCTATGAGAGGCAATAATTCTATCGGTAATAAAACTCTACAGTAACATTTCCCTGTTAGATCTAATTTTATATCAAAGACCTTTTTTTCCCCCTCTCTTTCCTTCCTGCTTCCAAATATCGCTTAGAGAAATAAACACGCATTAAACAGTGAAGCTATGATGACTATGTCTGGCTTTTATAGCCCTACCCATCTCGACCACTAATGGATGCCGTCCATCACGGCGAAGCGGCACGAGCGAGAAGGCGGCAAGCCCCTGACGCGACTTGCCTCACGTGTCACCATGTCCGGAGGAAAATAATAGGGGGAAGAAGAGAAGAGTTGGAGGAAAAAGTGGTAACATTAGCCGTGTGAGAGTGCCCCGGAGCGTCCCGGCCCGTCACTCTGGGTTAAACTCGCTAGCTCCTTCTCCCCACTCGGGAGTTTTTGGCTAGCGGAGATGGACTTATCCTTGTTTTCTCTTTTAAAACATTTTTTATGATAAAATAAGACTCTCTTTGGGGGTTGTCGAGGAGCTATTATTTCTTGAATGCCATTCATCCGCAACCTATTTCCGTCATAGAAAACGAGACTTCCTTGCAACGCATGATAAAAAGAAAATCTCTGTCCAACACGTTTTCATAATTCAAGATGTCCCTTCTCTTCCCCCTCTCTCTGTCTCTGTCTCTGTCTTTCTATCTCTCTCTTCTCCCCCCTCTCTCTCTTACACATTCTTTCTTATATATTTGTCATTACCCTTTCAGCAAAAGGGATAATATTTCAATAGCTTATCCCACACCAATGCATTTTTATCATGTTTACACTATTTTGATCTCGGTTGTAAGATGCTACAGAGTTTTACTTTGGTTTTCACTCATCATTATTCGTCTTCATTCAAATATAATTCATCTTTGTAATTTACACGTATAAGTAAAAACAAAATTATTCTCTTCTTTTGCTGGACCCATGAATAAAAGACCTGATCTTTTTCATAAAATAATGTGTAAATTTAATTTCTGATGTTAGTTTTTGCATTTTTTAGTATTTAATATTTTCTCCTTTTTTTTCTTCTTCAAATTTTGTTCTCATCTTAATTATTTATTCCAGTCATTAATGTGATCCGAGCTTTTTAACCCATCATTGTAAATCTGGAAGCTCAAATCCCTCTTGGATAGACACTTCTCTTTAACATTATCAGTTTTTCTCTTCGTAAAACAATACCCTTATAAAATTATAAAAACAGAGCTCTTCTTTCCCAAAAGCGCTTTCTGCTTTTTTCGTCATAAATATTCCTCGTAAATTCGCTCTCTCTTCCTCTCCCATAATCTCCTCCAGTATTTATCCCTCTCCCGTCTCTATCATGTAAGATAAACGCCCATATTTTTTTCTCGAGTCTTGTGTCAATCTTATTTCCCCCATGGGGAAATAGACGAGACATCTTAGACCCTCTGGTAGACCGAAGGGAGAGTGAGAAAGCACTCCGACCCGGGCTAAACACTATTAATCTCGTGTTTTTGTTTCTGATGCCTACCTCTCTAGAGAAAGGTGTCATTTCCATTGCTTACCATTTCTCTCTCATAGCACGGGCCCCCCTTTATTCGCATGCACAATTCGTCCGTCATATTGCAATTCGATTTTGGTTATTGTTAAGCAGACGCAGAGCGCATGAAGAAATGCAAGATGAAAATGAGGCAGTGTGAACGGTCGTTAAGAAGGGTTATAAATCTCGTCTGCTATGGACGTAGAATTCTCGGCTGGCGCGTGCTAAGTGAGTGTTAATGGAGTAACTATCAGCATCGGAAAAACATTGCATGTCTCGGGCGACTCGCGACGGAAAAGCGAGCCACATTTTCCTTGCGTATATTGACGAAATACCGTATCAGGTGTAGCCGTTAGGAAGCGGGGCCTAAGGGGTACTTCACGCCGTTTAAACGTTCCCAAAACGACTCCACTGCCGAGAGAGAAGAACTTGAGAAAGTGAATGTCCCACAGGGGATTCGGGTGATAATTTCTCAAACAGGATAATGATTTAAGATGAGGATTTCAGGATGGGAATTACTGAGGGAACAACTTGCTGGGATAAGGGGTTGGGTTACATCAAACGGAAGACCGTAAGCTAGAAAGCATGTAAACTGTTTGTGTTGGGTCTCACTTCGTTCTTAAGAGCTTGACATTTGGGCCTGCACTTGATACCCAAGTGACAGGGGAAATACGTCCTCGAAATATCACGGAAAATATTGCCATACTTAAGTGCTTGAACACCAAGGGGAAAATGTTGTGGGAAAGGGAGTCATTGAGCGCAATGAAAACACGGATGCTTATTTTTCTTAAAGATGGTGTAAACAAAAATAAGGAACTGCCATGGCCGATTTTTAAATCAATTTCGAGATTTTCATTTTACTATTTTTTCTGAATTATTTGTGAAGTAAAAATAGTATTCAAAATTAACTGTACATGAAGAGTGAAGTGTAATTCGATAAAAAAAAAATATATATATAATTGCTATATCAATATAGAACAAACTCAATCCTAGATAGGCAATCTACGGTAGATTGTGAAGCATTATATAAAAAAAACTCGGGAAAGCTAAACAGGGAAGTACAGGAACTTCGATTTCAAAGATGTAATCTCTAAAAGACTATTATTTTGTTGATGGGGTTGGCGTTATTACTTCTATATCAGTTTTTTGGTACATACAAGAGTCCTTTTAAAGATATGTTATCTACAGTAGATTGAGATGTACTTCGAGAATAAGAACCGGTAAGGAGTTAATTTGACGTTGCAGTTATTTTATAGTATTGACATTGTTTCTTTTTTTCTCTCCGCTTTAATTGGCATTAATAGTCCTCTTCATTATGTAACCCCCGCCCCAACCAAATATATAATCAGAAGATACTCGATCTTCAGTAGATGGAGAAGTATTATACAATTATTTGGAAATCATTGAAATTTTTGAAATTTGCCCATCCATGTGATATTGTAATTAACAAGGAAGCAAAAGTCAACCGTATCTAATAAAGTTATATATATATATATATATATATATATATATAATCATAGCGATATTTAGGTTCATATCGCCCTTTCACATCGGTAGGAAGTGAAACCCTTTTGGAAAAACGAAATCTACAATTTATTATTAGTAGCGCGGATTGCTGCCAGAGGATATTTCGATCAGTATAATAATGTGAGCACTGTGAAATATGTCTAGGTATATAAACATTTTGAACACATTCATCTCAAAACGGTTATTATCTTGCTCACTTTATTATTAATATATAAGGTAGATTGTGAAGTACTGTCCGTTTCATGTTGAGTGAAACGTTCTGTTCACTTATATTAATTGTGCATTAGGTGTATGATGTTTTCTGGGTGACTATAGAATGATAAAGATAAACAAAACGACAATGAAAATGGTATAGGGATGGAGGGGGACAAATATTATGAATATCGAGGCTGTATTCATGCCCCACACATTAAATATGAGTAAATAGGACCATGCTCACTCAAGTAATCAGATCAACACGTAAATATCAAAGGTAAAGAAAAGAAAATGAGTATTCAAAGTAAGGTGGTAGAGTGATGGATGCGCGAATAATAATAAATCGGATACGTCAAGCATTTTAAGGACTGTTACATTTGAATGTTTCATTGTTCTCTTATGAGAAGTGCTATTGCCGACACCCTACCAAAAAGATGGAGAAATACAAATCATTTCTTTTCATCACTGCGCGCTTTCACAATAAAACAACTATTCAGCATATTGTGTTTATAGTTAGGCAAAACATCTATCTCCACTTATATTACCAACCATCCCACGACTCTTGAGATATATTAATGCGGCCACAACTGATTCGTATTGCTTTTATTCTGGTATTTATTTACGGCTCTGTGTCCTTTTTTTGCAGCGCGCTCTTCCCGTTTCTCTCTCCTATAGCCTCCGATCGCTGCGGCACACTCCCGCCCGAGAATGGCTCCCATATTTCCAATCATAACTGAATTGATTTTTGAAGCTAGTGAATACATCATCCCTCGCCTTCCATAAGGCATCCGTTTGTCTTTTGATCAGGATATTGATCTGACAAAGGGAGGTTTTATGATAACAATACAGACCTGTTTGTGCTGATTACACGCTCATTAAAATCTAATTTAAGACCACGTGTTCACACTTGAATACGTCTATTATCCATACTCAATTTTCTGACACAGTTTTCTGTTCCTTTCAGAGCTCCGCAATAACAGTGTCACAGAACGGTGGTATTTTTAAGGCCTCTTATTATATAAAAATGGACTCACCTTAAAAAAAGGTTGTCCTTTAGATTATGTAACAAAATATCGTGGCATCGAGTTATCACCATTTAAATGGATGTGCTTATGTTCTTATGAACTCAATAACAAATCTACATTATTCGTATTGTGCATAAGTAATGCATTTACGAATCAGTTTTCTGGGGGGGGGGTTGTACTCTGAATGATATTTGTTTCGTATTATATCAAATGATAATAAAAAAAAAATCAAAATAAGCATGATACATGTATGATTAAAAAATACAGATAAGGCGTGTAGCTCATTTCAGCTGTATTTCAACTGTTCTTCCACAGGATTTCTGTTTTTAAAATCACCGACAGTAGCCGGAGGCAACATTACACATTGAATTAAATGTTTCTTGAACCGAGACTCATTTGTTATCGACGACAAAAGTCTTCGCATTTTTTTTTTATTACTTCATGTGTATAATAGGCCTCTGTTTTCTGCATAGTGTGCTAAGCATGAATGAGGTGTTTGGTATTTCTAATATTATTTCTAAGGGGGATAAGGGATGACTGAGTTTTAAATTCAGACGAAAATAATCTCTCTTATTGTGATAAAGTAGCTTGTAATAAAGAAGCCGAAATTATCCTCCAGCTTTTTGTTCCCGATCTAGCGACCTCGATGCCGCTATTGACAAGGACGTCGATACAACGCCAATACAAACACACTACTTCCTATTAAAAAAGAACGCTTTCTACCAAGACTCACATGGCGTCTTTATCCTTTCTCTCGTTCAAATATGTCATGTGTGAAAATAAACACCTGAGAAATAGGTTTTGTTTTGTTTTGCGAGACACACAATGCTGACGATATTGATTTTCGCAAGTATAGAGTCACTCGCAACTTTTGTTCGACGTTGGAATTCTTCGAGGGGCGCCATTGCTCTTGTAAACAGGTTGAAAAGAAGAGAAAAAAGAAAATGACGAGGAAAGCAAATTGGAAGACCAAGATGTCTAAAGATAGGGAGCACTAGTACAAAGCTAGTACATAGAAGGCTAGATGGATTAAGTGCAAACAACTACATGTATTACATCAAAAAGGTATCTCAAATAAAGGTAAAGATCAGGCTTTTGGATGATTTTAAGGGGGACAGCTATAGCGTATATATTTATTGAATTATCGAACTTTTTTGTAAAGACGTTAATATTAAGATGAAGGGCTAAATAATTCTGAAACCCTAAGAAGGAATTTCATTTGAAAAAAAAAACTAAAACTATATGGACGTTGTTTTTAGTCGAGCCTATTAAGAACACAGCACCTGTAAAGAGTTGAACAACGCAACACGCATACGAATTAAGCAAACTCATTCTCCTCAAACAAGGAGTGTCTAGGAATGAACAAACTCTATGATAATCGTTTGATAAAAATGCTCTTGAGTTAATTCAGTTATTCAGATCTATGGATCCACGTCCACTAACTCTTTTATTTCAGGACTGTCAAGTTTAGTTTGTGATATGAACATGATAGAACGGATTTCAGCCAGACCAAAACGATTGGTTAGACAGAGTTATATTTAACAAATATCCGAAGCAGGACGGAGAAAGGTCAAGAATAAAGTGCTAACGAGATTTAATGGCAAGGCCATGGAGAGAGATATCATATTATTGCCTTCTGGGCCGACAGGGACATTGTTTCCTCTTCATCGACGTGCCTCATGGTCATTTTGATTTATCGGAAACATTTTTCGACAGCAATTCAGAGATCCGCTATAATATTATATGTTAGATATCTCTTTTCACGGATCATGATTTGTGTGTTTGTAGGGTTTTGATGTCTACCGGTGTTCATTGATATATTTACAACCTTCTGAAATCGAGAAAGTAACGGTCATTCCTGCTGCGAATAACAATGCAATAAATATTTTTCATTTCTGCTTTTACTCTATTCATGGAATTGAAATAACACTCTTATCAATTTTAACCTTACTGGAAATGACAAAGTTGATTTGACAACGTTTTGTAGAAACTAACTGATGAGGGATAAAAGGTTCTTATATCAAACGTTTTCTTAAAACAGACAACGTTTATTTCTTTTATTTTTACATTTGATGAATGATGATTATCATTTATAAAAGCAGGAGGTCGTATCAATATGTTATAGGTGAACGAAATCTCAACGAGATGGCATGTTCACATCTCAACATGAACCTGATGAAGTTCAACAGTGCATCCTCTTTCCTCACACCTTATTCATTCAAACAAAATGCAACTTCTAACTTAATTCACTGATATCTACTTTACCTTTTAATTCAATTTTCAAATAAAATATCAATGAAATATTTCAAAATAATCAGTGAATTTACAGAGACAATAATGATTTGAAGGATACAAAAATCGAAAATAAAGAATTACTCTATACTGACTGGATGCGTAAAATCTGCCATATAATTATTTCAGGCATCTATTTTGAATGCCTTTATGTCCATATTGCAAGCGTGACTCTATGGAAACATGTGTTCCCTCCCTCTTACATTTTTCTTGTTCTAAACCACCCACCCCTTATCCCATCAATATCGATATAGAACTCGAGAAGGAGATCTATCTTCTGCTATATCGTCCCTACGTATTTGCTCTGCAACGTTGATTTATGAAATGCGTGTCACAAACGCTCTGTATTCTCTCTGTATGTGTGTGGTGTATGGTATAGAAGAGAAGAATTATTAGTCTCTAGGATTCTAGAGTGATGGAAACACACATGACAAGTTAATTTGATTTCAGGACTTATCCTGTCTACGACGGAATCAACTTGGTTTTCTTCTTTATCATTATTCATTTTGCTCGTTGTTTTTCATCGCCGCGACGGTATTTTTTTCTTCAGCCGGGGAATCAGAAATGGAGGATTTTCAAATAAAATATGATTTGTGTTCTATCTCTTTATGAATGCATCTCTAGGCAGCACTCAGTATTACTGAAAGTCTCTACTTTTCTCATTTCGTTATTTCTAATATTTGGTGTACCTACAAAGAGTGACAGCCCGATCATGTAAATGATTTAGTTGAATTCGTCCGAATATCTGTATAATTTAGGACAGTATCAAAAGAAGAAACAAGACGGGAAATTAGAAACAGTGGCTGTAAGGAAAGGTTCGTTTTGTCGTCTATCATGTTCCTAAGTGATAATTATTTGGTAGTTATTCGGGTTCCTCTGTTGAAAATATCTCCTGTAGAGGGGAGTTTGCACGGTATGCGGAATAGCATTTAACTCCGGTGAACGGATTACTATAATACGAATTAAATATCATTGCTACTATAGTGATTTACCTTCATAGTAGATAGTTAGATCTTATAGTAGATAGTTGGAAGCTGAACTTTAAAAAAGCTGTAAATCTAAAAATTATTCCAGGCAAATAAAGATAAATCATCCCAAAGGAAGAAAAAAACATTTTAAATGCAAATGATTTGTATAATACATTGCGTCAAAACAAACATCAAACAAACATTAAAAAAAAACCTATATTTTACGTATAAGAATGATGCACCAAAGACTAGAAGTCTGCTGTTAACAGATTAGTTTACGTAATTACTATGTTGTATTCACTTCGAACTGTATAATGAATTGGTAGGTTGACCATTATTTTGGACGTCGCATTCCGATCCAGGACATTCTCTTTATATCAATGAGCCGATACTCATATTGCTGTTGCTTTTAATTGGCACCTGGACAAAGTCCTGTCTGCCAGTTGCTGAAAGGATCCAAAAGTCATAATTGGTCTTTGTAGTGTGGTCAAGGGAGCAGTAACGGAAATATAATTAAATGTAGTTTTAAATTCTCTTGATAAGAGTGACACTAGAGAAAGTAGGGATTCCTGCTTTGTATTATAATCATGATAAGAATTTATGGATATATAGGATTATGAATTTATATTTATATAGCATGATCTGATTCTGCTGTTTGATTAGCAACGTATTTAAAGTCATGCAACTCGAAGAGCTCGCATCAACCTTATTACCATTCCGCCCTTGCGTTAGGGAGCCTGGCATGAATAATGCTTGTTTTTAGACGGCTTCTACGAATTCATTCAAAAACGTAAACTCTTAACCATCCCCCGATCCATCCAACTTGATCAAATCCGACAAGGTAAGAGATGGCCGTACTCATAGAATGCGTGCGTGTTTCACCGGAGTCTATGTCAGATAAAAAAAAAAGAGGGGGAAAGACTCTACCTTCTCCAAAGCATGCCCTGGAATAATATCACTATTCATGTGCTGCATGCCCGGGCATAGAAAGGAAATACACCTATATATACTGCATTTTAATGCGTGGACAAACGTGTCGGGGTCCCATTATAATATTATCAATATGGTTTTAACGACCCGTGTTGTTGCTGTTGTTGGTTGTGTGACACACATAACAGTTGGCATTTCCCAAACTAGCAATCCATTTCGCTGCATGGGGTGAAATTATATAAGATAACAAAAACATTATATTAACAGATTACTTTAATACTAGAACTTTTAATTGAAAACAACTCATTTCATTGCTAAAACATAGAAAATAGAATAATATTGCTTGAAAAATTTAAAAGTTGTATAGATTTCTTTTATTTTCTCTATATAAGTAAATATATTCAAGTACAAAATTGTATAACTTTGTCTTTTTTAAATGAAAATATAAACAGTTTATACAATCTAAAACGGTGAATTTTCTTACTTACAAAATATGACTCCCCAAAAAAGAAATTGAAATTCGCAAGTTGTCAATATTTAATTAATAATATAAATACACTTATTATATACAAAATACAAAAAATTATAGAGAGTCACGTTTACTCTATGCACGTGTAATATTGGATTTAAATAGCACTCTCATGATATGCTATTACACAAATGTAAATATGACTTCTGTCTGAGCGCTCTTTCGATACAATGTTTGGACGGGGAAAGTAGTCTGTGGTATAGGAGCTCGCTTATGACCATACAGCGGAAGGATCTTTTAATTCAAGTTCCGAAGAAGCGCAGACTCGCGTGGCAGATAATGTCAATATTTCTGGCCATCCATCTTATTTCATTCGTCATGACAATGGACCATGAAAACGAGAGAGAAAAGTAAGAGTGGAGGTGGTGGAGGAGAGCAAGACGAGAGGGAGTTCCTCACCATAGTGGAAGGAGAGGAGGAGGCGGGGAGAGATAATGCTCCAATGCGTGCTTCGGTGTCCATCCGTATCATACTGATTGCCCAAACCTGGCTTTAATTTGTGACATGCCACCATCGAATTATCTTCTTTTTTTCCTCTCCCCTCTCTCTCTTTCAATCCTTTCAGTTAGAACCCCTCTCGTGATGAACTACGCGCATGACTTCGTCATAGTACACACACATCTCGGCAGACACGCACATACACACGCGAAAACCAAATATCACCGTCAATTTTAGCATGATAAAAGAGCGCCTAATTGTGCATCCGAAATTTCATTAAAATCACATTAAATTCAGTAATCAAAATGGACTCCGTGTAGCACAGTGCTTTATGTCTTCTATCAACCTTCTCCGGCCATCCTGCGTTTGTATCTCTCTTTCAGTCTCCTCTTCCTCTTTTTATTTTCCTCCTCTCCGCCGCCACTTTCCCGGCCGAGTCGGTTCTCGGTACTTTTTTTTCTTCTTCTGTACCGCATCGTATAAAGCAGCGCCTGCAGGCCGCTGTCTTTTAATCGAGGTTGAAACTATTATAGTATTTTTCTGCCTTAGCGTCTGATGCTCGTTATTTTGAACTGGATTCCAAGCTTTTATTATCTAAGCTTTAAAACCTTTACCTCCGGGAATAATAGAAAACGCAAATTGTATCAAACAAACGCCGACAAGCATAAAGTTAAAACGAAACTATCCATTTTAAAATTTGGTATTCGTTGTTACAATTTTTCAATAATCTATAAGCCCCCTCGGGGTGTTTTTCTTTAATATGTTTATGACATATTAATGAAATAAATATTGGAATGATTAAACATGATATTATGAGGTTATGGACATAGACATATGACGTAAAATGATGAAGTTTGGGGAAACATATTGCATGCCTATTTTTTGTCAACGATTCTCTTTTGATTTTAATAGACTAATGTCATGGTCCAAATTATGTCAAGAACCTTAAACAAACCTTAACATGTTATTTACTAATTTACAAAGAAGGTGAAAAAACTCTGCAAAATAATTTATACAATCTTTATATTTCGCGTGCATCTAGTTTGCTTTCTTATTTTCTGTTTTACTTGAAGACCTTTTTTCTCGATACCTGAAAGTGTTGTTACATTAATCTCGAAATATCTTCTCCTGAAGTTTGCGCCAACACTTTCTGTCAACATCATTCGGATAAAGGATCTTGAAATATTTTTTCCTTCTTTATGTCTAAGAGTCGATACCCCTAAATCATTCAGATATTCTAATTGAAAGAAATATTTTCCCCATTTATTATTACGACTACAACATTGGATGAAATAAACATTAGCCCTATAGCCATTTACATATTTCAAGATGAAAGATAAAGTATGAAAAGGGGAGAGAATATTGTAAGGAGTCTAGAAAATGAGAATGGGGAGTAGGCCTATTGTAGCTGCTACACACTTTCTAAATAAATTAAGTAATTTTTTCTTTTTTTCCAGATTATTTTCCGAGGATGCTAGAGTTGTTTTTAAGTTGAATTATTCAGACAAACCCAACATCCTATCTGTGTTTCTTTAATTCAACTCTTTCACTCAATCACCTTGAAACAGATTGCAACTTGGTTATCTTTTTGATAAAAGACACATACATTCACTTCTGATAGAGGAATATAAAGCTCTCTAATAACTTTGGAAATTTGTTATAATCACATTTGAATAAACCAATTGTTTTCCTCAGGAGGCGGGACCAGATAAAGTCATTACGAAGAAGTCTACAGAGATGCAAGCGAGAGTAGCGGGCGATTACGTAGAGATTATTTAAACAAAAACGCTTGAGAGTATTCTGATCAGGGAGAACGTAGCGAGCTACCTTTACTGACCAAACAAGTTATTAAGTTTTGGTCAAACTAAATAATTTAAAATCTATACTAGAAAGTGATCCATTGAGTTTTGTGTACATTATGTGGTGGTGCTAAAATATAAAAATTGGTCTCCTTTTAGCTGCCGTTCTCATAATTTTAACTGCAGCATTAATATTATAAATGATATAAGATATACTAGAATAGTCGTATGTGGGTCTGTTGTTAATAGGACTTCAAGTTTAAGACATTGAAACAGAGAAGGGATCCGTTTTCAACTGTCTTACAATCTCAGCATTGGGGACAACTTTGGAGGAGACAAACTTTCAGCTTTAACAATTTTTAGCCAATATACTTTATATACCATCATCTAGCTGCCAATGTCAATTATTACGTTAGGATAGTTTAATTTTTTGCTGAACTGTATACATTCACGAGGCCAGCCCGCGTAGATAGTATATTCGAGCTGCTTTGACATTTTAATGGAGTTCCGTATAATTCATCGCCCTAAAACACACGATTTTACCCACAATGGGTTAAGAAAATCCCGCTCTAATCTTTGCGTGACGTATTTAGTCTCAATGGCGTATAACCGAGATCACCCTTGAAAGCCGACTTAAGTCTCTCGATGCACGCTTATAGAATATAAAAGCGTCTAATTATAAATCACGGGACAGGGCAAGTAGAGAAACAAAATGGCAACCATTGAAGTCAGGTAGGTTTAATTTAAAGTACGTGTTTCAATACCACGATTCGCTTTTAATTAAACGCAAATTAATTTCCGGTCTTTTGGGGGAGCGAGGAGATAAAGAGCATGAAGAGTGAATCTCTCTCTCTCTATCTCTCTCTCTCTTGTTTTTGTTTCTATCCCAGGACACCAGGGTACCGTCTAATCAGACACGGTAAGGCTGAAAACAAAAGGAAGATGAACAATATAATGGCAGATTCTTTGTTAGCTCATAGGTTAAAGGCGCGCCCCTCTCACCCTCTCTCTCTCTCTTAAATTTGGAGCTGTTGGTGCGTGATAGTCTTGAAATACTAACATTCGTGGCTATAAAGAAATTAAGTACGCGATAACGATGTCCGAGCTTTCTGTGTATGAATACTTTTAAATGTGTTAAATTTCTTCAGTTTTTACGTAAACTCGACCATAACGATTGATGAAAACCCGTAGGCTACCTTCCTGCTCATAAATCAGATTCCTCTACATCATGCATGTGATAATGTCTTTCATAATACATAGATTTTTACATACTCCCATATACAAAAGTGATATGGTATAGGCCTACTTTATTATATATAATTCTTATACTGAAATATATATATATATATATATATATATATATATATATATATATATATATATATATATATATATGTTAAAAGAAGATCGTTTCCGCGGACAGCTATAACCTTAAAAAAAATTATCTTAGAAGGAAATTAATCTTTATTTTAGTTGATACATATTTAGAATATGATGTTTAAGATGCAATCTAGTTTGCTTTACATTGTTAGATCATGGTTATGAAAGACATGTTTATATTTATAATTATGAACTTTTCAACGTTGCGTTTTTCCCATTCCGTCCAAGCATGTATGATATATGGCCTACAAACAGTAAATGTCTTGGAACAATAAAGCCTATAATAGATATATATCAGATAATCACCCACGCTGGCTTTCTAAGATGACTCATCAATGTCATTTAAAACTATTGTACGAGCATTTCCATACTGGATTTACTACTACAAATTTAATCAATTCATTACGCAGATTTACTCAGTAATTTACTCGTTAGTAATAATTCAATAGTTCCTTGGCGGAATAAAGTCGCTCGGCCGTACTAATTTTGAATATGATCTTCCCCATATCGGAATTCATTCATAAAAAGACCAGCTGCCTTCGACTGGAAATTGTTCTTATTTTTTTATTAAAGGGGAATGCCCTGGCGAAAGACCATCCCATCAAAGACCGTCCAATCAATTTCACCATTTTCTTCCTCTTCCTTCATTCTTTACTTTGGAAGAGCCGTGAGCAAGATTTCATTTCACAAATAAAATATCCATGAAAAATTATTCTGGCGTCTTACAAAATCAGTTTTTGACCAAATATAGATTCCGACCTGGAAAAAAATAGAGGTCGATCAATTTCGTTAGAATTTTTATTGTAGAAATATGATGATTTTTGTATCCATTCATATATATTTCTATGGTCCTTTCTCCATCAATAATGTCTCAGACATTTGCAAAATTGAAATGGAGATCACAAAGAGTTCTAATAGAAGTAAAACATGAGAGGTATAGAAATAGCTATTGCAAGACCGTATACCAAGGTTCAAACACATCATTTGTTAAAGAAGAATGATCACTAGATGACATAAAATCGTAATTTCAAATATGATACGAATCTAGTTATTATCTATAAAGATGTTCCAACCAAACAATTTTACTTTGATACTATTCATTAAAAATGTGTAATGTGTATATAATACCCGTATCTTATATCTACTCTTTTGTGTTATATTATGATATATTTCATTGATATCAAGTCTTTTTGATGGATTATATTTAGGGATAATTTCATTTTAGTCATGATACTAAAGTAAAGTGTTAGTAAAGTGTTAGTATGGGAGTGATTTTCTCCACTATAGAAATCTTTGAAGACGTTTCGAGCAAAGATGTTGATATTCGATCTTTTTTATAATTTTTTTGTAATAAATAGTTTTGAAATTTTAGCACGGAAAAAACATTAGTGAGTTAATGAAATGTAATGAAATATATAATCCCGTCTACGGCACATATCGCAGATTAGCATACAATACTCTATTATGTACCTGCTACAGACGAAGCCTGCATCATTTTCAGTCCCCGCGATGAAAAAAAAATATTGTCGAGGGAAAACAAACAGATCAAATTTAGAGTACAAATATGTTTCGGCTATCATTCTAATCTCGAGATCGCATCTCAAGAAGCTAATGATGTATTCATTCCACACGATTTTTGACAATCTTGATTTCCCATCTTAGGGAGGAGGAGGGGGAAACTAAACACTATAATAGCTGTAAGCCTGTTCAACAGACCATTGCAAGCGGATCCCCTCCATTGCTCTCGGGGGGATTGGGGGCAGTGGTTGCTGATGATGACTGGCGCACCTCGTGCGGCCTGCTGCTGAGGCGGGAGGAAATTGAGCGTATAAGTTGAGCTCTATTTCTTGCTCTGTTGCTTACGCAGCTGCCGTAGGAGCTATATGATAGCTCCACAGGACAGGTTATTAATATAGATATCACACGAATGTAATCATCCAGATTTACGACCCTGGTTTTTCACATGTTGCTTTTCACGTATCTTTTCTCCTATTTTTTTTTTTTAATTGTGTGTGTTTATCTTGACCGTAACTTCTTAACAAGACTAATTCCTTATAAATCTATGAATTCGGGGAAAGCGTTTTATACAGATTAAATAATCTCCCTAACTTGGAGTAGATTCAATAAACCTATTAACCGAGATGTAATTTGAATTTAAAAATCATTATTTTGGTTAATTGTGAATGAGTCTTTGTTCACAAATCGTCAACCCTCAACTACTCAACGGAGGTATGTTTTTAACTTGGCGCTACAAATAACATAGAGGAGATTTGAAGAAACGTTCAAACTAAAATAAAAATAAGAAAAGGAGAAATTGCTTCATGAAGATACTAAAAAATAAATGACCAGTTATATTTCAAATAGAGAAGTAAAGAGGAAGAGCAAGAGACAGTTTGAGCATTGATACATTAAAATCTGGCACAAACGACCATAAAGGAACAAGAGAAGTAATAAGATGACATAATGGTATTATAGTCGGCGTAATTTAATTTCAGGAATACTATTTACCTGAATACTATTTACCTGAACTCGAGATTCAGTAAGTCCGACCCGCATCGCAATCTCCTCCCGCATGAAGATATCAGGATAGTGTGTCTTGGCAAAGTTTCTCTCCAGTTCGTTCAGTTGGGCCGGTGTGAATCGAGTACGGTGGCGTTTCTGCTTGGCCGGTTTATCGTCATCGTTTCCGCTGCCCGAAGACCCAACGGAATGGCCGGTCCCGTCTCCGACCATGCCACCTCCACCGCCACCACCACCGCCGCCGATGCCGATGCCGTTGCCTTCCCTGCCGTCGCCGCCTGCCGACACTGGCGGCGTGGAACCATCCGGTGCCCCGCTGGTTCCGTAGGAAACCTTCTCACTGTGTTGACTGATCATTGTACCGTCATCATCTGCAAAGAAAAACGTAGGAGAATGATATATTATGGGAAAACAAAACTATTGATAAAAGCACATCGTATTGTGATTGGTTATCATGTTACACTTCACAGACTACACAGTGATACAATGGAAACTACGCCATTGTGTTATTGTCACAAAGCAGCCCTTCTCTGCTCGTATGGAATTGGTATACTAAAGCAGTCATTGTTTAAATCGGAAATTATAAAAAGCAAGACAAGATTACAAAAATCTAACATCATTGAATCTGCGACCGTTGGGCCCAGATGACACTAGAATCTTCATTAATCTCTGAAAGTCTTCTATAATATAAATTATATGTAAAGAAGACACACATATTCACCGAGAGAAATCTAAAAGAGAATACACCGCTCCTATGACACCAGAAACGCCAAATGAATAGCTTCACTTAAAGTGATTTCACAGCAGGGTAGCAAAGGATTACAATGATACAAATTATTAAATCGTTAATCGTATTTGTAGAGATAAAGTTACACACATAAGAATAAAAAAATAATACCAATGAACACAAAACTTTGGATGAGCATGTGAGATGGTCGAAGATTGGTATGCTTCAGAACATGTGCCCTCCCCCCCCCCCCCTGTACCCCAATATTTGTTTTGATATACTTTTCTCGTTTATGAAGTTTAGTGAATCGGTTGGTCCTCAATCATTATTTGACAGGTCGGATATTAGAAATCGCCGTCTCCATGCAAACCGTTGGATTTGGTGGCTAACTCAAATCAGTCAGTATCCTGGATATTTGATTCTAGACGAAATTATATTCGGGGTAATAAAAGGGGAAATAGAATAGAAGAGATAAAGCTAAGTTTAAACGCTGTAGTGTGTAGACAAAGAAAGGAGAAGACAGAGACAGGCAGACAGATAGAGACAAAGATAGAGAGAAAGAGAGAGACATACAGGCAGATAGAGACACCAAGACAGAGAGAGACATAGATATAGAGAAAAGGGGACAGCGTGATACATTGATAAAGAGTTAGAGAGAGAGAGAAAGAGAGAAGGACAACAATAGACACATAACTATAATGAAATAAAGAAAATAAAGATTTAAAGAAAAGGGAAAGATGTAAGTTTATATAATTCTTTCTGTTAAACTAAAAAGACGATTAATTGTAAAAAGAGTGAATAGTAATGGGAGATATTGGTGCTTGAGAAGGGAAATTAGAAAGTACAGTTACAAAGAGAACAAGAGAGACAGAAAAGAGAGAGAGGGTGGAAAACAGAGAAGGGATCAAAGGATAAAACAGGAGAAGGGAAACAGGACAAAGGGAAGTGCCCTTATCCTATAACTGAGTATTTTATTATTTGTTTATAGTAATGATATAGAGGGAAAAGGAGGAAGCTGTGATATTCGAATATATAGACGATTATTTAAAGATGAAACTCAAGTAGAAACTTCTAAACTACACTGTATATTGACCGTCACAATACTTTTAATATGATACACAGGCACGCACCTTAAAATAAGAATACAACTTATTTTTACTTTCTTATTCTTCTAGTCTGTCTTGGTTTCCATTGCATCCATAGCTTTACAAAAAATATTCTGGACCACGATAAGTCACATGGTACGAGGCATTTACAAAGCCCCCCCCCCCCCTCCCTAAATATGCACGTGTAGTAGCGAAGGATACACCAATCATTTCATATCAAGTTTAAATCAACAGACCGTAAATCCGATCAATCCGAATAAATTATTCATGTCGGATCCAAATCACATTAGCCATCTTTCTTTCTTTTCGGTCACAACTGGTATGCATGTAGAGTGAACGTTCGGATATACTATAACCGGTCCAATGGGATTTGATTTGAAAAAGGACAATTTTTGCCCTTTATTACGTCATAAAAAGTGTGTATTCTAAAGTCTTTTCTTAAAAGCGAGGTTCTGTGAGAGAAGACAATAATGTTTCTTTAATTGACCTGGTGAGACCGTTTGAGAGATGAGCATGATGAGAAGCGGTCCAGAACAAAAGCAAATCAGGAAAGAAGGAGATAGTTTGATATGCAAGAAATATCCTCTTGACATCAATATCTTAAATCACGTAATGTAGACAATACAATAATAAAGTTATGTGGCGGCATTATTAATTAATTACGAGTGCAATTAAGGTAAATCTTCTAATCGACCATTAGTGGACGTTCACGTAACATGTAAAGGACGCAATCATTGTTAAGTGTTTGCTTTGTAATAATACGAAAGCAACGAATGCATTGATATTCCGAAAGAAAACAATCGAGGCTCTGTCATTAAGGTATTTTACCTGCTTGAAAGGGGCAGTAATTGATAGCCAATTTGTTTAGGTGTCGTGTATACGATTAAACATAATTCGGCCTAGAGAGGGCTATCTATATATTAGAGACATATACCTATTATGTATGTATTTACATAAAACCATAACGGGTTTATGCATGTGTGATTTTATAGAATCGATAAGAACTTTCCCGAAGAAACCTATTTGTAAAAAGGACAGGGTTGATACATGCTGATCTCATAACGGCTAAATACTTCATTTACAACTATTGCCAATTTAAAAAAAAAGTTATAACAAATACTACCAACCAATTTTCGTCAATAATTCTCTAAAAGTAATAATAGAACAGTAACAATTTTAAGGGTAAAAGTACTTGGATGCCCCAATGTTATTTGCTATTTAACTCCGTCATTTAATCTTAAGATAAACATAAATTATTATAGATAATTGCCAACGCAAATAGCCATGGATTAGCACTAATAATTATGCTAAGTACAAATCAGTCTGGGAAGTCTTTATTAAGCCTTCTTTATATTCAAAGAAGGTTTCAAGACTCCGAGACGGCCTATAATGACTCTTTGTTACACAATGCTCTTTCTTTCTCACAATATTCCGTCCTTCTAAAGTTTGGCTGGATATTTCAAACTCAATTCTTTTTATGCTTTATTCACTTGAGATGCCCTTATGCCCTTTTGATCTAATTAACATGATTAAAACAAACTATGACTTCGGTGTGATATTACACTTGTTAAAAAATATGACAACTTATACTATTGTGTTAAGGTTATGAGGTAGATATAAAGCAGTCTGTGATGCTAAATCTTTAGGTCATATCTAGAAATGTCTTTTCTCTTTTTCATCACACGAGAAATGATAAGGATTCAATGATTCTATACTCAGAGGGAGCATTTCTTTCGAGACTCAAGAAGGGGGCATACAACTTTTCAATAAAATGCTATTTCAGTAAATAATCAATACAAGCTTACGTAACTTAGATTGTACAAAGCTCTAACTGGCGTTAACTAGTGCGAGCCTTGTTTGCCCCACCTAGCATCAAATAATGAATGTAATTCGCATTCTGACTATTGACATAGAGCTATTCGTAAGAGGTTGAATTTAAGAATTCGAACCGAGACACTTCACAAAACGTATGCATAACACTGCGAAAATGGCACATTTTCATAATTGTTAAAAAAGGATAGCATTCAGAAGATAGCTTTACACTGCTGTCTTAACAAGCTAAGAACTCGGTGCTATTCAAAAATATATAATGGCAAATTGTAATGTGCATATAGGATTGCTTCTTTGAAAACATGTCGAAAAAAGTACCACTGTTATGTGGGGCGGTTAAATGATCGTACTATTTAAGTCATTTTACTCCCCTACAAAATACACCATGATGCATTATTAACTATCAGCACAACATCAGACGATCGATTACAGTAAATCTGTTGTTTTAATCGCTCCGTGACCCTCGTCAACTGACACAGAAAAGGAGAATAATGAGCAATGTAAATGCATATTTATAACAACATTGAAACGGTGCAGAGACCAAGATAGCAAAAATGTGTCAAGGTCATGTCTATCATTAACATTTAATTTCATTGGGTATGAAATCATGAATACATCTCGAATACCAATAGTTATTTGAATACCAGTTCACATTTGTATAGTAAAAATCACTTCAACATGCTTGCTTTAGGCCTATTTTGAAACCGTAGTGATACAACAATAGACTTTCATACCATGCAGATTTGACGAGTCTCAGAAATAATTCACAGATATAGAAAATTAACTCTGTTTTCAAGCTCTCAAATATATGCTTTCTATGTGAATAGATGATTACCTTTAGAGGCTCTCAATACGAGCATTACTTGATTAATGAAAGTCTATTTTCCTTATCCAATACTCACTCCTGACTGCTGATGATGTGATCATCTTGTTCGTATTATCCAATCCACCGGTGACAAGCAGAGCTTCTGTGGATAGCTCCATGGAAGGAACATGGGCTAGAGTTCGCTCCATCCTGTCAAATATACCTGGAGACAACTCCTGGGGATAGTGGCCCGATGGAGCGTGATGGTACCTCGCCACAAACGCCACCGTTAACAATTATCTTTCCCTTTACGGCCGTACAACAAATATTCATACGAGTGAAACAACTCGACCATAACACGATGAAGAAAAATGTGTCGTACCCGAAAACCGTAGCCGTCTGGCCGTCGTCTGTCAATATTTCTCTGTCATATGAACAACCTGACTAGTTTCTGGATGTCGGAATGAATCAGACGTTGGTTTGGAATTGACGGAGAAGATGGGGGAGAGAGGAGGACTTGCGAAACCCCGGTGGAGTTTTGTTCGGTCGACTAACGAGATCCCGGCGTGGTGGCGTCCTGTTATACAGGTGGTTCGCGTGGCGCCGCGCGAATTATCGCCAGCGCTGATTGGTTGAATGAGTGCAGGACAGCGTTCGGAGAGCCGGACTACGTCATTGTCTGATCGCCCAATAGCGCGCCTCGAATTGTGGATGCTCGCGCTTGAAGACACAAGTGGAGCGAACGATGGAAAGAAAAACTCAACAGATAGAGAGAATAAAGAGGGAGAGGAGAACAATAGAGAGGAGAGAGAGGGTAGCGAATAATGCCTTGTTTTGCGGTTGATTTCAATCTTAGGGTAGTGAAAAATATTTTAAAAGTGTGTTTGTGTATTGTGTTTTGCTTTTAAAATTAACGGATACAAACCACAATGATATTGGTTCTGCAAAAAGTATAGTCATTACATACAATTCCATTAGTTCAGAGGTCTTTCTCTTGAATTAGGTTAGTACGGCTAGAATTCAATATAATAGGGATATTATTTGTTTTTGTTTGTTTTGTTCTCTCTCTCTCTCTCTCTCTCTCTCTCTCTCTCCTGTCTGTCACTATCACTATCTCCCTGCCAACACAGGTCCTCTTTCCTTGCGTTTGTCTATCTTCGTTTCCACTGTTGTGAATCCAGTTTGTTGTATAAAAATTCTTTGATTGTCAATGTTTTTTAATTGTTTGCAGTGACAATTACGCTGACAAATATCTACCGGACAACTACCACGAGGACAAACCCCCTCTTCCTCAACCCCCCCCCCCCCTCCCCCAACGCAATAACTTCTAAATAAATTGTCTGTCCCCTTAACCATATTTAATCTCGGAAAGCTAAGTAGGTGTTGATACACCTGTTAAGTAAATTAGACATACTTTTTGAAGAAAAGATTCCTCTTATATAAAGTCAAAAGCTTGACAGAGCCTTGCTGGACATAGCAATAGTTAATATATGCAAAGTGGATTCCAACTATATACTACAGAGATGCCATTATGTATAGTAGGTGAATAATTTATTGAACATGAGTTTTGGGAGAAACATGCATTGATTTAAAAACATTAGTAAACAAGTCTAATAACCTGAGGTGTATTTTCCAGGAGTTCACTGTCGGGATTGTCGTAGTAGTAGCTGTGAGGGAATTGTCCTAGCGGTATTTGTAGGGGGCAGTTGTCCGGGAGGTGCTAGTTTATATATGCTGTCCAAGACGACTTTAGTTGGGATACTCATCATAATTTACAACAATGGCAGGGAAGTGCATCTGCATCTCAACACCTCATTGAATCCACGAAAGACAGGACCAAGTCATACGGATCCAGAATATTCTCATCTGCAGCTTTGCATCTCTGGAACTCTCTCCCCACTACCTTCCGAACCATCACAGACTTAACTTTCTTTCAATCTCAACTGAAAACGTACTTGTTTAAAAACGCTTTCTAATGTCATTTAAACTGTATTATTGTATTCATCAATTTAATCACATTACTGTACTTTTACATAATTTGCCTTGATTACCTTTTCTCTGTAATTGATGTTTATAATGATTGATTATTATTAATCTTGTCCTTATTTTGATATTTCTTTAGTTCATGAATTAGTAGTTATGTGTAATTTTGTTGTATTAATATTGTAAAGCGCATTGGTATTTTCTTCGAAGATGAAATGCGCTATAGAAACCTAGGTTATTATTATTATTTTCATGTTTGCAGTCTCACTAATAAAAGCAATGATAGTAATAATAAGTATAATAATAATGATTATATTTTTCAATGATTCGGAACGTTTCTCAGAAATATGACAAATTTTAAAGTCAATTAGTGGCAAGTCTTTAAAAAGTCCCTGCACATAAACATATTGAAGCAGTATAACTTATTATTTCATGACCTCCAAATGATTACTGTATTCTTGACTCTTATATGAAAAATAAGGCCTGAATCTTACATAAATTGCAACCGAAAATCTGACACATACATTACCAATAAAGGTCTCCTCTTTAACATATATGAAGTAGCGTGCACTTATGTTTCTGCCCCTCCCGCCATTCGTTTACATTTTAAACAGTTTTTATTTTGCTTCAGCGTTATTTGTTGGATAGGATGACCTTGTGTAAAGGGAGCTTCATGTTACATTAGTTAATGAGTAGAAAACCCGCACAATACTTTTTCTCCACGTTAAAATATTGAACTGTACGATTTATGAAGCTAAACGAGGTCAATTTTCGGTTACAAATTCTTTTTTAGTTGAAAAGAGGCACTTAAAATGTATTTTTTATAACCATGCAGGGAAGGTTATAGAAATTCAAAGAGAATGAATTTTTTGATTGTTCTTAAAAGCTCGTTTACAATGTCATATGACGCTGTAAACACTAAAGTTTACCATGGCATATTTTGTGGGTAAAATATTTTCTTTGTTCACTTTTCAATAAATAAATGGCGGGCGTGGACGAAATATAGCATCTGTGATCACCGTGAGTTATAAGATACAAAAATGTGAAGTGCATTATTCCTAGGCCATTATACAGTGCGTATCAACACAAAAAAGTATACCCAACTCTGGTAGCTAAAGATTGAAAAATAATCGATCTGACCTTGAAATGTATTTCATGGTAAAGAGTAACTTGTTTTCTGTCTTATGGATACCCTCTTCACAATCTTTCTGCCTCGGAAGACTGAGCACCAGATTTGTTTTGTAAAGTGTTGTCAAAATATCCGTGTACCAAGTTTGGACTACTGCACCGAATGTGGTTCAGGCCATACGTATGTGCTACTTTGATCTTATATTCTTTCAAAATTTAAATTTTGCTTCGTGCTTCATTGTGTTATTGTTTAAAAGGATCCCATGTATCTAAGCTTTCACAGGACCTTGTTACAATCCACTGATAGCCTCAATTATTTAAATAGCCTGCTAACTTCTAGTTCACATGTCCAAAGCACCATTTCTCATGCAAAATGTGCGTGATGTGTATAAGGCATTTGTCTTAAAAATTACTTGAAAACTCAGATGTTTGCTAACTTCAAACATTTATTAAATGCAAGAAGAAGAAGAAGAAAAAATTCTCAATAACTATATATCAAAGGCATTGACAATAGACTTCCATGAAAGAATATAGTATCGCAAGTAAACTTTGTCCATTTCTAATGACTCAATGACGAGGCGTGCGCACAAGGGGTGTGAGAGAATTCAAGTCATCGTAACAAAGAGATTATCATAAACTTGGCTTGTAAATGAACCTTCTCTTGAGTTTACCAAAGTTCGATGTACATTTTTACACACCTGCTACTTAGATGAACGAGACTTAAAGAATTCCTTTAATATTTCTTTCTTCAACAAAACGCACAAGAAAGCAAGTAGAAGAGTCAAACCATTTTGTTATATACAGTATAAATCCCTTACTTGCTACTGGCAAGTCCGTAAACAAAGATATTCAAGTTCTATCATGATTGTAGGTTTGAATGAAATAAAGCTTTTTGTAGCGGGTATATACATACAGAAATTTCTTCCTACAGAAGGTATTAGAAGTAAGATTTTTAAATGTTTAAGTAGGTACATGTATGCGTAATGCTTTCCGGATTATGTTTTAATGGTCCACGTTGCGTTGTCCGTGGAGACCTGTGGACTGTGGACAAAAGGGTAGATTCCCAGGAGAATAGCCCAGAGATGGTATCATTTCCTTCCACACCAACCTTCTTTTGTTTATGGCAATGCCGAATACCATAATGCAACGCATGCTCCTGCTGACTCCTAACCAGGAACCTGCAAAGAAATACAGTTACGTAAGCTAATAGTAAGAATAATATGATAAATAGTACGAACAACATACAACAACTAAAATATTAAACACAATTGGAACTATTTTCGTAAAATGTCCTTGTCATATTCACACATTTCGATAGGTGACGCACTAGGTTATCAAACTTGCTCTAGGTCGATTTTTTGAAAGTCGTTGCTACCGTGCTTACTTACTAGCTAGGTATTCTTGGTGGATTTAGCCCTCTATTCCAAAGGGAAAGGCTCTCAAGTGGCTCCTTAAAGTCGCCACTGTAGGTGCAGACACAACTCCAATGTTGGACCACTCTCTTGGAATAAAAGTGGCCAACCAGCTGTGTTCTGGAACGTCTTTGATATACTTCTAATGGAATGCCCTCTTAATTCCTTGTTTGGGCCAGTAAATTAATATTGTGCTGGAGCTATAAAATAATCATTCAAAATATTTGTACGTATTGATGAGGTCTGTTCTTATTCTTGACTTACTTGACTCAGGTGCATAGGACGGTGTGTCCCCTTGCTCCCCTGCGAGAAATCATGCTCCAGTCTGATCTGTCCTGGGCTCGTTGCTCTGCCTCTTGTGTGGATAATCCCACATCGCATTGAACCTGGTCCTTCCATCTCTTTGGAGGGCGTCCCCGTGGTCTGCGTCCATTAAAGTCATTTTAGAATGCTTGGTATGGTAGGCGGTGATGCGGCATGCGTAAAACATGGCCAAACCATTTCAAGCGACGTTTTATTCTATATAAGATCTATATTCGCTATAATATAAGAAATAGTACAATATGCAATAATCACCCACATGGTTGAAGTGGAGACTTATTCGCGCCATCGAGCAAGTTTGAACTAAAGTAAACAATCAGTGGAAATATTATTGACGTTCTAGAAGAAGTTAATGCATGTTAGGAAATATGTGTGGGTGTCCGGAATAAAATGACCACAGTTGTAAACGTAAGCTTTAAGAAGAACTATGATTTTCTCTAAGAAAATGATTTTTTTTTAGAGGTCAAACAATATTTCACAAAATAAACGATAACATATTGAAGTTTGTAAGATATTATTTGTTCCTTTTTGTATATTTCTTTTGAAACATAGCTCAGAGAACGTAAATCAATCATATGTATATAGACATCTTTTTTAGTTTTGTTCAGATAACACCTTAAATAGCATCGTTTAGATAATAGCTCAGTAGAAATTATTATTCTTATCATTATTGTTATCATTATCATTATCATCATTATTATTGTTGTTATGATTGTTTTCGTTCTTATTGGCATTATCATCATCTTCGTTGTTATTATCATTATTATTATTATCAATCTTATTTTTATTACTATTAGTATTATTATCATTATTATCATTATTATTATCATTAGTATTATTATCTTTATCATCACCACCCTTATCATTATCTTACTCTTATCACACCTCCCCCCTGAACACACACCAACACGCGCGCACGCATCGCCTTAAAAATATGATCCTTTTTGTTTCCAACCCTAACATTCCCATAAATGTTGTCTTTACACGTTACCCTGAATATATGTACTGTGATTATACATTTCAACTGTTTTCTCAATTATATTATTGGTTGCTCCGACCTTCTTTGTGTATTAGTTGTTTGCCCATTTCTTAGATATCTTTTATAAAGCGCTCGTAAACAATAATAATTACGTCACATGCAGAATACAGCCTGATATTAATTGCAATTATTATTTTCATACACATTATACCTCTCCTCTCATTTTGATTTGGAATACTTTTTAAAACTCATGACGGAAACTCCTTAGCCATAATTGTTTAACAATGACACAGAAATTGTATGTTATCTTAAAGATATTTATAATCAAGTGTGTTATGAAACCGATTCCTTGAGTGTTTTGTTTCGCGTAAAGCATAACTGATTGCTTCTTTCGAGTGTGCCTTTTCGTAATTCTTTATTATGTTGATAATGAAATCGTAAATGCTAATCACACATAAACATGTGGATATATGATAATTGGAAGGCGGAATGGAGATTCTAAACTAAGACGTGTCTATAAAGAAAACATCTTATATCATAAGAAACTTTGTGCCACCTTAAACTCCTTAAAAAGGCCTATTATCATTATTGTCCAATTTCTCTAAATTTCCCAAATTAAACAATACGCATTTACAAATCAAGCTTTGGTTTGATATTAAATGTTTATATATTTGTATGCGGCACATAGTTGAGACCTGTGCCTGGCAACTGGCAGTCCCCGTTATGAATTATATTACAACATTCTCTAGATGAGAAAGACGTTCCAAACTGCTGGAAGTCAGCGATCGTAATTCCAGTTGTCAAAACTCCGAGAGCAACTCATTCAAATGACTATAGACCGGTCGCTCTGGCCTCAGTTGAGATTATTCATGCATCCCTTTCTTCCTTCTGTATTAAGCGTAATTGGCAAATTATAGTTTGCGTAATAAATATAGAGAACCTTTTAATATGCAAAGCCGCTATTGTTTGTATGGTTCAGGGACTTTCTTTCCAATATGAAAAAATGAAAGTACAAAATGAATTCTCCCATCAAATTATTCTGAATACCGGTTCTCCTCAAGGTTGTGTTTTGTCAACATTCCTTTTCTTATTATATACACATGATTGGAAATCAGTCAATGATGATGTAGCCGTCTAATAGGCAGAATACACAGTATTGATTGGGCTAATAAACCGAGTAGAAGAGAATTATTGAAATGAGTTGACACATTTTGTCAACATGGTGTACTGAGAACTTCCTACAGTCAAATGCCCCCAAAACGAAAGAGATGACATTGATTTTAGAAAGGCAAGGGCATCTTGTATTGAACTAATTCAAATAAATCGTGTAGATATTAACCTTGTGGAACAATATACCTACCCAGGTACAGTCATAGATGGCAAATTATCGTGGACAGAAGAATGTAAGGTAACAACGGGAAAAGCGCAGCAAAGAATGTATTTCCTACAAAAAATTAGATCCTTCCATGTGTATAGAACGATTTTAAGTTTGTTTTATGTTTCGATCCCGGTTTCGATAGTTCACATTGTTACTTATTTGCTTCTAATGTTTGGTTTGCAGGTTGTAGAATAGGGGATCAAGTAAAACTGGACAATAAATATTCCACATGCAGGAAGAATCACTGGCGTAAAGCAGGATCTTGGGGAAGAATGTAAAAAAGAGGTTCGTCCAAAAAACCAGAGAAATCCTTATTCAATCGGGGCATATGTAACCAAATATAACGCGTTTCATTATGCAGCTTTCTGCCTTTTTTTTAATATCAAATTTTGTTGTAAAATTTCCTTTAAATGGAAGAGTAAAATGACCATTTAGTGGAAGTAGTTATAAAGGTGTGGCAATAAATTTATCTACACCATGACCTAAATAATGATGTATGCATGTCATGTTTAATTGAAATGACCTTCTAGGATAGTTCTTTTTGTTCACGGTAACCGACCTGTTCGAAATCAACGTTTATACTATACTTGAATAAGTATCTATACCTCGTTTATACATTCTTAAAATTCTGGAAACAAGTTTAATGGACAATTTAAGGAAATGATTTGGTAGTCTGTCATAATCATAAACACGTTCATCATTTACCCATATAATTTAGTATTTTTATTTTCTCGTTATCACATTTATTCCGATATACTTCAATTAAGCTTAAACGCTTAATTTTCTGAGTGTGTGTATCGTGGTAAATAATTTGTATTTATGAACTTACATACAGCCAACTAAATTATGTAAAATAAGGAAACGAAGCAACCAATAACCAAACGGAAATTAATATTATGTATGATTATTATTTTGCCATCATAAAAATGGATCAATGTTTTGTATCATATTCTTTATTTGGTTCTTTGAGCCTTGTTTTAACATGTGATTGAAACAAATATCTATGTTGAACGTACATTGGACAATAAATACATTGAAACAAAATAAATTCAATTGAATTCAATTCAATTGCCAAACAACGATCAAGACACAATGTTCTGTTTTTCTATATCAACCGATGACTAACCCAATCAAGACAATCAACTTGGCAATGTTCCATTACATTGAATCGTAAAGAATAGATTATTAACACTATATGTAATGTGTATCGTGTCACTATTTAAAGTACAACATCATTTATGTGCAATTGGCGTTCAGAGTAAAGATAAAACATGTATTTAGCAGAGGCAAACTGAACTTACTATGAAATTTACATTCGTTTTCATCATGTAGAACAATACCAAATTAACATTAGCTAAATTATTTCGAATAAACTTTGTATTCGATTCCAGGGCAGCATCAAATTGAGTGCTTATGAGCACTACCATGAAATTGTAATACCTACAAAAGTAAAATAAATCTAGAACAATTAAATCATACCACATGACCTTGAGGACTGAGGCTTGAGGCCAAAGTTTTATTCGTGTAGTTGATGCCTTTTCGGTTTACTTATTTTGTTAACTATGTAGCTCATGGAATATGACAAGTAGGCGTTTTGAACACGGCCTTAATTATCAGAACAAAGTGAGAAGATATCGATGGACCCTTTGTGCTGGTATCAGGCTTTTCCAGCAATTTTTGTAAAGTAAACAGGCATGTACACTTTAAAAAAATACAGATTTGTCTGAATATTTTTCTTCAGCCTCATGATCTTGCAGTCCTAGTAACTAGTAGAAGCTAAATGGCAATTATAATTTCTTTTCACCTCCTCATGTAGGATAATTACGATAACTTTGGGAAAAGACTAAACTTTTAAAATATATGTCGTTCTTTTTATACTTTTAATACCTTCATTATCAGCTTAAAATTTGCTGTCATTTTTTTGTCAAGAAACCTGTTCTATTCTTTTCTACTCTTCTTTTCTTCAAACTTTCCATTTTATTCACTCTTCATCTTTCACTTCATCCTACTCTACAGGAGAGAATTCCTTTTTTCTTTTTTTGAAGACGTTCTCTCACTCCATTCTGATGGTAAGTTAGTATGAGTAAATGACTCGGTGGCTGAGGCGGATATGAGAAGGCGATCGTCTCGGCTCGCCTTGGTTCCCCCGTTAGATCAGACGTCGAGGCACCGCGCGTCACTTTTCATTCCAGCCCGCATCCATCTTACCATTACCGCCTAACCCATCTAAAAGAGATTTTATTCCCCCTGAACGTGTTCTGCTAATTCTGAAATCAATTTCGTCCCCACTAGGTCGCATTAAAGCACGAAATTTAATGCATCAGCGCCGTAGCGGTGCGCTCTCTGTGTGTATTACCGTGGCGGGCTCAGAGATGGAGAGAGCCACTGCGCTCATGTTTAGAAGGGAAAAAAAAGACGCATTTTTGTTTTAAATACTATGCTCTTTTTTATGCTGATGACTCTGGTGGTTGTGGATAAACCATGACTTTCGGCAAGGTACAGCACATAGTGTATCGTGCCATAGAGGGTTTGGGTGAAATACATTGCCAGAATAAAAGTATGAAGTACAAAAGGGGCACTATGACTGGAATTTATCATAACTTCGAAGCCTTACGTACAGTCGTTTGTAATATTTTGTTATGATATTTTGACAAATATGTCATTGGAGGATAGACAAGGGAAAGTGAAAGGTCTGTTGCACCAAGACTATGTATGATCACTATAACGAGGAGAAGGTACTCTCGCAGGAGTTTTAATAGCGTACAGGATGATACATAGCTTCCTGTTACCGCGCGCGGGAGTGTAGAAAAAGCGGGGCTTCGGGGCTCTGCAACCCTGGCCCAATACCGCATCCAAAGCACGTTTTCGAAAGGTAGATGGGGGAACTATGGTAGCGTGCAAGAGCGGTTCCTTGAAAAACATTGGAAAATCAGACGTACTTTAAATGGGGGTGGGCTTCCGTGAGACCCGCGTTTCATTTCCGCAAGGCAAGCTCGAGGGCGGCTTCGTGTCGCCTGAGTTTGCATGAGAGTAAATTGAAAGAAAGGGGTAGAGAGGGGGGAAGAGAGCAGTGAGAGAAAAAGAAAAAAAAAGTTGCAATGCGCGCTGAAATAGAGCAAAGAGGGACGAGAGTAGAAGAAAATCGTTTTGAGCCCTGGGGCTAGTGATGAGATTCTAAACAAGTGCAAATCCTCTAACAAATTGGAAATCAACCATCTTGATGGAGAAGCTTCACTTTCGGCCCTACTTTTTATTTTCTATCTCATGGATATCACCGCCTGATATCTCGTTTGGTCAAAGGAGATCAACAATCATCGAGCGCATGCGTGATGTCTACATAAGTATAACTAGTATTTAGAAGAAGAGGGAAAAGTCCTTATCTAGTGTTGACACTGACCAAAGGTAAATAAACAGTAAATTTACAGATGAGTATAAAGAAAGATTTGTTTTTAGACGAAAATAGGAATAATAACCTTACCTAGTCTTTAATGTTTGATTATTAATTGTTGTATAATGGAAGTAAAACAAAATATAGAGTAAAACAATTCAGTACAAGGAGTCGATATCCCAGTGACGCTCTAAAAAAAAACACTTTTCTACAACCAGGACTAAAAAAAAATTAATGTGGCATTCCCATTTAACACTCGATATTTCTCATTGTATTTTTTTTTTTGTTTCGTAATGTTTTTTTAATTTTTTATTCTTGTTAATTTGCTTGTTGTTGGTTTTTGTGGTGTATGTTAATGTGTTTATGTGTGTGTGAAAAGACTTTATTCAATAAATGCCTTTTTTAAAATACCACAGTCTATGGAGACAGATGTATATATAAAGAGTGTGTGCGCCATCACTTTAATGATATTGACAATGTGAATACATTATGTTTCCACTTTTTCATATAGTGACGCAACTGTGTCCAAACTAAGAACAATCAAGTATGTGACCCAAGATACTAATTTGAATCATTTTCACCATATCCACAGTGTTGATAATGTGTACACACTGCATTATCTGACGTCTCATAAAGGGATATACTTTCACAGTGTTCATTACTATAGTCTTGATTCATGCACACCGTTTAGAATTAAGAAATCGTGTGTCACATTAGGGTTGACTTGCGATTTGTAATAGCACCACATAAGTGTGACGAATGAGAGCAAAACCGCAATGTTGCCAGTAATTTAAAACATGTTCATAGTGTAGACAGAGGGGAAAAACTTTTTTCACACTTGTTCGGTATGGTGACACACTGTGTCCGCATATGGACTACATGCACCACAGTGGGGAAACACATAGGATTTAGGACTCTTTGTTATACACGGTTTAGCATGGAGACACACTGGATCCACAAACAGGCTACAATGATAGTGCATAACTAATTGACAATAGACATGGGATTTTGGTGCGCTTCTATTTTTGTAGACAATGTGAACTTACTTTATTTACATATTTACTTTATTTAGTTTGGCATAGTGACAAACTGTGTCTGCATATTACGCACCATACATACATTAATTTATCCATTCATTTTTTTGTCCAATGTACATTCAAGCATTGAAAATTAATTGCTCACCAATAAAGAATGGCTTTAAAAAAAGGTAATACAATGATATAAATAATAATTTTATTTAAGTCTTAGGTATTTCAAATATTCTTTACTAAATTATTTTTTCCACATACTATTATCTGTGGGACCACATATAGAATTTGGTATATGTTCATGGTGTTGATAGTCATGACACAATTTGTTTACACTGTTTAGCATCGTTACACACTCTGTCCGCGTGTAGACTAACAGAATATGTGCTTCACAGCACGTCTGCACATAGGCCTAGGACATTTCTATTACATCATCATAAGTTCATGATACAATTAAAAAAAACCTGACAGATCCAAACATTATGAGTGTATGCAATTATGACATTGATTATACATTTATTGATTAATAGCAAATCTAGCCTTTTTCTTTTCACGGCATATCACCCAAATCTATTGCATCTTTAGGGGCATAGTTTAAGAATTTAGAAAGTGGTGCGGAACACAATTTGGCAACTATGCTATTATTCTAACCTCTTTATCATTCATTGAGTTTATACCTTCACAAAAATATGCGCTGGGATGAGCGATTGTATAACGTCAATTTTACTTGCCGGATTAACCCTTTAAGATCTCACGTAGATGTAAACGTATCGTCTCCTTTATCATCTGCGGGAGTCAACGATAATTATGTCAGTCTTGAAAGTTTACGTCTCAAATATGTTCAAAAGATTTGGAACCAAGATTTTATATATAGTCCTATGGAACGGAATTCCTTAATTAATCCTCAATAATGTATTATTTATTTATTTTTTATCTATGAAATGTTCGAACTGTTGAGTCTATATGAGTGCTTTTTATTGAAAATTTCCCAACGTGAATCTTCTTTAAACATTTCAGTGATGATTTTCCTACAATCTAAAACAGACCCAAATATTCAACTTCTACAATGTATGTAGGGAAGAGCTAGTTTCAACTTAATATGCACATATACCATGCTATGGACCATAGAACTGAAGTGCCAAACGTAAAGGTTCTATCACGTTTAAAAATGAATAGAACTGGATTTACCTGTGTATAAGTGTATCATGGGATGCAAATAACATTTCTTCAAATCATTTTTCGTGCATTATTCCATGATTGTTTAACGGAAGTAATTTTTTTGTTTGTAATTAAACGAACAACATAAATTGCTAATTGTGGCATACTGTAATACTAAATTAAAGATTACTTATTTATTTTGATACACTTTGCGGAATACTGTAGACAGTGAAGGATAATTATATCAGAGGTCCTGTACTTGAGCTCTCTTGCTCGTCATGGGAAACATAATCGTGACTAGATTGCTCACCATTTTAATTTGGTTAAAGATAAAATGTATGAAAAGGAAAAACTTTAAACCTTTGACGATATGATTTTCAACCATCAGATAACAAAATAGCCTATCATGCCGAATCTCGTTCTTGTGACACTAATGACAAGCGTTGCGTTGCTTTCTAAAACAGACATCTTTTTGAGTCACGCCTCTCAGCTGGGTATAGACGCCGAAACTCCGGCGAAGGAGACGCTTCCATGGTCTAACTTGGGAAGTGCACGGGTTAAACGATGACTTGCTTGGTAATTTATCTCGCTAGATCTTTGCTTTGCGTAAAGAGTTGACGAGTGTGAGGCGGGATTCGCCTTCCCCACCAACTCGGCGCCAAGCTAGAGGCCTGTATGGGTATGAAAAGGCAAGAAGAGTGGTTTTAGATACCTACATTCTATTAGTTTGGAAGTTATGCAGTCATAAATCTAAAATGAAAATCCGCGGTTTTGTGTCTAAAGACAAAAGAAATGTACTACTTAAATATTTCTGAATGTTTGATAAGTAATCTGCACCCCTCTGTCTCTCTCTCTATTAAATGTACAAAGTTTGTTTTAAATATCCCTATCTCCCTTTTGGAGATTTAGTTTAATTGGATATAAATATATGAACTGTTTTTTCCCCACCAAATGATGTAATTGACATCGGTATGATTTTATTTTCAGGAGACCTGGTAGATCGAGACAGATATAATGCCAAACAAAAAATATATATAAATATGTTCAAAAAGCTTCACATCAAGCACATGGATATGATTTCGAAATATATTTATTTAGTGGGGATATTTGAGTTAGTCTAGCGGTACATGTACTTGGTCAGGTCTCTATCTTCGCCTACAAACTGACTTGGAGGGACCCTGGTTCGAAACCGAGTCAAAACTTCCGGATGATGACGTGAAAGACCCCAAGATGTAAATATTCATATATGATTGATGCACATTTTGTAAATACCCAATTACATAATAGTACAAATTACAAAGTTCAACATAGAACGTTATTTGAACTTGATCGGTTTAAGCAAACTTTGAATATACATGAGCAATTTTAAATGTTTAACCATTTCCTTTTTTATAAATTTGGTCTTAATTTCTAACAAAAAACGAACAAAAAAGCAATGGAGCATTCTCAAAATCATTGGGCTTATCATTGTTTATTTTTGTTTGTTTGTTTCAAGAACGTGTTCATCTGATAAATCTGTGATACCCAATATAACTTAACTTGTGTTTTTGGTGCATGAAAAATACAGAGTTTTCGACAAAATAGGAAAACAAATCTTATTTTTCATGACATATTTGTGACTTTCTGGAATGGAACAATCACAAAACTTAATTTGGGACTTACAAATTTGGGTCTTACTGATTTTTCATGCCCCTAAATTGTCTTTAAATGTCACCTTGGCCAGAGTATCTGCGATGATCGGTTGCGCCAATCCAACTAAAAAACATAGTAGTGAGGGAGCAAGCTGAGGGCGATGAACATTTTCAGGTCGGGGCATAATACAAAAACTACACCGCTGTAAATAACAGTTGTATAGGAGCCAAAAAAACTTGATGCTATAACTTTGATTTGGGGGAACGAATGCCCCATTAAAGCATGTCTCGATCCCGCCACTGGGTCAGTCCTTGCGGAAAATGTTTGTCCTTGTATTTACTGAAAGATTGATATTTTGTAAATGTCATAGCTATAATGATTTCCTTTTCTTTCTGTTTCACAAATATCCGTTGAGATGCATGCCTGCATGAAAATACTACTTCAATTCTTACGTGGGGAAACTCTGTCAATCATACTGTAGCGCTCATCGCTTCTTTGATTGTTTCGAATATATTTCATTATTAACAAAAATGATTATATAGAAACAATTTATTATCAAATGAAACGCTAAATTCTCACCAAAAATCAGACTAAGAAGGAAATAAACAAAATTCTTAAAGGCAAACAGAAAAGAATTTAGTTCTCTGAGTACATATTTTGAGAATATTCAGAACCGGACTGTTGTTAAGTGATGCAGGAGCATTCAGCATATTTCAAATGAAGTGTGTTTGAGTGTGTGTTTATGTTTTAGCTCCATAACATGTTGTGCTGTCTAGTCGCCAATCTATCAATTCTATCTTCACTCCGCGACGGAGTTCCACGGATAAACTACAGTCAATAGCAATCAAATTTTCAAGCAAAATGAATTACTTTTCTGACTGTTGTGAGTAATCGTCGGACCGGCCAGCAATCAGTTATTGTTTAGAATTCATTTTTGCACAAATACCTAGCGATAATTCTTTCGTAAAACTTGGTATAAGCTCTGCTTCTCCCTCTCATACATCATTCATGTCCACGTCTAGCCAGCATAAAGCCAAACATGAGATCGATCGGGAGAATGGTTGAATTATAGCATGGGAAAGATAGTATGCTGTATCGCTATGGATTTGTAGAATTACACATTCACAGAACAATGTTGTTTTGCTGATAGAGCGGGAAGAATGTGTGGATTTTTATTTACAATACACGGCCAAATCTTCCAGCGGTGTACATGAACAACGAAACTTAGAAGGGTCTTTTTGTCTTCAATTTTAATTTATACGTCGCTTAAATGATATATGTGAACGTTATTTTTCATTAAGAAAATCGCCCAAAGGCATTTTGTGTAGATTGTTGACCTCTCCCCCTTTCTATCCCCAACAATCAACGAATAAAAAAACAGAGGTTACGAAATATGTCATAAAAATTGCGTTCTGAGGTATTATGAATAGGTATTATCTATGAAACAAGCAAACAAATATTAAACACGCTACTCAAAGAACATCACATTTTTGGTTCTGTGTGATGGTGGCGAAATATTAGAAATCTGATGTAAACATTAATTTACATTGTAAAAGTCACTGAAATTTAGGAGAATGTGAGAAAAATACAAAAAGGGAACAAAAGAAATTGTAGAATGTAAAAGGAAGAAAGGAATGAGTGTCTGGCGTTAAAAATGGTAATGACTTTGTGTCGAGATAATTCTTTAAAAATAACTTGTGAGATGAATAAGAATAAACTTACAAGCGCAGTAATAATAAAACATGATTGTTATCCCGCATTGAATATCAAATAGAATTGAAAAATAACTGCCGTATTTAAGTAATGAAATTGCATTCGTTTCTTATCCCGCATCGATAAATCATTGGGATACGGGCACACATCTTCACGGATGGAGATAACATTTCTTTCATTGCTGTCTGATGTCAAAACAAATAACATCAAAACGCACCATTACAGCTGGCAAGAATGTCCGAGAATTATCGAAGGTCTGGAAGAAAAATGATATTGCCGTGAATATGAACCCAGCTCCTCAATCTATCTTGCCTACCTGTGAAAAAACATTTGTCATGACGCACAGGACGAAAAATTACAAAGCCCACAGAGTCTTACAAATATATAGTAGAAATGGGAGGAAAAAGTAACTTGGTGGGAGAATGGTAAAAAAAGGGGAGAGAAGATACTAAAGTTAGCTCTTCTTGGGTATTAGGTCTGACAAACTGCCAATGAATCGAAGGGAAAATAACAAAATTTGGACTTTGACTAATGCCACGGGGTTGAAGCTGACTTCAACCTATGGCATTTGAAATTGAAGCGAAATCAAGCTCCTTTGTAGCATTATGGAAAAGCCGCCGACACTCATGCCCGGCCATTATTTATCCATTTAGCTCCGTCCTCGGATGCATTCTCAATTGATCTCGACTTTGGATGACAGGCAAGAAAGACGAGGAGGGGGAAAAGATCAGCAGGGGGATTGTGATTGTAAAGAAGAACTGAAAACTAACCAGGTTAAGCTGGAAAAGAAATAAAGAAAGACAGAAAAGAAAGGCAGGTCAAGGGCTTTCGATAATTATTTTCCCCTTCATTGTTTTAGCTTACTTATAAACAAGCTAAGGGATTATAGACCAAATGTGGGGTAGTAGGCAGGGTGGAAGAAAGAACAAAAAATAATTTAGGCTTTAAATCAAAAGTTTCCAGTAAATACAGAGCAGAATGATTCCAATGTATGTTTCAATTCTAAATAAGAGACTGAATCGTTTTGACATGTTTGTGTATTTTAATTATTTTTCCTTAATTGCTTTCTAAATTTACATGGGTGTTCAAAGATTCTATTTGATATCAATCTGCAATATTCGCGCTCAACAAAATATCCTCGGACTTTTGTTCTTTTCTATCTCAGATAGAAGAGGGACGAAAGAAAACTCAGGAGAGAATACACGGATGGATAAGGAGGATTCAGGAGAAGAATAAGAAAGACAGATAATGTCAGTTTGTAGATTAGATGGAAGTTTTTTTTTTATTGCTCATCACTATCATATTTTAGAGCCATAATGATCGAAAGTTACGAAAAAAAGAAGAAAGAAAAAGAAAAAGAAAGACGGAAGAAAGGAGGGAACGAACGAAAAAAAGAGATTTTAAACAAAATTATAGAAAGGGTCGCGTTGTGTCATCTTTCAATGCACTTTTCATGGACTACTCCATTCGAAGAAAAACTGGGCCATTCATGTAATTCTAAATTGATCGTACTCTCTGTAATCATTGGTACGGGTCCAAGAAATAATGAGAAGTTTTTTTAGTCAGAATATAAAAACTCGATATTTGAAAGTATGTGAATGATATCATTACGGTGACTTGACACAAAACAATGTATTTCATTCGATGAAATACTTTTTGAAATTAGGCGTTAGCTATTACACTAATCCATTGCAAAACAAATTCAAGAACACTAACTTTTAATTATTCATTCGCAATTGCCGTGCATCTGTGTTTTGTAAATCTGTTTTCTTTTCTTCATTAAAAGTCTATCACACGATGTAGAAAGAAGGTGTTTCGTCATCCTATCTTCTAGGTTTTCCCCTCTGTTGTCTTGTCCTTTCCCTTTTTACCCGGCTATCGTAAATCAAGGAAGCAACACAAAGGTCGGACGTGTCACAAAAGCAGAAATCTATTTCGAAAATATTAATGACTGCTGAAGATTGGATAATGGCCTGGAGATGTGTATCCTGCTCATTGAGACACTCACACTAATAATCTTTGTATAAAGGGCCTTAATACGGGGCTAACCGGCCTAAGTAGGTATCATATTTAACCGAGTTAGAGCCAGTCTCCCTCACTTCGGCATCTAATCAGTAATTTGTTAGGTGCAAATGAAAGCTGCCATGTATAGTTAGTCGCCCTCCTCCTAGCCTCTCACACCTCAGATGGGGCTTTCCCTCCTCCTTGCTTGCTCCTTCATCTCCATCCCAAGACGTATGAAATTAGATAATAGTTTTTACCTCACTGAGTGGAAGAACGTCAGGGGAGAGCCAGATTGGTGTTAAATTTTTAAATTGTAGTGTGCGTGTGCGTATGTGTGGGTGTGTGTGTTCAATGCCCTCATGAGTCCCATTAATGCAAGTAGACAAACCCATTGTCTTGGTTTTGTATAATTTATTATTATTTAAACTCTTGTGTTTAATTATTGATTCAGCCAAGGACACAGGTTCGAAACTGCATCACGTCTTTCGGATGGTGACGTTAAAATTCGGTCCCCAGACGTAAATAATCGTATCTGATTGATATACGTCTGTAAAAAAAACACAATTACACACAATACACATATTGGTTTAAATTTTATAGATAGTTTGGGCAAGATGACATACCTTATCAACCGTCAGTCATCTTAATTGAGCCTGAAAGGTTGATAGGGCTACATTATACGTAGGGAATGGCTGTCCGGTCGGATATATATGACGTTTTTTCATTTGTACACTTCTCCTTTGGAAAATCTCTTTCTCTCTCTCTCTCTCTCTCTCTCTCTTGTAATTTTTGTTATAAAACAAAATGTGTATAAACTTATATGTGAATTTAACATTCTTAAATATTGTATCAATGAGATGTTCATGTGAAAGCAAATCAAGTATGATAAATGGTGTTAAAGATATAATAAGCGTTTTACCTTTTATCTATTAATGTACTGATTTTAACCCATATCATACGTATTCCTTTACTAAAAATCAGTGTGTGTGAGCGTATGTGTGCGTGTGTGGGTGTGTATACTTTCATAATCTGTGATTGAATACAAAAGTAACCGAAAAGAGGACAAGAGTGCAGACAGACAGAAAAAAACACACAGAGACAAATAAGGAGAAAATATAGATAGATAAAAAGAGAGGGAGTGTGTGTATGTGCGTGCGAGTGCGTTTGTGTGTGTGTTTGTTTGTGTGTCCGCACGCGCGTGCCTAAAAAAAAGTGTCTATGTGTGTGTGTTTGTGTGTGTGTGAGAGAGAGAGATAATAAGAAAGAGAGATATAATAAGAGAGAGAGAGAGAGAGAGAGAGAGATAGAAGTAGTAGAGATGGAGTGCAGTTCGTCCCCATTAAATAAAAAGATCAAAATCAAAGTGACACGCGTTGTCTATAGATGTGAAACAATGTGGAGTTAATTAAACCCTGCAGAAAACACGCGCAGTGAATCTTAATTAACATTTAATGAAATCGAGGTTGAGATTAGATCGATTTAGTATGACGTCGAGAGATGTATCAGGCCACAATATAAAACTCTCCATTCTACCGTCATTCCACGTCTCTAACCAGTCACTTCTTAAAGGCCCTCTTAAATTCTTGTATCGGTCACTCACTAAATAATGGAATCCAATTAATGTATGCTGTATATTTTTGTAATACAAATAATATTAATGATATCTTACAAACAAATGTGGTCAAGATAATAGGAAATGCATTTAGTTTAGAGTCACAGATTTAGCGGCTGCAGATATTCAGCAAGTGTTTGTAATTTTGTTTACCAAGTTTATTTTGTTAAACTAGATATTCAAAGACTATTCAAGTTTATGTTACACATCAAACGTGCTTCTTTACGGTGGATGTGACTTTGGATGCGTGTGTATGCCATATACACGCTATGACCAACCCTCGCCACAGATAAGTACTTTAGAATGCCGGTTAGACATCTGTTTTCTGAAACTTTAGGATACTGGTGCATATCATTCACCACTAATAACTTTTATTAGCATCATCCCTAATTACCATATTGAAGAGATTTGGGAATGAAGTCCTTTTAAATGAATTTCCAATAATAAATTTGTATTACATAGAACAAAAAATTTGCCTTAATTAAGGTTGATATGAGTCGAATCTTGATCACCTTTCTTCATCTTTCTTTTTTTTTTTATCATAGTAGTCCCTGGAAAAAATTAACCGACGTCATTCTAACCTTCTTTCAAGTCATTCGCGCAGTTATCAGAGGGCTGCTATAGCGATAGCCGCTAACATTCGCCGCATGAACTTTTGCTTGTGATACTTTCTGGATGAGTTGTGCATCGAGCGAGAGCAGAACGTAGAGTAAATGAAACGTATCTTAAAAGAAGTAGAAACTGTTAACAAAATGGAGCCAAATTATTGTCTATATCAAGAGCGTGTATGTGATGCAGCTAGTCGCGCCGGAACTATTCCAGCTTTTTTTCCCAACAAATTTAGCTCTGAAAAGTAGCTACGCTTTTTACCTTCTTATAACCCCTTCGCCCAAACATACACAATTTCTCCTTTCTTACATAATATTTCCAAAGAATAATGTTTTGAATCTTTCAAATACGATTTTGGCCTTCCTCTTTTTGTAGTATTTGAATTCGACTTTATTTGGTTCCTTAGCACGTTTAATACACAAAACCAACTTTAAGCATATCTATATCATTATTCTCATAACACACATACTTATTAAACAAATTAGAGCTTCTATAAATCTCAGGATCATATAACTCGGGAGTAAGTTTCTTTTTACGCGAGAGACAGTAGCGATCGAGCGAGAAAAAAAATTGTCAGATTGAAAAGTGTAATAAGTACAGTATGAAACACACACAAACAAAATCAGTCTACTTCCAAATAATGATTTGCATACATGTAAAACAAGTAGGACTGTGCAAGAGAAGGAAAAAGTTTTTGTTCTCTCCCCCCCCCCCCCAACCCTTTTATTAGAATGAGGAATCCTCTCGCCCTCCCCGGCTTTGGGCGCCCATGGTAAACAGGCCAGTTTGTACAATGATAAGAAACGGTCAATATAGTATAATGCGAGGGAGAGGAGCGACCGAGAGGATAATTAACGTTTTTGAAAGTTTTAACTTAAAAGCTTATCTACATGTATATTGCAAGATATTTAAATGCATTTGTGATGTCGATGTCTGGCGGGATGAAACGAATTTGCCTCCCCCTTGTACAGGGAATCTCTACCCGCACAATCCGGGGTCCTTGTCGAAGAATGTTTCAACAGGAAAGTTTTAAGAAATACTGCTTCTGTTTAAATGCATATAAGCGACAGGGTGTAAGGGGAAAAATGATTTTGGAATGTTAAAACTCTGTATCTTAAAGCACCAGAAATCTTTTCCAGGGTTGTACTGCAAATTGATTAATGTCATTTAATTAATTATCTTCCTTTTTGTCATGCGGGGGACGGGGCAAAGCTCCCTCTTTACGTGTATAGCACCTTCCTCAATCCCTTCCCGTCCCTTCCTAAGCTTTCGATGGCCTTGTGGTAGAGGGTTGATGAAATTACAAGAAATGTTTCATCTAATGAATTGCGAGGGAGCGTAGCGAAAAATGTCGAGTTTACAATTAACATTAAAATTAAGTTTTTTTTTATTAAGTTTGTATTTTGTTGCCAGAGAAAGCTTATTATGTTTTGAGGCAAATTCTCGAAATATTCTTGTTTCTTTATTGAAGTTTTCTTTCCCCTCCTAGGGGCCCCATTGAGAGGGTAAAAATGGATAAATGCAAATACGATAAGTCAGATATTTTCGTGTAACACTTTTGCATCTTGACATAAATATGAATAGCTAATCGATAAATTGCAACAGTGAGTAATATGAATGGTCAATCGATTTATTACAATATCGAGTCCTTTAAAGAGAAACAAACATTACATTTGAGGGTCAGGGGGCAGAAACGATTCCCCCCCCCCCCCCATCCCCCCGAAAAGGGAAAATTCTGCCCTTGAGACAGGAGTTCAGCAGTATACCAAATAAGCATACACTGCTTTATGTATTATGTAACCGAGCGTAGCAACAAATAAGAGAGAAAATTCTGGTTTTGGAATGGTCAAACTTTGCATTTTAGAGCACTTATTGTTACTGCAAAATATATATTGACGAGGGATCAAATTATTGTATTGGTGCCTATTGTAGACATAATTTGTTACAATAATAACTAATAAGAAACAATACGCTTATTGGTATTTGCACGAATAAATTTATTTTAGAATGCTGAAAGTTTGCAGTTTAGAGCACTAGAAAGCTTATCGTTGTAATGCAAAGTAAGTATATGCAACTATTTTGTCTGCCCCCTCCCCCCACCCCTCCCCGCTACTGGCGCTATGGATGCAGCTGTCTAGAAGTATTCAGACATCAATTCAACTAGCCATTGCAAAACAAGTATCATCATTGGGATCATATTCAATGATTACTACTGACAGTCTGTAGCCACTATCTCAGGAAAATAAACAAATACATACACTTTTACACAAGCATGATGACATAGATTTTCATTACCATAATAATAACTGGGAATCACGCTTCCATTCATCAGGAACTGAAATTCGACACACACACAAATACTTATGATTTACATGTAGATCTTTAAAGCTAAATCGTACCCAAACAGCTCAAATAATGTTTGGAAAACATGTTTGGAAAACAACGACATCTACTTTTTTCACTAAAGTCCCGAATAGGCCTATATTTATTTTGGGTGATGTATTTGTATTCTCAACTTTTCGTCATAACCAAACAATGACGTCTTGAGAGCATCCGACTGAAGTCTGACCGGTTAAATCCATGAATGGGCCCAATTCTATTAAGAACGGACTATCTTGATTTATTTCAGGTTTAATAGAAAATCACTATCCAATAAATTCAGAAAATAGTGAATGGCATTGGTCAAAGAGACTGAGGGATATAGAGGAAATAGGGAACAGGAAAAGTAGGAGAGAGATGGAGAGAGGGAGTTAGGGAATGAAGGGGAGAATTTTGAGAGATGGGATGAACGCGCCTATTATTTTCAAGACGACTAATTGGTTTTTGTATAACTCTTGGCTTTCTGAGAGATACGAGGACAAAGCGATCCCTTAAAAAATCCCTCTCTTCTTCCACTGGCCCACTTTTGAGGCTGAAGATGTCTTCTTATTTAGCCGTATCATTGGCCGTGTATTGGCGCTTAATGAGATATAGCCACAGGGCAAAGAGGGACGACGCGGAGATGAAAGCTTCGCCGGGGGTTTGCCGACGACTCATCATGAGCTCACCGCTGGCTGGGTCGGGGCGAGCTTGTCATCAAGAAAAGTATACAACTTCTCCGTGAATAGATTTCAAAGTTAGGGCCCCCTCCTTTAGACTCACTGTTCATAGCATTTCATTACCATTTCTCCCTCCTTACTCTTCTTTTATCTGTCTTTCTTCCTGTCTTTCTTTCTTCTTTATAGTTCTTCTCTTTCTGTATTTTTTTCTTGAAGTTTGTTAGCAAATTTAAAAAAGTGGTGGATTGGCTAAAATACGACACTACTGATATGAAGTTTGATTTATTTTACATGAAATGAATCCGCTTGACTTGGAAATTAACAAAAACAAAAATGAAAAGTGATGTTTTACAATTGTTTAGAACCCCGATTTCGCTTATAAAGTCATTATTAAGCACCTGTGTATTGTTATTGTCATCTGAATACCAATAATTACCTTTTTAAACCTGATTGTCCACAATGTCATTCTTCATAATTGTATCTAAAGTGACACATGTCGAGGCACAAGTCAGTCTGATACTTTTTGCCTGTAGATGAATGACTGTCAAAATGACTCTACCATAATAAACGGGGTCTTGTTGTACCAGGGAATGTTGTGAGAGCATAGCCTCGATTCATTAATGCTCATTTTGTCTCATTCCAACATCAGATTAGATTATTTGTCCGTCCAATTGGCTTTAATTTCCCCCTTAAAGACGGCCGAGGTGTCTGCCCTTATGACTTAAATTAGACGACTAAGTGAGAGAAAGAACGCCCAATTGTCGCAAGCGCCGGCCGAACACCTCCCCGTGTTCCCAGCATGTTTGCTCGTTAGGTTTATGAAGATGAAGAAAGTAGTTGTATTCTCACGGGCCGATTATTAGACGTTGATCAAAATACATCAACTTAATCGGATTAACTCTGAATATAGACAGCCATTCATGTATACATTTAACTTCAGCCTATATGGTGGACTTAATAATTTTGCTAATGTTGTCTATCTTTAATTTGTCTATATGTTTCTGAACAAATATAGTCAGTTTTTATCATGATATTTAATTACTTATTCTTATTATAACAAACTAAGGTACTTTATTTCCATAGTCTTTTCTGGATGTGGTTAAGCATAGTAATGTTGGAGTGTAGTCTTGAAGCATATTGTTTTGCTCTGTAATTTCGACGTAATATTGATACGCCAAAGCTGTCGGTTTTGTTGAGGTTTTTTTTACTTTTCATAGTTGTATGGCGTCTTTGAAATATTTTTCTCTTGGTTATTCGTAAGTCATTATTATTCATAATATTTGTCAACTTTATGCATAGAGATCAATACATTATTTTCATGATCAATGTTATCATTACAAGAATCATTTTATGATCATATCCATCATTATTTATTGATCACTCTCTTCAAGGATTGACATGAGTGAGCATGATGAGAGTGAACGTTTCAGAGAGATGAAGAAAGAGAAAGAGAGAGATAGGTAGAGACAAAGACAGAGACAGGTAAACTTGAGAGAGAGAAGAAGAAGGGAGTGCGCGCGTGCGTATGTATGTGGGTGTGAGTGTGCGTGTGTTTGCGTGTGTGTGGGTGTGTGTGTGTGTGTGTGTGTGTGTCTGAGAGAGAGAGAGAGAGAGAGAGAAAGGGGAGAGAAAGGGGAGAGAGGGGGAGAGAGGAGTGGTGATCGGGGTCAGTCAGTCAGTCCATCATGTAATCATAACAATGTTATTACCTTCAATGTTTCCAGTTTTCGTTACTCACTGTTATTATCATTCCCGATTAAAAATATCAAGTTGCATTTTTCATTAAAATCCGCATCAAACCAGATCGTTTATATATGTAAAGCTGATTTAAAATAATGTATTTTGTAATGCCATCTCAAGGACCGCTTCCCGATGAAACATGGTCGTTCTTTATGAAGTGTTTATTGAATGCATCATTAGCAATATTATTGGAAGCGAGAAAATCGCTTCCGCAAGCCTGGCTCGTAGAGCTCTCTCACCTCGGTATCGACGCGGCCTACGTTCAGCCGACGGTTGTTACGCAACAACCACTCCAGGTTTGTGTGATTCTCTTTCTCTCCGTTCCACCCTCCCTTCTTCTCCCCCTTCATCCACCCCTCTCCCATTCTCTCTCCGCGCGCTCTCTCTCTCTCTCTCTCTCTCTCTCTCTCTCTTTATCTCTCTCTCTCTCTCTCTCTCTCTCTCTCTCTCTCCTCTCTTCCTCTCTCTTTCCCACACCCTCTCAATCTTTCCCTCCTAATATACAAGATCTATAACAATTACTTGTGTCTTTCAAACTGATATTTACAATCCTTTTTTTTTCTTCAAATATTGTCAATTATCTTTCCAAAGAGAACAATTTTATAGATACTGATGTCATTGTTAAGATGAATGCAAGTACCATGATTTACTACTTACAGTGATGTACGAGCTATATGAGTTGTGTAAGATAGAATTCCAAGAGGTTGCCTTGTATTTACATTGATTTTTATCTATTTCTTTATCTATGTTACAAATAAACAAAATTTTGATCTAGGAATATTCCTTGTTCAATTCAATTTCACTTTTTATTGTCATAATCATGATCAGAATATTATCTCAAATATCATCTGTTATCACAATGATTCCCACAATACCATCTTTAGTCAACATTAAAAAAATATTAAATAATGCTTATTTTGAATTATGCCCTTTATTATTAGTTTCATTGTCACTTTTGTTACATGTATAAATATGATGTAATTTAATCTAATGGTTAGTCAGGTTCCACGATAAAGTAAATCTGAATTGATGACACCCAAAATGGTTGATATGTGTTTGTTTGTTTTAATGTTAACTCATAATGTCAGTGATAAGACTGAGATAAATGAAAATGTCGTTTGATTAAGGTAGTGATGATGATGATGATGATGATGATGATGATGATGATGATGATGATGATGATGGTTGTGGTGGTGGTGATGTTGGATTTGATGGTGTTGATGATGAATGAATACATTCATAACGATAGTACTCTTTGGTCCAATATTAATTGAAACATTGATGGATGGATTTTATTTTGATCAATTTATGTTTCTTCCTCTTGACCATGGTGATACTACACACGAGAAAGAATCTATCACGCATACTAGAACGACGATGGGTTCTCAGCGTGAATCAGACACTCAACCCACCCGAAACTATCGGGCTGATCACACTGCTAGCATGTCATCCAGAGGAATTCGATTTCTACACAAGATTTAGACCCTAAAAGGCGATTTTAATCAAACTGCTACATGATTGCTCCCGTAAGTAAAAACAAAACAAACCATATTTAACTTGTTTTGATGTTCCTGAATGTTTTGCAGTAAGACCATCAAAGTTGGAAATCCATAAACATTAAACTTTCTGTAATAAAGAGTCTTGAATAGCTGAGCTGAATATAAAACGATATCCACAACTAATTGATTGGAAAGAAAATTGTTTAAACAAGGGCAAAAAAAAGAACAAGGAATCTCTGCCTTATCTTGCAAGTATTACAGCGAAGCGCTACCGTCTCTATAAGCAAATGCTTTTGTATTATTTTGAGTTGCGTCCACGCACATTACCACCGCATTTTACTCTCGTTTCTACAAATACAATCCGAGCCCTTTTCTGGATGAAAAATCCGAATTGTGCTTACTCCCCTAATTGAAACTTGATGAGTCATTTGTGGTTTCAAACCCAAAAGTACATTAGGCTTGTATCTGATGGCATTGATGCGTAACAAAGAAAAGTTACAGAAAATATATAAAAGGACCTTTTTCATTGCCTTTCACGCAAGAACAACTACGCGAGTCATTAATTACCAGAAACATTTTTGCATTTATACCCTTTTGAAATGCACGTGTATCTGGTCATTATAGCGTAGATCAATTCTAAAATCAATAGAGCATGGCTTCTATTAGCACCATTCCGCAAAAAGTGTAGAGAACGTGTTGAAACAGTTATCAACTGGAACGTGGTTCCGTATAAGAGTATTTAACATGGCCGTCGTTGTCCCGTTTCGGAAATAAGTTAGAACTTGCAATTCAACTTTGTCAGAAAACCTAATTAATGATACTCTGCAAGAAATATGCGGTATGTTTTCTTTTTAAAAGACAACGACAAAATGACATCTAAATTCCAGAATTATGTTGGTGTCTGTGGATTGACACACATATTCTATATAAATATATGAATCATCTAAATTATTTCGTCTGTATCACTTCCCAAACATTGTAGCAGCTAAAATGTAAAGCAGTATACAAAACAAAACAAAAACAAATTTTTCGCAGAAATTAAAAAAACTGCATGTTAAACAATATTGCTGTCATTTTTGTCTCAACCATTATAATATATGAAATACTGTTCATGTTCCATTTTCATATAATTTTGTGACGGAACATATCCTGCCGTCAACAAATGTATATTTTCAAGTATTTTAACATAATGTTTATCTATTCAAAGTACAAGATTTTTTTTTCTTATTTAAAATCCCAGGAATAAGACACAAATAATATACCCTTCAGTGATAATTTTTGTCACAGACATACCCTTACACTCTGCGAACTCGTAAGTTAATCATTTCCTTGACAAATCGATGGTAAGTTTTAAAATCTCAAAGTGCTTCTTATTTGTAGAGTAGAACAAAATAGAACAATTTTTTAAAAATCAAAACCTATTTGCTTGATTATACAAAGCAAATCTTCATAAGAAGCTAAAGATCAATTTTCATCCTTCACCATCTTGTTTATGTCAATAAACTGATTCTCATCACTGCCTCTCAAGTATCTAGAATATAACATTTTAATGAGACTTCAGTCTATGAGTTAGGGAAAATAGAAGAGAAAAAATATATATCTCCATTTCTAAAGTTTTGATAGTCGGTTGTGTCAAAAGTATTTTATCTGCTTATCTCATAAAGATATAATTGTCTTTGTTTCATCAGTATCGAGAGGGTTCAATTTCCTCTGGAACGAAGAAACATTTGAAATTACCATTTGCATAATGGGAATAGAGAAACTAAAATATGAGAAAAGTTAAGAAAGGAAAGACAGAAATAAACCCATTCTTATTTTTACGACTTTCCGGACCAATGCCAATTTAAATCTTAGAGCGTGCATCTCTATCTCTACCTCGTTTTGTTAGGATAATTGAAAAGATCTTTCCATCAAGGATTGGACAAATCTTTCGAATTGAGAAATAGATTAACCAAAGAAATCAGCACTGAACTTTCTTGCCGTTTTCTCCTCTTTTCTTTCCTTCAGAATCATATTTTGCAGTTTTTGTCCTCAATTACTTCATCGCCTCGGGGGAAATGGTCCTTATCCGGCGGAGGATGGGATCTGAGGATGGAGCCTACACAATGGTATTCATGTTCAGATGCAGCCCCCTCCTTCCAACTTCCGATACCATAGAATGAAAATTAGAAGGGAGAAGTCAATACGATTACAACACCGATCTATACCTTATCGCACGGGGCTGCGATGAGGGAGAGAATAGATGCGGTCATTTGTAGGGTTACTGAGGGGAGGGGGAGGAGAGATGCCAGGAGATGATAAAGGAAAGATAACTATCATGATCATGAAAGAAACAGGGGTTTTCTTTGTTGCGCGTGTCCCTGTGGGCAACGATAATTCCACCTTTTCCTAACAATAGCCGCACGTGGCTCTGGAAAGTTAAGCTTACAGCCGTATCTCCTGATTCTGTTTTTACGGCTTAGGCACGCGAGCGATGAAAGTAGACAAGCGTGACCATGTATCTCTTCTACGGTCGATAACCATAGAAGGATGAGGGGAGGAGGGGGAAGGAAAACAATGAAATTGGCTGTTAACTGCGAATTTTCACGGCGTCTCCGTTTAAGCCACCACGGAGTATAGCTAAACCTCCGCGATTATACTCAGAACTGTCCGGCAGAGCGGAGAAAAGACCCGCGACACGCATCGGCGCACGACTATGCCAACTTTCCTGTCAAAATCGGCACGCGTGCATATTTGCTCTGCCAAACGCACAACAAAAGATTTGCTACACTTTAAATCACCATTAATAAGGTCGGAGAGATAGGGAGATAGAGTGGTACAAAAAGGGGAAAGCGGGGAGGGGAGGGAGAATCAAAATACACCAGCGTCGTTTTTAATTAAGGGTCTTGTGTACTATTTTGTTTGAAGTTACTCATGGATGGCATGATCAGCGATGCAAACAAAAATCTATATTCTCACTTTCCCTCTCTCCCTCTCTATTTGTACATTGTCCTTCCTTTTCGTTATCTCTCCTTTTCTATATATCTCTCTCCACATCTCTGATGAACTTCATCCGAATCATCGCCGAAACCAAACGACAAAATTTAATTTAACAAACTATGTCAATACTTATTATTATAGTCATGATAATGGGCATTTTTTAAAATATATTCATGCGTGTTCATTTATTTCACTTCATCGAAATTGAACTTCTAATATCGATCTGAATTCAAATAGAATTATTATAATTTCATGACTATCGGATGTGGTTTTTATTTTTTTTAGTTTATATTTTCGAAAATACAAGATTTAAACATGTTTCTAAATGTTGACTATTGTACCTTCTTGGTGCAGTTACGATTAGATGTCTTAAAGCTTAATCAAATAGTACAACTTCCTATTTTATTCTTTGCGAGTTTCTGAAACGTGCATATAATATACCTTATACCATTATTTCATACCAGAATAAAGTAGTGGAGTTGCGTTTTGAAATCGTATATCATAAAAATGCATTGAAAATTAAAACAACGTTGTCTTCAAAATATGTGTGGGTATGATTTCTTATACAGGTAAATACAGTGTATTACGCTCCATCTACGATGACCGGGACGCGTGCCTCGGTGACCATATTAAATATTCAATAGGGCACCATTTACGTTGTGAGTTTAATTTCCTGATCTTTTATTTTTACAATATACTCTTGGTAATTCAAACAATTCGTAGAGAAGAAATGAGGGCCTACTATCATGACTATGGCAATATAAAAAGGTCCCCAGTCATGAATAGATAACAGGCTGATATTGATTGCGGTCGAATTTTTCTGCTACAAATGTAAAGATGAGAGTTTAATATTTTTTGTCTAAAGTAATTTGTGTTTAGTAATGTGACAATGTCACTTCATAAATCATTAATTCAGCTCTTAAAGTTGGCTCTCAGAATTATATACGGTAAGAAAAATAAAGAAAGAATAAAGTCGAAGAAGAGTAAGCAAGTAAAATAAGGCCATGAATAGTGCATTGTGCTGTTTGTTTTATATGACATTGTATTCACGAGGACATAGATGGTATTTCATCATGTACTTTACGTGGGCTGAATTTAAATAAAACCCGGGACACCGAAATCCTCGCAAATTTGAGACCGTGCAATGTCGACTTTTGATGTTAAACTCATAGTACGCAAATATAAGCAATATTACCCTCCGTAATTTCATCAAAATAAAGTAGCTGTCTAAATCTCTCCTATCTTTCTCTGGTTCTATAAAAAGGGACCTTTTCTACCTCTCTCTTCTGAAATGATACAGTTGATATTAACCCCGAACCGGCGTTATATTCGCGGCGCGAAGCTTAAGGCCGGGACTCGCTTCATCCCTAAAGCGACAGACTGCCGTTTAGCTAGGGTATTTTACCAGCTAAGCGGCAAATTTCAGAGCCCACTTTTCCTCCATCGGTAATTTTCATATATCTTTGTCCGAACATTACCTTCCTACATGATCCTACCTCCCTTTTTTCTGGCGCAAAAAAATATCAATACATACCTACTACGATCCAGTAAGTATAAAGCTTCTATTGAGATTAAAACTGTGAAATGCCAAAAGTAGCTAGAACTTTGGCACCCCTTGAAATGTGGAATTTGCATTCATATGAACTCTGAAACAAGTATAGAAACAAGACCGATTTTTCTTTTTTAATGTACCCTCTGAAATTTGCTCCATTTGAAAAAGCAACGTATGCCTTCGAATAAGTTTCCAAATTGTGATGGTTATTATTGCCAATTTGAATAAAGTTGATATTAGGTACAATAATTTATATGAATAGCAATTAAAATTTTGCTATGAATCTTGAAAGGACAATTCTTATTCTCTATATAGTTTTTATCTAATTCAGATTTAATTGAAATTAATGTTAATAAACCTGAACTCAAATGAATGGAATTCTAATTACAAATGACACATTTGATATTCATATCTATTCACATTCATACCAACCTCTTCGCCCTTCTCTCTCTCTCTCTCTCTCTCTCCCCCTCTCTCTATCTCCATCTCTCTCTCTCTCTCTCTCTCTCTCTCTCTCTCTTTACCTTTCTTACATTTGTGTTATTCTTCTTCATATCCCATACATACAAAAATATTGCAACGTAACTTTAATATGACTTGATGCATATAGCTTGTTTAGGTCCGACAAACGTTTTGCAGATTCAGGGATTTGTGAACTATAACATCTTTCATTTTCGATGTTAACTTCTCAAATCCAGTAACATGATAAGTATAATGGCACAATCTCTCAAATAGAGATTATTTTGACGATAACTTTTTATCTCGAGAAGCTGTTATTATAGAGAGAAATTATTTTTAAAAAGCAAATGTAAAACTTCAGTTATGAATGCATAATGTGAAACTCAAGTTCTCGTTATGATTAAGAATGTGCACATGCCAACTTTAAGTTTGTGTAATAAACCAAATTTAATAAAATCTGTCTTCAGCAGCGCTTTCTAAAAAGGATGGGACTTTGTTTTCACTTTCGGGTCTACCTCTCACTTGTTTTTTGGGGTATTGGTTGGTTGGTTGGGTACATGGTGGGTTGGTCATTTGATGGGATGGTGGGTTAATGGTCAATATTGATTGGTTGCTTGGTTGGATGGTTGGTTGCTTGGTTGGTGGGTCAGTGCGTTGGTTGGGTTGTTGGTCGATTAGTTGGTTGGTTTATTAGATGGTTGGCTGGATGGTGGGATGGTGGGTTTGGGTTGGTGGATTGGTTGGATATAATGGATGGTTCGTTGGTTAGTTCATTCAATTACTGGTTGCTTGGTTTGTTGGTTGGTTGAATGGTTTGTTTGTTTGTTTGTTTGTTGGTCGGTTAGTTCGTTTGTTCGCTAGTTGGCTGGTTGGCTGTTTGGTTGGTTTGGTGGTTAGTTGGTTGGTTGATGAGTGGAGAGTTTGTAGATTATAAACCATACACTGTGGCGCGGTGTGGGCTGAGTTACTCAATATTACTTATATTTTACATGCACAATCAGATATGGAGATTATTGAGCATCTGTATCGTAGTTGCATGCTAGTACTCGATATGAATTAAGCCCTCCGTTTCTATTTTGTATACACTTTTTTTCTGATTACATTCATTATTTAAAAAAAATTATAGGCCTATCTCCAATGAGCAAATCTTTTTCAAAAAATAGTTTGAAGAATTGATTTATTTGCTTTTCGGCCATCAACAGACCAACTTTACATAAGAATATGCTTTCTGAAACATTTTTACATTTGTAAACACAATTTTGTCACTAAAAACGGGCTTATAAAAATGAGCGGTTACCTAGGAAAAATACAATAATTTTGCCCAAAACCTTGTATTGTCTTCCTCTGCTCTTCTGTTGTTTCATTTCATCTGTATTTTGATGATCGCTTTGATTTATGTATTTTCGTTAGATATCAGCTACACAATTCGTTGACCCCCATTTTACCGGAAAGCCGGAGCAAAGTGATGCAAATCGAAACTGATCAGCCAGCGAGGCACGTCAAACTTATCATCCTCATTGAATTCGCTCACATCATCATTATCAACTTCGACCGACCAGCCGTATCCTGGTCGGCCATCCGACCGCCAACCAAACGGACTTTGCCAGGGCGAACCCGAAATCGTACGCAAGATATGCCCCGTTTCTACAGGCACGGAAAATGAACAGTGACAGTCCGCGCAAAATGGGCAACTTCGATCAGTGTGTGGGTACATGTGAGATTAGTTCGGCCGGAGTTAAATCTGACATTTTCATTACCAGTGGTACATCCCTCTTTAAATTCTGCCATTCTGAATACTATTCTTGATCATGCTTACCTTTCAATGTAGTTGGCATATTTTGCTTGGATGCCGTGTTTGGTCAGGTTTCAGGAATTGGATGCAGAGTTTGGCTGAACGCAACACATTTTTGAAGATTCCCATGCTAAAATTGCGCAACAATGTTTACATGTTCGAAATGTAGTTCACTAAGTTTTTGTGGATACCTTCCACGGGCGTATTTAGAGGATAGAGACGGCTGCCCCCCCCCCCCCCCCCCACTTGGAAAAGAGAGCAATACACAAAAGAAGAAAGAAGGGAAAGTAATGTCGGGAGTTGCAAATTCATCCTCCCCTCCCCTCTTCTTCCCCATGTGAGTGAGTCTGAAAAGGCTGGCGGGATGCCCCAAATAATATTTGACAATCATGGATCCGCCCTGGTATTCGCATGTTTATCTTCTTGATAAGAATAATATGATACAATATAATATTATGTGATATAATATATTAAATAATGTAATATAATACAATATAATATAATAAAGTATAATGTAATACAAAATATTACAACTATTTTAATTGCACACAAAGTTACAGTTCATCTTTTATTTTTCAGTTCAGTTAATTTTAATTCAAGTCATTTAAGTATCAGATCAATCGCGAGATAAAATTATCTGTAAAACCTTTTCATGAACCATTTTTACTTACTCATACTGTTCATTGAACTCAAAATCACTCTTTAACCGAAAAATACCATCTTTCAGACAAGCTTTCAATAATACAACACGAAATGCCATCCTACGGTCAAACTAAGGAAAAACGAGGTTCAAGCCAGAAATAAAAATGGAGCTGGAAAAAAGTATTATCCTGTTACGGTTTGCCTAATTACTTGAACGATACAACAACGACACAATGGTTAATTACCGATCGCTTCAAATACGCTTTGCACTTTTTGTATACATGATCGGTTTTGAGTCATTAATGGCATACGCCGCCACGTGTAATGCATGCGTCCATAAAGCTCTTTACATCCAAGCCCACACTTTCCTTTATCCTTCACGTATATCTATATACCAGGGACGTCCTTCGACTAATGGTTTTAATTTTTGTAGATGGATTTTATTTGTAGGACAGTTTTTTGTTTTTTGTTCTCCTTTGCTTCATGTAGCACAAAATGATAGCAGGACTTTATGCATTTAGTCTAAAAGGCAGGGTCAATTCCCGGTTATACTATGAAAAGAAAGATTTAGAAACCCACTGGATTAATCATGGTCGTTCGTGAGAGTTTACGTACAGGTGAGACTAAGATTGTGATCTACGAAGAAGTGTTAGAGTCTGTCTTTGCGAATCCTATGACCTTCTTTCTAAGGAAAGTTTTGATAAAAATCGCTCAAGGGAAAGATGAGTAACATTTGGTATCAAATGAAACCTTTTTTTTAAATATCTTAAGTTTAATTTGACTACATCCATAACCCTTTTGCTTGCGTTTTCAGTAAATTTGTTATAACATAATGAATTCATTTTACTTTTTAAGTTGTTGAATTGCCTATCCTTTTAAATACAGTCATTCATATTGGGATCTTGTTTTAATGCACGCATGTTCTGTTAGCTTATTCCCAAACATTATTTTATATCCTTTACGATGCATGACTATAATATCTATGTTTATGTTTCATTGTTTTGCTTTGTTTCCTGTCGACTCAAGATTACTTTATTGAATTTGTCTTTTTCTACGATGTATATGTCAATTTGTGTATCCATATACCATGTAAATATCACGAATTTCCATTCTTAAATGGACAATAAATTAAAACTTTATAAACTTTATTTTGCAGATTTTACTTTTAGCCTCTTTTCAACTATTTTCAACTATTGCTCATTTTCTAAAGTGTTTATTCTATTTGCTGCTTTCTTTTCAATTCGTCCATTCGTTTATACATTAGTTTATTTTTCAACTAAATATTTCAAACAGTAAATCAGTTTTAAAGTCATTTACTACTTTTCTGACATGTCTTGTTTTGATGTGTACGTTTCATATTGTATTTTGCCTGAATGGTGCTCTTTGAAGCAAGCCTTTTTTCCGTGGAATGAAACTGGAATCATGTACTGAATGAATGGATAAACTTTTTTTTCCTCAATAGATTGATTATTAGCATAATATGTTTTCCCTTAGCTTAGGGCACACATTTTCTCCAACATACATGATGTTGCAACGGAAGTACCATGGCAATCTTTGCCGCGTTCGGCAACCAAAGCAGATCCAAGTTTTGATTTAGACGTCGATTGAGGAGACACCCTTTCACCGCAGGCCTACGGACACATATTTGTGAGGGGCCTGACGCCTCTTGCCCGAATAAAAATTTCCCTTTTCTCTCTCTTTTTTTTTTAGAGCAAGTGCTGTAGCAACAAAAAAAGAAAGACACATTATTGTGGAAAGAATACATTTTCGGGCACTTCGCTGGCCGAATATGAAGATATCCAGCTATCTTTCTGCCCGAACATGAGGTATGGGTTGCCCGAATATCGGAGCTTTAAAATCCTCGGGGGCTGCATCACAAGTTCCACGCCTGAAACGCATACACTCTTCTTCAATTTTCTGTCGGCAAAGACGGGATATTGATATTGATATTGTAAACAAACTCTACAAATTCATGGCTTTCATTTATTAATTTCTTGTTTTCTTTCTTATTTTCTTTTTGTTATGATCTCATGTCTCGGAAAGTTTTGGCCGACACCACCATTCAAAATTATCCTAGCCACGCCCCTCTCGGTGACTCGTTGAACGTCGCCCGAGAGACTGTAACTTTCCCCGGAACCCTTGGCCACTGACAATGGAAAGCTAAGCGAGCCCGCGCGATGACGTAAAAGGTCGTATTCAAACTTTGATGATAACAGTTTTTAATGACAGTGGTGGTGATGATGATGATGGTGACGATGAGGATGATGATGATGATGATGACGATGTTGATGATGATGATGGTGATGATGATGATGATGATGATGACGATGATGATGATGATGACGATGATGGTGATGGTGATGGTGATGATGGTGATGATGATGATGATAATGGTGATGATGATGGTGACGAGGATGGTGATGATGATAATGATGATGGTGATGATGATGATGATGATGACGATGACGATGACGACGATGATGATGATGATGATGACGATGTTGATGATGATGTTGATTATGATGACGATGACGACGATGATGATGATGATGACGATGTTGATGATGATGTTGATTATGATGATGACGATGACGATGATGATGATGATGATGACGATGTTGATGATGATGATGATGTTGATTATGATGATGATGAAGACGTAAACGCCGGTCAAAATGCCAATTACAATCCCCAATGTTGAAGGAATATGGTTTGAAATTTGACGATTTTATATCCTTCCTTTCACATTGTTATAATATCATTATTCGATTTAAAAGAACCCTCACCCCAAGAAATAACGTTACTTATTTTGAGAGATTGATTATATTTATGCCCATTAATCTACAAGAATCGCCACCAAAGTGTATGAGAGAGGCATAATTGAAGAATAATTTTGTTTCTCAGCACGACATGGACATGGCCGTTTTCTTGATAAGGTGACGCACTATGTGAGGTTGTTTATCAAGTTAATGTATTCAAATGTATGGATGCTTCCTTCCCAGGTGTGTGTGGTGATGAAGCATTTCATTCACCTGCTGCTATCATTTGTACTACAATTGCCAGAACACAAATTGCTTAAATACGTTGGTGCTCTTCTCGGGTAAATGTTTCTCATTTAATGAAATAGATTGGTCAACTGCTATATTTTAGATTTTTTAACTGAATTAGTAACAATTGTTACCCTGTTATATATTTTTCAAAAAAGGGTATTTTCTACCTTCTCAGCTATGATTTTCTCCATTGACAAGTAAATGTCTTGTTATTGATTTAAAAATTATTTCCGACTAAAGCTTGGTGCATGATCAGGCGCGTACACAGGGGGGGGGGGGGGGTTAACCCCCCTTGAGTTTTTTTTAATGTATACGTTTTTCTGGAACCCCCCCCCCCCCCGCTTATTCAGCGGCTGGCTGAGTCGTTGCGAAATTTTTGGCCCGATTTCAAAATGTTAACCCCCCCCCCCTTGAAAAAAACCTGCGTACGCCACTGTGCATGATACATGTACAACTTCACCAAGTACGACACATTTTCAAGAAAATGGCTACGCCCATGTCATGCTAAAAGGCATCACATCTTGCAAAGAATATCTTCCTGTATATATCTCTTGTCCATTTCCGTAAGGAATATTTTATATGAAAGGGCCGGAATACATCTCACTCTTCAGAATACCTGCATTTATTCTTTGAGGTGAGGTTTCCTTTAAATCTGAAAATACTTTGTTTTGATTTCTTTATTTTGTTTTGAAGGGTTGGACTTCATCAAAACTATTATTGAGCATTACTTTCGGAGAGATAAAATATTGCTTATCAACAAAATGAAATGTTAATTATGTTATCTAAAATGATCGGCTCATCAGCAGCTTTGTATAAGTCATAAATAGAGCCCCCCCAAAAAAAAAAAAAAATAAATAAATAAATAAATAAATAAAAAAAATTAAAAAAAATAAAAATAAAAAAATAAACAAATAAAAAATAAAAATAAATAAATAAATAATAATAATAAAAGAAATAATAATAATAATAATAATGAAAAAAAATCGCGACTTGGCCTAAATGGAGATATCTTCAATGTTTACAAAATGTATTTAATGTTTGACCGGCGCTGTAAAACATAAAATATATTTTTTGGATCGTTACAAATCCAACTGATGTAATGATGAAAATCATTTATTATGTCGGGCAAAAACAAATAAAACATTTCGCGACTTGGTTTAAATGGAGACATTGTACATTTAGATGTACAATATTAGATTGCCTACGATAGAGGTTTTGAATGTTAACAACATGCGTTTAATGCTCGACCGTCGCTGTATCACACACACATTTTGTTTTGTTTTAATCGTTACAAATCCACCAGATGTAATAATGAAAATCATTTCGCGCATCATAATTAAGTCGGGCAAGAAAAAGTGGGGAAAAAGACGGAGAGCGGAAAAAAGGGATTCCGTTGTAATCCAATTTTAAAAATCAATCGGGTGACTTTCATGCATTTTGTCAATTACCGCAACCAGCTTTGTTTTTAACGTGTGAGCGGCCGATCGAGATTTGAGTTATAGAGGTTCGTGTGTTACATTACGAGTGGTGATCTTTCTTTACTTATTTTGTTTTTACATTTCTCCTTAGTGTCAAAACAGCCTTGACTATACACGGTCGACAAGATGACGTCTATTATGAGAACAGGGTGAAGGTTTAGCAACGCTATTCCAATTAGAGGTCCGTATGATATTTAAAATACATGTATATATATTTCATCGAGCGAGTTCGACCAGCGATAGAAATATGGAAGTAAGGTTGCGCGCACTTTTTGGTCGTGAGATGTGTTTAAAATTGGAGCGGGGACCGAGTAAAGTTATGCAATGTGCCAATGATTAAAGAAGGGCGGTCAAAATATGTCGACAAGATTGAAATTCAAGAGTATAGTAAACATTGATTTATGAAAACTTAATCACGATTCCTACAGATGAATTTGAATATTTTGTTGTCCTTCTAATGAACCATATAGGCCCACATGTCATGTATACTTAATATCAAGCCATTCTTGTCAAAAGTTATCTGTAGCTATATAAACAATTAATCAAAAATCGGGACATGTATAACCGATATTTTAGTTTGTTTGTTTGTTTGTTTTTGTGTTTTTTGAAAATCAAAACTGTACTGAAAACCGTATCTGTTTGTCCACTACTGAATGACATCTTCTTGCAGCTGCCCTACTTGTTTTCTTCTTCTTTCTCGCACTTTCTAAAGCCCAATGAGATCTTTTACAAAGACCTGTTCTATCATCATCACGATCTTGTTTTTTTCTAAATGTAATACGCAATTCTCATTTTCAATTTTCACCGCACAATGGCCATTATTATCATTATTTTACATGTTTTTAAGCAAACACAATAAAAAAAAAGAATTACAGCGAGCAATGCAGGAAGTTTCAGAAATAAAGGTTTAACATTTTTAAAAGAAATGCTTTTCTTACATTTCTGTTCTTTTTATAACGATGATCACAAATTACAATACAAATGGCTTGTTGAATTTTACAAAATATCAAGGTTTCTATTTATTACTACATAACTTGAATTTTTATTTACATTTCGATTAATTTGTGCTAATGATCAGAAGCAATCCGAATCGGCACAAGGCTTTTGAATTGTCAAAGGAATACAGTTTAAATGTACATACAAATGGTTTTTTTTAATGGACGGAATATGGTGTGTGGCCTTCTCACAGTGAATTATATCAAAGGTAAAATGAATATAAAGAGTTAAAATTATATATCAAAGCTTGATGAATAAATTTGTGCAGTTTAACAAAATAACAGAAAAAGCTATCCTCACTTACAATGTAGCTTCACATTTCTCAAAAAAATTCTTATAAATTAAAAAATAGCAAAATAGCTATAAAACTTTGAAAATATAAATGTTTTTTTTTTAGTAATGACAAAGGAACATAAAAGTGAGAATGATCAGAATACTTCAGGGTAGTATTTAGTACATCAATTTGTGTTAAATGAAAAAGCTTGTTTGATGGACAGAATGTTCACACAAATTGTGGTTTTGGCCTTAAGTTTCTATACAATTGCACCACATGCACATGTTTTGAGGAAAAAACTTCACCCGGCATTCTATAGGCTTACGATGAGAGAGTATGAAGGTCTGAAGGAAATAAAGAAATCTAACATAAAACCCTACACATGGAACCCAACTCAGACTTGGGTTCTGTGCGGGCCTTATTCTCTGTGAGCACATAAGATTGCGTCGACAAGTCTACTCATAAATTGCTATTATGTTAATTTAGATTAGTGTAAACTTGCAATATCTCTTAAAGGCAATACAAAGTTTTGGTATGGGGTCATAAATTTGATTCAAATGAACATATTGGAAGCATATACGATCCTACAATATTCAGTGATCGTAATCGCGATTGAAATCGAGTCTAAAGTAATGACATTGTAAATAATACACTCTTTATGTTGTATAGCTCCCTCTCAAGGTCTTGATATTAATTAAGCTATAAAACAGTGTTTCTTGACTAAAATCGACCGATTAGCTATTCCCATTTGGAAATTATAGATCACAACTACATATTCTGAGATTTTCATGATCGCAGATACTATTGTACAGCCGTAGGCGCTTTTTGAAATTTATTGAAATTTACCGGGAGCACAGGTAAATTTTTATATTCAATTTTTCAAGAAAGCAGAAGTGTTTTAGGGGCTAAATTTTGTAGTGCTTCTAATACATCCACAGGGGCATCCAAATATATCAAAATTGTAAAGAATCACTAATCACCCAATTTTCAAAATTTCCCAAAACTTTGTATTACCTTTAACAGAACAATTATTTGAAGCTCATGTTTGGAATAGAGTATATTTAAATTGGGCTCAAAACATACAGGGCACAGTCATTGGTACACTTTAGAGGCAAGCAAACTTGACTGAAATTACTCTTTCATGGCTTAATAAGTTTTCCTATAAAAGGTTTCCACTTTCCAGATTTATTTATCTTTTAATTGATTTGCACCAATCACCAAAACATGACTGATCATGACATAAGGGGTTCCCTGTCACCATACGGTACACAAATATGAGCTTCAAATATTACCCCTACAACAAATTGCTGTACTGGGTAGCTGCATCTGTTTACAAGTTCATAAAGAAATGAAAACTTTAAAAAAACTGAATTTTAACAGAGTAATAAATATCACTTGTATACAAAAAAAAAATATTCAGGATTACAAGGTCAGAGTTTTGCCTAATAAAAGACACTCAGATTGAATTTGATATGGCTAAATCATTTGCCTAACTATATGTAACCAAATTGTGAAACACTGATGTGTCAAGGCAGATAATGACTAACTCCAGTAAAATGCAATATAATTATTCCAAAACTGCCTAACTATATAGAAATATCAGAAACTCTGATATTTGAACTGCAGTTTTTTCCCCTTGTATCTCAAGTTTAATTGATTTCTTGAAATGATGTTACTTCTCAACTCATACAATGTTATCATGATGAGGTTGTTTCTTTTCTTAGAGAAAATGATTGTGCACATCACCATAATATTGCAGGGAAATCATCTTTGATGGCAATACACTCTAGAGGAAAGCAGAAAAAGCAGAAAAAGCAGAAAAGTAGACTGGTGAAAGTTTGAAAGAAATCTGACAAAAAATGAAAGAGTTATGAACTTTTGAAATTTTTTAGTTACTATAGGTATAGGCTTTTGAAATTGGCTGAATCCGTAGCCTTTGTGATGTAGTGACGAACAACTTTCTCATTTGTTCCAACACAAAAAAATTACAAAAATTGCAATTTTCCCCAAAATTTAAGACTCAGGAGGGTCTTTTCTCTAGAGGATGTATTATGCTATACATAATATATTTTGAGTATTGCCCCAAGGAAGAAGGCATGTAGGAGAAAAACAGAAATTTGGGAGTTTGTTTTTTGTACACAACAAACTGGAGAGTTATCCGCGACTATGTCATAATCCCCTGACCAAACTGCCAAATTTGAGATTTGGACAGACTTTAGTAAATCTCATATTTCCAACATTCATAATTTTTGGTCCATTCTATTTCAAACTTTTAACATTCTGTTTCTCTTTTTTTTTCTGCCTCTTAAAGGTTAAGACCAGTTTTGGAAACGCCCCCCTCTCAAAAAATGAAATGGAAGCTCTTATTACCAATCATGTGAAAGAATATGTTGACTATTACATGATGACACAAATTTTGCAGGAAAACCGCCTACTAATTGATATATTTGGTAAATTATTATATCTATCTGGACTGGATAGATATAGGGTAGTCACATCTTTCTGTGTACAGTGCTTGTAACTTTACCAAGACTGGGCCAAATTTCTTATCATTTTGATGATTCCAGAACCTTGCAGTACACACCTATACTTATATGCTAGATGATCAACTTTTTCTGATCGATTCCACAATGTTTCTTTCACAATGCAATCGCATGACCAGAACTGGTCTATACCTTTAATGCAAATTATCTTATCACATTTGACAATAAAATAAAATTAAGGCCCTCTAAATTGTTGGGAGCCCCAAATTTGCCAAAAATTTGATGGCAAACTTTCACTTAAATTGTATTACAATGTGAAAGAGGATGTCATTTAAGACACACTACTGCTAAAATTGATTCTGATTGCACTTACTTAAGTGCAGTAAGAAACAAAGACTAACACAAGAGAAGACATATTTGTATGTAAATATGCTTACTGACAACCATTCTGCCTGTGGCTTGCGTTTTCCAACATTTCAGAATAGATGCAATTAGATACATGAACAGACTCTTAAACAAATGTTGAACAGCACATTCTATTAACCAATAATAATGTAGATTTCATTAGGTCGTCCTATCAGATAAAAGGTTCCGTATTTTCTCTTCTGAAATCCCAAACCCATTATTGGACTTTGCATTCTTCTTCCATTCCGAGTCCACAGGACTTTCATCGCTCATGAGTTCTTGCAACAGATCATCCAACTCCAGATCAGATGCCTTTGTAGATCTACCAGACACAGGACTTGTATCACGACCAACCCCCGAGTCACGACTAATCCCCGAATCACGACCAACCCCCGAATCACGACCAACCCCTGAGTCACGACCAACCCCCAAATCACGACCAACCCCCAAATCATGACCAACCCCAGAGTCCAGCTCATAAAGGTTTGCGTCGGGTCTGAATGGTGGCTTGGGAGAAGAAGTCAAGCCGCTGTGGTCCACAGTTTCAAGTGAAGAGGCCCGCTGCTGTGCCACCTTCAATCTCCGGCGGTGTCGACTGGTTCCAGCACTAGTGGGGGCGCTCTTTGTCCCTTCCTCTGAGTTTTTATGGAACGCTGAATCATGGTTTCCCGCTGAGCTTATTCTGATCTGATCCCTTGTCAGGGTTTCAGTATTGTTCAGATCTTCCTTTTCGCTATTCAAATTCCCTTGGAGTTCAGAGCCATTTTTAGACAGTTCAACAGCAGAAGCATCTTTCTTTTTACTCCTAGAAGTACTTCTTTTCCTCCTATGACTACTACCTTCCTTAGTTTCTGCGCTACTAGATCTTTCTGAAGATCTCCTATCATCAACACTTGTCCTTTCATTTTGATTGCCACTTTTTCTTCTCTCTCGAGATGAGCTTTGTCTTCTTTTGCTAGATTTACCTGATGAAATCCTTTCTGTATCCCTAGGAATCTCATCATGATCATATCCTCCTACAGTACTATCAGAGACTTGTTTCCCTATAACTTCTTGATGATCCCCAATGGTGTCTCGTTCATCATCTTGTACTCTTTCAGAGGACTCTCCTGACAGTGACCTCACACTTCTTCCACTACCTTCCCTCTGATGGCTAGACTCTATCCGCCCATCCCTTGCGGAACGCTGATGACTCCTCCCGCTCAAGGGCCTGTTGGTAGCCCCGCTGGGTGGCCTGCTACCCATTTCACTCGGAGCTCGACTGGTCGGCCTCTCCTGCTCAAGCTGATTGGTGAGTTCCTTGATGGTCCTGTCCTTCCCCTGCAGCTGCTCTTGTAGTTGGATGATCTGATCCTCCTGGGCAGAGACCTGGTTAGACAGCTCAAGAATGACCATCATCCTGGAACCCTCACCACCCATCTGGTTTGATGATGGCTCCATCCCGCTAGATCTACTGTTGGCTCGATCAAGACGTTCTGTTTGAAACAAGTATGAAGGAAGACATAGAAACACAATATTCTCAGATTAATACAATCTAAAATACAATAGTAGAATAGATAAAGCGTATTAAGAACAAAAATTAGTTCTACATTTACATTCATAAGTTATTATGAAATAAATAGATATTCATATACTGATGTACATCTATCATCAAATGTATGATAATTCTAACTCACATTATAACTCACATCAGAAGCATTTAATCAATAAATTCTTTCATTGATTAATTTTGAAATGCATTTCCACCATACTTTGCAAACATCCAAAAGAAAGTGAGAGAGATAATGGAGAGTTTACATGTACCGGTATACAGTGTGAGTCCAAAAAAGTTTACACCTAAAAAATTGCTAATTATTTTAAAAATCATCTATGAATAGTAAATTATTATACATCTTATGAAAGAGTGTTTTATCCCAAATCATTTGGTATCATTTTTGAGTGGTATGTGTTCAAGCTTGGATGAATAGGAACCATTGTTTGCGAGAGTGCAAAATTTGATTTGCTCCAAATTTGCTTGTGTGATGTTTGAATAAAAAAATTGGGATTTGGGTATCACTTCGGTCTTTGCAAATCCAAATAACATCCCTAACAAAATTGATCATGCCACATATCAAATATTGAATATCAATTATCAACGAACATTTGTGGGCGTGTGTTTTGTTTTTTATAACTTTGCTTCTGCATAAAGCATACATTCGATTCATTCTGTCACTCTGCTAATCCCAACATAATACATGCTTTAGGCATCACTTTGGCGCAAGTCGATTTTTGCACTCTCGCAAACAACGCCTCATGTTCATCCAAGCGTGAACACATACCAAACAAAAATGATACCAAATGATTTGGGATAAAACCTTCTTTCATAAAATGTATAATAATTTACTGTTCATAGATGATTTTTAAAATAATTAGCAAGTTTCTAGGTGTAAACTTTTTTTTGACTCACATGGTATAGGGGAACATGATCTCCTCGTCACAATTGTGATTACAGTGGTTTAGGCATGTAACTAGATGGAAGCATAGCTTGGAAGGGAGGAAGTGATGGGAGAAGAAAGAGGGGCAGACCAACTAGGACATGGAATGATATGAAGCTGACTTTGAGCAGTTAACTAGAACAGCTGAAGACTGAAAGATAGGTAGAACCTGTGTCTCAAGGTCCACTTCATTGTTGCCCAAACGGCCACCAAGCTATGGGACAAAGATACATATATAGATCGATAGACGGAAAGATAGATAGATAGACAGAAAGATGGATAGATAGATAGTAGTAGTAGTAGCTGTCTGTTGCAAAGCAACAATGACCGCCTTCACTTTCATGAAGGCTGCTTGCAAAGGTGGGTAAGTACCGGTAGCTCTTGCAAGTCACTAACGGCACTCTCTCTGGGAACTGGTGGCAATTTCACACACCGGCAAGGACAAGCCAGGACGGGTGTGAACCACTAGACCCTGCAGTGACTAGTCGAAGGATGTCGGGAGTTCTTTATCGTCAATCGACCTCAATGCAGCCACGGTGGCATGGTTTTCTGTTAGGGTTTGCTCCTTTAGCCTTAGATTCAAAAGAGAACCTGAACCTCAAGGCAGCGGTTACAATTATGAATGGCAATAACAATTAACATTTATAAAGAGATAGATATATAGATAGATAGATAGATAGATAGATAGATAGATAGATAGATAGATATATACATACAAACATACATACATACACAACAAAGAAATATGAATCAGAATGGTTCAAAGATGCCATTGTCTGACCTGTAAGTTTAAGGTTCTCTTCTTCCATCTGTTTAATCTGGTCTTTGAGGCTGTACAGTTTGAGAGAGCTCTCTTGTTTAGCTTCTGTCACCTGAGTGTTTGCTGCCCTCAACTTTTTACGAAACTTGGAACGCTGGGGATGTAAATAACAGTGAAATGTGAAAAATAATCATAGTGAAAGGCAATCTTTTTCTAGATAAATGATATACAAATTTCACATGCAAAATAACTGCAAAATATTTGTCCTAAGAGATCAACGCTTCAAAGAAAGTCAATGTAAGTCAATATCACATTTAAAAATCATTTTATTTTTTGTGACGGCACAAAGTTATTTGAATAAAATGTTTATCTTAATCCCCCTAAACCATCCTTTGCATTACTTCTTGACCTGCTTCAAATCAAGAAGCACTGTTGTTGAAGCAAAATATGTTTGGGTTGAACTGAAGAAAAAAAAACATGATGTGTCCATTTTACAATTCACCAATGTTTCTGTAATCTCACCCAAGTGAATTTACGGTGGAGGTCATCTAGTATATTTTGCCACACTTTCATGTTGTATATGAAAATTAAAGGATGTGGTTATTCCTCTGAAAAACCTTTCCTAAAATTCTTGTAGAAGTTAAAAGGTCACTTACCATGCTAGCCATCTGCTCCTCTAATAACTTGATATGCATCTCCAACTTCTCAACTTGCTAAATTGGAATGGTAAAAAAACCGGATATGAACATCTAGGTTAATATATGTGCTCCAGGTATATGTGCTCTGAGTCTAGTTTCTAACACTAGTCAAATATACAAAATAACACCAAACCCCAAAGCTGACATAAGGCATAATCATAACCCAGGCTTTAACATCTCTCTTTGATGAAAAAGGGTCTGAGCAAATTTCTGATCATGAAACAGAGTGCCGAGGTCTCACCCACATTAAAAACAGTGTGTCAAAACATTTAGGAAAAGGACATTTGTCTTTCTTCTTGAAATTTAAAGCTGGTTCACGAAATGTAAACTATATTATCTGAGGACACTGCATGCATCAAGATTAAACAAAAGGGGAAAAGGAAAAAAGTCTCAATAAATTGTACATGTATCTATGATGACAAGTTCTTAAAACCTGATGACACCAAAAAGACATGGGGTAAATTTTTCCCTTTCCTACTTGCACATATATCTGTTAAGGCATCTTTTAACAGTGTTAAATCTGAGATGCACAGCCTTACATGATATCCGTGTCTGTGATATGGTGTAATATTAAAGCCCTAAAGAAATCGCGCTTCAAAATGATCAGGAAGTGCCTCAAAAAAGTAAAAGTCTTTGAGTGACCGGTTTTACCATACTCCTTTTCCCCAATAGACTGTAGTGTTATGAAAACCGTTTGCCACACACAAAATTTGGTTTCGATTTCCAATCATAAATATCTTGATAATCAGACAGGCGATCGGCTTGTAAAAATCATGGGGTTCCTGACTGACCAAAAGGTTTATAATTATCATTGCAGCATGAGCTAAATCCAGGATTTTGTTTCAGAATCTGAGACAAAATTACCGGATCCCTTTAATGAAATCATTTATCTTGTTATTGTCCATCACATACCTGGTCGCTAGTGGTCAACTCCTCCTCTAGCTGTCTGTTGACCTCTGGCCCTGAGTTGGCTTGAAGGGACTCTACCTGCTGCTGAAGGTCACTCACGGTGTCGGTCAACTCAAAGTTGACTCCCTCCACTTCCGCAAGCTACAGAGGGAATGATTAACATTAAAATCATTGATAATAATTATTTAAAGTTATTGGCCCTCTATGAACCATAAACCCACGAATTTAAAAGAATTTTGTAATGGGTGCTATTTTCACAGAATGAAACATTGTAGCAAAGCAGACATGTTTTGTTGGAAATTTCCATAATTTATGAGGTTTTCATAGCAGTGTGATGATCATCTACCTTGCAATAACTTCTTCATTTAAAATGAAGGAAAACAGATGCATCCATTCTACATGAACCTTTGATTTTTTTACCGCCTTAAAACAACAATACCCACACCCCTTATCATTAACCAAGGCCCACAAAAGTGTTAATATGGATTCAGTGTAGGATGAAATGTTTGCTCCTCCTAAGGCTGAGGCTAATGGTTCATAGTAGCACAAAGCATGTTAGTCTACAGGAACATCTACTACAATTTACTACAAACCAATAAATCAAATCAAATCAAATCAAATTTAAACCCAGCACCTGGTTTAGGATTTTGTTCAAAATCAGGTTTAACAGAGGAAGTTTGTCCAACGTCAAAGGTTCCATTTTGCTAATCATGATTTTAGACCAAAGGTCAGATTTAACTGAGTTAGTACAACATGGAACCAAGAGTTAAAATGACAAATAGTACAGTCGTATGAAGATTAAAACCGACCTGTTTTTCTAGAATATTGGCTTTGTCCACTGCTTCCTCTATTTTGATCTCTGATGCGTTCAATAATTCTTTATATTCTGAGACCTGCTGACCCAGTAGATCCACCTGTAATGTAATACAAACAGAAATCACACAACTGAAATGGAGGCACACGTAAATGGTTATGCAATGCAGAACAGGAGTTGTATGTAGATTTTACAAACCACTGCTATCTATGCCATCAATTTAGAAGTAGATGTCACAAAAGAATAAATCATTAGGCATGATTCTGAAGCATGGTTCAGTTTATTTCCTGTTCATTTGTTTGAAATTGAATACAACAAGGACTGCTTCTTCTACTTCTTCTGTTGAAATACAGGCCACCATGCTGTTGGTGTATCTTCGTACTTTGAGGTCATGCAGATATATATATGTACAGTGCTGTGGAAGATCTAAGCTATGTGCGGTTAAAAAGAACAGGCGCAATCCTAGCGCAACTGTGTTTTCTGCACCTCAGGCTTCATGAAATAACAAACAACAATTCAAGAGGAAAAGATAAGTATTTCTACAGACTTGTTCAGATATCACAAAAAAGCTGTCACGTTTTTTTAACATGTAAATGAATGGCAACTGCACTCAACAATGAACTTCTGCGTTTTCAATGGGCTCTGTGTTATATAAGATACAGAATTGTGAAGCGTATTAAATTGTAGGTCATCACAACCAAAAAAAAACGCTGCGGATTTGCAGGGTCATATCTGAATGAGCCCTATAAGACTAAACAAAACTCTGCTTTTAGATTTAAGCTTGAGTGAAGCTGAAACATATGGTACTGAAAGAATTAGTAGATTTCTTTGGTACAAACACTCTTAAAAGAACACTGACTTTCTCCAGCAGGTGAAATGTACAATTACCTACATACAGTACATGTAAGGCAAGCTTTTCTTCATTTCCACCAATCTCTACAAAATTCATAGTTTAAACTAACAAGAAAGATTTTATCCTACCACGACCATCAGAAATCAATGTGTAGAATATACCTTGGTTTTACTGGAGTTGAGATTCTCCACAATGCAGCCATCTGAGTTTGATCTTGTCCATCTGAGAAAGAAAAAAAAAAAATTCTGTTTTTCAATTTGATACAACATTATTCTTTTTTAACCCACATATCTTTGGAGTTTGTAATATGTAAAATATAATGTCAGTATTCAAAGGATTACTTGAGATGCTGTTGCAACCAAAACCATACTCCTTCAATTTGCCTATGGTACAGTCTGATATTTCAGAAGAAAAAGAGGACACAATTTTGCTAAGTTAAAACTACATGTTCACACCTACCATACAAGATACATAAACGAAAGGTGAAACAAAAATTGTAAGGATGAAAATAAAAAACAATTAAAAAAAAAATTAAAAAAGGCAAATCTTTTTAAATAAACATTTTCCAAATGATATGGAATAATCTTTTCTGTAGGTGTGGTTCTTCTTCTTCCATTTTGAGTACATACAGTACCTCTTTACAGAATATTATCTTTCCTTCCTGGGGTGTGTGCAGGTGGACCACTACACCAGGGTTTCTCCCTATTCTTATACGAAAAGTGCAGTGGGTTTTTAACGTGCAAAGGTAGTGACTCTTCTCTACACAGGGCCTCCATTTAACGTCCTATCCGGAGTGTTTTTCACTTAACATAGCCTGCTTCTATGAACAAGGGGAGGAGCATTGTTAACACACAACGCAGGTGGGATTCAAACCCGGGATCTTTGGTTCGACAGGCAGACGCTTTACCGACTGAGCCAACTCACCTCCTCCTTGGTTGCCTTTATTTTCAGCGCAACTTTTTGCAAAGTTTGAGTATGGAAGAACAAACAAAGCTTATCACTTACACAGGTCTGGATTCATTAGGATCCTGCTCCCCCTGCTCCTTGATAAGGGCAACCTTCTTCACACCGGTGGTACTAGCCCCGTGCCCCATGGTAACTAAGATGCTCAGAGATTAAATATCATTAACGGCAGTGTCAAAGCCTCTTCTTAGTCTCCATGTAGTGTAGGTAAGTTTGAGAACTTTGGTGTAAGACATCATCTAGAGGGGGTGATAAAGAAAAGTACTGATATAAATTCACATTCATATATCATTTTACATTTTAAAATTCACCAATATATTTGATGTTTGACAACAATTTTTTTTGTTTTTCTTTATAGCATATATATGAAATTTAAATCTATTTTCTTTCCAACCATCAGAAAAAACAAAGGCAAATTTTTGCCTGATTCTCTTGAAAATCGGCTAGTTACCTTTTCTTCAGTTGCAGCGCATACCAATCTAACATCAAATTTTGACATGTCGATATCGACAGAATTCTTTTGATTTTTTTTCTAGTCGCACCCATTACTAATAGTTTAAAGTTTGGTACTTATTGATATAAATACATTTGTGTAGAATATGAGAAATACTGGATCAAATATCGCATTCCTTAATTTAATTTGTCTGCAAACTTTGGACACCCCACCATACAATATACAGGTGACTTTGATGTGAGCGGAAGTCAATTCACAGTAAAGGTCACAATTTTTACACCTCGCTAAGAGTCTAGCTAAGGATGGTAACCGTTAGTGATAGGGTTATCATTATCATGCAAATAACCATATAAACATTGTTAGCTCAATCGGTAAGAACAGTGTAATAAAACGTTGTAGTAATGGGTTTGAATCTAAGTATTTATTCAGTTCCATTTTTTGCCTCTATAAGTAGTGAGGCAAAGCAAAAAATAATCAAAGTCTAATTCATTGTAATTGTCTGTGAGGTTGGCACAGCAAGCTAGACTCTTTGCGAGCCATAAAATTGTGACCTTTGGCTTTACATGTTTACTGTGAATAAGATGATAGATAGATAAATGGATTTTATTAACATCTTCGTGTCTGGCAGTTAAAAACTGAAATGAACATTCAACATGAATTACAAAACAAATTTACAAAGAACATTCACATAATAATATGAGATACAAATAGGTCACTTCCGCAATGCACTCAAATGCAGTCGAATGGAAATACCATAGAGCTTTCACACTCGCCCGCCGAGGGACACTGCACTCAAATAGCCAGGGCGCGGACCGCATACATCAGCCGCCGCTACACTGGGCAAGCTATAATGCTCGTCCAGCCCAGCAAAGACTAATGCACGCTGCAATCCGCACCCCGAACACCAAAACACAGCAATCCTCGGCAGGCAAATGCGATCATTCATCTCCAGGCACTACACAAACACTTGCATATAATCTGAATACATTAGAGAATGGTATTGCTTAAAACATTAAAAATACAAATCTGTGGGTATTTTTTTTATAGACAAAAAGGTAAAAAGTGTATAGTTCATATTAATTAGGGGATAAATACATTGTATTCTTCATTTCAATGTGCTGTTTATTGCACAAATATTTCTTATTTCTTACTTCCAATAGAGAATATGAATATTAAGATATATAAAAATACAAAATTGTGCAAAAATAATCGTTGTCAAATTTTTCACAACGTGAAAAATAATGCGTTGGAGCAAAGTAACTGAATAATTGTCACTGTTTACATTCTTTACCCAGTTCAACTCAATGTGTTGTATATTGCACAAATTGTAATTTCTAATGAATACAAATTAAAGCCCCTGTAAATGCACCAAGAGCTCCAAGAGAAACTTGAATATTGAGTTGTGAAAAATACAAACTTATGCTAAAAAAAGTTGTGTCTTTTGTCATAACGGGTTAAAAAGTAGGGCATTGGAGTGCATTGGAGCAAAGTAACTTGGGTAATTCCAATTTACATTCTTTACCCAGTTCATAGCCGATATACAAATATGGGAATAATATTCTCCAGGCCAATGTATTTGAATACTGTATTGCATAATGATACAAATTATTAATAATATCATATATATATATATATATATATATATATATATATCAGTTAAAACCCAGAATACAAAAAGTGACCTCTGACTGGCACTTCCGTGATTGTGCTGCTTCCGTATAATGCGCTGTATGAGTGTTATTCAGCGCATTATACGGAAGCAGCACATTTACGAAGTGCCAGTCAGAGGTCATCACCATTGTGTAGAGATCGTGAATTCACACGGTACACATGAAAAGGGAGCTGAGCTGTATCGGTCTGGTAAGAAAATTGCTTTTATTTTATTATATTTACCTCTGATTTTTAAATTCAGGAGGTAATTAGGACTACAATTACAAAAAAATTTATCAAAGCCACTGTCCAATATTGGTCGGGTGCGGGAAAGTATGATTTTGGACACATTTCAGTTGTTGTTTACCTACCTCTTTGTGGGACCCTATGGGTGCCGTTTAAGGCTCCCTCAAATAATATCATAAAAAACATTTCGAGGGAGCCCTTAAGGCTAGTCTAGGGTAGCGCGCCCAGTATTCGGTCCATTCCCAGTATTCGGTCAGACAGCCGTTTCAACAGCTGTAACAATTTAAAAAATAATTTATGAGCCACGAAACTTCCACAAATCAGGCAGCTGAACAACTTTTCTTAACTCTCAAAATTAAATCAGATTTAGGGCCCCGGAAAGATCTCCAACTTGGCTCGAAATTGGTCAGAGTCGCACAACTTTCTGCACTTCCGCGTTCTCTTAGCACATGCGCTAACATGCATAGCCATATAACTCTATTGCGAAAAAACTACTTGTGCTGTCGCAATGAATTTAGTATGTGTGGGAAGAGAATCACTTCCCTGTTCACTCCATCGCAGCGAATTTGCAAATGACAAATGACTTGCCGATGTGCAAGAGGTATTTATACGATACCCTTGCCATGCGGTATCGCTCGGCCAATACATTTTTTTTTAACTTACTGATGTTAAAAAGAATAATTTAAAAATTCAAATTGTAAGTCTAGTGTCAAACTTTGCTTACAGCTGCATCGACATGATTGTGTACAGTCTATGCAATATTGTGTGGTGTGTGTGTTTGTGTATGGGTCTAAAAATACCCGCCTCACAGCAAGCATGCAGTGCTAGAGGTCAATACGCATTGGCATTGACTCTCTATGCTTTGCTGGAGTGCGCTCGGCCAGTATTCGGTCAACGCATTGACATTCAGTGCTTTATCGCGCAATTGTGTGAAAATAGTGCGCAAATACGCTACGCTTCTTGGCAACGGAGATACATGTACATGTACCACGCACAAATCGCGTGACCGAATTCTATTCGGCGCGACCGAATTCTGGGCAGAAAAATGCTCCGTCTAGCGTCTTCTTTAGAAGTATTTTGCTTATCATTATTCTATAGACTAGATCTAACTTAGACTAGACCTTAGACTAGATCTATTCTAAGTGACTATAAAATCCTGTTAGAGGAATAGAGTCTAGATCTAAATTTCTTTTCTTTTGATGGGTAGATTGCCAAATAAAAGAGGTAAGAATTCAAAATATTAGCGATTTCCCTTTAAGTGACCGAATACTGGGCACTCTCCCCTAGATCTAGATCTAATTTAAAAATAAAATTTAATTTAGAGTCTATTAAAAATAGAAAATGAGATTGGAAAACAAAAAATTTTACCAAGAAATTAAGAGAAAGAGAGAAAAATTCAGATACGACGAAACTGGCAACAATTATAGTGAAATTTGACTAATTTCCATTAGTCTATAGCAATATCTAAAGTTCTAAAAGAAGAAACGAAGGAAGAAGACAATTTGGTCATAGATCTAAATAGAGTCTAGATCTAGTTCTACAATTACAATTTTACAAACGCAAACATTAACGTATCGGACCATTGTGTGAGTCTAGCTTTATTCGTTACACGATTCTGGATCATCACCCTCTATTTCTGGCTTGATCTATACCCTGGTATCAGCAAAATAGTGATATCTATGACAAGGACACAAACATACCTTAAATTCTCCGTTAAATGACACAAACATCCGACATAGCAACCAAATAAGCGTCTTACCATTCCGGTCGCCGAACGACAAAATTAGGAATGCTGTGCTTTTATTGGACAAAGATGGCGCACTTCAAATTTATGCAGAGATCGAGAGGGTACTGATCGAGAGTATTTTCAATTCACGTGAGTGGAGGACGTGTACTACTACCCTCGATGTATTATGTTTAGCCCCACTGCACTACTTATAGCTACTTGCGCCCTCTATATAGCAAACAATGCCTAATCGGTGCCTGTTGGTCCCCATAAACCCCCTTTTCTTGTGTTAATTGAGAACTGAATTGATGAGATAACTACTTGTCAGTGACCCTGCAGGGAGGTCTAATCCCCCTGGCCAAACAATAGTGCAGAGGGGCTCTAAATATGAATGAAGGATAGGCCTTTCGATCCATGTTCTGCCTGGGCTGGGGAAGCTTACATTTACCTTTGTCACAGAAGAGACATCGGGTATATAAAGGGTGCCCTAATTTGTGTCGGTTAGCTAAAAACCTAAAAAGGATTAGGTAAAAGTGATCGTCAGAGTTTCAACTCTTTTTTTGATTACCCTACCCCCACCCCCCCCCAAAAAAAAGATAAAATAGAAAATAAAAGTTAACTAATTTTGCGAACTGCCGACAAGCTTTAAAACTGAAAGGTATGTGAAGAAAATTATAAAGAGGCCATCAATGGCCATTGGAATTACATTACAATTAGTTAAAGACTGCTAGGGGTAAATAGTCATATTGTTTCATAAAATAAGTATTAGGCAGTAGTGTTTATCTAGACCCGAATGGCATTAATCAAATACCCCTCCCCAAGATTAACTCAAACGAAGAAGCAGGGGTTATATTCTTTTTTAATTTTTATATGTATTTCATTTAAAATAAAAACAATACAATTAATTCTTCAAAATACAATTATTTGTTATCATAAATTTATAAATAGTTAATGTACAATACATAAGTTACGATCGAAAAAATGAATGAAATCAGTTACTAGTATAATATAAAAATTAAAAAATAAAACCCCCTCCCTTACTACCTAATCCCAAACAAAACCACTACCGTCTGCAACTCACTCATCCTCACACATGCACACTCACATGTACACACCACAATAACATAAAGTCACAGACAAGAGCACCCTCAAACACCCCCCAACAACCCCCCCCCCCCCCCCGCACAAACATACACATACAAACACCAAATGCACAGCAAGGTACTGGTTGCCTGCTCACATACATAGTCACATTTTTTGTAATGCAATGAAAACCTGCCTACCTTGATTGCTAGTTACTTTTCGTCTTCTGTAAAATCCGTAATAATTTTTCTGTATTTTAACACTGGAAGGTAAATGACCTTCTGCCCTTGATTTTGAATTTTTTTTCAACACAGTTATAATAGTATTCACACACTTAATTAATTCTATTCGAGATACCCGACAATCCTAAAATTACATCTTTCCACTCCGTGTCCCTTAATTCAACTAAATCGAAGTGATCATTAATAAATTGCCATAATCGTTTGACCTTCACACAATTTAGTGTCTCTGGATCTTTTTGGTAAAATTAGCAAAAATTATCCTGAATAAAACTGATTTCCATTAGTTGTTCATTTGTGTGTATAATAACATTTCTTTATCCGAATATTTGTAGAATATACCCAATTAACCCTCCACTCCGCGCACTCAAGCACGCACATACAAACACACGTACCTACCACATGTACACACCAAGAAGAAGAAGAATTAAGAAGAAGATTGGATTTCACGACATCATATTATCCTCTTTTTTTTAATCATTAGATTTGGGAAGTGAAAGTGAAAGAGAGTTTCCTACCAATGAAGTTATACACACTTTGTAAAAAAAGGAAATGAAAAATTACAAAAGTATGGACGTTTATATTTCCATTTCCTCGTCAGTATCCTCATCAGGCTTGTAAGCTGGATCCGTACATGCTATCTTCCTCTTTGCACCAGTATCCTCATCAGGCGTGTAAGCTGGATCCTTCCATGCTATCTTCCTCTTTGCACCAGTCTTAGTCCCACCAGCGGCCTCTGCTCCCTCACCTACAATCCCCCAAAATAGAAATAGCGGTAAACTGAAGGAGAAGTCCACCATGGCATTAAGTTGGTTTTAATAGAAGCAGGCAAATGACAGGAACAGGTTAGTGAAAGTTTGAGCAAATTCCGATTGAAAATAGGAAAGTTATGTACTTTTGAAGTTGCGATCAATCAAACCCGAATTGACAACTATGTGACATATCTTGAAGGTGCCTTCCCATTATGATCTGTACTAAAAAATAAAAAATAAATCCTCTAGAAGTTCGTTTTGCTAAACTATTCACAATAAGATAAATTAGCTGTTACATTCCCTGATTCCCCATATAGCCACCACATTGTGCAATCGATGGTGCGTAGCCTATGTACTCCTTTTTACTGCAGTGTTAGGATGATGGCGACAAATCGCCTTTTTTGTGATAGTCGAAAGATTTGGTTGTCTCATAAAGCTTGCGCGAGAGGAATAGAAAGTTGTGAATATGATAACCTGGTGTGCCGCAACGAGAGTTCGGGAGGGATACAGGTTTTTTCATTTCCATGAGTATTTCCTCGTCTGACCGGAAAGGAATGTTCAACCTCTCGAATCCTGGAGACAAAAAGCAAAAATATCTTTAACGGTTTAATTCTACTGCAGTTTTTTTACTTTTCTGCAACGTTTCAACAAACGTTTCAACAAAAACAGCTGTACATACTTTGGCAACGACTTCAAATATTTGATCGGCAAATAATTATTCATAGTTTCATTTGCAAGAGAACCGTATTTAAACATATGTCTGCCAGTCAAGTGTTTTGATATTTTTCTCCCATGTTGAGAATTTATTTACCTCTAAATTACACACAATTCAAATCATGCACTTTTTGTTATTCTTGTCAGAAAATATATACAGGATAATGACTCCCTCTACTCTTTTTCGAGTTTTGTTTGGAAAAATATTTCTGCAAATTGGTCTGGCCTCTGTTCCCCTTTTACATAATACTTTACAGTGATTTTACGTCATAGCCTCCGATTAAGCATTATTCATTCAACAACAAAAAAGAGGGAATACCTTATTGCAAGTTAAATAATATCATATTGAAGTCTGAATGTTGATTCATTATTTTTTAAAGAGTTCTGTCACATCTTTACCGGTGTTGACAATTATGAAATGTATGGTTGACCTTATCTTTGAGCTCAGTACATTTTGATCATCACTATGTTGTTGTTTCCGTTATAAATTAACATACTAAAATTTTTAATCTACGAACCTGCTTTGATTACATCATTACAGTCCGGCATTTCACTCTGTAGAAAGATCTTTCTCAGTTGCAGAGCACTTTCACTCTTCCGTCCATGTCTCATAACATACTTGGTGATGAGTATGCTGAATGCGCCATGTTGATTCATGGTGAGATTGGCCCCTATCGCTGCGGCATTGCCCTCGGCTTTGGTGAATCCCAGGTACACGCTAAAGTCATCTGCACGGATATTCCCAGGATTAATCAGTTTTGACAATCTCTGCACAACTTTGTCTGTCAAAATGTCTGCCATCACAATTTGCGAAGCTCTAACGCTACTAAAAGAAATATACATAATATAATAACATTACGATTTAAATAAACGAATGAATGGATACATTTTCACTCTAACATACTCTTATGTTTAGAACACAAATTAGGTAGGGCCTGGAATCCAGATGATTCTTAAGGGCGGCGATTGCGCAATCGAGGGAATGCTTTTGAATAAATGAATTCATGTAGATCAAGCAATCAATAAAGACTTTCATAGAAATGATATAATACTAAATAGTTCGTGTTGTTTATGAACTGATGATGTTTGGGGCAAACTGAATATTGATATATTTTACTATTTAACATTATACTAGGCAGTTGATCCCCCCCCCCCAAAAAAAAAAAAAAAAAAAAAAATCAAACGTGGTTTATTTCTAATTCGAAACCAATGACTTACAAATGTTGCAAAAATGAAATGAATTTCCGGGTTTTTTCTCTTATTTGTGCCCATTATGCCAGAGGCGGCACTCCAAGTGGGGCTGGGAGGGGGGGGGGTAAAGGCGGCCCTCCCGCGGGGGCAAGGGGGGGCACAGTGCCCCCCACTTTTTCAAGCACCGAAAAGTGCCCCTTTTTACATAGGAAAATTACCCCTTTAACTTTTTAAGAAATGCCCCTTTTTACATAGGAATAGTGCCCCTTTTACTTTGACAAGTGCCCCTATTAGTTTGTAAGACTAAGCCTTCCCCTTTTCAGCTCTGATAAGGGCCCCTTATATTTGGACACGTGCCCCTTTTCCTTAGACAAGTTCCCATTTTCCTTTGCAATAAGTGTCCATTTTCCATTCTCATAAGTGCCCTTTTTAATCTATAGTAGGTGCGCCAAGTTAGGTACGAGAAGTGCCTCTTTTCACTTTTGATAAGTCCCCCCTTCACCTCTGATAATTTTCATATTTAATCTGAGAGGTACGTGCCTCTTTTACTTTGACAAGTGCCCCTTTTCCTGTGTGAGAAGTGCCCCTTCCCCTTTTAATAACTACCCCCATTTTAACTCGGATAAGCGCACCTTATATTTGCACATGTGCCCTTTCTCTTTCTGATATAAAGTGCCCCTTTTCCTAATGATAAGTGCGCCATTAGAAAAAAGAGCCACTTCCCCTTCGCAAAAGTGCCCCTTCTCTGGTAAATTACCCTTTTCAGGTACGAGAATTTACTCCTTTTCACTTCAGATAAGTGCCCCCTTCACCTCCGATAAATGCCCCTTTAAAATCTGATCGGTGCCCATTTCTTTTAACTGATGCACATTTTCCTCTATTACACGTACCGCTTTTTCATTCACATAAGTGTCCCTTTTTATATCTGGTCATTGCCCCCTTTCAGGTGTGCCTCTTTTCACCTCTGAAAACATCCCTTTTAACAATATATAATAATATCTTATAAGTGCCCCTATCAAAATCCAATGGGGGCCCCTTTTCCCGTCGACAAATGCCTATTTCCTATTCTCATGACTGACTTTTTTTTTTCATTCCTGACGAGTGCCTCTTTTTGAGGATGTATGATGTGCCCCATTTTCACCTCTGGTAATTACTCTTTGTACTTTGGCACATGCTCCTTTTCTTTTCTGATCAGTGTCCCCTTTTCCTCTCATCATTAAACGCGCCCTAGCTAATTTCAAGCGACTAACAGCAACTTCCCCCAAAGCTTGCTCGCTACGCTCGCATGCATCCATAGGTGATATACTTATGTCACTTATCAAAGGCCTTTTCAGTCTTCCGTGATGAGAATGTTCTTATAAACCCATTAGGATTGGGGTTTTCTTTTTTATAAGATGTAATTTTTCGCATTGCGATCTCACACATCTTAACATTTTTCCTAGCTCGCTTCGGTCGCTCGCAAACAATTTTTTAGACAATCAAGCCGAACTGCAAAGCATAATGCTTAAGCAATATGTTGTATGGTGTATAAAGTGAAACAAATATTGAAATCATCCCTGATAATTGTAATCACATTGAAGGGGTGTATACTAATGTCTAAACAATTGTATATTTTCGCTTGAGATTTCCCTTTGTAGATGCCCTTTTTCTCCAGAAAGTGCCCTTTTTTCTTGGTGTCCCCAACTTTGAACTTCGCTCGGCCACCGTGTGGGGGGGGGGGGGGGGGGCACTGTGCCACCCACTTTTTCAGGTACCCACAAAAAGCCCCTTTTTACATAGGACAAATGCCCTTTTCTTTTCTAATAACTGTCCTTTTCCTCTCCTTTCATCTCTGGTGAGTACGTCTATTCAGGTGCGAGAAATTCCCCTATTCACCTTTGATATGTTTTCCCATTTTTACTTCGACACGTGCCCCCCCCCCCCTTTTTTTGTATGAGCCCCTTCCCCTTTTCAAAATGCCCCTTTTAATATCTGATAAATGCCCATATCAAACTTGATAGGTGCCCTTCTCCTCCAACAGATTCCCCATTTACTTTCTCACAAGTGCCTCTTTTCATTTATGTTGAGTCCCTTTTCAGTTTAATACTCATCAGGGTTTTTTTTTTCTGGTCTTCTTTATAAGATGTAATTTTTTGCACTGGGACCTCACAAATCTTTAATTTTTTACACCTAACTGCAAAGCATGCTGCTTATTTAAACAGTATCTTGTACCACGTAAAGAAAGAAACAAATATTGATATCATCCCTGGTAGTGTAATCACAATCATGACGATGTAAGAGTATCTACCAATGTTTAAAAATTATGTAGGTTTTGTTGATGTTTTCCTTTGTAGGTGCCCTTTTTTTCTTCCAGAAAGTGCCCTTTTTTGTTGCCACCTCCCTATTTTGGAAGGCGCTCCGCCGCCCCTGCATTATTCTACTTGGTGGTGATAAGGATTTTGTTCTGACCCCCACAAGTTTTTGGTCATTACGCCACTGCTAGGAACCTGGACATGGTAGGGATGCGATGTAGTGCGCGTACGGTTTCCTAATGTGAAGGGCAAGGCTACTGAAGTTCTAGGGTTGATTTCCCAAAAGCCTTTGCGATCATTTTCCAAGCTTACCAAGCTTTGAAATTTAAGTTCTTTGCATACATTTTTTTTTTTTTTTAACGTCAGTGATAAATTACTGGAATTTAACATAAAAGAGTAGTTTAGCCCATATACCATGGAGACGTCAATTCGACAAATATTGAAAACATACATTTTCCAACAATAAAATAACTCAAGGGAAGTCTCAATGCCATACTGCACCGCCCATAAAAACCACGATCGGATGACGGAATTTTTTCCATAATTGTAATACACTGTATTGGCAGATCTGAAAAGGTGACCGACACGGCTATTGAAGTTGCCTTCCTTTAATTTTTTTCAAAAGAACTTGGATTTCCAACATGATTGCCCTGTATTCAGCTATTGATGATAGCAAACACATCAAAGCAGCCACTCATGAATGGTTTACAACAAAGTGTATTGTGCTCTTACAATATGCTCTTGTAGAATCTTTAGCTATTATACTTTAGTGGGGAAAATCCCCTATTCACAATGTTGAAATAAAACAGATGTATAATGGCACACTGATAACACGTTTGTCGGGGCAAAGTACATTGAATATTAGTATATCAATACAAGTCAATGAGGCAATGAGCAATAATTCTAGATGTCATGCAGAGTTTGAATATTGTTTGAATACTGTTGAATATTGACTCTATTATAGGGAACATGGCGAAACACAAAGGCTTCAACCTTCACTCGGACATGCCCCAGTTGCTCTAAGTTCCAGCTTCCTTCCGTATCTGAATTAATTACTGTATACTCTATGTTGAAATAATTGTTACATATATCATGTATATATACATTGTGTTTTATATTGTGCTGTTGAGAAGGAAATAAATGTTAATAAATACAAATACAAAAGAAAAAAATACAGGAAGCAGAATCTGAATTAGTAGTAGTAGTAGTAGTAGTAGTAGCAGTAGTTGTTGTTTTTGTTGTTGTTGTTGTAGCAGTATTAGTAGTAGTAGTAGTATTAGTAGTAGTAGTAGTAGTAGAAGTAGCAGTAGTAGTAGTAGTAGTAGTAGTAGAAGTAGCAGTAGTAGTAGTAGTAGTAGTAGTAGTAGTAGTAGAAGTAGTAGTAGTAACACTGATAGTAGTGGTAGTAGTGATAGTAGTACTATAAGTAGTAACAGTAGCAGCAGTTGAAGTGGTAGGAGGAGGAGGAGGAGGAGGAGGAGGAGGGGGTGAGCCATTGCTAAATTAAAGATTCGGACGATGGACGGTATACATCTGTTCGGTACATATAGCATGTTCTCATCTGTATGGAATGCGTTGTCCGTACATTCATTCCCTAGTCGTTTTAAACGTGCGTAAATATATTTTGTTGGCTATTTTCTCTATATTTCCCTATATTTTATAGAATTTATTACAAAACAAGACTGTTTTCTTCTTCTAAAGAACGGAAAGTATGTTTTAAAATACATATATATACATTTAATAGGCTATATGATCTGGAATAGAAGATAGATGAAAAAATATGTATTCAGAGTTTTTTTTTTAAATATATTTTCTGTGGGTTTTTTTTCCCGCAAATAGTTCTACACTTTTTTATTTTGACTAGGGTAAGCGCTCTTCTAGTTGCCGGAAACTACCTACTTGCATGTTGAAAAACATTATCAATGCAAGCCAGTCTAATTAACTTTTAAAAGTAGGTTATGTATTCAACGCCCTACATTCCAATCATATTCAATGTTATTTTTATGTCACATTTTACGTCATCTTTTATCCTGGTGAAATATTTTTCGTTCCACGGTACCCCAATATCAACGGGGATTCAGCTCATTGTTCCCTTATTAGGCTAATCCGTTGCGTATGAAATAGCTGTTAAAGGTAAAGACCAGTATTGGAAACGCCCCAATTTCTAAAAATGAAATGGAAGCTCTTATTACCAATCATGTGAAAGAATATGTTTTGATTAATACATGATGATACAAATTTTGCCGGGAAACCGCCTACTAATTGATATATTTGGTAAATTAGTATATCTATTGGTGTGTGAGAGATATAGGGTAGTCCCATATACATCTTTCTGTGTATAGTGCTTGTAACTTTACGAAGAATGGGCCAAATTTCTTATCATTTTGATGATTCCAGAACCTTGCAGTACACACCAATACTTATATGCTAGATGATCAACCTTTTCTGATCGATTCCACAACGTTTCTTTCACATGCAATCGCATGACCATTACTGGTCTTTACCTTTAAACCTATACAGCAATACCAAATACAAATCTGCCGTGCTTAAATGATGATAATTAAGGTAAAGTTGAGTCCTGGTCAGGCTTTTGCATTGCGAAAAAAAATTGTGGAAGCAGTTCGAAAAGATTAGACATATGTAGCACATAAAATACCATGGGATTTGGAATCATTAAAATTATAAGAAATTGACTCGTTCAGGCTGTAAGTCACAGTCATACACTGTGTTTATACAAATGTGTATATGGGATTACACAAACACGTGGCATGAGTCTGATCCAACAACGTATACCTATTACTTGTCATATTTCGAATTATGAGGGCATTTGAATAGCCATCCTTTTCAAAGGACATTTTCTTTTCTATGATACTTTGGCAAGACATTGATCTACATTTGCCACACTCAACCCAGGTGATGTAAATGGGTACCTGGCAGGAATTAATTCCTTGAAATGCTAGAGCGCCGCAGTGGCTGCCTTGCTAAAGCCAGGGTAATAATCGGGGCAGCGCCAGGAGCGTCACAACGTGACGGACATGTGCGCTATATAAGAAGCCACCATTATTATTATTATTATTATTATTATTAAAAAAAGACTGAAAAAGCTTGCAAAAATACCCATTTCACCCCGTCTTAATTTTGGAAATGCTCTTTTGTTCAACTTACCTCAAAATCAGCTTGTACGATTATAAAAATTACAGAAGCCATCATATTAATTAATCAAAGCGGCTTGCAAGGAGGTCACAATCAATTAGACTTTTTGTTGTTGTTGCTTTGCCTCACTTTTCTAAAGGCAAACAAATGGGAAGAAATGATAACTGGGATTCGACCCCACTACTCATCTTATCTTGGATTATCTTCCCGGTTATCTTACCCAGAACTGACCGAGTGAGCCAACCATGGCCTCTGCTACAGACGGACTAATAATGAGAGTCTTTCTTTGATCACATCATACTTGATACTTGATGAGGTAATCCCTGAAGCAGCTTTTCCAAGCTATACTGGGATGGGATGTGTTGTGACAGCAGGTGAAGGTGCATAAAACAAAAGGGTGTACAATTACTTTATACAGTAAAACAGTGACGTGCAAGTAAAAAAAAAAATCATGCTGCTATATGATTTGCAGCATTCTGGAACCTACAGCAGGTTCCAACCCTCTGATGACAGGGAGGGCGGTCATCTGGAAAGCAGCAACTGTTGGGGCAGTAACTGCAGTGAATGGTAGTTGATTCAGATGCGAATGGTGCGGGGGTAAAATGAGTACTTGTAGGAGTCTATTGTTGCCTCAGGAACAGAGAGCTTGAGTGTGTGGTCTCTTCTGCTGATGTATGTAGCTTTGGTTATGAGGTGAGGAAGACAAATGTTGACTAGCTGGTGGTGTATTTTAAAGAGCATGGTGCTTTGTGCTAGAAGACGACGTGTGTGCAGTTTATCCCATCCCAGCTGGGAAACAAGCCCTGTAGTTGACGTGGATCTTCGGTAGTCGCGGAAGACAAAACGAGCAGCTGTTTTCTGTACCATTTCCAGACCTTCGGCAGCAACAGAAGTGTGGGGGTTCATTCAAGGCTTCAGCGCCATACTCTAGCTGCGGTCGAACCAGGGCTGTGTATGCTCTTGACTTTACATCCTTGGTGCACCGCCGCCACCTGATATCAGGGACTTTTAGATTCGCACGAAGACAATGTGGATTGCTACGGTCGACGTCCTTATATGCACTGCCTTAAAAGGACGTTACACGTATAATCTAAAAGTCCCTAATGTGTATGTTGATGAGGACATTCATTTGACGCGACAATGTTCATTATGTAATCACGCATCATCACAGACAAAAGAACTTTTACATTTTTTCAGATTCGTTTCGCTGGGCCAGGGCCCAGAGTGTAGTTTCAGGAAAAGTACCGTGATTTAAGACCAGTAAGAGGAGCAGTAAACCCCAAATTATGACATTTTGTGTGATATTAGATTGATTATTAAAGAATTGGACACTGGTGGACATACATCTGAACTTGCCAAACTTTAAAAAAAATAGATATTATTTACTATTCTATTACCTTCTATTGCTTGGAAATGGATAGGATAAGTTTTAATATGAAGTTAAAATCATTTTGTTACAGCAAAATTTACAGGTTTCTCTTGTAAACTACTTCTAATTTCCTATTGAAAACTTCATATACGTCAATATCCATATGTACGCCACAACTGCACATGCATTTCCGTGATTTTAAGCGATTCAGTTTCTTTTGCGCAGGCATTTTGTAGATTCTTCATATTCGTATTTTTTATATGGCTGACTGGCGGCGGTCTATCCTTTTGACAAGGCCTCGTGACTCTGGCTAAGCGGCTGAGATGAGTCTAGATACCCCGGGTGAACGCGCGACCGAGTGACGAATGTCACGAGGCCTTTTGCAATGTAGGTTTCACTGCTCCGCATGAATTATTCATAGATACATATTAGCATGCAAATACGCCTACTTTGGATTTATTGACCAATCAGAACGGCGATCTCCCAGTTGGCTTCGTTCGTGATTCGTTCCATGTAAAGGTCATGTGGTCTTAGCACGTACGTAATAGTTCATAGTAGGCATATAGGTCCATGTTCGCACTACGTAGAGTTTACTGTGTGTGTGTGTGTGTGTGTGATTGATACTATATGCTGACGTCGTGCGAGGATACGTTCGCTGATTGGACGCTCCATTTTCTGAAGCGAATTCCAGTCGGAAATAAAGGTTAACATAAGAAATCCAAAACCAGATTGATAAAGGCTACTTGTCTGGGCAATTCGCACTGGCGTTCACTGAGATTTTCGCGATTAGTCTCTTTTTAGTCGCTCGGCGTCTATCAGACATGTGGCAATTGTTTAAAGGCTAGCGGCGGTCGTGATGAGATCAAAACTTTGAAGCATGTTTGGAATGTCATTATGATACTTTTGACAGAGTCAGGTGCATGAATGTATTATAGAATGGATCAGTGTCCATTTGTAGTAGGTCCATGAGCCAACGATAGGTTGATAAAAGATGGGTTTGCATCATTATTTTAACCCAAACGATATCCCTAATGCCTAGCCGCGGCGGCCGTGGGGTCTAAATATATACGGCCATTAGCATTTATAGGGCAACCGCAACATTCCCACGGTCACATACGGTAGCATGCTGCAGTCGCATACTGCCTGGATTACATGTCGCTTGCGATTAGTCTACGGGGCCCGTATCCTGCCCGTATCCCCTTTTCCGTGCGGCCTCCGTGGGGAGGCAGGAGGCGGCCGTGAGATTTTCGTACGGATTCACGGGCTCCGCGGCAACTACGATTTAGTTTCGCGGGGAGTTAAACAAATTTGAAAAATCGAAAGCCCGTAGCCCGTAGACATGTCGTAGGTGGCATTGCACAATCCCCGCACGGGCATTGCGTGGAGGCCTCACGCTGATCGTGCAGCAAACGCATGATTTTTCAGTGAACATGGGTGCAACAGACGCCGAAAAACGGCACGGAGGCTGCACGGTCACCGCACCTTCTCCGCGCAACCTCTGCACGGAAGCTGTACGAGCTCCGTACGATTTCCGTGCGGAGGTTGCAGAGACTGCACGGGTGTTGCACTGAAATTGCACGATTTCCGTACAATCTCCGAGCAGCCTCAGTACGGATGTGTCCCGGTCTCCTCCGAGGGCCAATACAAGAAATGGCACGATGCTCGTAGATAATGTAAACACAAACATCGTAGCCCGTAGCCTCCTACGATGCCCCCAAAATCGCACGAAAAATCGTAGACCAATTTATCGTGCGGCGCCCGGGCCAAATGTAATCCAGGTATAAGTTAGGGTAGACGCACGGCGTATTTTGAATTTGTAGAGACAGAAAACCTGCGGCTTCCGTACGGCCTTTGACGTGATGACGCACGGTCGCCTTAGAGCGTCCCTGCGGCGGCCGTACAGTTTTTGACAAATACCAAGGCAGACGAAAGGTAGCCGCAATGCCACCGTACGCCCGACGTATGGTCGCCGTGGAACCGCTCTACGGCATGGCTACGGTGTGTCTTATTATCTAATTGATACGGTAAACCTAGAACTGAAAAAGGTTATAACTCCCGGTTATAATCCCACGGCGACCCGTACGGCCTGTAAAGATAGGGAAACGCCCTAGAGTGACACTGAGGCCAACGAAGATCCTCTGCGGTCGCCGCAGGTATCTCTCGGTTTCGGGGGCCTACGGCCGCCGTATCCTAGCCCTAGAGCAAATGTGACTTAGGCTTTATGCCTGGATTACATTTGACCCGGGTGCCCTACGTTAAATTAGTCTACGATTTTTCGTACGATTTGGGGGGAATCGTAAGAGGCTACGGGCTACGATGTTTGTGTTTACATTATGTACATTATGTTTACATTTCCTGTATTCTGTATGGCAGGCTGGGGCAATCCGTACAAAGGCTGCTCGGAGATTGTACGGAAATCGTGCAATTTCAGTGCAGTAGCCGTACAGTCTTCGCAGACTCCGCACGGAAATCGTACGGTGACCGAGCAGTCGCCGTGCCGATTTTGAGCGGTTTTTTAACCCCGCCATTGCATATATAACGCATGTGTAACAAGTCGAACTTTGGACGCAATTTACCACGCAATTGAAAGATAATAGGTCAAGCACACGAAGGATAAGGAGCATGAATTATCATAGATCAGTTCTGCTTGGTTCCTTATGTCCACTTCAGCCAACCCCCCACCGTAATTTTTCCATTTAGTATAGGCAAACATTTTGGCAAGGTAAGCAAAAACATGAATATTCATGACACACCATGACTATTCGATTAAGACACCACCACATCAAACTCCCCTACTTTCAGTCAAGTATTTCATTGTATTATGTAGTTTGGTAGGTTTATTTTATTAACTGTTTAATTATCAGATATCAATGATAATTTAAAGATATGTAAAAGGTTCTTGTATATTATATGTAGCAAAGCAATCTCACATACAAAATCACTATCAAGTGTCGTCTGATCCGCCGATTGCCGTCTGCTATATACGTTCTGTAGACGGCGAACTAGCTACGTTTGTGCCGGAGCAATATGAATAATTAAATGAAACGTGAAAGCTTCCGCGCTTCGCGCGGGATTGGCGGAATCGAATCCAGACAAGGATTAAGAGTAAAAATTGAATGAAACGTCATAGCTTCTGCGTTTCGCGCGGGAGGGGCGAAACAAGAATTAAGGGTCGAAACGGTACAACGAATCGTCTTCTTTCTCTAATAATTTAATGAAGTGTCAAAGCTTCCGCGCTTCGCGCGGGAGGGAGGGGGGAACTGAAAAAAAACTTAGTTTCTGGCTCCGGAGTTTAGGGTTATATTTATGTACATTGGGACATTGGCATTAATATATTTGTCGGTAATTGGTGGCTAGTTTTGTCGGTAATCGGTAGCCTCAACAGTCTACCCCCCCCCCCCTTCTCCACTAAAAAAGGTCTAGCTACGCCCCTGATAACAACACAGTTTATACACACGATATATTTTTTGCAAGTACTATTGGTGAAGTACCGGACCACCGTCTTTGTGCATTATGCAGTAACGAAGCACGATGTTACAGATCACTTTATCTAACTTCTAACCAATCAGAAGGCCTCGTTTTTCCCCAGAAAGTGCCAGTGGACATTAATGCGCCAAATGTGGTTCTCAATTTGCAAAGGATCCCTTCTCTTGGAGGGGGAAGAAGAAAGCAATTTTACGTCATGATTATTACTCCAGGGAGTGGCTGAAAATGCGTCTAATGTGGTTCTAAAATTGCAAATGCTTCCTACTCGGGGAGGCGGTCAGAACCCCCTCCAAGACCCACCCCCGCTTGGTCGTTCCGATCCCTCGCCGCTAAAAGCCTCGCTCTGTCGCTTCATCGTTGTACATATATTTCACCCCTGCCATTTGTGCCACCCCCCCCCCCCGGGAAGAAATTTGATGCCCATACCCCTTGAGCTTCGGGGGCTCCGCCCCTTGACCCCCGCCGTGGCTTTGCCCCTAGACCCCACTTTGAAAAACGTTCTGCAGGGCCTGCATGTACGAGTGGGGGTGATGAGGAGTTTTTGTCTCCCCCCCCCCCCCCCAAAAAAAAAAAAAAAAAAAAAAAAAACGTTTTTGCTCATCACGCCACTGCCTTACTACCAAACCCAAACAAAACGCACGACCATCCCCCTAAAAAAAACACGCACACACACATACAGACTTATACATGATACATGTATAAGGAAGACGAAGCAGAGAACTTGGGAAACATATAGAGAAAGGAAGAAATTTGAGAGAGAGGGGAGGGAGAGAGAGGGAGAAAGAGAGAGAGAGAGAGAGGGGGAGAGAGAGGGAGAGAGAAAGAGGGAAAAAGAGAGAGATGGAGAGACCACAATAAATTTGGAATGCAACACAATAAAAACTTGCATATAGGCCTATGATCCCCTTATAACAGAGACGATGAAAAATATTGTGGAATCCGGAAAGATAGTAAATTTTTTTAAAAATAGTTAGGCAGCTCATTGTAAACAGGGAGCTTTGAAAATTAAACGAACGTTCCATTCTTTTGCGTTTGGGTTAGCCGGACAAAGAACAGACGGCATTCGTATGCTATTGTTGTCTGAGTTTGGGACGGATAAAATTATTTTGAAAGTCTTTGTGTTTCCTGATAAGTGTTGTGATCCTTGCTCTGACAAAAGTTTATGCTTATTTTTTTATCTTTACATTTGTAATATCCCCAATAACTCCCCCCCCCCACACACACACACAGAAGAAGAAGAAGAAGAAGAAGATGAAGAAGAAGAAGAAGAAGAAGATGAAGAAGAAGAAGAAGAAGAAGAAGAAGAAGAAGAAGAAGAAGAAGAAGAAATAGAAAAAAGAAGACAAAGAAGAAGAAGATGATGATGAAGAAAGAAGGAGAAGGTGGAGAAGATGAAGAATGTAAATTTCAATGTGTACTTAACAAGGTTAAACAAGAAATATGCAACGACACCATGCAAATTATGTAAATTCTCAAATTTAATTTCTACAGATGACTACATGTTTTTGTGTTTTTTACACTGTAAAGCACATAAATAAATGAACTACGTCTGAATGACATGGGTAAAGACTGGTTAAGCAATGACAAAAAGAATGTACTCCGGCTCCAAAGCTTTTCAATTTGGGCAGACATATACCCTAAACCGATCAAATGTACGGAATTTGGAGCCTATGATCATAGCAACAACACAACATTACAACAAGGATCTGCATTAGCCCCATTCCCTTGTAGCATTCCGTTTTGTTAATACTGCTGAAAAAAAATTGTTGGATGTTTGAAAATCTTTGCCTGAACTATTTTGCTTGTTACACTTCATTACTTTAATCTATTTCATTTTTAAAAATACATTTTGATTAGCTTGTCCATTATTATATATCTTCAAGTTAGTTAATAATCTTACTATTTATTAATTGCAAAGTATGTCGAAAATTGTCAGGAAATGCCGTGTAACAAACATGCGAGTTAAACAATGTTTCGAATCTGGGGGCTTACCGCAGTAGGCCGTTTCATTGGTGCGGATGTTGGGCTAGCAGGTTTACCCGTCCAATCGTCGATACTCGTATTGGTTTTTGTAAAAACACAAAAACGCCAAAAGGTATGGATTAAATGGAGGGGGTGATTAGAGTCATTGATTTCAAATCACCTTGAAATTAATAATGGTCGATCATGCTTTGGTTTTAGTATATAAAGCCGTGCAGATCCTGACAGAATGAATACAGATGTGATCCATGTAATCATGCAATGGAGACAATAAGCCATCAATGTAGGTTGCTCTCTACGTCTAATCACACACAAAAAGTGTGGACCACGGTCATAAAAAGACACTTTGGAGATAGCATTTAATGATCCACAAATATCCACAGATGTTTTACACACGTTCTGTGCATTATTGTGGTTAAAACGCAAAAGCACTACAGATCCAAAGCTTACAGTACTGTTCTAGAGTCATGAAAACTTTTGATTGAAAATAATTTCTCCATTGCTGCTTATAAGCAGCAATGGAGAAATTATTTTTTATATAATTGTTTTAATTTTTCAAAAGGCCTACTTCATTATCAGATTGAAAACAATAAATGTGACATAATTTTAAAAAGGAAAACGTTGAACTAAAAACATTCAAATGCCATATATATACACCAGGGCCCGTATTCAATTCAATACTTAAGTACAGAATTTAAGCTTTTTATCTAGTATTAGGCTTAGATAAAATACTTAGCCAATTCTGGTATTTAATTCAAACTTTTGGCTAAGTATTTTACCCTATATTTAAGTCAACTCCTTACCAGACTTAAGCCAATTATTTGGAGGCCTTGATTTTCTTACGCAGTATTATAACCTGCGCACAATTATATCAGCGCGCATTTATTAATACTAGATAAGTAAATTACTTAACTTAGCCATTTAATTATGCTAAGTATTGAATTGAATACCGGCCCAGGCTTCGAGAGGAGAGGACGGAGTATCCGACAACATTTGATGGATTTTTTTTAAATAGAAAAAACGGAATATGCACAGAAAAAAATACCAACAATTTATTTACTAATATCTAGATGACAAGCATGAATAGTTATTGCCTCAAACAAATACAAATTCGCGCAGAAAAATTTCTCCCTGTAACCGTGTGACTACGTAAAATAGCATTGTTATTAGCTAAGGTGATTGGATTTTACGACATCATATTATCTTTTTGTTTCTTAATTGTTAGATTTGGGAAGGGAAAGTGAAAGAGAGTTTCCTACTATGAATGAAGTTATCTACACTATGTAAGAAAAAAGTGAATGAAAAATTACAAAAGTATGAACGTTCATGTTTCCATTTTCTCGTCAGTACCCTCATCAGGCTTGTTAGCTGGAACCTTACACGGTGACTTCGTCTTTGCACCAGTCTTAGTTCCACCAGCGGCCTCTGCTCCCTCACCTACCATTCACATAAAATAATAATATATAGAACATTTAGAAGATAGTTCGAATAAAGGGAAAGTCCACTCTGATATAAAGTTGGTTTTAATAGAAGCAGAAAGATGACAGGAATAGGTCAGTGAAAAGTCAGTGAGCAAATTCCGATTAAAAATAAGAAATTATGTATTTTTATTATTATGTAGTTGCGATCAATCAAACCCTAATTGGCAACTCTGTGACATATTTTGTGAGGTCCCTTCCTGTTTGATCTGTACAAAAAAAGAAAATTATTGATGATAAGATAAATAAGCTGTTACATTCCCTGATAACGCATTATGTTTCCTCATTGCCCATATTGCCACCACAGGCGCGTACGCAGGAGGAGGGGTTGGGGTCAACCCCCCCCCCTCATTTTTTTTTAGTGTTTCTTTTTTTTAATTAAAAAAAAGGGGAAAAGGTTATGCTAATGGATGACCTAAAAAAGGTGACCTTACCCCACCACCCCCCCCCCCCCCCCCCCCCCCCCTACGGATCGAAATGTCAATCGGTCCAATTTTCAAATTTCGGGACAATTTTTTTTTTTTTTTGCTCTTCCCTTCATGTCTCTTTTATTTAATTTAGTTATTGCTCAACGGGGGGGGGGGGGGGGCTAATGGAGCTCTATTTGTTTTAATCAACACCCCCCCCCCTATTGGAACAACACAAAATAATATACATTTTCCTACTTTCTTTATTACAAGGCGGGTCGTCTCTTCTTTTTTAAAGGTAAAAATCACGTTATCATCTTTAAAAAAAAAAAAAACAATTTTTGGGGCCTAGGGAGGGGGCCCGGGCCCCCGCCTATGTACTCTTTGCTGCATTGCTCGGCTGAAAGCGACAAATCGCCTTTTTGTGATAGTGGAAAGTTCTGGTTGTCTCATAAAGCTTGTGAAAGGAATAGAAAATTGTGAATAATTATGATTACCTGGTGTGCCACAAGGAGGGCTCGGGAGGGATATAGGTGAGTCATTGAGGGTTTCTGCGTCTGACGGGACAAGAGTTATAAACTTCTCTAATTCTGGAGAAAATGAAACAAGAATATTTGTTACGGTTTATGAAAAAAATACTGATTTTCTTTCTCTCCTGTCTATATCTCTCGAACTATAATTTGTTTTCTTTCGCACTCCGCTTTCATCCTCTCTCTCTCTCCCTCTCTCACTCTCCCTCTCTCTCTCTCTGTCTGTCTTTTTCTCTTTCCTTCCTTTTTTCTAAGGGTATATATTTAATATAATTGTGTTCACCCTCTTTGAATATGATGCCAATACAGTTTTAAAAATGTCAATTATTACAATTTTCAAGATTTGTGAGGTCGGAGTGCGAAAAATTACATCTTTACAAGAGGAAAAAACCCAATCCTGATGGGGTTTTAACCACAATCTATTATTGTGAGGGAGCGTAGCGAGCAAGCTTTGGGGGAGGGGATTAAAGAAAAAGTTGCTTTTAGGCGCTTTAAATTAGGGGCACATGTTATGGAAAAAGGAATGAGGAGCACTTATTAGAAAGACACTTATTACAGTATAAAAGAAAAGGAGCATATGTCAAGGTAAAAAGGATAGTTTTCAATGGTGAAAATGGGGCTCTTTTCGCACCTGACTGGGGCACACACCAGAGATTAACAATGACACTAATGATAATGGAAAATGGGCATTTGTCGAAGGAAAAGGGAACCTATAAGATTTTGATATGGGCAATTATCAAAGGTAAAAAGTGGCATTTTTGAAAAGGGGAAGGGGCTGTTATAAAAAAAGAAAAGGGGTCCTCATTAGAACGAAAAAGGGTGCATGTTCAAGAGACGCTTATAAGAGGTAAAACTAGATGGAATTTTGACTGCGCGCAGTCGAAAATGATGCCTCCGCCATAGAGCAATTTAAACAAGTTTGGAGTTTAAATCTCCAGTGGTTCTTGAGATATCATGATAACAATCTCAATGTATGGAATTTCATAAGTTGACCTCTGTGACCCTTGACCTTTGACCTACGTGCTCCAAAATCTAATCAGATTGTCTTCCTATGGTGATACACACTATCATTAAGTTTGAAGTTTAAATCTCCAGTGGTTCTTGAGATATTATGATATGGTGATACATACTATCATTAAGTTTGAAGTGAAAATTCTCCAGTGGTTCTTGAGATATCGCGATAACGATCTCAATGTATGGAATTTCATAAGTTGACCTCTGTGACCCTTGACCTTTGACCTACGTGCTCCAAAATCTAATCAGATTGTCTTCCTATGGTGATACACACTATCATTAAGTTTGAAGTTTAAATCTCCAGTGGTTCTTGAGATATTATGATAACAATCTCAATGTATGGAATTTCATAAGTTGACCTCTGTGACCCTTGACCTTTGACCTACGTGCTCCAAAATCTAATCAGATCGTCTTCCTATGGTGATACATACTATCCTTAAGTTTGAAGTTTTTACATCTCCAGTGGTTCTTGATATATCATGATAACAATCTCAATGTATGGAATTTCATAAGTTGACCTCTATGACCCTTGACCTTTGACCTACGTGCTCCAAAATGTAATCAGATTGTTTTCCTATAGTGATACACACTATCACTAAGTTTGAAGTTTAAATCTCCAGTGGTTCTTGAGATATCATGATAACAATCTCAATGTATGGAATTTCATAAGTTGACCTCTGTGACCCTTGACCTTTGACATACGTGCTCCAAAATCTAATCAGATCGTCTTCCTATGGTGATACATACTATCCTTAAGTTTGAAGTTTAAATCTCAAATGGTTCTTGAGATATCGCGCTAACAAACTCAATACAAGGAATTTCATAAGTTGACCTCTGTGACCTGTGACCTTTGACCTACGTACTCCAAAATCTAATCAGATCGTCTTCCTATGGTGATAAATACTATTCCCGAGTCTTAAGTTTAAATCTTAAATGGTTCTTGAGATATTGTGATAACGGTCAAACGGGACGGACGTACGGACGGACGGACAACCCGAAAACATGATGCCTCCGGCACCACCTTCGGTGGCGGAGGCATAAAAAGGGGACATTTATGAGAAAGGAAAAGGAAAAGGGACACATATCAACAGATAAAAGGGCACTTATTAAAATTAGAAAGAAAAAGGGGACGCGTGTCAAAGTAATACAAAAGGGCAATTATCAGATGTGACACTAATAAAAAATGGAAAATTGGCACTTCTTATTACGGAATAGGGGCATGTATTGAAGAAAAAGGGGCAACTGTCAGATTTGAATATGGTGTAATTATACAAATTGTAAAGGGGTATGTAGAAGAATAAAAAGCATGATGGACTTTGTTTTTAGCTCAGTATTTTTTTATCATCACTATGTGGTCGTTTCCGTTATAAATTAACATACTAAATAATAATCTACAAACCTGCTTTGATGTCATTAGCATAGTCCCCCAATCCATTCTTTAGAAATCTCTTTCTTAGATTCTGGGCACTTTCACTCTTCCGTCCATGTCTCAAAACAAACTTGGACAAGAGAGTATTGTATGAGCTACTTGGATTCATACTGTTAATGGCCCCCATCGCTGCAGCTTGGCCCTCGGCTGCGGTGAATCCCAGGTATGTGCTGAAGTCGACTGCGGTGACATTCACAATCGAAATCTTTTTTGACAATCTCACCAGAAATAAGTCAGTCAAAATGTCATCCAAACTGTCATCCATCACAAGTTGCGAAGTACTGACGCTAGAAGAAAAGAAATACATATTTAAAATGTAATAATAGAATAACGTTATGATTTAAATAAACGCATGAATGAATACATTTTTACTCAAACATAATTTTATTCTTATGTTCAGAACAACAAAAAAGCAGTAACTAAAAAAAAAGTTAACACCCTTCTCGTCCCGAACAGACAATTGTTAAAATGCTGTGAGAATCATTTGCTAGAATATGTCTGACATAGCAACATAATATTTTATGCTGTGATTTGAAATGTGGTATTTTGTGAAATCAATTTGGAGCAATGCTAGAGCTTAAGGCATGGTGATAATAATCATCGTCTATTGTAGGATGTGGTTGTGCAACCGCCCTCAGGTTTGCCGAATTCATCTTCATGGTGTGATGTCACAGGAAACACTGTCAGATTCGGTAGGGTCTGGAATCTAGTTGATTCTTAGGGGCGGCAGTTGCACAATCGGGGGGATGCTTTTAATGAATTCATATTGACCAAGCACTCAATAAAGTCCGGATTGGAAGTGATTGACAAAAATCTACGATCTAAGCTTGATGCACCATTTCAAGAGTGTTTACTCTTCCTCCAGATCGCCACCAGCGTAGCTTAAGGGCGATGTGACCCAGCCCCTCACTCTCCCCTTTCCCTTCCCCTCCCCTCATTCTCTCTCTCTCTCTCTCTCTCTCTCTCTATATATATATATACATTTGTATATATCTCGCCATAATGCTTTTGGGGGGGAACTACAAATGGTACAAGCCCACTGTACACTATACGATCCGTATACGATTCGATTTGTGTAGAACTTTGCAATATCATTGAATATGAATCCAAGCCTTCATAATATTCTTGATTGAGATTCCAATAATCATATGCATTCAAGTGGGATCTTTAAGTCAGATGTGGGGGGGGGGGGGTGACAAAATCAGTTACAATTCAGAAGTAGTCTTGCCACTGCAGTGCACTAGTCTGACGTCACTGTGATTGCACTGTGGTTTTCAAAGTGCCTTCATAATTCCGATCCTGCTATCCACATAACTTTTGGAAAAGATCTTATTTTTTCAGATTATCATTCCTAAAGATATTGTAAATTTCTGCATTAATCCGCTAAAAGTCTAAATGCATAATTTGGGACTGACTTATAAACATAACAACAACAAAAAATCAATTAATGTATGACAAAATAAAACTTATATCTCAAAGTATGGTAAGCTGGGAATTCTTACAGAGGTGGCACTCGGGGGGGGGGGGGGGGAAGGGGCAAAGTGCCCCCACCACTTTTTCAAGTACCCCAAAAGTGCCCCTTTCTACATACTAAGTGCCCCTTTAACTTTGTAAGAAGTGCCCCTTTTACATCATAGTGCCCCTTTTACTATGACAAGTGCCATATTTATTTCTAAAAGTGCCCCTTCCCCTTTCCATTCTCATAAGTGCCTTCTTAAATCTCTATTAAGTTCACTTTTTCAGGTATGAAAAACGCCCCTTTCACTTTTGATAAGCGCCCCCTTCACCTCTGACAATTGCCCTACTCAAATCTGAGAGGTTCCCCTTTTGCTTTTATAAGGTCCCCTTTTCCTTTGCAAAAAGTGCCCCTTCCTCTTTTAAAACTACCCGTGTTTATTGTGGATAAGCGCACCTTATATTTTCACATGTGCCCCCTTTCCTAAATGCTAAATGCTCCTATCAAAATCTGATGGGTGTCTTTTTCCCGTCGACAATTGCCCATTTCCTATTCTCATAAAATCCCTTTTCATTCCAGATGCGCGCCTCTTTTTTTAAGGTGTAAGAAGTGCCCCATTTTCACCTCTCATAATTAGCCTTTGTACTGTGACATGTAAGTGCTTCTTTTCTGATAAGTGTCCCCTTTTCCTCTCATCATTAAAACGTGCCCCTAATTTCAAGCGACTAGAAGCAATTTCCCCCAAAGCTCGCTCGCCACATTCGCTTGTACTTATAGATGTTATAATTATGTAACTTATCAAAGGTTTATTCAGTCTTCCGTTATGAGAATGTGCGTATAACCCCATAGGGATTGTTTTTTCCCCCTCTTTATAAGATGTTATTTTTCGCACTGCCACCTCACAAATCTTTAAAATTTTCCTCGCTCGCAAATGAATTTTCAGACCATCGCACCCAACTGCAAAGTATGATGCTTAAGCTATATTTCATTATGATGTATAAAGAGAAACAAATATTTAAACTGTCTCTGATAATGTAATCACAATATAAGGGTATATACCAATGTCTAAAAAATTGTATATTTTCGCTTTGAGATTTCCCTTTAAAGGTACCCTTTTTTTCAAGAAAGTGCCCTTTTTGTTGGTGTCCCCCCCCCCCCTTCACTTTGGAAGTCACTCCGCCGCCTCTGGCTGGAAAGATGATCGCAAAGGCTTTCGAGATATAAATCCTAGGCGAATTCAGTAGCCTTGTCCATTACATTTGGAACCCGTACGCGCACTACATGGCACCCATACGATGCTTGGTGCAGAAGTTGCTTCCAGGTTCCTAGTATAATGCGTCATCAGTACATTTTGAATACAAAATATATTAATATTGCACTTTACCCCTCACATCATCAGTTCATAAACAGCACAAAACCTTTACCATTTTATTATTTCTATGAAACGTATTTCACATGGATGTTAGAACCATACAGTCATGATGTCATGGTTCCACAGCGCCGTCGATCTTTAGAGCTCTCGGCCTCGTGTCCTTTAAAGCCCATCTGTACTAGTGTACAGGAGGGATTATATCACCCTTTTGTCCGCTTTCTTTGTCAGACATGTTCATAGTGAAGGTCACTGGACGGGTGGTTATCTCATCAAATCACCTCTCAATTAACATAAGAAAAGAGGATCATGGGGGACGTAAAGGTCACCGATTATGCATTGTTTATTATATAGAAGGCGCAAGTAGCTACAAGTAGTGCAGTGGGGCTTTAAGTCTTAATGGTAATATTAAGCATTCCAACCGACAAGCAAATCGGTTGCATAGAAAGAAAAATTCGGTCAAACCTGACGTAATACTTCCAAACATAAATATGATGACATCGAGCAGACACACGTCACGCTTCGCCGTGCAACAATCCAGCAAACACACAGGCCCGAATTCACAAAGGAGGTTATGTACGTCATACGACGCGTTTCGACGCGTTTCGACGCGTTTTTACAAACCTTGGTTTGTAAAAAACAAAAGGAGGTTTGTCGAAACAAAAGGAGGTTTGTCGACAAACCTCCTTTGTGAATTCGGGCCATAACGTTCTTAAAACGTCCCGAAGACAATAAAAAAGTGTATATGAAACGCTAATTTGGACGCTAACAACGTGTTGTGTTTGCCATGGCTCCTGCCTAAATTATAGGGTAATAAGCTATTAACAAACCCATTACATACTCACAATTATTTTCTTAAAGTGTTGAAAATGTCACCAAAGCTGTTTAGAAATTAGCCGATATGCTATTCGGACTCTGCATGACATCTGGAGTTATTGCTTATAGAATTGTATTGATATAATTATAGTCAATGTACTTTGATCCAATAATAAACAACCGTGATATCAGCCTGTGCCTGTATAGATCTTGTTTATTGAAATATTTGTGCACAGTGGATTTGTTTGTTAGCGCAGATCATGTTATGCACCTCATAATGAAGTATCGATATTAGAATCTACATTTCTATTTTTCAGATTTTATACGTGATTTATGTGGCCTGTTATGTTATAGTCGACAAATATTGAAAAAGCAATTTGCCAACAAGGTATAACATGATTGCAAATTACTTTCAAGAAGTTAACTCAAGAGTTGTCCCAATGCCTTACTGCACTGTCCATTATAAAACATGACCGACAATATTCAAGCAATCTAATAAATCATAGCAACAGTTATATGTGTGTCATCTTTAATCGAGCGGCGTCATCTTCGCCCTGGACTTCGCTAACCTGGCCTTACTCTCCAGATGCCCATTACTCATCTCAAGGGATATGGAGACCGGGCATTTTCCTCTATTGCTCTTCGCCTGTGGAATTCCCTCCCATCATCTATTCGCGAAGTTGACAACCTGGACCACTTCAAAGCTTCACTCAAAACTCACATCTTCCTTCAGACATTTAAATGCTAATTTTATTGGAGGAGCTCGCGCCTTTGAATGTTCTTTTTAAGAGATATATGGCGCCATACACATAGGCGCCGGAAGTGGGGGGGCAGGGGGGGCAGTTGCCCCCCCAGTCAAAAAAGTGGGGGGGCAAAACGCATTTTTGCCCCCCCAAAACGCCCCCCCCCCCCCCTCCAAAAAAAAAAAAAAAAAGCAGTAAAGGAATAAACATGGTTTGTATTTTTAACCCAAAAGAACATAACAATAATAAAAACCTGAATTAAAGCACATATACCATTCCATTCAAAGAAAAGGAAAGTTCACAGGAATTAAATTTTTATAAACATTGCGCATGCTACCTATACGGTTTATAATAGCGATATAGCGATACGCGCATATCGTGGACATATTGTGCGAGAATGGGAAAACGTGTCTGTTTTTTTGGTTTTGTTATAGGGGTGAGAAGACATGAGCCCCTGAACGCTGGCGTACTGATGGGGGGGGGGGGGTATATCTATACGATACCAGTGATTTACACATGTTGCTGTTATGACATGATTTTCCGGTATTTTTTCTCCATTTTTTTTTAAGTCATACCTTTTTATGCGTTTGTTGGAAAATAAGAAATTCCCAAATTACAGTCGGGCGAAAAATACGCTTATTTAGAAGCCTTTATGACATGGTCTGCAAAGTGGCTGGGCTCGAGCCCCTCCCCCCTCACTTTTTGAAAAAGTATGTTAAAGAGAAAAAGAAAGAAAGACGGAGAGAAAAAATAAGTGACCTGCCAATGTCACAAATAAGGCATAAAAAATGCTCATCTGACCGTAATTAAATGCCTAAAACCCCAGAGCTTACGGGTGCTCCACCCCCGGACCCCACCAAGGGCCCTAAGGCGGGCCCCTGGATGCTCATCTGACCGTAATTAATACCTAAAACCCCTGAGCTTCCGGGGGCTCTGCCCCCTGGACCCCACCAAGGGCTCTAAGGCGGGCCCCTGGATGCTCATCTGACCGTAATTAAATACCTAAAACCCCTGAGCTTCCGGGGGCTCTGCCCCCTGGACCCCACCAAGGGCCCTATAAGGCGGGCCCCTGGATGCTCATCTGACCATTATTAAATACCTAAAACCCCTGAGCTTCCGGGGGCTCTGCCCCCTGGACCCCACCAAGGGCCCTATAAGGCGGGCCCCTGGATGCTCATCTGACCATTATTCAATACCTAAAACCCCTGAGCTTCCGGGGGCCCTGCCCCCTGGACCCCACCAAGTGCCCTAGGGCGGCCCCTGGTTGCTCATCTGACCGTAGTTAAATACCTAAAACCCCTGAGCTTCCGGGGGCTCTGCCCCCTGGACCCCACCAAGGGCCCTATAAGGCGGGCCCCTGGATGCTCATCTGACCATTATTAAATACCTAAAACCCCTGAGCTTCCGGGGGCTCTGCCCCCTGGACCCCACCAAGGGCCCTATAAGGCGGGCCCCTGGATGCTCATCTGACCATTATTCAATACCTAAAACCCCTGAGCTTCCGGGGGCCCTGCCCCCTGGACCCCACCAAGTGCCCTAGGGCGGCCCCGGGTTGCTCATCTGACCGTAGTTAAATATTAAAACCTCTGAGCTTCTGGGGGCTCCCCCCCCCCCCCCTCTGGAACACGTCAATGGCCTTAAAGAGGCCCCTGGATGCTCATCTAACCGTAATTAAATACCTAAAATCCCTAAGCTTCCGGGGGCTCAGCCCCTTGACACCCTGCCGAGGCTGGACCCCACGCCAATTTACGCTCTACCTGATCGTTAATACTTCACTTTGAAAAACGTTCCGCGGGACCTGCATGTAACATGTAAGACTGGTGGTGATGCAGATTTTTCGTCTGCCCCCCCCCCCCCTTCCGAACGTTTTTTCTCATTACGTCACTGCCCTCGGAAGGTGAGCCCCCTGGAATGTTTGCCCCCCCCCCCCAATCCCAAACTGCTTCCGGCGCGCCTGGCCATACAAATGCTGTTCATCATCATCATCATCATCATCATCATATGACTATTAATTTGAGAACGATTCGAATGATTCGACTACTTAGAATTCATTGATTGATTTCCCTTAACATAAATTATTCATCCATTTAATCATGAGTTCACTTGACTCAATATTAACTTAACCCATAACTCCATGAATATCTAACGGATCAAACAAAAAGTGCAGACTGAATTACACCAGTTTTTAATATCCAATTTCAGTATTATACAAACATTGGTATAATTAATTAATCGACTCTTAATATCGAAAATACATGCATGCACAATGTATTTGACAATCATCCCCTAGTTTTAAACGAGATGATTTTTGTTTACGTGTATTTTGTGACATGTGAAGGCCAATAGGTTACAAATTAATATGAATATAACATAATATATGATATTTCGTTCAGCCAAAATACCTGACATTATCAAAACATCAATTAAAATGTTTGAAATTGAAAAGTTTCATAGCATAAACTTCCTTGGCGTCATAATCGACGAAAGGCTAAATTGGACAGAACATGTTTACAATGTTCATGAAAAATAACTATATATATTGGTATAATTTGTAGGTTACGTTCAGTTATACCTTGCAAAAATGTATTAATGTTATATAACCCCTGTATCTTGCAATATCTCAGTTATTGTACCTGTTCGACTTTGCACTAATTCCCACTATCTTGCCCACACCAAGTCGCTGTTTAAAATTTAATAATAAATTAAAGGAATTAAATACCTTAAAACCTTTTGATAATATTAAATTAAAATTTAGACTTGTTAATGTTCGAACACGTCAAAGTTGTACTACCTGCAGTTTTAAACAATATATTATGCCAAAGCATGTTAACACATTTATTTAACAAATGAAATAAACCTAATATTTTCTTGCCATACTGCCGTATAAATCTAACACAATGTAACTCTATACTTTATAAATATATTAAACTATGGAATGCTCTTGAATCTTATTTTAAAAGTATACAATCCAAAAATGCCTTTGAGTCTAAGTTTAAACAAACCATCATAAATATCTATTAGCTTCACACTTCTATTTTTCTATACAATCGTTAGCAATATATATTTTTAAAAGATTTCTTCTGTTTCTTTATTTTAACTTGTTTAATGTTTGAAATGTAATATGCTTATCGTTTCGTATTGTGCTTCGTTTGTATTTTATATTTGCTGTTTCCATTTATGATTGTAAGGGGGAATCGCTGTGTTTATTGCAGGCCACTGGCCTTCTATCGGGATTTCTCAGGCAAATTTTATTATATATCATTATATCTTTGTATATTATGAAATATTTAAATTGAACTGAACTAAAAATGAACTTCAAAATACTAATGACATAAATAATAAACTGTGTGATAATTTCGTGCTCTCAAGATATTTTCTCGCAACCTAAAAGTATCGCCTAAAGAGATCTCAACTTTCCTTCTAAACACAGGAAATGTGAAATAACTAAGAAGAAATGTTTATTTGCTAATCATACAGAAAAAGAATAATGACATAGGCTTAAAGTCTTTTAAATTGGCACATACACGTACTGCTTCATTATCATGATAATGATATTTTCAAGAAGACATGAAACAAGGAAGTATAAAGAAGATGAATGACATGTGGGGATTTTTTAGTTTCAGTCGTGTCAAAGTTCAGTAACTCGGTGACTACAAAATTTTCTCATTCCAATAGACGTTATCCAAGAACCACGAAAATCCAGTGGGCAGGAGGTTAACTAGCTGCATCAACATGCATGGTAAGGGGGGTCAATATTCATCCTCGTTAACTCTAGAGAAATTAGATATAAAAATGAATTATACAATTATTAATTGTCTCTCCCAAGATTTTCCTCTCAACATGCATTCCCTTATCAAACTGTCCCAACTTCAACATTTCAGAAAATTTGTTTTCCCTTTATTAACATCAATACTAAGATATAGTATAGTAGTATAGTATCGTATAGTCCTAAATGCTCGCTTTACCTTCCAGTCTATAACTGTCTAGAGGAATATTTGACATACATCCACGCTTTTAAAGGCCTGTGTATTATCGAAAAACTGAGATCGAAAGATAAAAGTCTCATAATATGACTGTAGAAGATCTGAACAATGTAACAAACCTATCAATTAATTTTTTTAAGAGAATGGTAAAGCAATCGTAGAATGGAATAACGTAGTAATTTTTCTTAAAAACCTAAAATTGTATTTAAAGTAGAAGTGATAGGACTTCATATACCTTCTTCAATGATTTCAGCACAAAGACCCATGTCATTCTCCCGGAAAATAAGCCGCAATTTCAGCGCGCTCGTTCTATCTGTGCTATGCTTGCTGACAAATTGATGAAGTAAGCTCTCGTACGCCGACTGAGGATTGAGTTGAAGAAAACTCACAATTTGAGCGTTGTCACCCTGCGTAGCATTGAACCCAGGCGCGCCGGAAGCAGTTTGGGATTGGGGGGGGGGGCAAACATTCCAGGGGGCAAACATTCCAGGGGCTCACATTCAAGGGGCAGTGACGTAATGAGAAAAAAAGTCCGGAAGGGGGGGGGGGCAGACGAAAAAGCTGCATTACCACCACGTCTTACACGTCACATCGATCAGGTAGAGCGTAAATTGGCGTGGGGTGCAGGGCATGAGCCTCGGCAGGGGGTCAAGGGGCTGAGCCCCCGGAAGCTCAGGGGTTTTAGGTATTTAATTACTGTTAGATGAGCATCCAGGGGCCCTCTGTAAGGCAATTGACTTGTTTCAAGGGGGAAGCCCCCAGAAGCTCAGAGGTTTTAATATTTAACTACGGTCAGAAGAGCATCCAGGGGCCCGCCTTAGGGCCCTTGGTTGAGTCCAGGGGCAGAGCCCCCGGAAGCTCAGGGGTTTTAGGTATTTAATTACGGTCAGATGAGCATCCAGGGGCCCGCCTTAGGACTCAGGCGGGTAGACAGGGGGGCGGTGAGGGCGGTCGTCCCCCAAAAAAACGCCGGCCAAAAAAAAAGAAGAGAGAAATAAAAAGAAGAAAGGAAGCGGACGTAGGAAGAAAAAGGGTTAAGAGTCGAGAACGGTATAACGAATTGTCTTCTTTCTCTAATAATTTAATGAAACGTCAAAGCTTCCGCGCTTCGCGCGGAAGGGGGGAATTGAATTCAGATAAGGATTAAAAGTCGAGAAAGGTACAACGAATCGTCTTCTTTCTCTGATATTTCATGAAACGTCAAAGCTTCTTCGCTTCGCGCGGGAGATTCGGGGAAACTGAATTCAGACAAGGATTAAGAGTCGTTTGAGAATGGTACATTGAATCGTCTTCTTGTATTAATAATCTAATGAAACGTCAGACCTATGCGCGGAGGAAGGGGAACTTGTTGCAAACAAGGATTAAGAGTCGAGAACGGTCCAACGAATCGTCTTCTTTCTCTAATAATGCAATGAAAAGCTTCCCCCCCCCTCCCTGCACCCGCGGCCCTAGGGAGCGCGCTCTGTAAGTGATGCGCACGCTTCGCGTGCTCACTACCGCCCCCCCTTAAAATGAAATCCTGGCTACGCGCTTGCCTTAGGTCCCTTGGTGGGGTCCGGGGGCGAAGCCCCCATAAGCTCTGGGGTTTTAAGCATTTAATTACGGTCAGATGAGCATTTTTTTTACCTTAAGTTGTGACATTGGCAGGTCATTTATTTGTTTCTCCGTCTTTCTTTCTTTTTCTCTTTAACATACTCTTTAAAAAAGGAGGGGGGGGGGGTTCGAGCCCAGCCACTTTGCAGACCATGACATAAAGGCTTCCAAATAAGCGTATTTTGCCTGACTGTAATTTGGGAATTTCCTTTTTTCCAACAAACGCATAAAAAGGTATGACTTACGAAAAAAAATGGAGAAAAATGCCGGAAAATCATGTCACAACATCAACATTTGTAAATCACTGGTTTCGAATAAGAAATACATCTCCCCCCCCCCCCCCCCATCAGTACGCCAGCGTTCAGGGGCTCATGTCTTCTCACCCCTATAACAAAAAAACGGACACGCTTTCCCATTCTCGCACAATATGTCCACGATACGCGCGTATCGCTATTATAGATATCCCCATTTAAAATACCGTATAGGTGGCATGCGCAATTTTTATGAAATTTAATTCCTGTGAACTTTCCTTTTTCTTTGAATGGAATTGTACATGTGATTTAATTCAGGTTTTTATGATTGTTACGTTCTTTTGGATTAAAAATACAAACCATGTTTACTCCTTTACTGTTTTTTTTTTTTTTTGAGGGGGGGGGGCGTTTTTTTTTGTTTTTGTTTTTTTTTTTTTTTTTTTTTGGGGGGGGGGGGGGCAAAAATGCGTTTTGCCCCCCCCCCCCTCCCCCCACTTCTGGCGCCTATGATTGAACCCCATATAAACGTTTAGCTGTGCTGGGGTGACGCCGTTAATTTCTGTATCAATAGCCCGTCATTTAGAATGTTTTCATCTATGAAACCCGCCATCGCTTCCTATTAAGTGGATGCTGTAAAAAAAAAATATATATATATAAAAAATCTCTCGCAAGAATATTTTTATCGGAATATGTGTATAATCAGGGTTGCCCTGGTATAATCATAGAACAACACTGTACAGTGCAATCTATGAGGAAGTACTCTAAGTTGATGTAGTGTGTTAATTGAATGAAAAAATACCATCGTAAAACACAAAGGGAATATCAATACCAGTAGTACAATTACAGTTAAGGAAAAAAATCCTTCGTTTAAAAAATCAAGCGCTATTTAAAGGATGGTATAAAGATTACTCAGCAAAGACGGTATGAAATCACACAAGAATCGAATGAGAACGTAAAACGCATCCAGGACTTACTCATGAAATGTGTGTATTTTATAATTATGCAGGTAATGTAGCGTGCCACTTGATAATGTAACATGACCCGCGAAACCACAACTATGTATTAAATGACGTTAGTTTCTGTTTTCAATGGAGATCTTTTTTATTGATAGATACTCCAGATAACACTGAAATGAAACACAAAAGAGCATGGAGTAGAATATTTTATTGTTTAAAAAAAAATGATCGATGCCCTTTTTTGTAGTGTCGCTCACCGAATCAGATGTGCTGTGGTCACGGGCAATTCCGCATTCTAGATGACGCCAAAATGCTCTGTCTTAAGTTAACGCCATTAGTTCGAATACAGTAGGCTATCATAATCAGGGAAGTTACTGCAGATACTGTATTGGTTCATTTTGTTTAATTGATAAACTAATATTATGTGATGCACTTCAATCTGTAGTCAAAATCAATCCGCACATTTTTTAAAATTTTCATCGCCCTGATTTGACATCAATGGCCATTTTTTAAAGGGGGATGACGGTTCTCAGTGTTTAACAATTCGTCCTCTACTCACACATAATCATTGAATCATAAGACTGTATTACCTCCATCAGTATAATAACATTGGCATCGACATGAGAATAGTTAAGTTTGAGCTAAATTTCATGAGCACGGGGACTTATTTCATCGCTGTCGTTGTTCACGGTATTTTATATTCACAAGAGGAATATCTGCTTTGGAACGATTGCTTTGAGGTGATCTATAATATAGGCATTGTATAGGCATTGCAAATCACAATAATTCCGGGGATTCCCCATGACGTAGATAACAAGGTCTTTTGGCGCCATTTTACGTTACGCTAATCACTTTGTTTCTCTCCGTCTGTCTAGTTGCCAGTTTCCAGAGACATGTCTGAATAGAGTTCAGGGTACAGTAAGGAGATAAATGCTGTTTGGACTTTAAAGTCTGGACAGCATTTATTCACGCATTTATGATGGAACCCTGTACCTTGAACGTTGCATATATATGTATATTCTAGTTAAACATTTCTTAATCGGTCTGAACAATATATGTAAGGCCAAGATATGAGTCACTTATTCATTTCTTTGAGGATAGACGAATATATTTTGTCATTTTGTCACATTAATTATAGAAGCCATGATTACGCATCTCTCAAGCTATCGCTCTCTCTCTCTCTCTCTCTTTCTCTTTCTTTCCCCTTCTTTCCCTCTGTTTCTTTCCCTATCTCTCTCTCTCTCTCTTCTTTCTTTCTTTCTCCCTCTTTTCCCTTTCTTTCTTTCTCCCTGTTTTCCCTTTCTTTCTTTCTTTCTCTTTCTCCCTTAATTTGTTATCTCTATTCACATTAGCAGAAATTATCAATTTCAAACATTATTTTAATGCATTTAATGCAATCAGAACATCGTACTTGGCAAGTAAAGAAGTTGCAAAAAAAAATAGAACGTATTTTCAACCGTTAAAGTTTTAGCGCCGTTTTTATATGAACCCTACTTTTAATAAATTTGTGACGCTTATTGTTATGTTGGTGTAAACGTCTGCTATAGAAATCTGACAGATAATACCAACAAATAGTCATTGTAAAAGTATCGGGGGATTTTCGAAATGGGTCCAAAGTCTTATAACAGTGCTCAAATTTGAAATTTTGAATATAACACTCACTGTTGCTTGTGAATCGAACATGGGGGGGGGGGGGGTCAACATAATTCAATGGCCGATTTGCTACAGTTCTGCATGGCACAGAGCAGGCTATGGATCGAATTATCGTGGATTATATCACATTTTAAGAGCAATGTAATAGCTTTTTAACATATCATATATCAAATCCGGCGTTTTTCTTGGTTCTCGAATTGAAATATGGTAGTATGTGCTTAATTCATTGATTAGTCGTATTACATCAACCTAATAGCATAGGCTCAGAACCAGAGGGATGTAGTTCTTTTATTTTTTTTAAAGAGTTACCACCCTTCCGGCATTCAACAGACGGTATGATATTTATGCGAATAACATTTAGCACAGGGCGTATACTGATAACTTGTATACTACTGATTTTGTTTTTGCATGTTATAACAATGACACGCTTTCTACTTGAATATGCATTATGATAAAAGGCCAAATGCATAAACAATAAAAACAGGAAATCTCTTAGTTCTTAATGGGTGAAACGCCCATTACAAATTTATAATTTCCCTCGATTTCTTAATTACTAGTTTCTAATTTCTTGAACGATGAGCAAATTTTAAGACTTACCGAAATGCAGAATCGATGTAAACTGCGGATATAATCAAGAAAGACACCTTATGATAGCAGACTATGAGAAATGTTCTGAAGTCTTTGGTATAAACCAGATCGTTCACTGTGTAAAGAAAATGGCGCAACCGTTTACTAATAGTGCATGTAGCTCCGGTAGTCTCATTTTCGCTCGCTGGATCTGCTACAGCGCAAAAGTAGCTCGGTCGACGTCACTTCCAAACTAGCCAATCAGCTTGCAATGACGTCATATTGTATGCGGCAGCAAGTATATTTTGCTAGTTTTCTTTTGGACGCTATTGTATGTCAAATATATTTGCAGAAGCATGAATGAATGGAACACAGACAGTGCACGACCAATACAATGAATCTGGATTCTGCAGACTGCATGAGACTGATGATGTAGGCAGTAGCACGCCTCGTTGCAATTTTTATTCAGAATCCACACAGAAGAAGGCGTAGATAGGAGAACTGTTTCATGTCACAATGAGGTTACCATGATCACATTCATCATGTATAGGTATTATTATCATTATCCTTACTTACACACACAATATTTGAAAAAGATAACATTGACTTTTTTTCTCCCCATCCCACAGAAGAGACATAAAGCATGTCAAGTGCCTCAATTTTTTGTCGGTTAGCTAAAACATTTCAACACCCTCACAGCCTCCAACCCCCTTCTAAAAAAGAATTAAAAAGATCGTCTGATTCTCGTCCAGCTGAGAAGGGTGAAACTGATCGTCAGAGTTTCAATTTCTTTTTTTTATTACTCCCCCCCCCCCCCACAAAAAGTTTAAATAAATAAATATAAAATAAAAGTTCACTCATTCTGCGATCTGCCGACAAGCTTAAAAATTGTAGGGCATACCTGAAGAAAATTTACTATGAGAGAATTGCATCCCACCCCTTATAAGTAATAGACATTCCAATTAAATCATAATTAGGCTACTTGAGAACTGCTCAGGGGTAAATAGTCACATTGTTTCATAACTCAATTATTAGGCAGGAGTGTGTCTATCCCTGAATGGCGTTATTCCAATCTCAACAACGCCCATCCCCAAGATTAACTACAAAGAAGATACAAGGGTAATATTTGTTCCCGTAATTTTTGTTTGCATTATATTCAATATATAAACAATACAAATAATTTTCTTTGTAATTATAATAACATTAATTAAATAACTCAATACATGTACAATTCCTAAAAAACGATCGAAAAATTTGAATGAAATCAGTTATAATATAAAAAAAAAATCAAACCACTACCATCTGCAACTCACACATCTTCTCACATGCACAAACTATGGACCATGTCATCGATGTTTGTCCGATCTACAAATCCCCCCACGGCGCTTCCGGACTTCGCGAGCTCGATGATGAGACAATATGTTGGCTTAATAAGGATCTTCCTATCTAGATGATGTACTCCCTGATATTCTTCGCACGAACGAACGAACGAACTCACATATACGTGTACACACCACAATAACATAAAGTCACAGGCAAAGAACACCCTCGCACACCCCCAACAGCCCCCCGCCCCCACCCACACACACACACACACACACACACACCATACACAGCAAGGTAATACCTGCTCACAGTCATATTCACTTCTAATTCGTCTCATTTTAGCTCTTACAAAAAGCCCGCTAATTTCTATTCGTATATTGTAATATATAACACCCACCACCCACACACACACTCTTACACACACAAACGCAGAAATTTTTTGTTAACCATATTTTTTCATTACAGATTTTTATTCAAAATAGATAGTTACATACACATCAATGTAAATAATTCCATACAAATACAAATCTTAATTTCGTTTTCATACGACAAATACATTCATATTCATACATATAAATACTAGATGAATAGCATGAATAGTTATGGCTCCAAACAATTACAAATTTATGTAGACAATCTTCCTCCTGTAATACCGTGTGACTAAGTAAACAAGCATTGCAATTAAGTGGTATTTGATTTCACGACAAGTTATCTACACTATGCAAACAAAAAGTAATTCAAAAATAACAAAAGGATGGACGTTCATGTTTCCATTTCCTCGTCAGGCTTGTAAGCTGGATCCTGACATACTTTCTTCGTTTTTGCACCAGTTTTAGTCCCACCAGCGGCCTCTGCTACCTCACCTACAATTCATAAATAATGTATAAACTATTTAGAAAATTAAAAGGTAAACTAAAGGTAATAATTTTGTTTTGTAGAATTTTGTAGAAACTGAAAAAGTTTGAGCAAATTCCGAACAAAATAAGAGAGTGTACTTTTGAAGTTGCGATCAACCCTAAATTGGCAACTCTGTAACATATCTTGCAAGGTCCCATCCCATTTGATCTGTACTAACAAACACGAAACAATTTTCCTCATGAAGTCCGTTTTGCCTAACTATTGATGATAAGATAAATTATATTCCACCTAATAAGAATCTTGCTCTACGATTGGTCAGAAGTAAGTCAAGTGATGAAAGATAATTCGCCCACCATTGATGGAAGAAGAAAAGTTCGTTGCATTGTGTAGATAGTAGTACTATCTACACAGTGCAACGCACTCTAATTGTAAACGCTGCGTATTGCTATCCTCTTTAAGCGCTTTTAGTGTTAGTACGCGAACTTTGGTCACGCGCGAACTAGGGTCACACCACCATATTGCATACACTGTACGTTTCGTACACCGTTTGCTAGATGTTAATTGATGACTTGTTGCTTAGCTCTACAATGACGGAAGAAGTGAAATGTTTCCGATGTGGAATATAAAAGCAAATATTCACCTTTAGGTTTCAGGCGATGGCAAACTATCACTTCCTCGGCGATCTGAATGTATACGCTATCTATCCTCAGCTTCGCTTCGGAAAGATAGCTACATCCAGATCGCCTCAGAATTTATAGTTTGTCCCATCACCTTCGCCAACGGCAAGTATTTGCTTATTAGCTGTTACATCCCATAAAAAAAGCATTTTGTTTCCTCATTGCCCATATTGCCACCACATTGTGTAATGGATGGTGCGTAGCCTAGGTACTCCTTGTTGCAGTGCTCGGCTGATAGCGACAAATCGCCTTTTTTTTTTAATAGTGGAAAGTTGTGGTTGTCTCATAAAGCTTGTGGGTAGAATAGAAAGTTGTGAATATGATTACCCGGTGTGCCACAATGAGGGGACGGGAGGGGTACAGATGTGTCCACGAGTGTTTCTGCGTCTGACGGGACAGGAATTTTAAACTTCTCTAATTCTGGAGACAGAAAACATAAATATTTGTAATGGGTTAGGAACAAAATACTGATTTTCTTTTTTTCCCGTCTCTCTCTCTCTCTCTCGAATTACAATTTCATTACTTTCGCTCTCCGCTTTCGCCCCTCTCATTATTTCTCTCTCTCTCTCTCTCTCTCTCTCTCTTTCTCTCTCTTTTTCCTCCATTTTCATTTAGGGTACATATTTTTTTGTAAAATTGTGTTTACCCACTTTGAGTACAATAACAATATAGTTTTAGAAATGTTAATTATAAAAATTAAAAAATTAAAAAATTAAAAAAGAAACACATTAATAATTCATTTTTAGTGGCGTAGCTACAAGGGGGAACGAGGCATGTGCCCCCTCAATATAATAGCAAAAAGAATAAGAGCGAGGGAAGATATGATGGAAAAGTGGTTACACGTAAAATAGTACGATAATTTAAGGATATAGAATTCTCAAACTTGCTCTTCCAAATATTACCGCATGTATTTGGTAAACGTGTATCGTAGGAGACCACAAGATAAGGCTTAATTGAAATTTATTGTAAGAAGTGCATTATATGATTTTTGAAAAATGCGTTGAGTTGATCTGATCTGCGTTCTTGATGTATCGTACAGCAGGAGAGATAAATAAATAAGGGAATAGAGACAGAGTAAAACTATGTGCTCGTTTCACTTTAACATGTAATTTGATCGTCATGATTCGGGCAGTATGGTGCCTGAATATAACATTATACATTGTGTTTTTCTTCAATCTAAATGAAGTTTATACCACGTCAAAGTGTCTTCTCTCCCCCCCCCCCCCCCCCCTTGTTTGCTTTACTACTCTCAAAATGTATAAATCAGGATAATTCATGGCAACGATACGACTGAATATAAAATATACATTTCATCTGGTGTAAGAAATATAATTTTTGCAATAATCAAGGTGTCATTGTTTACTCGCTCACAAGCAGTATTTGGGATCCGGGTTGTATGACTTCGGGCAAGACGTCCTCACTTGATAATTAGTATTCATCGCTAAATTGCACACATTTTTAAATAAAAAAATTGAAGAAAAATTAAAGAGGGAAGACCTTCTTACCAGTTAAATAATATCATATTGGAGGCTGGGTGATGATTCGTTATTTTTCAAGAGTCCTGTCACATCTTGACCAGTGTGATGACATTTGATTATATGAAATGCATGGTTGTCTTTGATTTTTGAGCTCATTAAATTGTCATCATCACTATGTGGCTGTCTCCGTTATAAATTAACATACTAAAAAAAAAAATCTACAAACCTGCTTTGACGAAATCAGCGCAGGGCTTCAATTCTTCACTCTCTAGAAAGATCTGTCTCAGTTGCAGAGCACTTTCGCTCTTCCGTCCATGTTTCATAACATACTTGGAGAGGAGTTTGTCGAATGCGCCAGGTTGATTCATGGTGAGATTGGCCCCTATCGCTGCGGCATTGCCCTTGACTTTGGTGAATCCCAGTTCTACGCTAAAGTCATCTGCACGGATATTCCCAGGATTAATCAGTTTTGACAATCTCTGCACAACTCTGTCTGTCAAAATGTCTGACATCACAAGTTGCGAAGTTCTAACGCTAGACAAGAAATATACGTAATGTAATAACATTATGATTTAAATAAACGAATGAATGGATACATTTTCACTCTAACATAACATTATGTTTAGAACAAAAGGTAGGGTTTGGAACCCAAGGGCGGCGATTGCGCAATCGAGGGAATGCTTTTGAATAAATGATTTCATGTAGATCAAGCAATCAATAAAGGCTTTCATAGAAATGATAAAATGCTAAACAGTTCGTTTTGTTTATGACCTGTTGATGTTTGGGGCAAACTGCAATATTGATATATTTTGTACTGATGTACTGATAACACATTATACTAGGTGCCACTGGCGTACTGATGGAGGGGGGACTTGGGGACAGTTGACCCCGCCCCCCCCCCAATAAAATTCAAATGTGGTTTATTTCTAATTCGAAAACAAGTGATTTACAAATGTTGCTAAAATGAAATGAATTTCCGTTTTTTTTCTCTCATTTGTGCCCATTATGCCAGAGGCGGCACTCCCAGTGGGGCTGGGGGAAAAAAGGCGGCCCTCCCGCAGGAAGCAAGGGGGCACAGTACCCCCCAATTTTTAAAGCACCCGAAAAGTGCCCCTTTTTACATAGGAATAGTGCCCCTTTTACATGGACACGTGCCCCTTTTCCTTAGACAAGTTCCCATTTTCCTTTGCAATAAGTGTCCATTTTCCTTTCTCATAAGTGCCCTTTTAATCTAAAGTAGGTGCTCCAAGTTAGGTACGAGAAGTGCCTCTTTTCACATTTGATAAGTGCCCCTTAACCTCTGATAATTGTCCTATTTTATCTGAGAGGTATGTGCCTCTTTTACTTTGACAAGTGCCCCTTTTCCTTTGTAAGAATTTCCCCTTCCCCTTTTAATAACTACCCCCATTTTAACTCGGATAAGCGCACCTTATATTATCAAATGTGCTCTTTCTCCTTTCTAATAAGTGCTCCTTTTCTTAATGATAAGTGCTCCATTAAAAAGAGCCACTTCCACTTCCCATATTAAAGTACCCCTTCTCTGGTAAATTACCCTTTTCAGGCACGAGAAGTTACTCTTTTCACTTCCTATAAGTGCCTCCTTCACCTCCGATAAATGCCCCTTTAAAATTTGATCGGTGCCCATTTCTTTAAACTGATGCATATTTTCCTTTTTTACAAGTACCCCTTTTTCATTCACATAAGTGTCCCTTTTCTTATCTTGTCATTGCCCCCTTTCAGTTGCGATAAATGCCTCTTTTCACCTCTGAACATATCCCTTTTAACAATATATAATAATATCTTATAAATACCCCTATCAAAAACTGATGGGGGCCCCTTTTCCCGTCGATTATGAAATGCCCATTTCCTATTCTCCGGACTGACTTTTTTTCATCCCTGGTGAGTGCCTCTTTTTGAGGGTGTAAGAAGTGCCCTATTTTCACCTCTGATAATTACTCTTTGTACTTTGGCACATGCTCTTTTTCTTTTCTGATCAGTGTCCCCTTTTCCTCTCATCATTAAACGCGCCCTAGTTTCAAGCGACTAACAGCAATTTCCCCCAAAGCTATTTTCGGTTGAGATTTCCCTTTGTAGGTGCCCTTTTTTCCAGAAAGTGATCTTGGTGCCCCCCCCCCCCCCCACTTTGGACGTCGCTCGGCCACCGTGGGGGGGGGGGCACTGTGCCACCCACTTTTTGCAGGTACCCTTTTCCTCTCTTTTCCTCTCTGGTAAGTACGTCTTTTCAGGTGCGAGTAATTCCTCTTTTCACCTTTCCTATGTTTGCCCCCCCCTTTTTTTTTTTTTTACTTCGACACGTGCCCCCCCCCTCCCCTTTTTTTTTTTGAGCCCCTTCCCCTTTTCAAAATGCCCCTTTTAACATCTCATAAATGCCCCTATTAAAATTGGATAGGTGCCTTTATCCTCCAAAAGATTCCCCATTTACTTTCTCTCAAATGCCTCTTTTCATTTCTGTTGAGTCCCTTTTCAGGTGCAAGGAGTGCCATTTTCACCTCTGAAGGCTCTGACAATCGCCCTTTTTACTTTGACACGAGCACCTTTTCTTTTTCTAATATTGCCCTTTTCCCTTTCGATAATTGCCTACTTTTCTTTTCTCCATAACATACACCCCTAATTCAAGCGGCTTTAGAGCCCCTTTTTCTTTAATTTCCCCTACAGCTCAATCGCATTTATAGATGTTATAATTATGTTACTTATAAAAGAACTTTTCAGTCTGTCTTCATTAGATTGTGTTTAATACTCATCAGGGTTTTTTTTTCTGGTGTTCTTTATAAGATGTAATTTTTTTGCACTGGGACCTCACAATTCTTAATTTGTTTGCTAGCTCGCTTCACTCGCTCGAAAATTAATATTTAGATATTTACACCTAACTGCAAAGTATGCTCCCTAATTAGACAGTATCTTGTACCACGTAAAGAAAGAAACAAATATTGATATCATCCCTGGAAGTGTAATCACAATCATGACGATGTAAGAGTATATACCAATGTTTAAAAATTATGTAGGTTTTGTTGATGTTTTCCTTTGTAGGTGCCCTTTTTTCTTCCAGAAAGTGCCCTTTTTGTTGCCACCTCCCTATTTTGGAAGGCGCTCCGCCGCCCCTGCGTTATTCTACTTGGTGGTGATAAGGATTTTGTTCTGACCCCCCACAAGTTTTTGGTCATTACGCCACTGCTAGGAACCTGGAAGCGATTTCTGCACCAGACATGGTAGGGATGCGATGTAGTGCGCGTACGGTTTCCTAATGTGAAGGGCAAGGCTACTGAAGTTCTAGGGTTGATTTCCCAAAAGCCTTTGCGATCATTTTCCCAGCTTACCAAGCTTTGAAATTTAAGTTCTTTGCATACATTTTTTTTTTAACGTGATAAATTACTGGAATTTAACATAAAAGAGTAGTTTAGCCCATATATCATGGAGACGTCAATTCGACAAATATTGAAAACATACATTTTCCAACAATAAAATAACTCAAGGGAAGTCTCAATGCCATACTGCACCGCCCATAAAAACCACGATCGGATGACGGAATTTTTTCCATAATTGTAATACACTGTATTGGCAGATCTGAAAAGGTGACCGACACGGCTATTGAAGTTGCCTTCCTTTAATTTTTTTTCAAAAGAACTTGGATTTCCAACATGATTGCCCTTTATTCAGCTATTGATGATAGCAAACACATCAAAGCATCCACTCATGAATGGTTTACAACAAAGTGTATTGTGCTCTTACAATATGCTCTTGTAGAATCTTTAGCTATTATACTTTAGTGGGGAAAATCCCCTATTCACAATGTTGAAATAAAACAGATGTATAATGGCACACTGATAACACGTTTGTCGGGGCAAAGTACATTAAATATTAGTATATCAATACAAGTCAATGAGGCAATGAGCAATAATTCTAGATGTCATGCAAAATTTGAAAAGCATATCGTCTAATTACTAAACAGATTTGCTGATATTTTCAACAATCTTTTTTAGAATATTTTGAATCTATTTTATATTTGTGATCTGTGTTTTCTTTTATTTTAAATCCATTATTATCAATTTCATTATAAACTGCTCAATTTATAGACACACATACCTAATAAATTATTGATCCTGAGAGATTTATTCAAGTCTTGCCCATAAATCTACAAGATTCCCCACTAAAGTGTATGAGAGAATCTTTCCAACAAAAGCTTTGGGCATGATACATGTAGGTAGAAGATAATTCCTAAGCCTCGCAGTTACTTTTCAACCTGACGTCATTGAAATGAATATGTATATATAAACCAACCACAGGGTGTGCACATAGTCTATTTTCAATTGTTTCCGCTGCAGGGTCAGTGCATAGATATCATAGTCACTGATGTAAATTTTCATAACAAACATTGTTGGCGGGGGGGGGGGGGTTGCCAGTTTTTGTCATTGTTAAATTATTGTGCTAGGTGTAGTAATAAGGTCGTGATTTAAAAACATTTTTGTTTACAGGGGTTGATAGGATAATTCATATGTTGGTCTATTTCTTCCACCGTTTATTAGCTATTCAGGTTGTACTGTTTAAGTTTCGTTTCCACATGATAAGCCATGGTTCACCATTCGTGCCCGAAAAGAAAAAAAAATCGCAATCAAAAACAATTATTTGATGCAGCATCAAAGTATACCACCCATTTCGAATATCTCTGTTACTCTATCTCTCTGTCTCCCTGTCTCTCTACCTCTTTATTCAGATATTGTGTCTGTTTATATTATGTGCAGTTCCTTTTGAGAGAAAAAATAATTAGTGGCGATGCTGCTGAAAAAAATGACCGGGGGCATTGTCCCAAATTGCATCCTCTGGTTTCAACGATGGTTCTTCGTAAATATCAATCTTGGAATGCATGAATTAATTAACATTACTGTAGAATGCAGTTGAACAATTCAATTCAACTATATTTCACAAATGCGAATCATATAAAAAATGATATACAATATATTGACATTTCCAATCAAACACATACATAAAATACATATATATATTGGTTCAGTCAGTAGAGCATCTGCCTCACAACCGGGAGGTCATGGGTTCGAACCCCGGCCGCGTCATACTAAAAGACGTTAAAAGACGGGAGTTGCTGCTACCTTGTTTGGCGTTTGGCTGCCGGGCTCACGATCAATTGGACAAAAAGAATTTCCAATTTCGGTTTAATAAAATTTGGAGTGGACTAAAATATTATTATTATTATTATTATTATTATATATTGAGAGGATTATATAAAATAAGTCCATGTAAATATGACCGCTTTAAATGTTAATACAATCCATTTACAATATCAGAGATAAGATCAAAATTAAATTCAAATCACATTGCCTAGATATATTTACCGGTGCCAGGTAAAAATGTCAGAGAAAAAAATGTCAGAGGTAAAAATGTCAGAGGAAAAAATGTCAGAGGTAAAAATGTCAGAGGTAAAAATGTCAGAGGTAAAAATGTCAGAGGTAAAAATGTCAGAGGAAAAAATATCAGAGGTAAAAATGTCAGAGGAAAAAATGTCAGAGGAAAAAATGTCAGAGGTAAAAATGTCAGAGGTAAAAATGTCAGAAGTAAAAATGTCAGAGGAAAAAATGTCAGAGGTAAAAATGTCAGAGGTACAAGCAAAACATATGAGTGCCGTCATAATATCTCAGCACTTTTATCACTCAGAATGTCGAGACGTACAGCTACTGCATGGGCTAGTCTATTATATTCCTTTCTAAATGTATGTGTCGTATATCGTACATGTCCTGAGGATAATATAATGTGGAAAATAGATTTTGAAATTGATTTTTTTGTGGAAGCAATCAGAGAAGGTTAATCATCTAGCATAAACATGTAAGTATTGGTGTGTAGTGCAAGGTTTTGGAGTCATCAAAATGATAAAAAAAATTGGCCCAGTCTTGGTAAAGTAACAAGCACTGTACACAGAAAGATATTGATATGGGACTACACAAACATATGGCATACAAATCGGGCAGGCATACAAAGATGTTACTTGTTATATCTGGGATATGAAGTCATTTGAAATAGATTTTCAGGGAATAACTTTTTTCTTTGATGTTCTATCACACTTGCATTGAACGCTCACAAATATTTTTTTTTACCTTTCCCCAGAACTCAACTTTCTCTTTAATTGATGTAACATGGGCGGCTTTCTGCTTTGTATCGGAGTAACAAAGCTGCTTATTGATTTTCTCCCAGACTATTTTATACCGTACGGAAGCGTTAAAGTGCCATTCTACTTGACGACATGACGAGATATTTCATCTTGTCAAGTCGACTTAATGTATATATTATGTCGACATGTAAAGATATTTAACCTAGCATGTCGACTTATCAACTTGTATTAGTCGACGTGGCGAAATAAATTATCTTGCCAAGTCGACTTCACAAAAAGTTCATGTCGTCATGGCGACATAAGTTATCTTACCAAGTCGACTTCTAAAAAATTACATGTCGTCATGGCGACATATATTATCTTACCAAGTCGACTACCCAAAAAGTAATGTCGACATGGCGAAATAAATTATCTTGCCAAGTCGACTTCACAAAACGTTCATGTCGTCATGGCGACATGTATTATCTTACCAAGTCGACTTCACAAAAAAGTTCATCTCGTAATAGCGACATAAATTATCTCACCAAGTCGACTTCCCAAAAAGTATATGTCGTCATGCGAGATATGTAGTGTGACGACTATTTCATGCAGCGTTCGTACGTGTAGTTCATTCACAGTCGACTAGTCTAGGTCTAGTGACTTCTTAAAACTGTCTCCACGTGATCATTTATGTCGCCAAGACGACATCTACTGTTATTAAGTCGACTCGGTAACATATTTTATCTCGCCATGACAACATGTACTTCTTACGAAGTCGACTTGGCAAGATATTTTTATTTCGCCATGACGACATATACTTTTTGGGAAGTCGACTTGGCAAGATAACTTATGTCGCCATGATGACATGAACTTTTTGTGAAGTCGACTTGGTAAGATAATTCATGTCATCATGACGACATACTTTCTGAGAAGTCGACTTGGCAAGATAATTTATTTCGCCATGACGACAGATACTTTTTGGGAAGTCGACTTGGTAAGATAATTTATGTCGCCATGACGACATGAACTTTTTGTGAAGTCGACTTGGCAACATAATTTATTTCGCCATGTCGACTAATAAAAGTTGATAAGTCTACATGGTAAGTTAAATATTTTTACATGTCGACATGATATGAATATTAAGTCAACTTGACAAGATAGAATATCTCGTCATGTCGTCAAGTAAAATGGCACTTTAACGCTTCCGTAATACCGCAATAGTAATCGACAATATTTTATTGCAACGCGCGCACTTCGGGAATGTGATGGTGCGGTTAGCATTGATAACATGGCTTTCTGCTTGTTTCAGAGTATCAAAATACCAAGCCCTCAAGAAAGTGGAATTGTCGGAAATATGCATTTATTGGAAATTACATATAATAGTAGACATTGCCACGCAGTTAAAATGTCCAACAATCTTCAAATATGAAGGAGAAGTAGGAGGGGAAAGGTTCATAGATATCTGATTATTTGTCGCATGATCCTTTTATTAAATAACCTTGTTTTTTTTTTAATGATTACACCATGGAGCGACAACTCAGCCTATAAAACATGGTCAAACTTCTCGATTTTAGAAATCTTTTTCCCCAGAAGTTTGCTCAGTGTACCAGTACCATTTGCTTATACAAAAACATAATATACCGGTATATAAATATTGAATAAGGCAGACTAATGGGACATGGATGGTGTACTCCGACTTTCACGCATTGCCAGCGGTCATCAGACAACTGATAGCATTCTTCAAAGTACAAGATTCCTCTACAAAGACTACAACCTTGGTATACGCTCAAAATAAGACTTAACTAATACAATACAATAAGACAGCGGTGAAATAACGACTGCAGAATATCCCTCGCTGTTCTTTTTCGATAAGCCTGATATATAACCCGGGTGTAAACATAACAAACTTGTCACATGCTTTTGTTTTTATTTTATACCTCTAACATTTTTACCTCTGACATTTTTTCCTCTGACATTTTTACCTCTGACATTTTTTCCTCTGACATTTTTACCTCTGACATTTTTACCTCTGACATTTTTACCTCTGACATTTTTACCTCTGACATTTTTACCTCTAACATTTTTTCCTCTGACATTTTTACCTCTGACATTTTTACCTCTGACATTTTACCTCTGACATTTTTACCTCTGACATTTTAAACTCTGACATTTTTACCTCTGACATTTTTTCTTGTGACATTTTTACCTCTGACATTTTTTCCTCTGACATTTTTACCTCTGACATTTTAAACTCTGACATTTTTACCTCTGACATTTTTACCTCTGACATTTTTTCCTTTGACATTTTTACCTCTGACATTTTTTCCACTGACATTTTTACACCGAGCCATATTTACCTTCTCTACACCCTGCACGAGAAGAACAAAGTATATTGGAGAGCTCGACAACTATACAGCGAGCTCCATACGAATACAATAAACCGATATCATACTATTCATTGCCTTATAAACAGCAATGCATCCTGTTGAATATTGACTGTATTATAGGGAACATGGCGAAACACAAAGGCTTCAACCTTCACTCGGACATGCCCCAGTTGCTCTAAGTTCCAGCTAATATTTCATCATTCAATTTATGTTTTTGGTGGTCATAAGCGTGTTATAAATTTGTTTGGTTCAAGAATATTTTGTATAAAAGAAAAAAATACAGGAAGCAGAATCTGAATTAGTAGTAGTAGTAGTAGTAGTAGCAGCAGCAGTAGTAGCAGTAGTTGTTGTTTTTGTTGTTGTTGTTGTTGTAGCAGTATTAGTAGTAGTAGTAATAGTAGTAGTAGTAGTAGTAGTAGTAGTAGTAGTAGAAGTAGCAGTTGTAGTAGTAGTAGTAGTAACACTGATAGTAGTGGTAGTAGTGATAGTAGTACTATAAGTAGTAACAGTAGCAGCAGTTGAAGTGGTAGGAGGACGAGGAGGAGGAGGAGGACGAGGGGGTGAGCCATTGCTAAATTAAAGATTCGGACGATGGACGGTATACATCTGTTCGGTACATATAGCATATTCTCATCTGTATGGAATGCGTTGTCCGTACGTTAATTCCCTAGTCGTTTTAAACGTGCGAACATATTTTGTTGGCTATTTTCTCTATATTTCCCTATATTTTATAGAATTTATTACAAAACAAGACTGTTTTCTTCTTCTAAAGAACGGAAAGTATGTTTTAAAATACATGTATATACATTTAATAGGCTATGATCTGGAATAGAAGATAGATGAAAAAATATGTATTCAGAGTTGTTTTTTTAAATATATTTTCTGTGGGTTTTTTTCCCGCAAATAGTTCTACACTTTTTTATTTTGACTAGGGTAAGCGCTCTTCTAGTTGCCGGAAACTACCTACTTGCATGTTGAAAAACATTATCAATGCAAGCCAGTCTAATTAACTTTTAAAAGTAGGTTATGTATTCAACGCCCTACATTCCAATCATATTCAATGTTATTTCTATGTCACATTTTACGTCATCTTTTATCCTGGTGAAATATTTTTCGTTCCACGGTACCCCAATATCAACGGGGATTCAGCTCATTGTTCCCTTATTAGGCTAGTCTGTTGCGTATGAAATAGCTGTTAAAGGTAAAGACCAGTATTGGAAACGCCCCAATTTCTAAAAATGAAATGGAAGCTCTTATTACCAATCATGTGAAAGAATATGTTTTGATTAATACATGATGATACAAATTTTGCCGGGAAACCGCCTACTAATTGATATATTTGGTAAATTAGTATATCTATTGGTGTGTGAGAGATATAGGGTAGTCCCATATACATATTTATGTGTATAGTGCTTGTAACTTTACGAAGAATGGGCCAAATTTCTTATCATTTTGATGATTCCAGAACCTTGCAGTACACACCAATACTTATATGCTAGATGATCAACCTTTTCTGATCGATTCCACAACGTTTCTTTCACAATGCAATCGCATGACCATTACTGGTCTTTACCTTTAAACCTATACAGCAATACCAAATACAAACCTGCCGTGCTTAAATGATGATAATTAAGGTAAGGTTGAGTCCTGGTCAGGCTTTTGCATTGCGAAAAAAAATTGTGGAAGCAGTTCGAAAAGATTAGACATGTAGCACATAAAATACCATGGGATTTGGAATCATTAAAATTATAAGAAATTGACTCGTTCAGGCTGTAAGTCACAGTCATGCACTGTGTTTATACAAATGTGTATATGGGATTACACTAAACGTGGCATGAGTCTGATCCAACAACGTATACCTATTACTTGTCATATTTCGAATTATGAGGGCATTTGAATAGCCATCCTTTTCAAAGGACATTTTTTTTCTATGATACTTTTGCAAGACATTGATCTACATTTGCCACATTCAACCCAGGTGATGTAAATGGGTACCTGGCAGGAATTAATTCCTTGAAATGCTAGAGCGCCGCAGTGGCTGCCTTGCTAAAGCCAGGGTAATAATCGGGGCAGCGCCAGGAGCGTCACAACGTGACGGACATGTGCGCTATATAAGAAGCCACCATTATTATTATTATTATTATTTTAAAAAGACTGAAAAAGCTTGCAAAAATACCCATTTCACCCCGTCTTAATTTTGGAAATGCTCTTTTGTTCAACTTACCTCAAAATCAGCTTGTACGATTATAAAAATTACAGAAGCCATCATATTAATTAATCAAAGCGGCTTGCAAGGAGGTCACAATCAATTTTTGTTGTTGTTGCTTTGCCTCACTTTTCTAAAGGCAAACAAATGGGAAGAAATGATAACTGGGATTCGACCCCACTACTCATCTTATCTTGGATTATCTGCCCGGTTATCTTACCCAGACCTTACCGAGTGAGCCAACCATAGCCTCTGCTACAGACGGACTAATAATGAGAGTCTTTCTTTGATCACATCATGACCACCGCCACCTGATATCAGGGACTTTTAGATTCGCACGAACTTAAGACAATGTGGATTGCTACGGTCGACGTCCTTTTAATGCACTGCCTTGAATGGAATTCATACTTATTAGTCCACGCAAATCTAAAAGTCCCTAATGTGTATGTTGATGAGGACATTCATTTGACGCGACAATGTTCATTATGTAAACACGCATCATCACAGACAAAAGAACTTTTACATTTCTTCAGATTCTTTTCGCTGGGCCAGGGCCCAGAGTGTAGTTTCAGGAAAAGTATCGTGATTTAAGACCAGTAAGAGGAGCAGTGAACCCCAAATTATGACAATTTGTGTGATATTAGATTGATTATTAAAGAATTGGACACTGGTGGACATACATCTGAACTTGCCAAACTTTAAAAAATAGATATTATTTACTAACCTATTACCTTCTATTGCTTGGAAATGGATAGGATAAGTTTTAATATGAAGTTAAAATCATTTTGTTACAGCAAAATTTACAGGTTCTCTTGTAAACTACTTCTAATTTCCTATTGAAAACTTCATATACGTCAATATTCATATGTACGCCACAACTGCACATGCATTTCCGTGATTTTAAGCGATTCAGTTTCTTTTGCGCAGGCATTTTGTAGATTCTTCAAGGTACAGTTCGTATTTTTTGTATGGCTGACTGGCAGCGGTCGTGATGAGATCAAAGCTTTGAAGCATGTTTGGAATGTCATTATGATACTTTTGACAGAGTCAGGTGCATGAATGTATTATAGAATGGATCAGTGTCCATTTGTAGTAGGTCCATGAGCCAACGATGGGTTGATAAAAGATGGGTTTGCATCATTATTATAACCCAAACGATATCCCTAATGCCTAGCCACGGCGGCCGTGGGGTCTAAATATCTACGGCCAATAGAGTGGTGAAGTGTGACGTCATCAAAAAATCTATTTTTAGAATTTCTCAATTTTTTCTTCATTTTCCGAAAGAGCATCAAAAATAATGTCCAAATGTCGAAAACCAATTGAATATGTTAAGTATTGGCTGAGATATGGCCATCTGAATAAAAAGTTTGCCTATGGGAACTCAGTGTTTTATGCTCTGGCTCCTAACCGTTAGGAGCCAGAGCATATAACACTGAGTTCCTATAGGAAATATATTCATTCAGATGGTCATATCTCAGCCTATACTTAACATATTCAATTGGTTTTCGACATTTGGACATTATTTTTGATGCTTTTTCGGAATATGAAGAAAAAATTGAGAAATTCTAAAAATAGATTTATATGACGTCACAGCTTCGGTACTCTATAGCATTTATAGGGCAACCGCAACATTCCCACGGTTACATACGGTAGCATGCTGCAGTCGCATATGTTAGGGTAGACGCACGGCGTATTTTGAATTTGAAGAGACAGAAAACCTGCGCCTGCCGTACGGCCATTGACGTGATGACGCACGGTCGCCTTAGAGCGTCCCTGCGGCGGCCGTACAGTTTTTGACAAATACCAAGGCAGACGAAAGGTAGCCGCAATGCCACCGTACGCCCGACGTATGGTCGCCGTGGAACCGTTCTACGGCATGGCTACGGTGTGTCTTATTATCTAATTCCTACGGTAAACATACAACTGAAAAAGGTTATAACTCCCGGTTATAATCCCACGGCGACCCGTACGGCCTGTAAAGATAGGGAAACGCCCTAAAGTGACACTGAGGCCAACGAAGATCCTCTGCGGTCGCCGCAGGTATCTCTCAGTTTCGGGGGCCTACGGTCGCTGTATCCTAGCCCTAGAGCAAATGTGACTTAGGCATTATGCCTGGATTACATTTGACCCGGGTGCCCTATGTTAAATTAGTCTACGATTTTTCGTGCGATTTGGGGGGAATCGTAAGAGGCTACGGGCTACGATGTTTGTGTTTACATTATGGACATTATGTTTACATTTTCCTGTATTCTGTGTGGCAGGCTGGGGCAATCCGTACAAAGGCTGCTCGGAGATTGTACGGAAATCGTGCAATTTCAGTGCAGTAGCCGTACAGTCTCCGCAGACTCCGCACGTAAATCGTACGGTGACCGTGCAGTCGCCTTGCCGATTTTGAGCGTTTTTGTAACCCCGCCATTGCATATATAACGCATGTGTAACAAGTCGAACTTTGGACGCAATTTACCACGCAATTGTAAGATTACAGGTCAAGCACACGAAGGATAAGGAGCATGAATTATCATAGATCAGTTCTGCTTGGTTCATTATGTCCACTTCAGCCAACCCCCCACCGTAATTTTTCCATTTAGTATAGGCAAACATTTTGCCAAGGTAAGCAAAAACATAAATATTCATGACACACCATGACTATTCGATTATTAACAGAGGGGTGCAATTGTGCACCACATCAAACTCCCCTACTTTCAGTCAAGTATTTCATTGTTTTATGTAGTTTGGTAGGTTTATTTTACTAACTGTTTAATTATTAGATATCAATGATAATTTAAAGATATGGAAAAGGTTCTTGTATATTATATTTAGCAAAGCAATCTCACATACAAAATCACTATCAAGTGTCGTCTGATCCGCCGATTGCCGTCTGCTATATACGTTCTATAGACGGCGAACTAGCTACGTTTGTGCTGGCGAAAATGAGACAACCGGAGCAATATGAATAATTAAATGAAACGTGAAAGCTTCCGCGCCTCGCGCTGATTTGGGCGAAAATGGATCCAGACAAGGATTAAGAGTAATAATTGAATGAAATGTCATAGCTTCTGCGTTTCGCGCGGGAGGGGCGAAACAAGAATTAAGAGTCGAAAACGGTACAACGGATCGTCTTCTTTCTCTAATAATTTAATGAAGTGTCAAAGCTTCCGCGCTTCGCGCGGGAGGGGGAAAACTGAAAAAACTTAGTTCCTGGCTCCGGGGTTTAGGGTTAAATTTATGTACATTGGGATATTGGCATTAATATATTTGTCGGTAATCATGATTGGTGGCTAGTTTTGTCGGTAATCGGTAGCCTCAACAGTCTACACCCCCCCCCCCCTTCCCCACTGAAAAAGGTCTAGCGACGCCCCTGATAACAACACAGTTTATACACACGATATATTTTTTGCAAGTACTATTGGTGAAGTACCGGACCACCGTCTTTGTGCATTATGCAGTAACGAAGCACGATGTTACAGATCACTTTCTCTAACTTCTAACCAATCAGAAGGCCTCGTTTTCCCCCAGAAAGTGCCGGTGGACATTAATGCGCCAAATGTGGTTCTCAAATTGCAAAAGATCCCTTCTCTTGGAGGGGGTAGGAGAAAGCAATTTTACGTCATAATTATTATTCCAGGAAGTGCCTGAAAATGTGTCTAATGTGGTTCTAAAATTGCAAATGCTTCCTACTCGGGGAGGCGGTCAGAACCCCCTCCAAGACCCACCCCCGCTTGGTCGCTCCGATCCCTCGCCGCTAAAAGCCTCGCTCTGTCGCTTCATCGTTGTACATATATTTCACCCCTGCCATTTTGTGCCACCCCCCCCCCCCCGGGAAGAAATTTCTGGATCCGCCACTGATGCCCATACCCCTTGAGCTTCGGGGGCTCCGTCCCTTGACCCCCGCCGTGGCTTTGCCCCTAGACCCCACTTTGAAAAACGTTCAGCAGGGCCTGCATGTAAGAGTAAGGGTGATGAGGAGTTTTTGTCTCCCCCCAAAAAAAATAAAAAAATAAAAAATAAATAAACGTTTTTGCTCATTACGCCACTGCCTTACTACCAAACCCAAACAAAACGCACTACCATCCCCCTAAAAAAAAAACACGCACACACACATACAGATTTATACATGATACATGTATGAGGAAGACGAAGCAGAGAACTTGGGAAACATATAGAGAAAGGAAGAAAGATGAGAGAGAGAGAGAGAGGGGGGAGGAGAGAGAGGGAGAGAGAGAGAGAGGGGGAGAGAGAGAGAAAGAGGAAAAAAAGAGAGAGATGGAGAGACCACAATGAATTTGGAATGCAACACAATAAAAACTTGCATATAGGCCTATGATCCCTTTATAGCAGGGACGATGAAAAATATTGTGCAATCCGGAAAGATAGTAAATCTGTTAGGCAGCTCATTGTAAACAGGGAGCTTTGAAAATTAAACGAACGATCCATTCTTTTGCGTTTGGGTTAGCCGGACAAAGAACAGACGGCATTCATATGCTATTGTTGTCTGAGTTTGGACGGATGAAATTATTTTGAAAGTCTTTGTGTTTCCTGATAAGTGTTGTGATCCTTGCTCTGACAAAAGTTTATGCTTATTTGTTTATCTTTACATTTGTAATATCCCCAATAACTCCCCCCCCACACACACACACACACACAGAAGAAGAAGAAGAAGAAGAAGAAGAAGAAGAAGATGAAGAAGAAGAAGAAGAAGAAGAAGAAAACAAATAGAAAAGAAGACAAAGAAGAAGAAGATGATGATGAAGAAAGAAGGAGAAGGTGGAGAAGATGAAGAATGTAAATTTCAATGTGTACTTAACAAGGTAAAACAAGAAATATGCAACGACACCATGCAAATTATGTAAATTCTCAAATTTAATTTCTACAGATGACTACATGTTTTTTTGTTTTTTACACTGTAAAGCACATTAAAGTGAACTACGTCTGAATGACATGGGTAAAGACTGGTTTAGCAATGACAAAAAGAATGTACTCCGGCTCCAAAGCTTTTACATTTGGGCAGACATGTACCCTAAACCGATAAAATGTACGGAATTTGGAGCCTATGATCATAGCAACAACAACACAACATTACAATAAGGGTCTGCATTAGCCCCATTCCCTTTTAGCATTCCGTTTTTTTAATACAGCCTGCTGAAAAAAAAATTGTTGGATGTTTGAAAATCTTTGCCTGTACTATTTTGCTTGTTACACTTCTTTACTTTAATCTATTTCATTTTTAAAAATACATTTTGATTAGCTTGTCCATTAAAGGTACTATGTCCCATTTGCAGGCGCAAAAAATGAAAAAGTTAAATTCAAACTGCATTTGAAAGATAATACTAATTTATAACTTCCCTAAAAAGGTGGGGCTTGAAAATGTCTTCAAGTGGGAAAATAACGACTATTAGTTGTCAAATCGAGTTTAGGGCTATAGAGCCCAAAAGTAATAGTCTTGATTTTCAGACAATTGTACTGAATGGTCATACGTTTTATGCTGCGCAAAGATTCAATCAGTTTAATCTTGGCCATCACAAGAAGTGGGTTATTGATGTAGACAAATGCTCATGTACTCTTTACAACTCTTTTCATGTATGTTATTACCAAAGAAGAAAAAAAAGCCAGTCAGTCACTCAATAGTGTCTGACAGTGAAGTCTAGCAGGTAAACGGGTTTCCTTGCATAATTTGAATATGAGGACACTGCTAACTTTTAAATTTCACAGGTTTATAACTGTGATGATTTCAAATCACCTGAAAATATTAATAGTTGATCATGAATTGATTTTGGTATATAAAGCCGTACAGATCCTGACAGAATAAATACAGATGTGATCCATGAAATCATGTAATGGAGAAAAGGAGCCATCATTGTTGGTTGCTCTCACAAAACTTAAGTGAGGACCAAGGTCATAATAAGGCACTTTGGAGTTGGTACCTAATGATCCACAAATATCAACAGATCTTTTACACAGTTCAGTGCATTATTATGGTGATAAAGTACTGTTCAAAAGTCCTGAAAGCTTTGTATTTTTATCAATCATTAGATTTGGAAAGTGAAACTAATGAAGTTATCTACACTATTTTAACAAAAAGTAATCGTATAAAAGAAGTATGGTCTGTATGGACGTTCATGTTTCTATTTCCTCATAAAGATGGTCAGCTGGATCAGTCTGAGCCACACCAGCGGCCTCTGTTCCCTCACCTACAATCCACAAATAATGTAAAGAAAATTTAGAGAATAGGTAAACTAAAGGAGAAGTTCACCATGGTATTAAGTTGTTTTTTTTATAGAAGAAAAACAAGTTTGAGCAAATTCCGATTTTAAAAAAAAAGTTATGTACTTTTGAAGTTGCGATCAATCGAAACCTAATTGGCAACTCCGTGACATATCTTGCGAGGTCCCTTCCCATTTGATCTGTACTTATAAACACAAAACATTTTCCCTCAAGAATTCAGCTTTTCGAAACTATTGATGATAAGACAAATTAGCTGTTACATTCCCTGAAAGTGCATGTTGTTTCCTCATAGCCCATAGTGTCACCACATTGTGTAATAGGTGGTGCGTAGCCTAGGTACTCCCTGCTGCTGTGCTCGGCTGCATGATAGTGGCATATCGCCTTTTTTGTGATAGTGAAAATTTGTGGTTATCTCATAAAGCTTGTGAGAGAAATAAAAAGTTGTACGATTACCTGGTGTGCCGGAAGGAAGGTTCGGGAGGGATACAGGTTTGTCCCTTTCCATGAGTGTGTCTTCGTCTGACGGGACAGGAATATTAAACTTCTCTAATTCTGGAGACAAAAAAAAAAATTGTAATAGTTTAAGAACAAAATACTGATTGTTTTCTCTCCCGTCTCTCTCCCTCGAACTATAATATTTGTCTTTCGCAATTCGCTTTCACCCCCTCTCTCTCTCTCTCTCTCTCTCTCTCTCTTTCTTTTTCTCTTTCCTCCAATTATCTTAGGGTACATAATTGTTTTAATATTGTTTACCCACTTTGAGTTTGATGACATACAGTTTTAAGATTTGTTAATTATTAAACAAAATGAAATAATAATTGTTAAAACTGTTCTGTCATCAGTGGTGTTGCTACAATGGGGCACAGGGACACGTGTCCCCCAATTTAATAGCAAAACAAGTGATAGCGAGGGGAGAGAGGTTTCTAAAAATTGCTCTTCAAGAAATTATTGTATCAATTACGTGAACGTTGGGGAAAAAATAATAAGTCTTAATTGAAATCTATTGTAAGAGGTGCATTACATGATTATCGAAAAATGCGTTGGGGTGATCCGGCATGCGTTCTTGATGTATCGTAGAGCAGGAAAGATAAATCGATTCGGGGGAAAGAGACAATTTTGGACACCTCACTGCCTTAATATCGTCATGATTCAGGCAGTATGGTGCCAAAATATAACCTCATATATATCATTTATGCCACAACAAAGAGTCCCCTCTCCCCCTCATTCGCTTTACTTTTCCCAAAATGTATGAACCAGGATGATTCCTTGCAACAAGATAACTGAATATATAATATTACATTTTATCTGGTGTGTAAACAAAACATCTTTGCCATAATAAAAGTATCATTGTTTGCCCGCGAGCGAAGTGAGCGAGCAATATTTGGAATCCTGATTGTATGACTTCGGCACGGCCCTCACTCGAAAATGTGCCAGTACGTCTCTGTTTACGAAGGATAGATACACATTTTCTTAAATGAATTTTGGATGGGGGTGACAGTAAACGTGTTAACCCCTAAAAGGTTACAGTGACTAAAGAAAAGGTAGACAAAAGATGATCTAGTTCAAATGAGATTCAAATGATTTTATTTCCCATGGAAAATATAATACAATAAAATTGCAATGTTATTTGCAATCTAATACAAGTACAGTACAAAAATAAACAATGAAACAAGACAAATTTAATAATAAAGGCACGAGAAAAGAGGAGCTAACTAGAAGCAGATTAAAGACTGAAGACTGGTGGCCCCCTGATGACTGAGCCCAAGCTACGCCACTGAATGTCATTCTACTCAAATTAAAATAATCATGCTATCAAATGAATTTAAATTTTGAAGAAAATTAACATCGATCGGTTTTGTGTTTCTTCTACTGCTGTTTTTCACCCTTTAGCATCATTTCTCCAAAAGCAGCTGAACATACTTTGACAACAATTTCAAACTTTTGATCGGCAAATAATTGCTCATAATTTCATTTGAACGTTTGTCTGCAAGTCAAAAGTTTGATCATAAATTCTCCCATTTTGAGAATTTATTCATCTTTAAATTATATGCATTTTCAAATCATGCAATCTATTCAATCTTGACAAAAAAGTATAAAGGATAATAACTCCCTGTACTCGTTTTGTTCGGGAAAATATTTCTTCAAATTTGTCTTGTTTCCCTTTTCCGTATTAATTTACAGTGTTTTTACGTCATAGCCTCCAAATAATAATTGAAGAAAAACAAAATAAAGAGGAAAATATCTTATTAAGCAGTTAATGATATCATTATTTAAGGCTGAATGTTGATTCGTTATTTTTTTCAAGAATTCTGCCACATCTTGACCAGTTTGTTGACAATTGATTATATGAAGTACACGATTAGCTTTGTTTTTGAGCTCAGTAAATTTTATCATCACTTGGTTGCTTCCGTTGTAAATTAACATACTGAAAAAAATTATCTACGAACCTGCTTTGACGAAATCAGCACAGTCCTTCATTTCATTTTCTAGAAAGATCCCTCTCAGATTCAGAGCACTTACACTCCCCCGTCCATGTTTCATAACATACTTGGAAAAGAGGTCGTCGAATGAGCTAGCTGGATTCATGGTGAGATTGCCCGCAACCATTGCGTTAGTGCCCGCGGCTTTGCTGAATCCCAGAAATACGCTAAGCTGTCTCGGGCTGACATTCGCTAGATCAAGCTGTTTTGACAATGCCAGCACAAATTTGTCAGTCAAAATTTTTGCCATCACGAGTTGCCAAGTACTGACGCTAGAAAAGAAATATACATATTTAAAATGTAATAATAGACTAATGTTATGATTTAAATAAACGCATGAATAGATACAATTTCACTCTAAGATATCTTTTTGTTTAGAACAAGAAGAGCGTTAACTAATATACTAATAATAACACTGAGTTAACACCCTTCTGGGCTGTGAAAATCATTTGCTAGAATATGTTACAGCTACAGTTACTGTAATTTGAAATGTGATAATTTATGAAATCTGCTTTGAACAAGAGCTCGAAGGCATGGTCATTTTAATCATCGTCTAGTGTAGCATGTGGTTGCGCAACCGCCCTCAACTCTACTGAATCCTAGAATTATGCTTAATTCATCTGCAGGGTGTAATTTCACAGGAAACACTGTCATATTAGGTAGCAGGGACGGCGATTTCTTTTCATGACCGGGGGGGGGGCGAAATGCAAGGGACGAGGGAGCAGTGGCATAATGAGTAAAAACGGGGGGGGGGCAGAAAAAAAAACTGCAATCTTATATGACCTTTCAACAACATTAGTAAATCACTGGTATCGAATTAGAAATAAACCACGTTTGAATTTCATTTGGGGGAACTGCTCCCAACCCCCCCCCCCCGCCCCGCCCCCCCATTCAGTACACAAGTGTGAGGGAGCATAGTGAATGAGAGGGGTGAAGGTGACGGAAATGACTACCCCCTCACAAGTTTTGTTGTATTAAAAAATCACATTCCTTTGAAAAACTATAGTATAACGACAAGCAATATACTTTATTCACACTTCAATTGTCTCGGTATTTACTTGTAAATTTTGAAGGATATTATGCAAGGGAGCGTAGCTACCGAGTGGGAAGATTTGTTGCGTTTTGATTTGTCTAAACGCTGCACACTTGGGCCCTCGAAAGCTTAAAAGTGTGTTGCCATCTTTAGTCAGTATTTGCTATACATTTTTTGGCACTTTTTCTAATTTTGAGGGGGGACAATCCCCCCCCCCCTAACAAAATTGAGGGGGGACGTACGTGTCCCCCATCACCCCGGGATCGCCGCCCCTGTTAGGTAGGGTCTGGAATCTAGATGATTCTATGGGGCGGCTATTGCACAATCGGGGGATGTTTCTAAATAAATGAATTCATATAGATCAAGCAATCAATAAAGATCGGATTGGAAATGATTGACAAAACAACGATCTAAACTTGATGCACCCTTTGTCGAGTATGCTCTTGCTCCAAATCGCCACCAGCGTAGCTAATAAGGGCGATGTGACCCAGCCCCTCCTCCTCTCCCCTCGCTCTGTTTGTATGTCTGTCTATCTCTCTCTCTCTCTCTCCATAATGCTTTTGGGGGAATTTTGGTAAGTGTAGAAGTACTGCCCACTGCACACTATGCCATCATTCTACGACCCGATTTTGGAAGAACTAAAGTCAGAGGGGGGGGGGGGGAGGATGTCAAAATCAGCTACAAATCAGAGTTAGTCTTGCCATTGCAATGCCCTAGTCTGACGTCATTATGATTACTTCTTCTCAAGGTTCAAAGTAGGCTACCCTTGTATGTTTGATCCTGCTATCCACATGACTTTTGGAAAAGAACTTACCTTTCAGATTTTCGTACCTAAATATATTGTAAATACCTTCCTAGATCGGCTAAAAGTCTAAATCCATGATTTGTGACTGACTTAAAGGGATCGATCTAGTTGAGTTTTTTTTGCAGAGGGCGCTACACAAAATATTTTGTGTGAGATAATTAAAAAAATGTGTGTCATATTTGAAAAAAACATACAATTTAAGTGGCAAAATAATCTTTGTTTGATCATAATAGATTCAGAGACGGCTGAAATATCCATAAAATAACGATTTCCAATATTTGTGGTGCCCCACAAATATTCAATAATTTGAACCAGCCGTTGAAAAAACGAGATAACGCCTTGAACAATTTATTCCAGCCAATGCCGATATTGGCTTGTTCGTGTTGGTAATAATACGCACACCAGCCGCACACCACTGTATTTTGTATAAGGTGGAGCTGAATTGGTATGATCGTATTGGCAAAATTTCACACATTTTGGGGTCTAAAATTACCTTCCTAGCAATTTTTGGTCCTAATAGAGCACTAGACTATGTCTTAAATAAGAATAAGAACATTAAACCATGCACTTTGAAGGCATTTGGCTTTTTTGTTTTTTTTTTTTTTTTGTTGATAAGTTTTATTTGCAAATCACATTGTCACAAAAGATAATCTCAAATAAATACATATTTTTCTTCAATGATACTTCCATTTCCCGTTATTTTCTTCATCTAAGAATCGTTTGATCCATGACATTTTCATTGCTCGATTGCAACATAACAAATGTGGCATTTTTGGACCACTATCATTGTAGTCTCGTTACTCGTTACAGATAGTTATCTTGCAGAAAACGTAGAGGGCGTAGTAAGCTTTTGGGGCGTAAGAGTTCAGAGCGCGATTACGGACGCACCATGCGTAAAGCAGCTCTCGGAGCCTATAAATAGCGGTTTTTAACGATGATTTCTTCACTTCGACGCTGGCTCTCGTCGTAGTCAGATAGCGAACTCTCCGCTCCGCTCCAACTGAGCTAAAATAAGGAAAAGGATTGGAAACGAGAAATAGAGTTCCTACAAAAGGCAATCCCTGCCTTTACTACTTGTTGAGATTAATCAAGGTAATCGGTGTCGGTGTTAACTATGATAACGTGTTGGAGATGTTGACTTATGTTTGTATTATTAAAGTATACAGTTAAACAATCCATCGTTTCGTAACGTGTAATTAGTTGAGTCTCCATAGACTAACGTAATATAACCCTCTCATAGAGAATACACATCCAGCTATCCAAAACACCTCTCATCTCCACCCCCATATACTTTGGGAAAACGGAGCCACGTCCGGGCCTCTAAACTACAAGCCATATAGAAACCGCTCGCATTAGTCAGGATGGCAAACTCTTCGTCAGATGACGGTGATAGAGGCAAGGGACAGGCCAGCCCTCCAGCATCCAGGACCCGTTCTAAGATGGAGGGCCGTTACAGTAACAACGTAATAATACTTATTCTCATTCTGAGTGGGGTAATATATTTCTTTCAGAGCAATCATTAAAAACTGAACATAATAAAGATTGGATTTCATTCCAAAAGGTCTTGTAAAATTCAATTGGTAACCCGTCACTACCTAGTGACTTGTCATTTGAAAAAGAACTAATAGAATCATAACACTCCTTTTCTGAGATCATTGACCCCAAAACATTGTTTTTATTGTTATTTGCACATGGTATATCTAAGTTATTCAATAGTACATCATTGTTATAGAACATATTTTCTTTAGATAAATATAAATTGGCATAAAAAGTCCTTTCTTCTTCAATAAGTTTCTTCGATTCAAAGATGATACTTCGATTCACAGATGATACTTTTATCAGATTGGAGCCGTAATATATATTTTTGTTGATAATTTCTTTTTCTAAAGTTGTAAAATATTTAGTTTTTCTCCCTCCTTCTGCAATCCATCTTACTTTTGATCGCAACATTGCACCACGTACAACTCCTTCATGTAACACTTCGAATTCTTTCTTATCATCCTGCAATTCACTAACTAATTCATCATCCAACCTGTTCGGAATCTTATTATTTAAATCGTTTATTTCTTTTTCTAAATTTTGCATTTCCTTCTGGTTTTCGTTTTTCTTTTCTTTTGAAATTTGCATAAACTTTTTAATTATTTTATATTTTAGGAACTCCCAACATTGAAAAAGGTCTAAGTTAACATTTCCTTTCATAATAAAATTTATGTAATATTTGATCTCTTTAACTATATTAATTTGTATCGAATAAAAGCGAGGTATTCAGTTTACAGAAGCCGGGCCCTCTTTTAGTAATAGATTTTATTAAAACTAACTGCCACTCGTAACAACAGAGGATGAAAGACTTTCAGAGATATTAAAGAAAAAAATCAATCCTACTTCTGATTTTCATATCTTTTGACATTCATGTATTCATTTCCGATAGGTGGGTATGACGCCATATCAAGCAGGTCAAAATCATGTATTATTTCCATAATGGCTTTCACTTGGCTTTATTGCAGTATTTGTTTTTCACATTAAAAAAGTGTTCAAATAATGTATGCAAAGAACTTATATTTCAAAGTATGGTAAGCTGGGAAGATGATCACAAAGTCTTGAAAGAAATCAACATTAGGTGAATTAGTAAGCCTTGTCAATCACATATGGGACCCGTACGCGCCCTACATCGAACCCTATACAATGCCTGGTGCAGAAATTACTTCCAGGTTCCTAGAATAATGCGTTATCGGTACATTTTAGATATAAATTTTAAAAAATATCAATATTGCACTTTACCCCTAACATCATCAGGTCATAAACAAACACGGAACCTTTACCATGTTATAACTTCTATGAAACGTTTTTTTACACGGACGATGTCATTGTTTCGCGGTGCCGTCGATCTTTAGAGCTGTCGGCCCCGTGTGCTGTTAGTCTCGAGGTCAACATTTAAAGGTAATACAAAGTTTTGGAAAATTTTGGAAAAATGGCTGGATAAAGATTCTTCACAGTTTTGAAATATTTAGATGCCCCTGTGGATGTGTTTTAAGCACTAAAAAAAAGTTAGCCCCTAAGAGACTTCTGCTTTCGAGAAAAATTGAATATCAAAATTTACCGGTGCTCCCGGTATATTTCGATAATTTTCAAATAGCGCCTACGGCCATACAGTGGCAGCTGCGACGGTCACCATGAAAATCTCAGAATATGTAGTTGTGATATATAAATTTCAAACGAGAATAGCCAATTGGTCGATTTTAGTCAAGAAACATTGTTTTATAGCTTAATTAATATCTCGTTCAGCCAAAATACCTGACATTATCAAAACATCAATTAAAATGGACAATATTTGAATATATTTGGATATTTTTATTATCCAATTCAATATTTGAATTGAAAAGGTTCATAGCATAAACTTCCTTCGCGTCATATAACTATATATATATCGGTATAATTTGTAGGTTACGTTCAGTTATACCTTGCAAAAAATGTATTTATGTTATATAACCCCTTTATCTTGCAATATCTCAATTATTGTACCTGTTCGACTTTGCACTAATTCCCACTATCTTGCCCACACCAAGTCGCTGTTTAAAATTTAATAATTAATTAAAGGAATTAAATACCTTAAAACCTTTTGATAATATTTAATTGAAATTTAGACTTTTTAATGTTCGAACACGTCAAAGTTTTACTACTTGCAGTTTGAGACAATATATTATGCAATAGCATGTTTAAACATTTATTTAACAAATGAAATAAACCTAATATTTTCTTGCCATATCGCCGCATAAATCTAACACAATGTAACTCTGTATTTTATAAATATATTAAACTATGGAATGCTCTTGAGTCTTATTTTAAAATTATATTAGCCAAAAATGCCATTGAGTCTAAGTTTAAACAAACCCTTATATATATCTTTTAGCTTCACACTTCTATTTTTCTATACAATCGTTAGCAATATATATAATTTTTTTTTTCTTCTGTTTCTTTATTTTAACTTGTTTAATGTTTGAAATGTAATATGCTTATCGTTTCGTTTTGTGCTTTGTTTGAATTTTATATTTGCTGTTTCCATTTATGATTGTAAGGGGAATCGCTGTCTTTATTGCAGGCCACTGGCCCTCTAATGGGATTTCTCAGACAAATTTTATTATATATCATTATATCTTTGTATATTATGAAATATTTAAATTGAACTGAACTAAAAATGAACTTCAAAATACTAATGACATAAATAATAAACTGTGTGATAATTTCGTGCTCTCAAGATATTTTCTCGCAACCTAAAAGTATCGCCTAAAGAGATCTCAACTTTCCTTCTAAACACAGGAAATGTGAAATAACTAAGAAGAAATGTTTATTTGCTAATCATATAGAAAAAGATTAATGACATAGGCTTAAAGTCTTTTAAATTGGCACATTCACGTACTTTTATGATAATGATATTTTTTAGAAGACATGAAAGAAGGAAGTATAAAGAAGATGAATAACATGTGGGGATCTTTTAGTTTCAGTCGTGTCAAAGTTCATTAACTCGGTGACTACAAAATTCTCTCATTCCAATAGACGTAATCCAAGAACCACGAAAATCCAGTGGGCAGAAGGTTAACTAGCTGCATCAACATGGTCAGGGAAATCAATATTCATCCTCGTTAACTCTAGAGAAATTAGATATTTAAAAAACTTTTACAATTATTAATTGTCTCTCCCGAGATTATCCTCTCAACATGCATTCTCTTATCAAGCTATCTCTACTTCCAAATTTCAGGAAAGTTATTTTCCCTTGATTTGATTTACATCACATTACTAAAGTGTCAATATGATTCTAAGTATAGTCCTAAATGACAGGATTATTGATCGCTTTGCCTTCCAGTTCAAATATTAGACATACATCCACGCTTTTTAAGGCCTGTGTATTATCGAAAAACTGACATCGAAAGATGAAAGTCTTATATGACTGTAGAAGATCTGAACATTGTATCAAACCTATGAATTAATTATTTAGAAAGCAATGGAAAAGCAATCAAGGAATAAGGTTGTGTTTTAAATTATAATAATAATAATGATAATAATATTGGATTCTTATATAGCGCACGTATCGACTTTGCAAGGTCCTCAAGGCGCTCCAACATTATCCGGCTATATGTTAGGCTGCCGATTTTGACGCTCACAGCATTTAAGGAATTCCTTCCTACCGAAATGATAGGACTTCACATACCTTCTCTAAAGATTTCAGCGCAAAGGCCCATGTCATTCTCCCGGAAAATAAGCTGCAGTTTCAGCGCGCTCGTTCTATCAATGCCATGCTTGTTTACAAATTGATAAAATAAGCTCTCGTACGCCGACTGAGGATTGAGTTGAAGAAAACTCACAATTTGATCGTTGTTACCCTGCGTAGAATTGAACCCCATAAAAACGCTTAGCTGTGCTGATGTGACGCCGTTAATTTCTGAGGATATCTTTATCAATAGCCCGTCATTTAGAATGTTTTCATCCATGAAACCCGCCATTGCTTCCTATTAAGTGGATGGGGTAAACAAAAAAGAAATAAAAAAAAATTCTAGCCAGGATTTTTTCCATCTGAATACCTTTTAAAAATTATAGGACAACACTATACTGTGCAATCGTTGAGGAAAAACTCAAATTTGATATGTTCGTTGAATGACGAAGGGAAAGATAACATCGTCATACACAACAGTGATATCATTAAACGTAGTACCCTCACATTTAAGGAAAAGAATATCCTCTGTTTAAAAAATCAAGCGCTATTTAATATATGATATAAAGGATGGTATAAAAGTTACTCATGAAAAAGTGTTGAAAATTGCTAGCAGAGTCGATATAAATATGTATTTATGCAGGTAATATAACATGCCACTTGATAATGTAACATGACCAGCAAAACCAGAACTATGTATAAAATGACGTCAGTTTCTATTTCTAATGGGAATATTGTTTGTTCTTGATAAATACTCCAGATAACAGTGCAATGGAACACAACAAAGCATGGAGTAGAATCTTTTTATTGTTAAAAAACAATATTGATCAATGCCCTTTTGTGTGGTGTTTGCTCATCGGAGCAGATGTGCGTGGGTCATGGGGAATTCCACATTCTGGATGACGCGACATTGCTCTGTCTAAATTTAAGAATATTTCTCCGAACAGGCTGTCATAATCAGCGAAGTTACTGTAGTCTTAATCAATCCGCGCATTTTCTTAATTTTCATCGCTCTGATTTGACATCAATGACCATTTTTTAAATAAGAGGATTGTGCTTTTCAGTGATTGACAATTCGTCCTCTTCTCACACATAATCATTGAATCATAAGATTGTATTACCTCCATCAGTATGATAACATTGCCATCGACATGAGAAGATTAAAGTTTGAGCTAAATTTCATGAGCACGGGGACTTATTTCATCGCTGTCATTGTTCACGGTATTTTATATTCACAGGAGGAATATCTGCTTTGGAACGATTGCTTTGAGGTGCCCTATAATATAGGCATTGTATAGGCATTGCAAATCACAATAATTCCGGGGATTCCCCATGCCGTAGATAACAAGGTCTTTTGGCGCCATTTTACGCTACGCTAATCACTTTGTTTCTCTCCGTCTGCCCAGCTGCCAGTTTCCAGAGACAAGTCTGAATAGAGTTCAGGGTACAGTAAGGAGATAAATGCTGTTAAGACTTTAAAGTCTGGACAGCATTTATCAACGCATTTATGATGGAATCCTGTACCTTGAACTGTGCTATGTATATGTACATTCTAGTTTAAAAGATTAAAATCAAATTATTTGGAAAAATTAATGTGAAATTTCAATGAGGAATTTGAAGGTAACCAATGTAGATTTTTACAACATGTGCCCCTTTTTTCCGACGTGGCATTGCCAGTGGCATAGAACTTCTAATGGCAATTATGACTTGGTGTTGAAAAACCAATCTTCAGGGGATAAAGGCCCCTCGCAATTTCTTAATCGGTCTGAACAATATATTAAGGCCAAGATATGAGTGGCTTGTTGATTTCTTTGAGGATAGACTAAGATATTTTGTCATTTTGTCACATTAATTATAGAAGCTATGAAAACGTATTTCTCAAGTTATTTCTCTTTCTCTCTCTTTCTCTTTCTTTCCCCTTCTTTCCTTCTATTTCTTTCCCTCTTTCTCTATCTCAACTCTCTCTCTCTCGTTTTTCTTTCCCTCTCTTTGCCTTTCGTTCTTTTTTCTTACCTCTATCTCTTTCTCTCTCTCTCTCTCTTCCTTCTCTCTCCCTCTTTTCCCTTTCTTTCTTTCTTTCTCTTTCTCCCTTAATTTTTTATCTCTATTCACATTAGCAGAAATTATCAATTTCAAACATTATTTTAATGCATTTAATGCAATCAGAACATCATCCTTGGCAAGTAGAGAAGTTGCAAAACAATTCGAACGTATTTTCAACCGTTAAAGTTTGAGCGCCGTTTTTATATGAACCCTACTTTTAATAAATGTGTGACGCTCATTGTTATGTTGGTATGAACGTCTGCTATGGAAATCTGACAGATAATACAAACAAAAAGTCATTGTAAAAGTATCGGGGGATTTTCGAAATGGGTCCAAAGTCTTATAAAAGTGTTCAAATTTGAAATTTTGAATATAACACTCACTGATGCTTGTGAATCGAACTTGGGGGGTCTACACAAATCAATGGCCGATTTGCTACAGTTCTGCATGGCACAGAGCAGTCTATGGCTCAAATTATCGTGGATTAAATCACATTTTAAGAGCAATGTAATAGCTTTTTAACATATCATATTTAAAATCCGGCGTCTTTCTTGGTTCTCGAATTGAAATAAGGTAGTATGTGTTTAATTCATCGATTACTCGTATTACAGCAACCTAATAGCATAGGCTTATAACCAGGGGGATGTAAGACCTATATTTTTTTTAATAAAGAGTTATCACCCTTCTGGCATTCAACAGACGGTATGCTATCTATGCGAATAACATTTAACACAGGGCGCATACTAATAACTTGTAAAATATCGATTTTGTGTTTGCATGTTATAACAATGACACGCTTTCTACTTGAACGTGAATTATGATAAAAGGCCAAATGCATAAAACAGTTTGTAATGGGGAAAACGCCCAATTAGAAAATTTTCATTTCCCTCGATTACTTAATTATTTAGTTTCTAATTTCTTGAACGCTGAGCAAATTTAAGACTTACCCTGATGCAGAATGATGTAAACTGCGGAAATAAGCGAGAAAGACACCTTATGATAGCAGAATACGAGAAATATTCTGAAGTCTTGTTACCAGATCGTTCACTGTGTAAAGAAAATGGCGCCAACGTATACTAATAGTGCACATAGCTCCGGTAGTCGCATTTTCGCTCGCTAGATCTGCTACAGCGCATTGGTAGCTCGGTTGGCGTTACTACTAAACTAGCCAATCAGCTGGCAATGACGTCATATTGTATGCGGCGGCAAGTATATTTTGTTGAATTATCGAGAAAAAAAGTACTATTTATACTCGTAAACTAGTTTTCTTTTTGAATGAGAATGCAACAAATTATGATCTACAAATGTATTGAAGTCCTAAGGATAGGATAAGTTACATCTTATATTATTCACGAGATGCATTTTGCAGATAGTAAATTCTCCATTTCTTAGAATGTTCCACTGCGTTGCAGGGGGTATGTCATATGTTGTGATGTGTTTACGAGCAATGGCGCGGAATAAATTTTTGGGGGATACAGTCCCACATATTTCATATTTTAATGTCACATTGAAACAATGATCTTTATCCAAAAAAATTGGACGCTATTATAGGTCAAATATAATTGCAGAAGCGATGAATGAACGGAAACACAGACACTGCACCACCAATACTAAGAGCCTGGATTCTGCAGAATGCATGAGACTGATGATGTAGACAGGAGCACGCCTCGTTACAGTGCTTATTCAGAATCCACACAGAAGAAGACGAAGATAGGAGGACTGTTTCATGTCACGGTGAGGTTACCATGGTCACATTCATCATTTATAGGTATTATTATGATAATCCTTACTTTAATACACACAATATTTACCCACACAATATTTGAAAAAGATAACATTGACTTTTTTTCTCCCCATCCCACAGAAGAGACATAAAGCATGTCAAGTGCCTCAATTTGTGTCGGTTAGCTAAAACATTTCAACACCCTCACAGCCCCCTCCCCTTCTAAAAAAAGAGTTAACAAATGTCGTCTGATTTTCGTCCTGTTGAGAAGGGTGTTTCCTGATAAGTGCTGTGCTCCTTGCTCTGACAAAATGTTTGCTTATTTCTTTACCGTATAGTTGTAATATACCCAATAATCCCCACACACACTCAAAGAGAAAAACACCCACACACATACACACACGCACGCACGCACGCGCACTCACGCACCCATACGCACGCACACATTAACACATATACACACACATGTACACACCAAGAAGAAAAATAATTAAGAAGAAGAAGAAAAAGAAGAAGAAGAAGAAGAAGAAGAAGAAGAAGAAGATAAAGAAGTAGAAGAGGATAAAGAAGAAAACGAAGAAGAAGATGAAGAAAAAGAAATAGAAGTAGAAGAAGACGAAGAAAGAAGAAGAAGGTGGAGAAGATGTAGAAAGTAAATTTCAATGTGTACTAATAAAACAAGGTAAAACTAAAAATATGCCACGACACCACGCAAGTTGGCAAATTATATAAGTCCTCAAATTTTATTTGTACAGATGACTACATGTCTGTCTGTGTTTTCTTTTTACACTGTAAACCACATAAATAACGTTAACTACGTCTGAATTACATAGAAAAGGACTGGTTTAGCAATGACAAAAAAAATGTACACCGACTCCAAAGTTTTTAGTGTGGGGTAGAGATGTACCCTATAGACTGACATTATTTTCCAAATTTGGTGCCTACGACCATTAAAAAAACCCATTAAAATAAGGGTCTGCACCAGCCCCATTCCCTTTTAGTATTCTGTAGTTTGTATACTGCTTAAAAAAAGTTATTTGGATATTTGACATTCTTTCCCTGTACCATAATACTCATAACACTCCTTGACTATAATTTCTTTCATTTTATTTCATTAATTTTGAATAGCTTGTCCATTAATAGCTTCAAGGTAATTAATAATCTTACAATCACTTGAAAAGTATGTCGAGTTAAATGTAATGATTTGAATCTGGGGGCTTGCCGCAGTAGGCCGTTTTATTGGCGTACTTCACCTCCACCCCATAGTTATCTACACTATGTAATACAAAAAAGTAAATGAAAAATAGCAAAATGTTGGACGTTTATGTTTCCACTTTCTCGTCAGTACCGTCATCAGGCATTTAAGCTGGATCCTTACATGCTATCTTCGTCTTTGCACCAGTTTTAGAACCACCAACGGCCTCTGCTCCCTCATCTACAATCCACAAAAATGTATAGAACATTTATAAATAAGTAATATAAAGGAGACGTCCACTCTGATATTGAGTTGGTTTGTAAAGAGGCAGAACATTACAGGAACAGGTAAGTAAAAGTTTGAGCAAATTCCGATTAAAAATAAGAAAACTATTTATTGTTAAAGTTGCGATCAATCAAACCCTATTGGCAACTCTGTGACATATATTTTGTGAGGTCCCTTCCGATTTGATCTGTACTAACAAAAACAAAACACATTTTTCCTCGAGAAGTCCGTTTTTCTAAACTATTGATGATAAGACAAATAAGCTGTTACATTCCCTGAACAAACATGTTGTTTCCTCATAGCCCATATTGCCACCACATTGTGTAATGGGTGGTGCGTAGCCTAGGTACTCCCTGTTGCTGTGCTCGGCTGCATGATAGTGGCAAATCGCCTTTTTTGTGATAGTGGAAATTTGTGGTTATCTCATGAAGCTTGTGAGAGAAATAAAAAGTTGTCAATACGATTACCTGGTGTGCCGCAAGGAGCGTTCGGGAGGGATGCATGTTTTTCCCTTTCCATGAGTGTTTCTTCGTCTGACAGGAAAGGAATTTTAAACTTCACTAATTCTGGAGATAAAAATACAAAAATATTTGTAATGGTTTAAGAACCAAATATTGATTTTCGGATGACAGTAAAGGTCCATGGAAAAATATGTGTAATTATTGGTTTGATTTGCTCGGTGGCGTAAATCTTCTGTTAAACTGTAACTATGACCATAAATTATTCGCTGTCCAGAAATCGCAACTCACTGATTTCTATCTAGAAATATTACAAGCCTGGAATTATGTGAAAGGTTTTACTTGTAGTGAAAATTATTCTGTACAAGATATATTTTGAAAATAATATCGCTAGTGATATTCGTTTGTCTCGCAATGTGGTCAATAAGGAATCTAAAAGATCACGACGTTTCGTATGCTACTGCGTTACTTCGTACTGCGAAGTATCGCAGTAGCATACGAAACGTCGTGATCTTTTAGATTCCTTATTGACCACATTGCGAGACAAACGAATATCACTAGCGATATTATTTTCGATACTATATCCGCAATTAGTAATTTATTTAGCAAGATATATTTTGTTCAAAGGCAAATAGTATGGCATAACAAGGATATTGTTTTTAATACGAAGTCTTTGTTTTACGCAGTTTGGTTTGGTTGTGGAATAATTTATCTAAAGGACCTCTTTGAAGAAGAATTTTTTTGTCTATTAAAGACCTGTCATTACGCCTTGAGACAAAAAAACAAACAAGCAAAATCTTTTATTCGATTATACTAAATTGAAGAAAGCTATTCCATAGATATGGTTCAGTGATCTTACAAAGGAAGAAACTGAACCAGTATATAATACTCGCTCTCTTGGAATTCCTTATTTAAATTTGGAAGAGTGTCCTTACCTATCAGTGACGTAAGCAGCAAACGTTTCTACAATCAGATATCTTTTAAACATACATTCAACAACAACAGATGCTGTCTTTTTGGGGAAAATATACTACCAAGAAATATTGACTGGTCCTCAGTGTTCAAAAGAAATTTAACATATACAAGGGAACATCGCTTAAGGCACTGTTTTTTTTTAACTATGACCAAATAGCTTAATGACCCTTTGACAGCCTGAAACTTTACAAAGATAAAGAATTAGAAATCAGTTACAACTTTTTATTGTAGCATGGACCTAGGTTAACCTCCCATAGCTTAACGAAAAACATTCAGCGTTGCTTTATGTGCATGAGGTATCCCTGAACAGCCAATTGTTTACGGAATTTTGTAACAAAATTCACATACCTTTTTGGTTGGAGCCGAAAAAATATATACCCACAAGCAATATGTTTTTTTTTCTATTGATGATTAATGAGCATGGGTGGATCTTAAAGAAAGTTAACAGTAATCTGAATTAACTCCTGTATTTTGATAGAACAGTGCAATTGAAAAAGGTGTTTCGGACGTTACATTTTCCGTAAACAATGTAGGCCCTCATTTAACCCACTAGAACAATCATTTAATGAGATTGTTTATGGTTTGAATAAGCTTATTAGTTACTCCAAGTCATTAAATTAAAAGAAAATATAATTTAATTGTAGTAGCGCTTATATTATAAATATATTCAAAATTTGAAAAAGTTGTCTCATTTTCCGTAAACAATTTTGTAACGTCCGAAACAACTTTCAATTTGAAGTAGCAGAAAATATATGAACTGCAGGACCTATCGTTCGTAACATTTTTTAAACATTTCATGGCGGCTACCCACCAAAAAAAAGAAATTTGCAATACATCATAACAATACTATTTTATAGTTAAAACCAATTTTCCGTTAACAGTTGTAACGTCCGAAACAAATGTAACGTCCGAAACAAAAAAATAGCAAATAAATGATGATAATCCATATTTGAGGGTATCTGGAGTGAATAAATCATTATGAAATAAGTTGTTATAAGTCTTAACACAAGTCAAAACACAAATCAGGTCTTTCAAATACAATAATTTTGTGTAAACTCAAGAAGGGTGTTTCGGACGTTACACTATTTGATTGTTAAGACATAGTTTGCAAATTTCAACTAATTTTCGATCATATGTGCAAGTTACGATTTCACAATGCACACTCCTGTTAAAAACACTATTTTGATAATTTCATTTAGATCTAAATATAAAAATATGAAGAAATATGATGCAAACAAATTAAATTTTCCGTAAAATATCTAAATTTTCTGCAAAATTAACTTATAAAACATAAATATTGAAGCCACACTTTGTGGTGCAAGGCATTCCTGGCTGCTTTAGTATATCCTTAATTGTAATTTATCAGAAAAAATCTCAATAAAAGTGACTCATAAAAATTATTCAGCCATTTTAACAGCACTTTCTGTTATGCTGTTAGCACGTTTCGGATGTTACATTAAACTGTTAACAGACATGTTCATACTTTAACTAGTTCAAATGAGGGGCAAAGATAGATGTGAGAATAGCAAATTTCAATTTTTCAACCTCTCCTCTTGCTATTTACACTGCTGTGTGTTTGCAAATCATCACATTTTCATTTTTACAGAGGTTGTTCCAAATTATGTCATATAACCAAAGATTGTATGGTCAATCTAAACTATTTAGTAGGTTACAAAAGCTCAAAATCACCCACTTAAGCAATACCCAGTGTACATGTACATGACACGGGTATGATACAGGTATATAAAGTTGATAAAATCAAGCAAATTAAAATGTTTTTTTTTTAATTTATGGGAAATATGGATTTTCATTTGAAAATACCTTTTAAAAAGGGCACTCAGTACATGTAACTAATCTGTGTAGAAAGTACTTACATGTATAAAAGAAAAGGGCATTACCAGTAATACCTTATTTAATGATCCTAAACATATACATGTAGTGTCTTCCTCAAATGTATGCATACATACAAAATGTATAAGCTAGTGTAGGGATTTATTTTGAACTTCTGAAACTCCCCTTCATATCCATGATTCATCCCTTTCATATTAATCGGTCATCCCTCATTCACATTCACCCTTTTCATCCACCATCCTTTCATCTGTCTATCTCTCTCTCTCTCTCTCATTGGTTTCAATGTTCACCTGATGCAGTCAAGCTTATATAGTATAATTTACATATACTATGAATATTCAATATATACCCTTTGTTTATGTTTGATAATTCAAGAATACTTTGTGATGTTGATTTATACTTGTATGGGACTATATGAATATTTATTGTTTATTCTACTTTGCATGGAATGTATGCGGAATGCTACATAGAATGCTGTAATGCTTTTACACATTAAAACCTGGTCAGTTAGCTAGTAGTTATCAATCCTACAACATGTCTGCTGGGCTGCCTTTGTGTTAAAAGTGCTAGGAATTATCTGTTAGAACCGCAACCCTACACTAGTGTGAAATATAAATGGGCTGTCCGTTTTTGTTTTTTTTTCCTCTACGAAATGTCAAAGTTGGGGGTGCGGCGCTGCGGCCTTATCGCCGGCAAATACGGTACATGTTTAACCTACACTGTATATTGTTTGTCACCTGTAATATAGGCAAGCAAGAGTTAAGATCTGTCAACCAACCAACCGACCAACCAATCAATCCATCCATTCATCAATCGGTCATCAATTAAATAAATAAATAAATACTTATTTAAGAGCATTAAAACATATTGTCGTTTGAAACAGCCTCCTAATACAAATAGTGGTAAAGGATGATTGTTACTATAGTAGTATTATAACCTAAAACATACACAATTTTAAAATACATCAAAAATGTCTCATTCTCGAGATGTACATACATTAGGATTCACTTATTTCTTATTACCGTACTTACATGACTGGGGGTACTGTTTTATAGTTTTATTTTTTAAAAGATTTGTCAATGTTTCAGTGCTTACATACATGTATGTGTTAGTGATATTATTGAATGACACACTATATAGTTGAAGGCAAAGAACATTAGCAAGCTGATTAAACATCTATATTGTAGAGTTTGTAGAAATTGATGATCTCATTGAAATGTTAACATCGTGTAACATCCGAAACAAGCCATAGTATACATTTCACACTGTTGTTCATAACATGCAATAAAGAGTATGTTTCTAAGTGAATTTTCTAAGGAGTTTTGATGACTACAATTGCTATTAGCTTCATATTTCACTCTGTTAGATCACATAAGCATTTTTAACTACCGGTACACGTTCTTGAAATGAATAATATACCTTACATAAATTGAGTGGTCGATGAAGACAAACTTGGTATACATATATGTGCTAAACTAATTAAAACTGCACAATTTTTTTCCATAAATGTTACAGAAGTATTTTTCTGCAAACAATTAATGTAACTGAGGTCAATAATACCTAAAGAAAAGCAATTAACTTGAATAAAGTTATAATGTTAACAGTGTGTAACGTCCGAAACATCAGTGGTGTGCCATATGAAAATTATTAGGCAATGCACTGGTTCCCAATTTGTTTGCATGTATTTACCTTATATCATCAGTTGTTATAATAAAATAAGTTTGACCTAAGAAATAAGCATTTTACCTATTGAAATAAAAACTTGTTATTGTCAAAACCCTAATTTAGAGCTATTTTTCACTTTCAAGGGATACAAAATCTGTATTTTTCAAGATAGAAACTCAACAATTTGCATGAATAATCTCTGAAACATATTCTTAAAGACCCAACATATTTAAAGGTGTAGTTAATAGCAAATGAATTTTATATCACAGTTATTAGATATGCTATAGTTCACAATAAAATTGTAAAAACTCAAAGTATTCATATCTGGTGAATAAATAAGGAGATAGATTAAGGTCCAGAATTTGCATTTCTCAAAAATATGATTAGTCCTGATCCTAAAAATACAAGTTTGAAGTGAGTAAACATAATTTCATTTTGGACCCATTTGTGGACACATTTGGTATAAGTTAAAAAAACCAGTGCCTTAAGGGAGTTCAATTTTAAACTGCTGTACAATATACTACCTGTTAGAAACAATCTTTACAAAATTAATGGGGATTAGCAGACGACAGATACTGTCCCCAGTGCCATGTCATAGAGGACGCAGTGCATGTGTTTATCGAATGTGAACAGATTAAGAATGTCTTTGATTATATCATGGACCTATTACGGATGGACATTCAACGTGATTCTTTCTTTGATCCAATGATAGTCGCCGCCTTCTGATTATGTGCATCTTAATGAGAACATTCAGCTGTTTTAACAATAACGACTGCGTAAGAATTTTCGGTCATTGACAAAGGAGCAGTTTCCCTCTCTTGGGTTTTGTTTGGATGGTGTGCTCTGTAAGAGTGTGTCTTAAATAAAAGCATCCTCAATGGGGAGCAGCAAAGTTGAAAAGCAGACGATTTTGGTGATAAAAAATGTATTATTACTGATTCGCAAACTTTCGCACACACCTATGACCTTATAAAACAGTTAGAAGGCCATGATCTTTATAAACCCTGTGTGTTGTAACTCTGGAATATTATGAGGAAATAGGGGAAAACGGGATTTTAAATCACAACTAATCCAACAATAAATTCTATCTAATATATCAACATGTTTTTCAAAATAAAATACAGTACACGGAACAACAATTTCCGATTATAAGCCAGAACTGCACATCGATTTTCCATGATTTAGGCGAGTAATTATCTTCTGCGCATGTAGATTAACATGTGTAAAATCACTATCTTGATTCTGTCCCGGCTTTTTGGCGGCGACCATCATGAGATCAAAGTGAAGAAACATGTTCGGAATGTTATTGAGACGACATTGACGGAGACAATCACAATAATAATAATAATAAATGAATTCGTTAAGAAAACGATGAATGTCCATCCGTAATAGGTCCATGATTATATCAAACATGTTGTGAAGTACACTTTTAATATTGATTTTGTCATGGATATATCTTGTTTACTTAAGATTAATATTGACAGAGAGATAGACGTTGTAACAACGATCGCATTCTGGTGTATATACTAAATGTTAGTCATCCGGTATAAGTATGGATTTACCGTTTCAAATTAAGATACGTATTTGAAAGAGAAATCAAAATCATAATTGTTGTTAATCAGGAGCATGAAAAGCCAGACCAGAGGTTGCCAAAGAAACTGTTACGAGCACTTTAGATGAAAAGAAGCAAAATATTGTATAGTTGAGAAAAAATATGTGATTTCTATTGATAACATTGTGCGTCAATTGTATTTGTTCTCACAACTCTATTTTGATGTTTGAATGTAAATAAACACCTCATTAGAGGAACAAAAAACAAACAAAAAATGATTTTCTTTCTCTCCCGTCTCTCTCCCTCGATCTATAATATTTTTCTTTCGCATTCTGCGTTCGCCCCCTCGCATTCTCTCTGTCTTTTTCTCTATCCTCCATTTTTTTGGTTTTAATATTGTGTTCATCCACTTTGAGAACGATGACAAATACAGATTTAATTTTTGTTAATTAAAACGGTATTGTCAACAGTGGCGTAGCAACAAGGGTGCACGGGGCACGTGTCCCCCCATCTAATAGCAAAAAAAAAAGTGAGAGCGAAGGGAATGATGAAGGAAAAGGGAAAAATGTTAAATAGCAGGATAATTTAAGGATATATATTTCTCGAAATTGCTCTTCAAGATATTACTGCATGTGTTATGTCGATGTGTAACGTTTGGACAACATGATAAGTCTTAAATGAATACATGATTATCGAAAAATGTGTAGAGGTGATCCGATCTGCGTTCTTGATGTATCGTACAGCAGAAAAGTAACAACAACGTGTCCCCCCCCCCCCCCTCGTTCGCTTCACTTCTCCCAAAATTGATGAATCAGGATGATTCCTGGCAACGAGATGACTGAATATATATAATATTTCATTTTATCTGCTGTGTAAAAGATATAATTTTTGCCATAATAAAAGTGTCATTGTTTGCTCGCTCGCTAGCAATATTTGGGGTCCGGATTGTATGACTTCGGGCAAGATGTCCTTGAAAATGAAAACTCGAAAATGTGCTAGTACGTTTCTGTTTACGAGGGATAGATACAAATTTTCTTTGATGAGTTTCGGATTGGGATGACACATAACTGTTTAACCCCTAAAAGGCTACAGTGACTAAATTAAAGGTAGACAAAAGATGATCTAGTTAGCAGACTAAAAGCTGGTGGCCCCAATGACTGAGCCCACGCTACGCAATTGACTGTCATTGAACTATAATTAATAACATCCTGCTATCGAATGACTTGAAATTTGAAGAAAATTGATATCGATCGGTTTTTTGTTTATTCTACTGCCATTTTCTCACTTTTCTGCATCGTTTCTCCAAAAGCAGCTGGACATACTTTGCAAACAACTTCAAACTTTTGATCGGAAAAAAAAATATTCATAATTTTATTTGCAAGAGGACTGTATTTAAACATTTGTCTGCATTTTGTTCTTTCATGTTGAGAAATTACACACATTTCAAATCATGCACTTTGTCCATTCTTGTCGGATCATGTATACTGGAAAATGACTCTCTCGACTCTTTTTCGAGATTTGTTTTGGAAAATATTTCTGCAAATTGGTCTAACCTCTGTTTCCCTTTTACATAATACTTTACAGTGATTTTACGTCATGTCCTCCAAACAAGCATTATGCATGCAGACGATAATTTAAGAAAAAAATAAAGAGGTACCTTATTAACCAGTATTGAAGGCTAAATGTTGACTCGTTATTTTTTAAGAGTTCTGTCACATCTTGACCAGTGTGTTGAAAATTGATTATATGAAATGAATGATTGACCTTATTTTTGAGCTCAGTAAATTTTTATCATCACTATGTGGTTGCTTCAGTTATAAATTAACATGCTAAACAAAATAATATACAAACCATCTTTGACGAAATTAGCACAGTCCTTCATTCCACTCTCTAGAAAGAGCCCTCTCAGATTCAGTGCACTTTCACTCTGCCGTCCATGTTTCATAACATACTTGGAGAGGAGTTTGTCGAATGCGCCATGTTGATTCATGGTGAGATGGGCCCCTATCGCTGCGGCATTGCCATCGGCTTTGCTGAATCCCAGCTCTACGCTAAAGTTTTCTGGGCTGAGAAGCCCGGGATCAATCAGTTTTGACAATTTCTGCACAATTCTGTCAGTCAAAATGTCTGCCATCACAACTTGCGAAGTACTGACGCTAGAAAAGAAATATACATATTTAAAAATGTAATAACAGAATAACGTAATGATTTGAATAAACGAACGAATTGATGCATTTTCACTCTAACATTATCATTATGTTTAGAACAAAAAGGGCGTTAATTAATATACTTAAACACAGAGTTAACACTCTTCCGGTCCCAAACAGGGAATTGTTATATCGATATGAGAATCGTTTGCTAGAATATGTCTGACATAGCAACACATAATGTTATCTGAAATGTGGTATTTCGTGAAATCTATTTTGAGCAAGAGTTTAAAGGCATGGTCATAATAATCATCGTCTATTGTAGGATGGGGTTGTGCAACCGCCCTCAGCTTTGCGGAATTCTAGAAATATGCTTGTGATATCACAGGAAAGACTGTCAGATTCGGTAGGGTCTGGAATCTAGTTGATTTTTAGGGGCGGCGGTTGCACAATCGGGGGGGGGTGCTTTTAAATAAATGAATTCATATAAACCAAGCAATCAATAAAGTCCGGATTGGAAGTGATTGACAAAATCTATGCTTTCTAGAGTGTTTAGTTTTGCTCAAGATCGCTACCAGCGTAGCTTAAGGGCGATGTGACCTAGCCCCTCCCCCTTCCCCTCCCCTTATTATCTCTCTCTCTCTCTCTCTCTCTCTCTATCTATATATATATATATATATATATATATATATATATATATCTTTCTCTCTCTCCCTCTCTCTCTGTCTCTCTCTATGTCTGTCTCTATCTCTCTTTTCTCTCTCTCTCTCTCTCTCTCTCTTTCTCGCCATAATGCTTTTTTGGGGGAAGTTTGGTAAATGTAGAAAGTACAACCCACTGCTAACTATGCCATCCGTCTACGATCCGATTTTTGAAGAATTTCGCAACATTATTGAATATGAATCCAAGTCTTGATAATCTTCTTGATTGAGGTTCCAATAATCACGTGCCTTAAAGTGGGGCATTCAAGTCAGAGGGGAAACAATTAGCTACACATCAGTGTGAGTCTTGTCACTGCAGTGCACTAGTCTGTGGTCATTATGATTACTTCTTCTCAATTCCGATCCTGCTATCAACATGACTTTGGAAAAGATTTTACCTCTTCAGATTTTCGTACCTAAAGCTATTGTAAATATTGACTTGACAATGTATCGATAAACTAATATTTGATGTACTTTGCCCCGACAACCCTGATATGAGTGTGCCATTATAGATCTTGTTCATTTCAACATTTGTGAATAGGGGAACCTTTTTTCTAAAAGTATAATAGCTAAAGATACTACAACAGCATAATATACTTTGTTGTAGACCATTTAAGAGCGGCTGCTTTGATGTGTTTACTATCATCAATATCATATTAAAACCCCAGTTTCTTTTGAAAGAAAAAAATCAAAGTAAGTCAACTTCAATAGTTGTGTACTTCACCTTTTCATATATCCGAATATTACTATAGGACATTCCCTTATCTGATCATGGTTTTTATGGGGAGTACAGTATAGCATTGGGCCTTGCCTTGAGTTGATTTCGTAAGAGTAATTTGCAATCGTGTTATATCTTGTTGAAAAATGTATGTTTTCAATATTTTTCCGAATTGACGTCCCCATGATAAATGTACAAGGTAACCAACTGTTTTATGTTGAATTTTAGTAAGTTATCATTTTAGAAAAAACATTTAAAACAATTATGCAAATAACTTATATTTCAAAGTATGGTAAGCTGGGAAGATAATCACAAAGGATTTCTAGAAATCAATTTTTAGGTGAATTCAGTAGCCTTGTATATCACCTTTGGTACCCGTACGTAGTGATGCTCACTTCATCGCACCCCTACAATGCCTGGGGCAGAAATTTCTTCCAGGTTACAGTATAATGCGTTATCAAAATATTTTAAATACAAAATATATCAATATTGAACTTTCCCTCCCGAAATCATCAGTTCATATATAACAAGAAACCTTAACCATGTTATCCTTTCTATGAAACGTAATTTACTTTGTTTATTACGTTAGAACCGTACATGATGTAATGGTTTTGTGGGACCGCCTATGGCGCGCCATATGCCCAATAACCCCGAAAAACATTGTTTATCGCCGATAAACAAGGTTTATCGAGCGATAAATCTTGTTTATCGTGAGAAACTCTGTATATCGACTGATAAACACAGTTTCCCTCGATAAACAAGGTTTATCGACGAAAAACAAGGTTTATCGAAAAACAAGGTTTATCGAAAAACACGGTTATTCGTATTTCGTAAGGAGAGGGCGCTTTTTAAAGTTGCACCCAGCTCAGAGCACTGCTCCGCACGTGCACTTTACACCGTAGAATATACCAACACCGTAACACTTGCTCGCGCTCATGACCACGATCGACATTTTCTGAGTGGAGGTATGGCGAAGTATTCTTAATTCCAGGCTTTTTCCCCAATTTGTGAAATGTTATGTTTATATATCTCTCTCTAGCCCTCTCTTTCTTTCAAACTTTCAAGGTATTCCCCTTCTCTTCTCTCTCACTCTCCCCCATTCTTTCTCTCACTCTCTCTTTCTCCTACCCTCTCAATATAACCCTTCTGTCTCTCCCTCTCTTTCTTCTAATTCTCTCTTTCCCCGTTCTCTTTCCTTTTTCTTTCTCTGCCTACTCCCCTTTTATCTATTTCCCCCGGTATGAGAAATAGGGTAGAGATAGATGGTTGGAGAGAGAGGAGAGATACAATCAGATAAAGCACAGATAGGGTAGAGATGGATAGATGGAGATAGAGGACAGATAGAGGGGAGATAGAGGAGAGATAGATCAGGAATAGATGGATGGAGATAGATTGAGAGATAGAGGAGAGTTAGGGTAGAGATAGATGGATGGAGAGATAGAGGAGAGATGAATGAGAAATAAAGGAGAGATAGAGCAGGGATAGATAGATGGAGATAAAGGAGATATAGAGCAGGGATAGATAGATGGAGATAAAGGAGATATAGAGCAGGGTAGATGGATGGAGAGAGAGAGAGAGAGAGAGGAGAGATAAAGGAGAGAGAGGAGAGATGAATGAGAGATAGAGGAGAGATAGAGCAGGGATTGATAGATGGAAATAAAGGAGATATAGAGCAGGGTAGATGGATGGAGAGAGAGAGAGAGAGAGAGGAGAGATAAAGGAGAGAGAGGAGAGATGAATGAGAGATAGAGGAGAGATAGAGCAGGGATAGATAGATGGAAATAAAGGAGATATAGAGCAGGGTAGATGGATGGAGAGAGAGAGAGAGAGAGGAGAGATAAAGGAGAGAGAGGAGAGATGAATGAGAGATAGAGGAGAGATAGAGTAGGGATAGATATATGGAAATAAAGGAGATATAGAGCAGGGTAGATGGATGGAGAGAGAGAGAGAGAGAGGAGAGATGAATGAGAGATAGAGGAGAGATAGAGCAGGGATAGATATATGGAGATAAAGGAGATATAGAGCAGGGTAATGAATGGAGAGAGAGAGAGAGAGAGAGAGAGGAGAGATAAAGGAGCGAGAGGAGAGATGAATGAGAGATAGAGGAGAGATAGAGCAGGGATAGATAGATGGAGATAAAGGAGATATAGAGCAGGGTAGATGGATGGAGAGAGAGGAGAGATAAAGGAGAGATAGAGGAGAGATAGAGGAGAGATATCGATCTATCCCCGCTCTATCTCTCCTCTATCTCTCCTTTATATATCTCTCCATCTGTATCCATCCATCTATCCCTGCTCTATCTCTCCTCTATCTCCTCCATCTCTCATTTATATCTCCTCTCTCTCTATACAAACATAACATTTCACAAATTGGGGAAAAAGCCTGGAATTAAGAATACTTCGATCGCCATACCTCCACTCAGAAAATGTCGATCGTGGTCATGAGCGCGAGCAAGTGTTGGTATATTCTACGGTGTAAAGCGCACGTGCGGAGCAGTGCTCTGAGCTGGGTGCAACTTTAAAAAGCGCCCTCTCCTGACGAATACGAATAACCGTGTTTTTCGATAAACCTTGTTTTTCGATAAACCTTGTTTATCGATAAACCTTGTTTATCGATAAACCTTGTTTATCGTCGATAAACCTTGTTTATCGAGGGAAACTGTGTTTATCAGTCGATATACAGAGTTTCTCACGATAAACAAGGTTTATCGCTCGATAAACCTTGTTTTTCGCTCGATAAACCTTGTTTTTCGGGGTTATTGGGCATATGGCGCGCCATAACCGCCGATCTTTAGAGCTGTCGTTCTCGTGTTCTGTAAGCCTCGTGGGCAATATTAAGCAATCGAACCGAGTAGCAAACTGGTTGCATAGAAAAAACTATCCGAGCAAAACTGGCGTAATAATTCCAAATATGTTGTTGATGAAATAAACAATAATATATAGTATACCCTTTGCCGTGCAACACTTCCAGCAAACACACACACTTCTAAATACGTCCCGAGCATAATAAAAACGTGCATATGAAACGTTAACTTGCTCGCTAACTACGCTTTGTTTTTTCAGGCTCATGTCAATGTAAATTGATAAAAAACTTTCCTGGCTACATGACTATTTTACATTACTCCTGCCTACATTATAGAATAATAATCTATAAACAAACACATCACATACTCACAATAAGTTTAAAAAGGAGTGTTGAAAATGTCAGCAAAGCTGTTTAGAATGTAGACGATTTGCTATTCGGACTTTGCATGGCATCTGGAGTTATTGCTTATTGACTTGTATTAATAAACTAATATTCAATGTACTTTGACCCAATAATAACTAACCTTGATATCAGTGTGCCATTATAAATGTTGTTTATTCAAATATTTGTGAAAAGGGGATTTTTCACTATAGTATAATAGCAAACAAATCTACAAGAGCATAATAAACTTTGTTGTAAACCATGCATGGATGGCTGCTTTGATGTGTTTGCTATCATCAATAGCTCAATACAGAACAATCATGTGGGAAACACTGAGTTCTTTATGGCGCCAAATAGATAGTGAAGATAAAATGGTCCCTATTCACCTTTAGCGCAGATCTCGTCTTACAGTTCACACCGAAGCATGGATAATAGAATGAACTTTTCTCTTTTTAAACGTTTTTTCATACGAGATTTCTGTGACTTCTCTTGTTTCAGTCGAAAAATGTTGAAACACAAATTTGCTAACAAGGTATATTACGATTGCAAAAGACTTTAAAGAAATCAATTGAAGTAAAGTACCAATGCTATACAGCACTGCCCATAAAACCCATTATCGGATGACGTAATTTCTAATTGTAATGTTTGCATCAAGGAAAAGCTGAAGGATAGGGCTATTACAGTTGCCTTACTTTGGTTTTTGATTTTCTCAAAAGTCTTTGTAATAAACAAGAAAGGAGCAAAATATTAGTGACTGGAGTTCTCTTCAATAAAAAAAACTTAAAATTGTAGAAAATATAAAGCTTTGAAACAAAATTGTTTGATTTAATATTTCATCTGGTTTTTAATCTCAACACAATTTTACCTTTCCTGACGAAACATGTAGGCATCATTTATAAACTGTAATACATAACATTTATTTGAATATACGTAAATATTTACAGTCATTGTTAATAATCTACCCTCGCAGAAAGTGTGATTTATAATTGAATAAAAACAATAATTTCCGAGACATTGATTAAGTATACATGGATCACTCGCAAAATATTACTGAAATAAACGTGATTTCAATAAACAACAGATGACAATGAAAGCACATTATATACACAATGAACGGGTAAGAAAATACAAACAAAATTACAAATAGACATTTATATTATTGGAAGTAAAATGCGCTATTCTATTTTATGAATTTCTTACAGGATAACAGAGAAAGGCCAACGCCTTAGATACAACAATTTCAATATTGGTATAGGAAACTGGTGAGTCTTATATAGGAACATTTTTATTTATCTAATAAAGTATAATAGCTAATGAATCTAAAAGAACATATAATACACTTTTTTGTAAACCATTTACGAGTGACTGCTTTGATGTGTTTGCTATCATCAATAGCTGAATACAGAACAATCATGTGGGAAACCCCGAGTTCTTTATGACGCCAACTTGATAGTGAGGATAAGATGGTTCCGATTCATCTTTAGCACAGATAATGTCATACAGTTCATAATGAAGTATTAGTAATAGAGGCATCTGTTCCTTTGTTCAAGTTGTATACGTGATCTCTGTGACCTCTCATGTTATAGTAATCTGCCAACAATGTATAACACGATTGCGAATGACTTTCAGGAATCAACTCAATGGTTGTCCCAATGCCATACTGCACTGTCCATAAAAAAACATGACCAATAATATTAAAGCAATCTAATTAATCATAGAACCAGTTATACATGACTATTAATTTGTGAATGATTCGAAAGAATCGACTATTTAGAATTCATTGATTGAATTTCCCTTCAATATCAACTATTCATGCATTTGTTCATGGGTTCATTTGACTCAATATAAACTGAACTCTTTATAAATATCACGAAAAATATATATGGGTCGCAGTGCACATACACATTGGCTACCCTGTGTAAATATCTAACGGATGAAACCAAAAAATACAGACTGAATTACAAAGGGTTTGATTATCCAATTTCAGTATTATACAAACAATGGTATAATTAATCAAACGACTCTAAAATTCGAAAGTACATGCGTGCACAATGTATTTGACAATCATTTCCCAGGTAACGAAATGATTGTTGTGTACATGTCTGTGTGACATGTTTCCGATTGGCTGAAGGTCAATAGGTAAACAATTAATATGAATTTAACAAAATATATAATATTTCGTTTAGCTAAAATACCCGACACTATCAAAAAATCAATTGAAATGATCAATATTTGAAATTGAAAAGTTTCATAGTATAAACTTCCTTGGCGTCATAATCGACGAAAGTCCAAATTGGACAAAACATGTTAATATTATTCATGGAAAAATATGTATATATATCGGCATAGTGTTTAAGGGCGCGTTCATGCTTGATTTTGACGGCCAGAATCAGGCATCTGTTACGCGTTTAGTTTAAAACACGATTGCGTTCATGCTCACTTTTGTAGAATCACCGAAAGACGGCGATCACGATCGCCCATCGTAAACTCACAAAAAGATGCGTTTACAATTTGTAAACGCGTTTAAATGTGGTCAACGCACTGACCTCTAGTGGGTCTACGTAGCATGCGCACACAGGTTTGCGAATCCAGCTGAAGGCCACCCAAGGAGAATTGCCTGGAGAAGTGAGCATGAACAGTGCACCGTGGAACTGCGATTACGATGAGCGTTTACGATGAGCGTTACAAATCGCTCATTCTGCCTTCAAAATCAAGCATGAACGCAGCCTAAGCTACGTTCAGTTATACCTTGCAAAAATGTATTTATGGAATATAACCCATTTATCTTACAACATCTCAATTATTGTAGTCTTGTTTGAGCAGGAACCAGTTCAAACAATTGAAAATGTTTATATCTATTACAAAAGAAAGCTGTTTGACTTTTCACTTATTCCCACTAACTTGCCCACACCACGTCGCCATTTTAGGGATTAAATGCCTTAAAATTTGTTGTTGATTTTAAATTAGAATTGACACTTTTAATGGTCGAACACGTCAACGCATTTTATACTACCTGCAATTTAGGCATGTTAAATCGTTTTAATTCATACACAATGTACATATTATTTTCTTGCCATACTGTCGTTTGAATTTAACATAATGTAAGTCTGTAGTTTATAAATGTATTTAAAATGTAAATAAAATCTTATTTTACAATCAGACACTCCAGAAATGCCTTTTAGTCTAAGTTTGAACATACCCTGATGAATATGTACCAGCTTCACTTTTCGACTTTTTTATTTTAAAAATCCGTATTTGACAAAATATATGAATCTTTTCCTTTTATGTTTTCCTCGGTTATTTACTTGTTTAATATTTGAAATGTTAAAATGATTTTAGCTTTGTAAATTCGTGTATTGTTTGTATTCTGTATTTGCCGTTTTCATTACGATGATTGTAAAGCAATTTACAAGGCAAATTTGTATTGTATGAAATCGATGAATTGAATTGAACTGTACTAAGCTGAACTTAAACTACTTATAACATTAAAAATAAACTATGCGATACGTTCGCGCTAAAACACTTTTATGCTCTCCAGATATTTTCTAGCAACCTTAAATTATCACGTCAAGATATCTCAGTTTCCCTTTTAAATACACAAGATGTGAATTAACCGGGCAGAAATGTATATTTGCTAATCATATAGAACAAACTAAGTTTTGAATTGACACCTACACGTACTGCTACATTATCATGATAATGATATTTTCAAGGAGACATGAAACAAGGAAGTATACAAAGAACATAATGTAATATGCGGGGATTTGTTAGTTTCATGTCATTTCAAGGTTCATTAACCCGGTTACTACAACACTTTCTGATTCCAATCGTCTGAGACGTAATCCGTGAACTACGAAATTCCGGTGGGCAGTCGGTTAATTGGTTGCATCAACATGATCAGGGAAATCAATATTCCACTTCCTTAACTCTAGAGGAAATAAAAAAAGGAAATTATACAATTAGTCTCTCCCGAGACTATCCTCTCAACATGCATTCTCTTTTCAAACTCTCTCAACTTCAACATTTCAGGAAAGTTGTTTTCCCTTGATTTGATTAACATCACATTACTAAAGTGTCAGTGTCATTTTTAAGTATAGTCCTAAATGGCAGGATTATTGCTCGCTTTGCCTTACAGTTCAAATATTCGACATACATCTACGCTTTTTAAGGCTTGTGTATTATCGAAAAAACTGAAATTAAAAGATAATACTTTAATGATATGACTGTAGAAGATCTGAACAATGTAATAAACCTATCAATAAATTCTTTAGAGAGCAATGGTAAAGCATTCACGGATTACTGTAATGTTGTATTTTTTCTAGAAAACCTAATTTTTTTTTTTTATATAATTATAAATTATACGACTTCATATACCTTCTTCAATGATTTCAGCACAAAGACCCATGTCATTCTCCCGGAATATAAGCCGCAGTTTCAGCGCGCTCGTTCTATCTGTGCCATGCTTGTTAACAAATTGATGAAGTAAGCTCTCGTACGCCGACTGAGGATTGAGTTGAACAAAACTCAAAATTTGAGCGTTGTTACCCTGCGTAGCACTGAACCCCAGATAAACGCTTAGCTGTGATGGGGTGATGCCGTTAATTCTTGAGGATATCTTTATCAGTAGCCCGTCATTTAGAATGTTTTCATCAGTAAATCCAGCCATTGCTTCCTATTAAGCGAATGGGGTAAACAAAATAAATATAAAAAATCTCTCGCAAGAATATTTCCATCTGAATATTATGTGTATAATTAAAGAACAACACTGTACTGTGCAATCTATGAGGAAGTACTCATAGTTGATGTAGTGTGTTGATTGAGTGGAAAGATATCATCGTTCAAGTGACTCGGTAACTTTGCCTCAGAATCTGGAACAATATCTTCGATTTAGCTGATGCTGCAATCATAAATATCAATCGTTAGGTCAGTCACGAACCACATGACTTTTACAAGCCGATCGCCTGTCTGATTATCAAGTTATTTATGAATGGAAATCGCTTTTTTTTCTTCTTTTTCCTAACGGTTTTATTATACAGTTTACTGGGGAAAATGAGTAAATCCAGCCATTGCTTCCTATTAAGCGAATGGGGTAAACAAAATAAATATAAAAAATCTCTCGCAAGAATATTTCCATCTGAATATTATGTGTATAATTAAAGAACAACACTGTACTGTGCAATCTATGAGGAAGTACTCATAGTTGATGTAGTGTGTTGATTGAGTGGAAAGATATCATCGTTCAAGTGACTCGGTAACTTTGCCTCAGAATCTGGAACAATATCTTCGATTTAGCTGATGCTGCAATCATAAATATCAATCGTTAGGTCAGTCACGAACCACATGACTTTTACAAGCCGATCGCCTGTCTGATTATCAAGTTATTTATGAATGGAAATCGCTTTTTTTTTCTTCTTTTTCCTAACGGTTTTATTATACAGTTTACTGGGGAAAATGAGTATTGTAAAACCGGTCACTCAAAGATTATTACTTTTGTGAGGCACTTCATGTTCATTTTGAAGAGCAATTTCTTTTAGGGCATCAATATTACACCATATATCACAGACACTGATAAAATGAAGGGCAATGTATCTCAAATTTAACGTGTGTGTATTGGGTTTTTACAGACGTGTATCAATCAGATATGATTATTTACGTCTGGGGAACAACCTTTAAACGTCATCATCCGAAAGACGTGACTCAGTTTCGAACCTGCGTCCTCGGCTGAACAACAATTAACATTGTTAAGCGATGCCTTTAAACACAAAGGCCCGAATTCACAAAGGAGGGTTGTCGACAAACCTACGTTTATGTGCGTCATATCACGCGTTTCAACGCGTTTTTTACAAACCTGACAAACCTGGTTTGTAAAAACGCGTCGAAACGCGTCATATGACGCACATAAACCTAGGTTTTTCGACAAACCTCCTTTGTGAACTCGGGCCAAAGGGGATAATCAATATCCGTAGTTCACTTACAGTTAAGGAAAAGAATATCCTTCGCTTTAGCAATCAAGCACTATCTACACGTAATATATGATACAAAGCATGTAATGCAAAGTACTCACGAACTAAATGTTGACAAAACAATTGTCAGCAAAGACGGTATGAAATCTAAAGAGAACGTAAAACGCATCCGGGAAATACGAAATGTATGTATTTATGCAGGCAATAAAACGTGTCATTTGATAATGTAACATGACCCGAGAAATCACACTAACAAGAAAATTGTATAGAATAAGATCAGTTTCTATTTTTTATAGGAATTTTTTTTCTTGATAAATACTTCAGATAACAGTTCAATGGAACACAAAAGAGCTTCGAGTAGAATCTTTTTATTGTTAAAAAAAATCAATAACATTTGTTTGAAAGGGGTATTGTGGTTCTTTATGTATGACGATTTGTCCCCTACTCACACACATAATCAACGACAAATAAAAACACGCATTCCTTAAGTTTTTCACTGCAATGAAGCTATTATAACCTCGCGCGATTAAAAACGAGACTAGTCAAGTCCAGACGGGGTTTTGCTAGTCGGCTTAAGGTAATCCCTGCAGCAGTAAATACCTAATGAATATTTCATTTACACCAATAGTTGTCCACACGCTCTTACTCGGACCACCTTGCCGCGATTAAGTTAACACGACCTTCCACCGACCAGCGTAACTTACGCTGAGACGGCAGAGCCATCTATACAGAGAGTTTGACCAACCCGGTTGGAATTGGACACAATGTGGCGACTACTGCCTTGTTGGGCAAGCACAAAATAAAAGAAGATACGCCATGTTGTGACCCAGTGAAACCAAATTGGCCTCACTCTGTGTATAGATGGCTTGTGAAAGGTCACGGTTACTCCCGGGTAAAAGTTAAGAGCATCCACACGGTCAACTTACGCTATCCTCTAGTCGTGATAGCGAGTTACACCTGGATTTTTCTAGGAGTAAATAGGTTGGGGTAAAGGTAGGTGAAGCTAACACGATCATCGTTCAGACGGTCACTACTCCGACATATACACCTACCTCACCATATTTACCCCGACTAGCTCTTAACACGACATTTACCCCCAGGGTATCTTGCCTCCGTCTGAACAAGACTATAGTTGAGCAGTATGTATGAGTATGAGTGAGATGGAAATATAATATTAAGCAATCACTTAAGTACTTACAAAGGATATGGAGAGCTTGAGTATCAGCCTATGGTCATCAGAATAGGAAAACAATATCAAGAAAGGGATTGAAGACGATTTTCATGTGAAAGCTTAGCCGGGATCCGTATGTTGATATAGGCTCTCGCAATTTAACACTGTCAACAGAGCGCCCGAGTCTAACAGCAGCTTTCCGTCAAAAGGCTTGTCAATTTGCTATATGTTACAAATTGTAATAATTACGAATGTTAATGTTAGTTTCAGACCCTTATATATAGCTTTTGTTGTGCTCCCTAATTTCCTGTTCAAAGTTACTTTCAAATCGGATATTGATGGTATTTTCTCCTAATCATTAAATCAATATTTAATGTAAGAGTCCTATCTCGTTCTGTTTCAGTTTCCAAACACAAAAGTCATTCGCCCAAGTGAACATAGAATTGTACTGAAAGATGCACGTAAATTATGCGTATGAAGATTAACTGTATTAATTATGTTACGAAGAAAAAATATGAGACGAGATCTACTTATAACTGAGTAACTTAAAAGAGTACGTGCGATGTGCCCAGTATAATTATTACCCCTGGCTAGATAAGAGTTAGGGTTTCTAATCTTCTTGTATCTCATGATATCATTTTAAAAATTCATCTTGACGGCATCGTATTATTTACATTTTTTTTTGGGGGGGGGGGTGGGGGGTAAATAAATTATTCCGTTTGAGTTTCAGTGCGTTTTATTCTCATATTTCAAATTTCACGTCAGTTTTTGCTTACAAGAAATTAAAAATAGATGCATTTTGATAAATATTAGTACATTCATTATAATGTATTAAATCCATATTGGTTTGCAAGTAGTTTACTTTATAATATGAGAATGGAAAAGGGACAATTATTGCAAAGGAAAAGGGGCTCTTATCAGATTTTAATAGGGGCATTTATTAGAGGTGAAAATGGACATTATGAGAAAGTGAGGGGATCTTATGGGGGAAATTGGGGTGGGTGCACTTATCAAAAGGAAAAGGGGCACTAATTAAAAGGGAAGGGGCAGTTCTTACAAAGGAAAAGGGGTACTTATACCGAAAGATGGGCAGTGTACCTTTCTAGAAATCTGTGGCTTTCACGAAATCAACCTTAGGCGAACACAGTAGCCTTGTCCATCAGATTTGGAACCCGTATGCGCACTCCATGGCACCCCTACAATGACTGGTGCAGAAATTGATTCCAGGTTCCTAGTATAATGCGTTATCAGTACATTTTGAATATCATATCAGAATTGCACTTTGCCCCTAACATATAATAATAATCTGGATTTATATAGCGCTTATCACGGAATACCGTTTTAAGCACTTCACATAATATTATGTCATCGGATTCATTCACGTACAATGTGCACCATCTTCACTCCCAGGAGAGTATTCCTATCATATGGTCGCAGTGAGGGCATAGGCGATTACTAATTAACACAAATGCTTTCGTCCTCCTACTGGGTCCCAATTGCTCTCTTGGGTATTGAGTGGCAAATGAGGCTTCATACCTTGCCAAAGGACATTAGAGCCGTGTCGGGGATCGAACCCACACCTGAATATCAAGTCAAGAGCTTAAGACACTTCTAGATACAACAACCCTTTACCATTTTATAATCTCTATGAAACTTGTGTTTTACTTTGTTTACTACGTTAGAGGCATTTACATGTTGCCATGCTTTCGCGGCGCCGTCGATCTTTAGTGCTGTCGGCCTTGAGTGCTGTTATAGTCTCGATGTCAATATTAAGCATTTGAATCGACCACTGAGCAAATCGGTTGCATAGAAAGAACAATTCGGGCAAACCTGAGGTAAAACTTCCAAACATAACTATGATGAAAGAAACTATATATGGTTTACGGTTCACCGTGCAACACTCCCAGCAATCACATAACGTTCTCAAAACGAGGACAATACAAACGTGTATATGAAACGTTAATTTACACGCTAACTACTTTCTGTCTTGTCTGGGCTCATGTCAATGATATTTGGAGAAAAAAAACTGTACTGGCTACATGTATTTGACATGACCCCTGCCTATCATATAGATTAATAATCTATAAACAAAGACATTACATACTCACAATAATTTGAAGAGAGAGCTGAAAATGTCAGCAAAGCTAAAATTTAGGCGATATGCTATTCGGAATTTGCATGGCATCTGCAGTTATTGCTTATTGACTTGGATTTATACTAATATTCCATGTACTTTGACCTAATAATAACCAACTTTGATATCAGTGTGCCATTATAGATGTTGTTTATTTCAGCACTTGTGAAAAGGGGATTTTACACTACCGTGTCAGTCAAAAAAAGTTTACACTTAGGAAAATTGCTAATTATTTTTAAAATCATCTATGAACAATAAATGATTATGCATCTTATAAAAGAGGTTTCATCCCAAATCATTTGGTATCATTTTGTAGATCTGCAATGACCGAATTGATACTCAAATCCCAATTGTTTTATTTAAACATCACATATTCAACTTTGGCGCAAGTCGATTTTTGCACTCTCGCAAACAATTCCTCCTGTTCATCCAAACGTGAACACATACCACACATAAATAATAATAATAATTTACTGTTCATAGATGATTTATAAAATAATTAGCAATTTTCTAGGTGTTAACTTTTTTTGGACTCACACTGTATAGTATAATACAGCCAAAAAATTCAACAACAACATAATACACATTGTTGTAAACCATGCATGAGTGGCTGCTTTGATGTGTTTTCTATCATCAATAGCTGAATATACAGAACAATCATGTGGGAAACCCCGCACTGTGAAAAGGTTGGGCAATATTTTTCCAACACTTTGCCCAACGTTGTGCCAATAGTCAACCCAACCATCTATTGGGCAATAGTTTGCCCAGTGGTATTGGTAAACGTAGGTACCCTACTTCACACGTGCATAATTGTTTCGTATTTTGACCAACAGCTTGGTCAGGATTTTACCAACAAGTGGGCTACCGTAGTCGGGCATTTGAAGGGTCATATCTTTGCCCATGTTTTGGTCAAAATACGAAACAATTATGCACGTGTGAAGTAGGGTATTTACGTTTACCAAAACCACTGGACACAATATTGCCAAAAAGATGGTTGGGTTGACTATTGGCACAACGTTGGGCAAAGTGTTGGAAAAGATATTGCCCAATCTTTACACAGTGCGCGTTCTTTATGGCGCCAAATAGATAGTGCAGATAAAATGGTCCCTATTTACCGTTAGCGCAGTTCCCGTTTTACGGGTCATAACGAAGTATTGATAATAGAATCAACAGTTTTTTCCTTTTCAGATTTTAAACGTAATTTAAACTTGCCAGCAAGTTATAACACGATTAAAAATGACGTTCAAGAAATCCCATAGACAATTCATTTGTGAACGATTCGAATGAATGAAATATTTAGAATTCATTGATTGATTTTCCCTTTGTTTTGAGCTCGTTGGACTATAATTAAACGACTCTGAATTAGAAAATACGTGCGTGCAGAATGTGTTTGGCAATCATCCCACAGGTTTAAACGAGATGATATATTTTTACGTAATAATAACAATAATAATAATAATGGGTTCTTGTATAGCGCTCATGTCTGTCAGATTTGACACTCCTTGTGCTCCCGATTGTAAGTTTTACATGCTTCGGATTGGCTGAAGGCCATTAGGTTACATATTAATATGAATAAAACAAACATATGACATTTCGTTTAGCCAAAATACCTTACACTATTAAAACAGCAATTAAAATAGACAATATTGAAATTGAAAAGGTTCATAGCAAAACTTCCTTGGCGTCATAATCGACGAAAAGCTAAATTAGACAGATCATTTTATACTTGGCCAAATTAGTGTGTATATCGTTCAGTCGTACCTTCCACAAATTTTGGTATGTTATATGACCACTTTATCTTGCAATATCTCAATATATAGTATAGTCTTGTTTATTCAGGAACCAGTTCAAATAATTGAAAATGATTATATATATATTACAAAAGAAAACGGTACGACTTTTAACTAATTCTCACTAAGTTGCCCACCAAACGCTTGTTCGTTGAATGACGAAGGGAAAGCTAACATCGTTAAACACGCCGGGGATATTGATAGCAGTAGTACACTTACATTTCAGGAAAAGAATATCCTTTGTTACAGTAATAAACAAAAATCAAGCACTATTTAATGTATATATGGTACAAAGCATGATGTCAAAAGTACTCACGAACTAAGTGTTGAAAATTGTCAGCAAATACAGTATGAAATCACACGAGAAACGAATGAGAACGTAAAACGCATCCAGGACTTACTTATGAAATGTCTGTATTTATGCAGATAATAAAACGTGCCACTCGATAATGAAACGTGAACCGCGAACCAACAAAGACATGTATAGAATAACGTCAGATTCTATTTTTAATGGGGATTTTTTTTTCTTGATAAGTAATTTTGCAAATAACAGTGCGATGGAACACAAAAGAGCATGGGCAGAATCTTGTTATTGTTAAAAAAAAAACAGTCGATCGATGCTCTTTTTTTGTAATGTTTGCTCATCGCAGCAGATGTCCTGTTGTCACGGGGAATTCCACATTTTGGATGACGCCAAAATGCTTGTTTAGACTCAAGACTAGTATTTCAAATAGGCTATCATAGTCAGTGAAGTTAGTGTAGATATTTTAATATTGTTTTCAATTGATAAACTAATACAAAGTGATGCATTGTAATCTGTAGTCGTTTTTTTTAGTTTTCATTGCCCTGATTTCACAATAATAGTTTTGTAAAGGGTATTGTGGTTATCAGTGTTTGGCGATTTGTCCTCTACTCACACATAATCATTGAACCATACGACTGTATGCGATAACTGGCTAGATACCATGATTGTTATTCAATAGTATACCCCTATCAGAAATATAGCATTGGCATTGCCGTGAGAACGATGTCTTCTTAAAAGGAGTTCATACATTACAAAATATACATAGTAAAGTTTGTGCCAAATTTCATTGGCACTGGAATTTATCTCATCACTGTATTGTTCACCATATTCTGAATTCACAGAAGGAATATCTGCTTTGGAACGATTGCTTTGAGGTGCTCCATAATGATTGTTGTTAAAAATATAGACATTGCCAATCACGCACGCATTCCGGGGATTCCCCAATCCGTAGAAAACATCATTTTGTGGCGCCTCTTTACGCTACGATGATCATTGATCACTGTAAAATGAGTGTCTAGCATATGGTATTGAATATTTCTTATGTTTTTACCTAATCATTTATTTCCCTCCGCCCAGCTGCCATTTTCGAGAGACATATTTAATATTTTCTGAATAAGTACTAATGATATAACATAGCATGATCTGATCCCCCCCCCCCCCCCCCGCCGGATTTCTCTCTCTCTCTCTCTCTCTCTCTCACTCCCTCTCTTTCTTTTTCTGTATCTGTTCACCGTAATCATTATCATTAGCTACAAATTATCACCATCGTCCATGTTGTCTCTCTTTCTCTCAGTTCAGTCACACACAAACTCATCATCTCCACCCTCTTCTTGATCACCATACACACACACGCCCACCACATCCAATCCGTCAGACACACACTCGCAAGCCTTTGCCACATCTTTCCCGTTTTCTTTCATGACTCCGTGACCACCTCATACTTTTTATTCTCTCATCTTTTGACAATTCATAATTATGATGTTTTTATTTTGTCAGTCTTTTTATCCAAATACATGTTTATTACCATCCATCTCTCCTTTGATGATGTTTAATGTGTTAACATGCATTGCATTGTATCAGTTGAGCATCACTGATGTTAATCAATATTATACTCTCAAAAAAGAAAACAGAGATTATTAAAGACACAATGCAGTGGATCACTTCATTATGTTTCTTGAATCGTTTCCTTACAAAATCACCAGCAATTATATATTGATATTATTATCATAAGTAGTAGTAGTAGTAGTAGTAGTAGTAGTAGTAGCAGTAGTAGAAGAAGTAGCATTAGTAGTAGAAGAAGAAGTAGTACTTGAAGAAGATGTAAGTAGAAGAAGCATTAGTAGTAGGAGTAGTGGTATTAGTTGTATCATCATCATTTCAATAAATAAAATACATGATAGATCAGAAACAGACAATCGGGAACGTAAAGATATAAAATAATACACCCACTGGAACGCAAGGGGCAGAAATTGTTTACCTAATAACTGTGGCAAGAAGCCTTCTGTCCTAGTTCCAGTGGTTTTAAATAATAAGTAAGTTTTACAAAAATATTCAATATAAAAATTACAACCTTATATTGCAACCGAATTTCCTATCAACACAACACTTTCGATTTGGGAGAGAAAATAAAAAAGGGAGAAAAAAAGAAAAGGAGGAGATTAAAGTAGATAGAGTCATACAGTGTCACATAGAATGGAACAAGGCGAGAGAAAGATAGGGATAAAACATTCATTTAAAAACAAATTATTAAAAAAACATTACTTCATATTCCATTAATTATCATGCGCAAAATGAATGTACAGCACCATAAAATCATTGTGTTAATAAAATATGAACAACAGGTTTACTTAGTGTCACATTTTAGGTCTAATACCGGTGAAAAGGGAAGAGGGAAAAAGAATTCTCATTTCTCGTTTTATGTATAATGGGATAAAAAAAAAAATAAGAGTAAAAAAGCAATATGGGCCTATTTACATCAAGAGAACAGAGGATCATTATTATACCCTACCAACCTAATAATTTGTAATGAATTATTTAAAACAAAAATTACAACTCAAAAAATGGCATCATATATATTAAACATGTAGTTGAGCAAGTCATGCCGATAGGGAGATCTCGACCACCCCCGAGCGCACAGACTCGCAGAACAATGCATTCGCTGAGCACGCGCCCGGAGGTGAACGAACCTTGCATTACCGGCATGGCGAGCATTCACATCATAGTGCCACATTATACAATACCAAACAAATCCTTGGTAACACATCCGATCAAACAAATAATTCTACTTGACTCGAGAGACTGTCAATTAAGAATCCGGACCCGTTTTTCGTAAGTCATTTTGTTGACATGTTTGTTTGTTTGTTTGTTTGTTCGAGGAGCCCGTCTCCGTATATCTTCAATCTTACTTCACAGGGATTTAGTAAATGGTATACAAATGCCGTATCTGCTGACCATATTCCAATATAAAAATATATACATTGTCTTAAATACATAACAGAGAGTATCTGAAGATTTTAGATTGCATAAAAGAACATAATGTATCATACAACAGAAATGGAGAAAGTCAAGAAAAGAGTAAGATGATACAGCTATCACGCTGCCCCTAAACAGGATGATAATCGTTCTGATATTCATCAAAGATCTTCTTTACAATTTGTTCAATTATCGTTATTTCCAATATTTGTTGCTGGTATTATTTGAAGCCATGATGTCGAGTACTTTTCAGGCAATAATTTAATTGCAACGTGGGTGAAACTATCCAAAAGGTATTGTCAATGCATGGTTGATTGTGCACTCCAAAAAGAGATTTAAAAAAAAACATACTTGGATACTTGGATAAAGTGGAGGTGCGTGGACAACGTGTGGAGTCTCTCCGCATAACTAATGTGCTTTACCAAGACATAAATCTACATTTGCTACTCTCCACCCAGGAGACGTCTAAGAAAGTCATAGACGAATTTGGCTAGTATGGCAATTATGGCAATAAAGACTACTTTGAAGATCATGTCGAGGCTGTAAGATGTTGGCTGCTGTTGACGCTCTGCTAGGCGATCACGAGACTGAAGGTCGCTTGGCGTAGGTACCACCGGCTTCTCAGACCCTATAAACAGACGGTGTAGAAAAGATAGAGATGACCGAATTGCTGTTCAGTTATTATTTTTCTTACAATAATTTTAAGGGAACTTCCAATGATTTCTTATTTAGTGGTTTACATTCCCACTTTCTGCAATACAATGATAGATAATACATGATTTTATCTTACATTTTATTTTCCGAGACGTAAATTACCTTCGGTTTTTCAGCCGTATTGCTAACATTATGGTTCCATAACAGGTTTTAAAACTTGATGTCTCAAGGTATATTTGATTTGATTTGATTTGATTTGATTTATTTACCAATAGCAATACACTTCATACAATAATTTACATATACAGGAAGAGAAACTATTGGTTGGTAAAAGGGGCCAGATAATAGCACATGTGCTAGTCGAGCCTAACCCCTTAAACAGCTAAACAAAGAATTTTGGTACAAATCAGTTTAGAGAAAGTAACAAAACAAAAAATAATGAATTTACTTTTACAATCGATACTTTAAAAAAACAAGAATCAGTACTCAACAACGTCTTACAATATACAAACTAATAATGTAAAATATGAATTAAGAATTGTGTACACTTGATATTTCATTCATGACTTGTTCAACAAATGACTTGTAACATAATTCCGAAACCTTGTCAATCTGACATCAACCGGTAATCTATCTCAAAATTCACTGCCCACAAAAGACAATGAAAAGTGACCTGGTGTCTATTTAATTTTGGAAGACGTAATTGTCCACCTTCTTTTTGTCTTGTGGAATAGCTATGTTCTATAGAGAGAGAGCCACAAATATGTTGTTTGGTGATATCATACCTGGCTTGTCATGAGGAAGAGAGGGTTGGTTAACATCCTGGCGAGAAGGTGTGTCAGCGGGGCTAGGAATAACAGTCCCAGTCTTCTCCAATTCTAGAAAGAAACAACAAATATAATCTTAATTATTTTTTAGCAACCTTGATACTTTAATCTAATAATTTGTTGTAAGGGTAGAATTCTTAAAACGATAAAGGAATTTGATTAATGTCAAAGAATCATTGCCGTAAAAAGCGTTTTATGTTTACAAAGCAACTATAAGGAATTATAACCGTTTAAAAGATTGCCGAGGCGTGAATAATTGCCCTCGGTTTTTGAATGAATGAATGGTGGTGGTGGTTATTTTACCGGACTAATAATAAAGCATAAATGCTTGTATGTAAGCAACCACACGGCCGACGACTTTAGGTCCTTTCCGAGGGACCTGGTAATGAAGATTAATGCCTTACCACAGGGCACTGGCGCATCGCCTTGGTTTCGAACCCGGGTCACCGGATTACGAGACCACTGCTCTACCGACTGAGCTATCGCGCTGTATTGCTAACATTTTGTTACTATAACAGGTTTTCAACCAACAAAATATCAGAGAGAGAGCGAAAAGAGGCAGTGAAGACGGACAAAATCCGAAGATGTTATTTGATTATATCATACCTGGTGTGTGATGAATAGGACAGGGTGGGTTAGAAGGCAGGCCACTCGGTGTATCTGCGCGGCTATAGAGACGATAATCCCATAGTTCCTTAGTGCTAGAAAGAAATGACAAAATATTATCTTCAGTATTTTCTAGCCTCCTTAATGTTTCGCCTCACGAGGTCTCAACTGTTCTTTCAAACACAGAAAATGTGAAATAACTGACCAGAAATGTATATTTGCTAATCGTAAAAGAAGATCATTAATGATATAGGCTTAAAGTCTTCTGAATAGAAACATACTGCCATAAAATAAAAATATAGACATAAAATAAGTAATAATAAGCATAAAGATCATGCATTATTGTGTGGTGATTTGTTAATTTCATGTCATTTCAAGGTTGCATTAACCCAGGGTCTCCCAAATTCTCTCTTTCCCATAGACGTAATACATGAACCACGGAATTCCAGTGGGCAGTAGGTTAACTGGCTGCATCAACATGCATGGTAAGGGAGGTCAATATTCATCCTCCTTAACTCTAGAGAAATTAGATAACAAAATAAATCATACAATTGGTAAATGTCTATTGCGAGGCTATTCATTAGACATCAATTCTCTTAACATCCTCTCAATTTCTACATTTTAGGAAAGATGTTTTCCTTTTATTAAAATCACATTATTTAGATATCAATAGATTTTTAAGAATATAAATCACAAGATTATTGCTCGCTTTGCCTTCAGTTCATAACTGTATACAGGATATTTTACATACACCCACGCTTTTTAAGGCCTATGTATTATCAGGGATCTTAAAAATGAACAATATTAATAAACCTATTAATTCAATCTTTAGAGAGCAATGGTAAAGGAATCAAGGAACAAGGTTGTATATTTTTTTGAAAACCTAAAATATATTTTTTAATAGAAATGTTAGGACCGTCACGTCATATACCTTTAGCGATGACTTTAGCACAAAGTTCCATGTCTTTCTCCAAGAAAATAAGTCGCAGTTTCTTCGCACTCGCTATACCTTTGCCATTTTCTCTAACAAATATACCAAGGAGTATCTCGTACGGCGACTTGAGCTTGGCAGAACCCACAATTTTAGCGTTGTAACCCTGCAAACCTTCGAACCCCAGATAATCGCTTAGCTGTTCTGGGTCGACGCCTGTAATTTCTGAGGCTATCTCTTTTAATAGATCGTCATTTAGAACGTCGTTGTCATCCAATCCAACCATTGCTTGCTATTAATTGGAAGGAGAACAAAAAAAATCCCAATATGTGTCAATCTTAATATGTGTATTATTAACAACACTGTACTGTGTAATCGATTAGAAAGTACTCAGAGGTTAATGTAGTGTGTTAAGCGAATGAAGAATGAAAAGATAACATCGTTAAGCACAACGGCGATATCGATAATCGTAGTACACTTACATTTAAGGAAAGAATATCCTTTATTATAAAATTCAAGCACTATTTAATATATGATGTAATGCCTGATATGAAAAGTAGTCACGAACTAAGTTTATACATTGTTAGCAATTACGGTATTAAATCACACAAGAATCAAATGAGAACTTAAAGGGCCCATGACTTCTAAATACAAGTGTGTTCCTGTTGGTGCGCAGTCCTGCATACATCTCATATTTTCATATGTAAACGTATGAATTATGAATTTGTTTCATAGAATTTCAAATATTTTTTGACATCATCTGTCATTCACCAATGAGCTTACTTGAGAAAGTGGCATGTAACTTTTCCAAAGTTGACCACCTGTTACCATACCACAAACAATAGCAACATATAAGTTGCTATGTCAGACATTTCAGACTAAACTAATACTCTAGAATAGACAATGGTATGTAATTTCCCCCAGCTTAGCACACGTTCATAATAGAATTGTATGCTTCCATGCATATGTACAATACATCATCATTGCCTTTGTCTTCCTGGTGATGCTACGGCATGTCTGACATAGCAACTTGTTTGTTGCTATTGTATTACGTATTTTAACAGGTGGTCTACTTCGGCAAAGATACATACCACTTTTTCAAGTAAGCTCATTGATGACTGACAGATGATGTCACAAGGGAAATGAGATCTGGACGTTTTTGGGGTGAAGCTTTAATAGCAAGTATGAAAAACAAATGTTTCAAAAAATATTAAAAAATCTATGAAATAAATTCAGAAGTTTACTTATCAGAATATGAGATGTATGCAGGACTTCACACCAACAGGAATACACTTGTATTTTTATGTCATGGGCCCTTTAAAACGTATCTAGGACGCAGTTTGGATTTTTTGTGGTGTATGTATTTATACAAAAAGCAAAATGTGCCATTTTAAACTGTACTCTCAACCGCGAAACAACACAAATATGTGTGGAAAGAGGGTTTTTTTTAAATACAAAAAGCTACTCGTGGGACTGCTTTATAAAGCCTGTCACGTTTACCATAGAGGTGTTTTCAAGCTGTGATTTTAGCACTCTTAAAAAACTTTCGGAAAGCAGGAATTTCGAAATTAGGTAGTTTATACGTACTTCTTAATAATGAGATCAATAAGACAAGCGGTATTGATAATGTTAACTACATTATATTCAAGCAAGACAATGAGCCCTTCGGTGAGCCCGTATTTACGATTTGATCACGAAAATAGGCCTTAAAGATAAGGTTGAGTTCTGGTCAGAAAAAAATGATCATGTAGCATGTAAGTATTGGTGTGTACTGCAAGGTTCTGGAGTCATCAAAATCATAATAAATTTGGCCCAGTCTTGGTAAAGTAACAAGCACTGTACACAGAAAGATATATGGGACTACACATGGTGTCGGGTCCCGAATTCCATTGATTTCCTTATAAATCTTTCTTTGCTCATTACTCAGCCAGTATACATTTTCTACGAAAATTGTTTGACAAATGACATATATTTGTAATCTTGAACATTCAGTGAAAGTTTCGTTTGATTCTGTGATAATTTATTTTCTTTATTTTACCAGAACTCAAGTTTATCTTTTAGCATTTTTTTTTTTACAAGTTTCAATTTTATTTGTTTATTTTTACACATCTTCAACAATTTTAAGACATTAAGTGCAAAATATAGTACAATGAAAATACAAGTATAAATGTCAGGGATTATATTTTCTTGATTTGTCAATATGAATCGTCCAAGATATGTTATTGCCAATAATAATGACTCGAAGACATAATTGTAGTAGCCTCTCCTCACAGTTTACGCAATCTACCATATCTTAAGTTATAAGTTGGTGATATATTCATAAGCTGTCACTGTTAAGAATCTAGGTGTTCTCTTGGATACAGACATGTCAATGTCAGATTTTGTCTTTCAAATATATACTACTGTAACCTTTCATTTAAGGAACATTTCTCGAATTAGAAGATACATTAATCAATCCGCCTGTTACGACGCTATCCGTTTTCTAATTATGTCTCGTTTAGATTACTACAATGACCGTCTTTCCAATATCCCTGTTTACTCAATTACATCGTGTGCAACGGCTTCAACATTGGGCAGCCCGGCTTATTTATCAGGTTACGAGATCTCACTCCCATAAACCACTCCTTGACTCGTTGTGCTGGCTTCCTGTAAGACATTGTATAGTTTTTTAATTACTATTTTTAGTCTATAAATCCCTTAAGAAACAGCACCTCAATACCTACGTGATTGTTTGACCCTATACATCCCTCGCAGGAATCTACGAGCCTCCAGTGACCCACTCCGTCTTACATACAACATCACACGGAACCTAGCTGGAGAAAGGACCTTCACTATAACTGCATCTAAATATTGGAATAGGCTACCTTTAATAATCAGGCAATCACCATCTGTCTCTTCATTTAAAAAGGGACTTAAAACAATTCTCTTTTGTAATCCAGATTTTGGGGATTCTGTAAGTTTTCGTTTTCATTTTGTGTAGGATTCTTCTTGTTGTAAATGCTTTGTGCCGCTCTGGGAAAAGCGGTGTATATATGATAAATAATAATAATAATAAGGGCTAGGAGTTGCGTTGACGACACTTCTAACATTTGTAAATTATCAACGATTATCTCACTAGTAAGGGAAGGTAAAATATTACTGAAAAACAACAGATTTGTCTTTTGGAAATTCAATGAGAGCTTATTTGCTTTAATCCAGTGTGTAATTTTTTTTAAATTCATCATTTAACGTAATTATCAATTCAGTAACGTCATGCATGAAGTCTTTCGTCTATGTCTGATCGTCAACGAAACGGAGTTAAGTCTTTTGTCAATTCCGTTTGTTGATACGGCAGGCAGCCAGTGAAAACGAATTCGTTTAATCAAATTATGGAAATGCAAGCATCACTTAAAACAAAACAGAATATTGTTATTCCTTGCTCATTTTTTTTCCTGATTGAGGTGTCATATAAAAGGGCAGAAAATTGCATTGCATTTTGCCCCGATCCCCAACAGAAACAAAAATCGTGTGTATTGCCATGCCTTGAACCATAATGCATGGCCATACAGAATTGTTTTAATAGTTTTTCATCAGTGTGCGTTAATACCACCAACTAGTTAGACGCAGACTTTGCATAAGATTCCGAGCATTGTAAAAACATTTGTTTTCTTCCAACATTATCAAACTCCACCTTTAAGCTATTTAGAACACCTAATGTATATTGGACTAAAAGAAGAGGCCTTATAGATCAATCAGTCATTAGACAAACTGAAAACTGGACTAAACGAGTATTAGACTAATTGGACAAATGGACAGTATATAAAATGAAGACCGCCCAATAGATGAAACGGTGACAGACCTAAGCTCCTATTAGATTACCCCGAATGGCGAAGAGTCGGTCGGTGTAATTGAGGTATTAGAGGTATTTAGGTGTTTCTTTGTTTAGAATTTGTAAAAGGTTGACAACAATATTTGTTTATCTAAAGTTTTGAGAAAATCTTGCACGGAAAAATTTTATTTATAAAGGAATTGGGTCTATTGGGGTTTAACGGCGAAAACAAGTTAGGTCTTTTTTATATCAAAAATTGATGTATTTTAACGTATGTCACTATGATATGTGGTTTCGAGTATAACATCGAAATAATAAGATTTTCTTTCAAAACAAATGATCTGTAATGTATTAATAAACATGATTTATAAGTGTACTCACTGTATTTGGAGTTGACAAACGAAAGTTGAGAGAAAATACTGCGTTAAATCCAATACAAGTAATATAGACATTAATATCAAACATCTATGGTCGTGCAATGTATTTTTGTAACGAAGTAGACTTATTACATACCGCTTTATGCACTGACACTGTGACGTCAGTCTTGACTATAGACGGGATGTTTGTGTGAATGTGATAGAAGACCTCAGCACCGGAAATATTATAAAGACACAAAACACAATGCAATTTGTTGTAACCCCCCGTTGGTCGATACGCTTTTTGGCGGGTGTGCTCGCTTAATATTTTGTTTTGTTTTTGTTTCAACGGCGCCAAGTATTTGTATAGACCACTCTACGGAAATCAAAGTTCAATGGCTTTAGACCTTGCCGTTTCAACTAGTTTATTAGAAGTGCCAAAACAAATTGAATTTTTTAGTTGAAGTGCAAAGTAACCTGTATGTTTGACTTATAAGAGGTATAAGACAGGGCTGTCCCTTATCTGCATTAATATTTATCCTTAGCATTGAAGCTCTTGCAAATGCTTGAGTGTTGGTTGTAATTAGAAAACATTTAAAATATTACAGTTAGCAGATGACATGGCATTATTTGTTCGTACAGTAAAGTCAGGTAACACAGCTATAAAGATTATTACAAAATTGAGAAGTTTTCTGGAATTCAATTAAATGAAAACTAGACAAAAGCCCTCTGGAAGGGAACCAGCAATCCAACAAATACTATTGGAAATATGTTATGGGAAGATGTTTATGTTAAGTCACTTGGTATTTCTTTTTGTAAAAATAAAGATATAGGCTTAGAAGTGAACTGGTTTGAAGAGAGAATATTGGTTATTTGTCCTAGGGGTTAGTAGTCCTAGGGGTAGTTGACTGGGGGTGGTTATCCGGAGGATGGATATCCAGGGGGTAGATGTTTCGGATATGGTCCAAAATCAAGTGAAAATCAAACATCATAAGCTTTGATGGGCAAGACTAAAATAAAATAAATCTCTTAGAATAACTAAAGTTATTTCTTGGGGTGGGGTTTCCTTAAACTTCCATCGGTCTTGCTTTTTCACGCACACACTTACAGATTAGCATACATATTTCCCTCCTTTTCTCTTTCTCGCTCTCTCTTTCTCTCCTCTCTATTTCCTTACAAACACACAATCACACACCCTCCCTCACGCACGAGGGCACACATCGAAATCCATTCAAGCTACCCCCCCCCCCCCTTCACCTTCCCCTTTAGCTTTAAGTCCCTTAGATTCCCCCCTCCCCCCCCCCAAAAAAAAAAAGTAACATAATCCCAAATATGTTTACCAGCGATAAGTTATTCACTAATAATTATCCATTCAGATTTTATTTCGAAGGTATCACAAACCAAGCTGACATATATAGCATCTAGAATTGTTACAAAATTCAGAGAGACGAGAAAAACGAAGAAGCAGTGGCGGATCCAGGGGGCCGAGGGGCCCGCCCCCCCCCCCTCCCTGGCAAAAAAAGAAGGAAAAAAGGGGAAAGATTTTTTTTTTTTTGGTTCTAAATAAGCACACAAAAAGTGTTCCTCCCCCCCCCCCCTTCCCAAAAGCCACTGAACTATTGCTTCCTATTAAGCGGATGGGATAAACAAAAATATCTAGCAGGAATTTTGCCATCTGAATATGTGTATAGGCCGTAATTATAACACAACACTATACTGATCAATCGATGAGGAAGTACTCAAAGTTGATGTAGTGTGTTCGTTGAATGGAAATATATCATCGTTACACCCAAAGGGAATGTCAATAACCCTAGTACTCTGACATTTAAGGGAAAGAATATCATTCGTTTTAAAAAAATCAAGCGATATGATATAAAGCATGATATGAAAAGTACTCACGAACGAAATGTTGAAAATTGTTAGCAAAGACGGTATGAAATCACACAAGAATCGAAATAGACGTAAAACGCATCCGGCACATAGAAATGTATGTATTTATGCAGGTAATAAAACGTGCAACTTGATTATGTACCATGACCCGCAAATCCACAACAGCACATATAGAATGACGTCAGTTTGTATTCTTAAAGGTAATACAAAGTTTTGGGAAATTTTGAAAATTGGGTGGATAGTGAATCTTTACAATTTCGATATATTTGGATGCCCCTGTGGATGTATAATAAGCACTAAAAAAAATAGCCCCTAAAACACTTCTGTTTTCGAGAAAAATTGAATATAAAAATTTACCGGTACTCCTGGTAAATGTTGATGAATTTCAAAGAGCGCCTATGGCCCGTACAATGCGACCATGAAAATCTCAGAATATGTAGTTGTGATATATAATTTCCAAACGGGAATAGCTAATCGGTCGATTTTAGTCAAGAAACATTGTTTCATAGCTAAACCTTGAGAGAGAGCTATACAACATAAAGAGTTTATTATTTATAATTTCATAACTTTAGACTCGATTTCAACCGCGACAACGATCAATGAATATTGTAGGAACGCATATGATTTCAATATGTTAATTTGAACCAAATTCATGACCCCATACCAAAACTTTGTAATACCTTTAATGGGGATTTTTTTTTCTCTCTTGATAAGTGCTGTGGTCATGGGGAATTCCACATTCTGGATGACGCCAAATTGCTCGGTCTAAACTGAAGACTATAGTATTATTCCGAAAATGCTATCATAATTAGCGAAGTTAGTGCGGATATTTTTTGAGGGGGATTGTGGTTCTCACTGTATGAAGATTTGTTCTCTACTCACACATAATCATTTAAATGTGTGTATCTATATTCATCAGGCTGTATGCGATAATAGGATAGATATCATTAATGTGATCAATAGTATACCCCTATCAAAATGATAGTATTGGCAGTGACGTGAGGACGATATCTTCTTAATAGGAGTTCATACATTAAAAAGTCACCATAGTTAAGGTTGTGCCAAATTTCATGAGCACGGGGACTTATGCTATCACTGGTATTACTCACGATATTCTTAATCTACTGGAGGAATATCTGCTTTGGAAAGATTACTTTTAAGTGGTTTGTAATGCCTTTTCACAAATATAGGTATTGCAAATCACGCACGCATTCCGGGGATTCCCCAGGCCGTAGACAACATGATCTCATGGCGCCTCTTTACGCTACGATGATCACATAGATCACTAATAAAGTTATTGTCTGGCATATGGTTTATCAAATATTTCTTATGTTTTTGTTAACCTTACTATTTACTTCCCTCTGCCCAGGCAGGCCAGCTGCCATTTAACAGAGACATATTTCACTTTTTTTGACTAAATACTAATCATATCACATAGTATGTTTCCCGTTGTCTTTCATGACTCCGTGACCGCCTCATACTTTTTATCCTCTCATCTTTTGACAATTCATATGAATTTGTTTTTGTCAGTCTTTTTATCCAAATACATGTTTAATACCATCCATCTCTCCTTTGATGATGTTTAATGTGTTAACATGCATTCCATGGTATCAGTTGAGCATCACAGATTTTAATCAATATTATACTGTCAACAAAGAAACATTTAGATATTATCAAAGAACAATGCGGTGGATCACTTCACTTGGTTTCTTCAATCGTTTCTTTACAAATCGAAGTAGAAGTAGTAGTATTAGTAGTAGTAGTAGAAGTAGAAGTAGTAGTAGTAGTAGTAGTAGTAGTAGTAGTAGTAGTAGTAGTAGTAGAAGTAGGGGTAGTAGTAGTAGTAGTAGTAGTAGTAGTAGCAGCAGTAGTAGTAGTAGAAGATGTAGTAGAAGTAGTGGTAGTAGTTGTATCATCATTATTTCATTTGGCAATAAATTAAAAAGATAATGAATCAGAAAACAGACAATGAACTTAAAGATATAAGATAATACACCCACTGGAACAAAAGGGACGGAACTTATTATCCTAATAACTGTGGCAAAAGGTCTTCTGTCCTAGTTCCAGTGGTTGTAATCAATAAGTATTTTTTACAAAAATATACAATATAAATATAGCAACCTTGTGTTAAAAAACACTACTTCGTATTTCATTATTAATTATCATGCGCAAAATTAATATATAGCGCTTCTATTATTTTTTGTCTTGCTATGTTTTGAAGCCGTTGTTAAATATGATGTTCAGTACTGTTCAGGCAATAATGTAGTTGCAACGTGGGGGGAACTATCTTTAAAGATATTATCAATTATTATCATTATTCATTTTGCACCCTAAAATGAGGTTGAACGAAACCTATGTTGGATTAAAAAGAAACATACATGTTTGTTGGATATAGTGGAAGTGCGTGGTCAAGTGAATACGTCACAGGACTGTGGATCACGTAGTTCGTTGTTCGTGTCCCTCCGCAGAACTCATGTCCTTTCCCAAGACATAAATCTAGATTTGCCACTCTCCAACCAGGTGAAGAAAGTGGGTATCTGATAGCAATATATGCCTTGAGTTATTATAGTACTTTTTAAGTGCCTTGAGCATCCTCTGGAAAGTTTACATGACTAATATAAGTGTAGCTTATTTTGTATTTATTAACTCATCAAACACACTGTTCCCTTGTTTACTCAACATGGGGGAAATTTTTACACAAGACAACTTTAGTGTGTAGTAAAATTAAACTATTGTTGTATATTGTAAGGTTGCGGAACCAATTGAGCACTGTCACAGTGGTCTATTGGTAAAAGCTCCCAAATCTCATACACAAGGTCCCAGCTTCGACATCCTTGGACGGGGTGTTTTACCCGTCTCTGTCCTTTTCATCCAACGGGGTATCTTAAAAAGTTACTAGCTATGCTGGGGTAATTATAATTACAGGAAAGATTTTGTTTATTTGATATGTTTATACTTATATAAAACAGAGCTCAGTGAATGCGTGTTCCAAATAATTGCCGGATTATATCTGAACGTCAGAGCTGAATGAGTGGAACAATAATGCTATTTGATGTGGAACCTTGATAGATCGAATCTCCCTTGCTGACAGCGGTATGGGTCACTCTGAAATAACTTTTTTTTTTCTTCTGATAGTTATGCTGCATTCCAGTGTAATAATGTTTATATGTCGTGGTTTTCCCCTCATTTTCCATTATTCTGAAGTCTTCCTAAATGAACATGACGAAGGTCCCTTCTTTGGCAGGTTCGTCATTCTGAAGGATCATATGTGCTTTTTAAGATATAGAGGATCATAGCAAGTATGGTAACTATGCCTGCTGTGACGATCAGGTATTTAGGGTTCGTGCCGCTATTAGATGGTGTCTCCTGCTCTACAGTGCGATCAGGAGGATGAGGGCCGTGTCCATGGGTGTCCATCGGCGTCTCCGACCCTATAAAACAGACGATGTAGAAAAGATAGAGATGACCGAACTGTAATTTAATTACTCTTTTCTTATGATAATTTTTTGGAGAACTTCCAACGATCAGTTCATATTTGGTGGTTAACATTCCCACTTTCTGCAATGTTAAATAATACATAATTTTATCTCACATTTTCATTTCCAAGACGTGAATTGACCCTCAGTTTTCCAGCCATAATGCTAACATTTTGGTTCCATAACAGGTTTTCAAATTTGATGTCTCAAGGTGTATTATTAAGAGAGAGAGCCAAATATGTTGTTTGATTATATCATACCTGGTTTTTCATGAGGAGGAGAGGATGAGTTAACATCCTGGCAAGGAAGTGTGTAAGCGCTATCCTAGCCTTTTCAGATTAGAAAGAAACAACAAATATAATCTCCATTATTTTCTAGCAAGCTTGATACTCTAATCTAATAAGTTGTTGTAAGAGTAATAATAATAATAATAATAATAATTAGCTTTTATATAGCTCTAAATACAATGTCTACAGCGCTTTACAAATATACTATTACACCGGTCATTGGATACAGTGCTTGCCCGCACACTGGGTGCACAATCTCAACTCCCTGGGGAGCATTCCTGCCAGGCGTTACTTGACGCTCAAAAACTGTTTGACCAACAATGATGGTCGCATCCTACCGGGTACCCATTTAACACCTGGGCGGAGAGTAGCAAGTGCAGGTTAATATCTTGCCACAGGATTTTAGTGCCGTGTCGGGATTCGAACCCTCGACCTTCGCATCTCCAGTCAAGCGCCTTAAACCACTCGGCCACGACACTCCCAGAGTGAGTAGAATTCTTAAGCCGATAGAGGAATTTGTGAGATGCATTTGATATCGATTGATTAATCGGCTCAATAAATCATGGCTGTAAAAAGCATTTATGTTTACACAGCAAAGGCAAACAGTGGCAGAAGGAACTATAACCGTTCAAAAGTTTGCCGAGGCGTGCATAATTGCCCTCCGTTTTCCAGCTGTATTGCTATCATTTTGGTACTATAACAGGTTTTCCACAAAAAAAATTATCAGGATATACTTTTAAGAGAGAGAGCAAAAAGGGAGGGCCGAAGATGTTATTTGATTATATCATACCTGGTGTATGATGAGGAGGAAAGGGTAGGTTAGAAGGCAGGTCAGTAAATGTATCAGCGCGGCTAGGAACGAGAATCCCATAATTCCTTAGTGCTATAGAAAGAAACAACAAATAGGTAATCTTCAGTATTTTCTAGCCTCCTTCATGTTTCGCCTCACGAAATTTAAACTGTCCTTTTAAACACAGAAAATGTGAAATAACTGAACAGAAATGTATATTTTCTAATCGTAAAAAAAGAAAATTAATAATATAAGATTAAAGTCTTTTAAATTGAAGCTAACTGCCATAAAATGAACATACAGACATAAAATAAGGAAATATAAAGAACATGCATTATCATGTGCTGATCTGTTAGTGTTTTGGTTGGTTAAACCCGGGACTAAAAACTTCGCTTTGCCTCCATTTCATAACTGTACATAGGAATGGCTGACATACATAAACCCACGCTTTTTAAGGCCTGTGTATTATCGAAAAACTGAGATCTTAAGTATAACAATGTAATATGACTGTAGTAAAATTGAACATTGTAGTAAACCTATACATTCATTCTTTTATAGAGAGCACTGGTTAAGGAAGCAAGGAATAAAGCTGTATTTTTTCTTGAAAACCTAACATATATTTAAAAGTATAAATGAGAAGACGTCACAGGGGCGTACGCAGGGGGGGGGGGTTTGGGGGTTCAAACCCCCCCCCCCTTGGTATTTTTATGTGTGTAAACCCCCCTAAAAAACTTAAAACCCCCCCCCCCCCCCCTTTGGGATTTTTTTTTTATTATTTTTTTTTATTTTTATTTTTTATTAAAAAATAAATAAATAAAAAAATAAATAAATATGCCCACAGCTAACCCCCCCCCCCCCCCCAACTGAGCGACTTTTCGGCCGACGCGATTTTAAATTTTTCGGGAGCAAAATATTTTGGGCCCGATTTTAAACCCCCCCCCCCCCCTATAAAAAATCCTGCGTACGCCCCTGAGACGTCATATACCTTTTTCGATGAGTTCAACACAAGGGACCATGTCTTTCTCCAGGAATTTAATTCGTAGTTTCAGCGCGCTATTTCCATCTTTTCTATGCTTGCTCACAAAATGACGAAGAAGTTTCACGTACGCCGACTGTGGGTCAGAACTCAAATTTTGAGCGTTTTTACCTTGAGATTCTTCGAACCCCAGATAAACGCTTAGCTGTACTGGGGTGACGCCGTCGTCAATTTTTGAGGCTATCTTTATAAATAGCTCGTCATTTAGAACGTCGCTGTCCCTTAATCCAGGCATTGCTTCCTATTAAGCAGATAGGATGAAAACATAAAAATAAAATATTTTTCATCTGAATAATTATGTGTATAATTATAGAATAACACTGTACTGTGCAACCTATGAGGAAGTACTCAAAGTGTGTTAATTGAATCGTTATACACAACAGGGGTATCAATAACCGTAGCACACTTACATTTAGGAAAAAGAATATCTTTTGTTTTAAAAATCCAGCGCTATGTAATATCTGATATAGAGCATGATATGAAAAGTACTCACGAGCTAAGTGTTGACAATTATCAGCAAAGACGGTATGAAATCACACAAGAGTCGAAATAGAACGTGCGTGAAACGTATCAAGGACTTACTTATGAAATGTGTGTATTTTATGCAGATAATAAAACGTGTCACTTGATCATGTACGTCAGTTTCTATTCTTAAAGGGGATTTTTTGTTAAACTCCAGATAAAAGTGCAATGGAACACAAAAGAGCATGGAGTCGATTTTGTTTGGGGGTTGTTAAACAACAATTGATCAATGCCCTATTTTGGAGTGTTTGCTCAGATGTGCTGTGGTCATGGGGAATTCCACATTCTGGATGACACCAAAATTTCTTTTCTAAACTGAATCATTCCGAACGGCGTATCATAATTAGCGAAGTTAGTGCAGATATTTTTTGAGGAGGATTGTGGTTCTCACTGTATGAAGACTTGTTCTCTACTCACACATAATCATTTAATGTGTGTATCTATAATCATAAGGCTGTATGCAATAAAAGGATAGATATCATAAATGATAATCAATAGTATACCCCTATCAGAATGATAGCATTGGCAGTGACGTGAGAACGATATCTTCTTTAATAGGAGTTGATACATAAACAAATTAACATAGTTAAGTTTGTGCCAAATTTCATGAGCACGGGATTTTATCTCATCACTGTATTGTTCACCGTATTCTTTATTTACTTGAGGAATATCTGCTTTAGAACGATTGCTTTTAAGCGGTGTATGGTGCCTTTTCACAAATATGGGTATTGCAAAACACGCAAGCATTCCGGGGATTCCCCAAGCCGTAGACCACGTGATCTTGTGGCGCCACTTTACGCTACGATGAGCACATTGATCACTAATAAAAATTGTGTCTAGCATATGGTTTATTAAATGTTTCTTATCTTTTTGTTAACCTATTTATTTGCCTCTGCCAAGCTGCCATTTTCCAGAGACATATTTCACATTGTCTGAATAAATACTAATCATATCACATATCATGAACTGACCCCCCCCCCCGGTCGGAATTCACTCTCTCTCACTCTCTCTCTCTCTCACTCTCTCTCTCTCTCTCCCCCCCCCCCCCCCCCTCCTCTCTCTCTCTCTAGTCTCTCCCTCTATTTCTTTTTCTGTATCACCTTAATTATTATCATTCGCTACATAATTATGACCATCATCCATGTTGTCTCTCTTTCTCTCTGTACACACACAATACCCACACGAGCATATCATCTCCACCCTCTTCCTGATCACCATACACACACACGCCAACATCATCCAAGCCTTCAGACACATACTCGCAAAAGCTTTTGCCACATCTTTCCAATTTTCTTTCATGACTCCGTGACCACCTCATACCTTTTATCCTCACATTTTTTGACAATTTATATGATGTTTTTATTTTGTCATTTTATCCAAATATATGTTGTATACCATCCATTTCTCCTTTGATGATGTTTAATGTGTTAACATGTATTGCATGGTATCAGTTGAGCATCACAGTTGTAAATCAGTAGTATACTCTCAACAAAGAACACATTAGAGATTATCAAAGACACAATGCAGTAGATCACTTCATTATGTTTCTTTACTCGTTTCCTTACAAAATCACCAGCAATGATACTATTGATATTATTATTACTAGTAGTAGTAGTAGTGGTAGTGGTAGTAGTAGTAGTAGTAGTAGTAGTAGTAGTAGTAGTAGTAGTAGTAGTAGTAGTAGTAGTAGTGGTAGTAGTAGCAGTAGTTTCAGTAGTAGTAGTAGAAGGAGTAGTAGTAGTAGAAGTAGTAGTTGTTGTAGAGGAAGATGTAGTAGAAGTAGTGGTAGTGGTAGTAGTAGTAGTAGTAGTAGTAGTACTAGTAGTAGTAGTAATGGTAGTAGTAGTTGTATCATCATCATTTTATTTGGCAATAAACAAAATACTTAATAAATCAGAAAAAAGACAATATTGGGCACGTAAAGATATAATATAATATAACCCCTGGAACGCAAGGGACAAAAATTGTTAACCTAATAACTGTGGCAAAAAGCCTTTTGTCCTGGTTCCATTGGTTGTAAACAATAAGCACTTTTTACAAAAATATTCAATATAATAATTACAACCTCGTATTATACTAAAATTGACATAAAGCCAATTCTCCCTGGCAACACAACACTTTTAATGTGGGAGAGAAAATAAAGAAGAGGGAAGAGAAAATGAGGAGGTTAAAGTAGATAGAGTCTTTCAGTGTCACATAAAATGGAACAAAGTGAGGGAAAGACAGGGATAAAAACATACATTAAAACAAATATTTAAAAAAAACTTTACTTCGTATTCCATCAATAATTATCAGGCACAAAATCAATTAACCGCCCCTCTCCTGGGAGCAAAATCATTGTCTTTATAAATATAAACAACACATGTACTTAGTATCATATTTTAGTTCTAAAAATAGTGTGAAGGAAAGAGGGAAAACAAATCATATTTCTCGTTTTATGTATAATGGAAGAAGAAGAAAAATAATGGGCATTAGAAGATTAAAAAGCAATATGGGCTTATTTACATCAAGAGAACAGAGGATCAATATTATACCCTACCAACCTAATAATTTGTAATGAATTATTTAAAACAAAAATTACAACTCTAGAAAATGGCATCTTATATAATTATATTATAAGATGATGACGTGGAGCCTAATCAAATAATTGGTTGAAAGCGTACACGTGACCAGGCATTTATTTTGCCTAACGCGTAATTTAGATAATGACCGGTCATTATCAAAATCATGTTACAAAACATCATTTTATAAAACAAATAAAATATAACACATCGTTTTGTTCGGGAATTAGTAAAATTACCCACACTCGGTATCTTCAAAACAGTCCAAACACCCTCTGCTATCCTCGGGCGTGTTAGACTGTTCCAAAGGTACCTCGTGTGGGTAATTCTTACTAATGCCCTCATTGCTGTGTATTATTTGTATATTAAACATGTAGTTGAGCAAGTCACGCCGATAGGGAGATCTCGACCAACCCGAGCGCAATGACTCGCAGAACAATGCATTCGCTGAGCCCGCGTCCGGAGGTGAACGAACCTTGCATTACCGGCATGGCAAGAATTCACATCATAGTGCCACATTAAACAATACCAAACAAATCCTTGGTTACACATGTGATCAAACAAATTGTTCTACCTGACTCGAAAGACTGTCAATTAAAAAATCCGAACCCGTTTTTCGTATGTCATTTTGTTTACATTTTTGTCAAGTACGAGTCGAGGAGCCCGTCTATAAACCGGGCCCCGTACGACTTTCCCTACCCGGCGGCTTGCCGTGGATTTAGAGACCGTACGATTTTCATTTCTACGGCATGTGCGGTCACATATTCTGCGGCGCCCGGGAGGTGCCCGGAGAAAATTGGTCGAGTGAAATGCAAGGCGCCCGTAAGAGTGCCGGCAGGGTGCCGGCCGAGTGTCGGCCGGTAACCTCACTGGCTCCGTCCGATGAGCAGGTGTACCGATGGCTCCCGGAAGGTGCCCTGCCGGGGTCCTCAAGGCGCCCGCCCGGGTGCCGTGCGGTGCACTGAACTACAGAGTGAGTCAGAAAAAATGTCCCACTTTTTAAAAGTTGTATTGTTTGAAGTATAAATATTTAATCATTGGTTTCATGATATATCTTGATAGAGTTATCCTCCCAGTACATTAAGGTACCATTTTCATTTGAATCTCTGCATGCATCACTGAATATCAGACAACATTTACAAGACTGTCAGATCTCACTTGCGCCAAGTTACTGGGTGAGGAATAAAACAGTGCATTGAACAAAGACATTCAGACACGCGCACACGCACACACACCCACACGCGCACACATATACACACACACGCACACACAACATACAGGGTGACAATTGTTTCATAATTACCCTTTTTCTGATTGATCATTGATTTTTATCAAGATCGCTGAATGTTTAAGTGGCATAACCGTAAAAATCTTTCCCTTTTGTACACATTCACTACCACCATTATGTCATCATCATCATCATCATTGTCATCATCTTAATCTTCATCATCATCATTATTATCGTCATCATCATCATCATCATAAAGGACAACGTCCGCCAATACGCACCAAGAGGACAGCGGCCACTCAACTTTTCGTACGAGAAGAAGAATTCCAGACAAAAGATAACAGTTTGGGTGGGCCTTGTCGGGAATGAAATGCTCATTTGTGTGCGTGTGCCTGTGCGTGTGCGTGTGTGTGTTTGTTTGTGAGTGTGTGTGTGTGTGTGCGTGTGTTTGTGTGTTTTTGTCTGTCTGGCTAATTGGATGATTGAAAAAAACTGGCTGTCTTTGTACAAAACATTATTTTATTCCTCACCTAGCAACTTGGCGCAAGTGAGATCTGACAGTCTTGTAAAGATTGTCTGATGTTTAGTCATGCATGCAGAGATTCAAATGAAAATGGTACCTCAATGTACTGCGAGGATAACTCTATCAAGACATAACATGAAACTCATTATTAAATATTCATACTTCAAACAATACAACTTTTTAAAAGTGGGACATTTTTTCTGACTCACTCTGTATGTGTCCTCTAGTATACGCACCTCCTGTATTTAAAACTGCGTTGTACATTTCGAGATGCCGCCGTGAGGGACCCGCACGGGCAATATTCATTTTAAATGGCCCCCGGACGGCAGACGTCAGTTGTTGTGCAAGTCACCTCTCTTAAGAGCAAGGGGCTCTTAAGGGGCCCGTGAGGGCTCCGAAGGGTACACGTACGGAACCCTTGAGCACCGCAAGGCGCCCGTAAAGATTTTTCATGAGAATTGACCCCCAAAATCGTGAGGGGCCGTCCGGGCACCGTCCGGAGCCCGCATGGGACCCGTAAGGTGCCCTAGGGGCCCTTTACGGGCTTTCTACGGCCTAACGGTCAGATAAAAACGCCGGGAGAATTGGGAGCAGCCAACTCAGCACCACGGCGCCCGTACGGCTTGAAAAACTGTCCCGGCGCCCGTAGGAACTTTACGGCAACCGGCCGGACACCGGCCGAAAATTCCCAAAATGTCTGTTTTTACTCGCCGTACGGGCCCCGGAGTGTATATGTGAAAGCCCCATTAGTAATCTTCAATCTTACTTCACAGGGATTTACTAATACAAATGCCGTACCTGCTGATCACATTTCAATATTAGGTATACAAATTGTCTTAAATACATAACGGAGAGTATGTGAAGATAACGAATTTCAGACTGCACACAAAAAACATAATTTATCATACAACAGAAATGGAGAAAGTAAAAAGACTCAATTTATCACGGCTACCCCTAGGATGATAATCATTTTTATATTCATCAAAGGTTTTCTTTACAATTTGTTCAATTATGTCTTCTTCTTTTTTTTGGGGGGGGGGCTCTCTTATTTGAAGCCGTGGTTAAATATTATGTTGAGTACTTCTCAGGCAGTAATGGTATTGCAATGTGGGAGAAACTTTCTAGAAGTTTTGCACAACAAAAAGAGATTGAAAGATAACCCATGCTGGATTAAAACGAAAAATACATGTTTGGTGGATAAAGTGGAGGTGTGCGGTCAAGTGAATACGTCACATGACTGTGGATCACGTGGTTCGTTGTTCGAGTCCGTCCGCAGAACTAATATAATGTCCTAATGTCCTTTGCCAAGACATAAATCTACATTTGCCACTCTGCAGCTAGGTGATGAAAGTGGGTATCGGATAGCAATATATGCATTTTGCCTTGAATAATTATATTACTGTTTACGTGCATTGAGCATCCTCTGTGATGGTTACATGAACAATATAAGTGTAGCTATTTTATCATTAATTAACCCAACAAATACACCTGTTCCCTTGTTTACTCAACATGGGCGAAATATTGCACAAGTGTGTAGAAATAAGTTTTGTTGTATATTGTAAAGTTGCGGAATCAACGGAGCACAAGTGGTATATTGGTGAAAACTCCCAATTCTCATACACAAGGTCCTAGCTTGCTCGGTGGTCACATTCTTGGACGGGGTGTTTTACCATGGACCATAATAATTACAGAATAAGCAAGACAGACTAGATTTATGCTGATGAGGCTTCCCTGGGTAAAAAAAGGATTATACTTATTTGATATGTTATGTTTATAAAACAGAGCTTAGTGGATACGTGTTGCAAGCAATTGCCAGTCATTTACACGTTAAAACGCATCTGGTATTTGTTGTTGTGTGTGTGGGTATGTTTGTTTGTATGTTTATTGTTGTGTTTTTTTTTCAAAGCGGAGGTTTACCGGATCATAATTATCTGAACGTCAGAGCTGAAGGAGTGGAACGATAATGCTTTTTGATGTAGAACCTTGATAGATCGAATCTCCCTTGCTGGCAGCGGTACGAGTCACTCTGAATTAACAGATTTTTATGTCTAGTATGCTGCACAGTGCACTGCAATGTAATAATGTTTATACGTCGGGGTTTTTCCCCCTTATGGTCCATTATTCTGAAGTTTCCCTCAATGAACATGGCGAAGGTTCCTTCATTGGAAGGTTCGTTATTGTGAAGGAAGATTTGTGCTTTTTAACGTCTTTTTACAAAGATATAGACGATGGAAAATATGGCAACAATGCCTGCTATGACGATCAGGTATGAAGGGTTCGTGTCGCTATTAGATGGCGTCTCCTGCTCTACGGGGCGATCAGGAGGCTGAGGGCCGTGTCCATGGGTGTCCATCGGCGTCTCAGACCCTATAAAACAGACGATGTAGAAAAGATAGACATGACCGAACTGTTATTTCTAATTACTCTTTTCTCGTGGTAATTTTTGTTTACGGAACTTCCAATGAATTCTTATTAAGTAGTTTACATTCCCACTTTCTACAATACATGATACATAATACATGATTTTATCTCACATTTTATTTTCCAAGACGTGTATTAACCCTCAGTTTTCCGGCCGTATTGCTAACATTTTGGTTCCATAACAGGTTTTCAAATTTGATGTCTGAAGGTGTATTTTTAAGGGGGGATAGCCAAAGATGTTATTTGATGATATCATACCTGGTTTGTCATGAGGAGGAGAGGGTGCGTTAACATCCTGACGAGTAGGTGTGTCAGCGCGGATAGGATTAACAATCTCAGTCTTCTCCAATTCTAGAAAGAAACAACAAACATAATCTTAATTATTTTAGCTATTTTGATATTATAATCTAATAATTTTTTTGTAAGTCTGAAATTCTTTAACCGATAAAGAAATTTGTGAGATGCAGTTGAAATCGATTGATTAATCTCAAAGAATCATGGCTGTAAAAAGCATTTTATGTTTACAAGGCAAAGGCAAACAGTGGCAAAAGGACCTATAACTGTTTAAAAGTTGGCTGAGGCGTGAATAATTACCCTCGGTGTTCCAGCTGTATTGCTAACATTTTGGTAATATACCAGATATATTTTTAAGAGAGAGCGAAAGGGGGGGACGGACAAAAGCCGAAGATGTTATTTGATTATAATCATACCTGGTGTGTGATGTGGAGGGGAGCGTAGGTTAGAAGGCAGACCAATAAGTGTATCAGCGCGGCTAGGAAAGTTTCTCCCATAATTCCTTAGTGCTAGAAAGAAACAAACAAAAATGAAATCTTCAGTATGTTATAGTCTCCGTAATGTTTCGCCTCACGAGATCTCAACTGTCCTTTTAAACACAGACAATGTGAAATAACTGAGCAGAAGTGTATATCTGCTAATCGTAAAAGAAGAAAATTAATGATCTAATGAATTAATGATCTTTTGAATTGAAACATACTGCCAGAAATTTATCTTTACAGACAATAAGGAAAAACAAAGAACACAAATGTCTCATCAACCCGGGGACTCCCAAATGCTCTCATTCCCTTAGACGTAATACATGAACCACGAAATTCCAGTGGGCAGAAGGTTTAACTGGCTGCATCAACATGCATGGTAGGGGAAATCAACATTCATCCTCCTTAATTCTAGATAAATTCGATATCAAAATAAATCATACAATTAGTAAATGACTATTGCGAGACTTTCTTCTGAACATCCATTCTCTTAACATCCTCTCTGATATTCAACATTTCAGGAAGATGTTTCCCTTGATTAAAATCGCATTACTTAGTTTTCATTATATACCTCACTTAAGAAATCCAGCCATCTGATTGGTCTAAATTACAGTCGTGATTTTAGCCATTCCAGTTAATAAACGAAAAATGCCAAATCTATGTAATAGTCCTAGAGCAAATCAGTAAAATCCAGGCTAAATTCCAGTTGCCGGGAAAATAATAAAATCTTGCTGAAATACCCATTAGTTCACGTGTTGAAATGTGCTCTGAGCGAGCGCGGATACCATACATTGTGTGTATGCGAATTGGTCGCTTATTTTTTAGATTTTTTAATAAGAGGACCGGCGATGTCAATCGTACTACTAAATCCGGCCTAGATTCTACTTATAGTATCCAAACAAGGCAAAAATAGCTGAAGAAACTCTTCCTAGATTTCAACTTCTTGATGATGATCAATTGCAAGACTTGATTAATTGTGCTGACAGCAAGGACACGAAAAGGGTACGTGAAATTTTCCATAAAAATATTCGAAGATTAGGTCTAGATATAGGCTACCTGCAAGTTATCAACACAGGCCTCGATAGCGTAAACAAACTTCCAAATTCGGAGCTGGACAACGTAGATCTAGGCCTAGGCCTATAAAGGCAAAAGTTTTACGCTGGTGCTATAGACGGAAGAACGGTTCTTTATACATGAAGAAGTCAATGTCAATTATTAGATTCGGACTTCAGCGTCATTTCCTCAATTCTAACAATGTCAACATCATAAATTAAGCATGAAGATTTTTCCAATTCGACGAGAGTTTTTAAGTGTTTTTCAGCAATGCTTAAACAAGAAGGAAAGGGAGTTGTGACTCACAAACCATGCTATCTCAGGAGAAGACATGGACAAAATCCAAGGTTCGCTTGATTTGGATGATCCTGTAGGTCTTCAGGACAAGGTATTTATTGATGTTATGACACTCAACAGCTTTGAAATTTGTGAGGAATTAGGGGGAAATGCTACATAGATCTAGACTAGTCTAACTCTCAAAGATACACTCACAAAAAAAAACTCTGCAGATAAACTAGAGAAAAGCCAAGGTGGTGTCATAAGTTGACTCTTTTTTTTCAGTATATAAAAGTAATAATGACTGCCTTAATATTCGAGACATAGTTGTTTTATACGCTCTCGGGGAGGTTACATCGTGCTATTGCCCTCGGCACGCCTTGGGCAATAGCACAATTGTAACCTCTTCTTGAGCGTATAAACACAACCATCAAAGCAGTCATTATTACCATAATATGATTTTTTTTTTTTTAAGACTTGAAGTAAGAAGATTATTGCTCGCTTTGCCTTCCTGTTCGTAACTGTATGTAGGAATATTTTACATACACCCACGCTTTTAAAGGCCTGTGTATTATTTTTAAAAAAAGAGATTTAAAGAATAAAAATATAATATGACTGTAGTAGGATAGAACAATACTCAAAACCCATTCATTCATTCTTTAGAGAGCAGTGGTAAAGGAATCAAGGAATAAGGTTGTATTTTTTTCTTGAAAAACTAAATTATATTTTAAAGTAGAAATGATAGGACGTCATATACCTTTTTCGATTATTTCAGCACAAGGGACCATGTCTTTCTCCAGGAAAACAAGTCTCAGTTTCAGCGCGCTCTCAATATCTTTGCCATAATCAGGGTTGCTAACAAATTGACGAAGAAGTTTCACGTACGGCGACGTAGGATTGATTTGGGCAGAACTCACAATTTTAGCGTTGTAACCCTGCAAACCTTTGAAGCCCAGATAATCGCTTAGCTGTTCTGGGGTGACGCCTTTAATTTCTGAAGCTATTTTTATAAATAGCTCGTCATTTAGAACGTCGCTGTCCTTTAATCCAGGCATTGCTTCCTATTAAGCAGATAGGATAAACAAACAAATATTTAAAAAAAACAATCTCTCGCAAGAATTTTTCCATCTGAATATGTGTATAATTATAGAACAACACTGTACTTTGCAATCGATGAAAAAGTACTCAAAGATGATGTAATGTGTTCGTTGAATGGAAAGATAATAATAATATCGATATTTATATAGCGCCGGTATATATCCGCCAGGCTCTGACGCTCATGGCACTGTACATACATGTATTACTATCACAAAAATATAACTTTCTTAACTAAAATAAAGTAAACTAAAACAACACAAATTATTACGCTACATTGACATGATTAAATAGCACTGTTTAGAAAGAGATGAGTTTTTAGAGCAACTTTGAAGTCATGAAGGGCAGTTAAATTACGAATACTAAGTGGCAGCTTATTCCAAAGGGACGGACCAGAATGAGAAAATGCTCTATCCCCCCAGGAACTGCGCGTCTTAGGGACAACTAATAAGGAGGATTGAGATGAACGAAGATGTCTTGTAGGCTTATACTTAACAATCAACTTGATATTGTAGGAAGGAGCAGAGTCATACAAGGAATGGAAAACTAGCAACAATAACTTTAAAATAATTCGGTCACATACCGGGAGCCAGTGAAGAGTTTTGAGAATGGGGGTGATGTGGGTTCTACGAGAAGAAAGTGTGACAATACGTGCAGCACAATGGGGGTATCAATAACCGTAGTACACTTACATTTAGGAAAAAGAATGTCTTTTGTTTTAAAAATCAAGCGCTATCGAATATTTAATATAAATCATGATATGAAAAGTACTCACGAGCAAAATATTGAAAAATGTCAGCGAAGACGGTATGAAATCACATCAGTGTGAATTAATATGCAGACAATAAAACGTACCAGCACATGATAATGTAATATGACCCGCGAAGCGACAACTATATGTATAGAATAACGTCAGTTTCTATTTTTAATGGGAATTTGTTTTGTTCTTGATAAATACTGCAGCTAACAGTGCAATGGAACACAACAGAGCATGGAGTAGAATCGTGTTATTGTTAAAAAACAATCGATCGATGCTCTTTTGTGCAGTGTCTGCTCATCGGAGCAGATGTGTTGTTTTCACGGAGAGTCCACAATCTGGATGACGCCAAATTACTCTGTCTAGACCATTAATCCGAATGAGGTATCATAATCAGAAAAGTTAGTACTGATATTGTATTAATTCAATTTTTCCAATTGATAAACTAATACAAAGTGATACATTTCAATCTGTACTCTTAATCAATAGCCGCTTTTTCCTTATAGTTTTCATTGCCCTATCTTGACATCAATTACATTTTTGTAAGGGGATTGTGGTTCCAATTCTTGACGATTTGTCCTCTACTCACACATAATCATAGAATAATACGGCCGTATGCGATAACAGGCTAGATAACATAAGTGATATTCAATGGTATACCTCCATCATAATGGCATTGGCATTGACGTGAGGACGATGTCTTCTTAATAGGAGTTCGTACATTAAAAATTAATATAGGTTGTGCCAAATTTCATGAGCACGGGGACAAATCTTGTCACTGTTATTGCTCACGATATTCTTTATTTACTTGAGGCATATCTGCTTTGGAACGATTGCTTTTAAGCGGTTTATAATGCATTTTCACAAATATAGGTATTGCAAATCACGATAGCATTCCGGGGATTCCCCAGGCCGTAGACAACACTAACACTTTACGCTAAGATGAACACAGTGATCACTAATAAAATAAGTGTCTGGCATATGGTTTAATAAATGTTTCTTATGTTTTTGTTAACCTTACTATTTACTTCCCTCTACCAAGCTGCCATTTTCCAGAGACATATTTCACATTGTCTGAATAAATACTAATCATATCACATATCATGATCTGACCACCACCCCCTCCCCCCCCCCCCCCGGATTTTTTGTTCTCTCTCTCTCTCTCACACACACTCCCTCTCATACTTTTTATCTTCTCATTTTCTGACAATTCAGAGGATTGTTTCAGTCTTTTTATACAAATATATGTTTGATACCATCCATTTCTCCTTTGTTGGTGTTTAATAAGTTTATATGTTTTGCATTAATTGTATCAGTTGAGCATCACTGATGTTAATCAATATTATACTCTCTACAAAGAAAACATTGGAGATTATTGAAGACACAATGCAGTGGATCACTTCATTATGTTTCTTTAATCGTTTCCTTACAAAATCACCAGCAATTATATTATTGATATTATTATTATTATTATTAGTAGTAGTAGTAGTAGTAGTAGTAGTAGTAGTAGTAGTGGTGGTGGTAGTAGTAGTAGTAGTAGTAGTAGTAGTAGTAGTAGTAGTAGTAGTAGTGTAGTAGTAGTAGTAGTAGTAGTATTAGTAGTGGTGGTAGTAGTAGTTTTATTTGGCAATAAATATAGTACATAATAAATCAGAAAACAGACAATTGGGCACGTAAAGATATAAGATAATATAACCCCTGGAACGCAAGGGACAGAAATTGTTAACCTAATAACTGTGGCAAAAAGCTTCTGTCCCAGTTTCAGTGGTTGTAAACAATAAGTAATTTTTACAAAAATATTCAATATAAAAATTACAACCTCATATTGTCTTGAAATTGATATATAAAACCGAATTTCCTATCAACACAACACTTTTAATTTGGGAGAGAAAATAAAAAAGGGAGAAAAGAGAAAAGGAGGAGGTTGAAGTAGATAGAGTCTTACAGTGTCACATAGAATGGAACAAGGCGAGAGTAAGATAGGTATAAAACAAACATTTAAAAACAAATTATTAAATAAACATTACTTCGTTCCATTACTAATTATCGAGCACAAAATTAATATACCACTTCTCTCCTGGAAGCAAAATCATTGTATTAATAAATATGAATAATATGTTTACTTAGTGTCACATTTTAGTTCTAAAACCGGTGAAAAGGAAAAAGGGAAAAGGAACTCTAATTTCTTGTTTTGTGTATAATGGGAGAAATGAAAATAACGGGCATAAGAAGAGTAAAAAAGCAATATAGGGTCTATTTACATCAAGAGAACAGAGGATCATTATTATACCCTACCAACCTAATAAGGATTTTTTGTTTTAATTAATTATTTAAAACAAAAATGACAACTCAAGAAAGTGGCATCTTATATATTATAGTTGAGCAAGTCATGTCGATAGGGAGATCTCGACCACCCCCGAGCAGAACAATGCATTCGCTGAGCCCGCGCCCGGAGGTGAACGAACCTTGCATTACCGACATGGCAAGAATTCACAGAGTTAAACACCTCATAGTGCCATATTATACAATACCAAACATATCCTTGGTTACACATGCGATCAAACAAATTGTTCTACTTGACTCGAGAGACTGTCAATTAAGAATCTGAATCCGTTTTTCGTATGTCATTTTCTTGACATTTTTGTTTGTTTATAACGAGTCGAGGAGCCCGTCTCCGTATATCTCCAATCTTACTTCACAGTGATTTACTAAATACACTGAATGCCGTACCGGCTGACCATATACCAATATACCAAGGTATTACAAAATTGTCTTAAAGGGATCCGGTAACTTTGTCTCAGATTCTGAAACAAAATCTTATATTTAGCTCATGCTGCAATGATAATTATAAACCTTTAGGTCAGTCAGGAACCCCGTGACTTTTACAAGCCGATCGCCTCTCTGATTATCAAGATATTTGTGATTCGAATTACAGATTTTAAAAACCGTTTGCTAAACGGTTTTCAAAACACTACAGTCTATTGGGGAAAACGAGTATGGTAAAAGCGGTCACTCAAAGATTTTTACTTTTTTGAGGCACTTCTTGATCATTTTGAAGCGCGATTTTTTTTAGGGCTTCAATATTACACCATATCACAGACACTAAAAACACGTATAGGGCCGGGCATCTCAGATTTAACATTGTTAAACGATGCCTTTAAATGCATTACAGAGAGTATGTGAAGATAACGAATTTTAGGCTGCATAAAAGAACATATCATACAACAGAAATGGGGAAATCAAAGAAAAGAGTGTGAAAGTACAATTTACCACAACGGCCCCTAAATAGGATGATACTCGTTCTGATATTCATCAAAGACCTTCTTTAAAATTTGTTCAATTACCGGGGTTTTTTCCCAGAATTTTTTGCGGCTATTAATTGAAGCCGCGTGGTTAAATATGATGTTGAGTACTTTTCAGGCAATGATGTAATTGCAACGTGGGGGACACTATCTAGAACAGGGGTATTGTCAATGTATGGTTGATTGTGCACTCCAAAAAGAGATCAAAAGATAACCCATGATGGATTTATTTTAAAAAAACATACTTGTTTGTTGGATAAAGTGGAGGTGCGTGGTCAGTAATGAGTATGTCACAGGACTTTAACGTCTATAAGCAGGGAGTCGTAACTCCCTGGTCTAAAGAAAGTAATAGACGATCATGGCAATTATGGCAACAAAGACTCCTGTGAAGATCTGCATGCCGCGGCTAATAGATGGTGGCTGCTGTACTGGGTGATCAGGAGGCTGTCCATGGGGCTGTCTGGTTTGTCTATTTGGTTCGCTAGGTGTAGGTGCCACCGGCGTCTCAGACCCTGTAAAACAGATGATGTAGAAAAGATAGAGATGACCAAACTTTTATTCAGTTATTATTTTTCTTATAATAATTTAAGGGAACAGCCAATGGTTTCTTATTTAGTGGCTTGCATTCCCACTTTCTGCAATATATGACAAATAATAAATGATATTATCTCATATTTTATTTCTTTTAATCTGATAATCTGGTATAAGGGTAAAATTCTGAAAATTCGAGAAAGGAATGTGTGAGATGCACTTGATAGCACTTGATAGCAATTGATTAATCTAAAAATGCATTGCTGTATACAGCATTTTATGTTTCCAAAGTAAAGGAAAACAGTGGCAAAAGGAAATATAACCGTATACAATTTTGTGATTGGTTTTCCAGCTGTATTGCAATCATTTGGTACTATAACAGGTTTTCAAATTTGATGTCTCAAGATATATTTTGTGAGAGATAGTGAGGGGAGAGTCGGACAAAAGCCGAAGATGTTATTTGATTATATCCTACCTGGTGGGTCAGTAGGAGGAGAGGGTAGGCTAAGAGCTTGGCCAATAACTGCTTCAGCGTGGCTCGGAACGGCAATCCCTTTCTTCACCAATTCTGGAAAGAATCAACAAATATAATCTTCAATAGTTTCTAGCAACCTTAACTCCCCCCTCACGAGGTCCCAGCTTTCCTTTAAACACAGCAAATGTGACATAACTCAGCAGAAATATATATTTGATAATCATATGAAAATTAAATTAAAGATACAGGCTTAAGGTCTTTTGATCTGAAACATAATGGTACATAATCCTGATAATGATATATTCAAGGAGACATAAAAATAAGAGGGTATAAATAAGATGAATTATCATGTGATGATTTGTTAGTTTCATGGCTTTGCATTACACCGGTAACTCCAAATTCTCTCATTCCCACAGACGTCATCCATGAAGCACGAAGCTCCAATGGGCAGTAGGTTGACTGGCTGCATCAACATGGTCAGGGAAATCAATGTTCATCTTCCTTAACTCTAGAGAAATTAAATATCAAAAGCAATCATACAATTAGTAAATGTCTATCGCGAGACTATCCTCTGAACATCCATTCTCTTATCATCCTCTCTCAACTTTAATTCAGGAAAGATGTTTTCCCTTGATTAATATCACAGTAGGTGTCAATAGGATTTTTAAGTATAGGTTTAAATAACAGGATTATTGATCGCTCTTTCAGTTCATAACTGTACATAGGAATATTTGACATACACACCCGTCTTATGGTCTGTGTATTATCGAAATACAGAGATCTAAAGAATAAAAATCAAACGTATCTGTACAGTGTGAGTCAAAAAAAGTTTACACCTAGAAAACTGCTAATTATTTTTATAAATCATCTATGAACAGTAAATTATTATATATCTTATGAAAGAATGTTTTATCCCAAATCATTTGGTACCATTTTTTGTGGGTATGTTTTCACGCTTGGATGAACAGGAGGCATTGTTTGCGAGAGAGCAAAATTCGACTTGCGCCAAAGTTGCTTATAATGATGTTTGAATAAAACATTTGGGATTTGGGTATTAAGTCGGTCTTTGGAGATCCAAATAACATCCCTAACAAAATTAATCATGCCACACATATCAAATATCGAATATCAAAATTCAACGAACATTTGTGCGCGTGTGTGTGGGTGTGTGTGACTTTGCCCTTTGCAAAAAGCATATGCAATGCATTTCATTTGATACATTCAATTCATTCTCTCACTCCGCTAATCCCAACATAATACATACTGTAGGCATCACTTTGGCGCAAGTCGATTTTTGCACTCTCGCAAACAATGCCTCCTGTTCATCCAAGCATGAGCACATACCACACAAAAATGAAACGAAATGATTTGAGATAAAACACTCTTTCATAAAATGTATAATAATTTACTGTTCATAGATGATTTTAAAAATAATTAGTAATTTTCTAGGTGTAAACTTTTTTTTGACTCACACGGTAGTAGAACTGAACAGAGAGCAATGGAGAAGCAATAAAGGAATAAGGTTGAAATTTTTCTTTTAAAAATAAAATGTTTTGAAAGAAGAAATGATAGGACTTCATATACCTTCTTCAATGAGTTTAGCACAACGGACCATTTTGTTCTTCAAGAGTACAAGTCGTAGTTTCAGCGCACTCGTGTCATCTGTGCCATATTCGTTAACAAATTTATGAAGTAAGCTCTCGTACGCCGACTTAGGACTGAGTTGGACAAAAGCCATAGATTGAGCTTGGTCACCCTCCGCAGGCTCGTACCCCAGAAAAACGCTAAACTGTGCTGGGGTGACGCCTTTAATTATTTTGGATATCTCCATCAATAGCCCATTGTTAAGAATTTCGACGTCCTTCTTTCCAGCCATTGCTTCCTAGTGGATGGGGTACAACAAAAATATATCTCAATAAATTGTTCATCTGAATATGTGTATTATTGTCGAACAACATTATACTGTGCAATCTATGAGGAAGTACTCAAAGTTGATGTACAGTAGTGTGTTCGTTGAATGGAAAGATATCATCGTTAAACACAACGGGGATATCAAGCACTATTCAATATATGATATAAAGCATGATAATGATAAGCACTCACGGACTAACTGTTGAAAATTGTCAGCAAAGTGGGTATGAAATCACACAAGAATCGAATGAGAACGTAAAACGCATCCGAGACCTACTAATGAAATGTGTGTATTTATGCAGATAATAAAACTTGCCACTTGATAATGTAACATGACCCGCGTAACCACAACTACATTGTATAGAATAATGTCAGTTTCTATTTCTAATGAGAATTTTATTTTGATAAAAAAACTATTGTAAAAAAACTATTGAGCGATTCCCTTTTTTGTTGTGTTTGTTCATCGCAGAAGATGTGCTGTGGTCATGGCCAAATAGCTCAGTCGAAACTTAAGACTATTAGTCCGAATATGCTATCATAATCAGCGAAGTTAGTACAAATATTGTATTAATTTATTGTTTGCATTGATAAAATAATACGATGAGATGCATTTCAATATGTAGTCTTAATTTTATTTTTTTCTCTTAATTTTAATTACCCTGATTTGACATCAATAACATTTTCTTATAAGGGGGTTGTGGTTTTCAGTGTATGACGATTTGTCCTCTTCTCACACATAATCATTTAAATGTGTGTAACTTTGATCATAAGGCTGTACGCGATAAATAGAACAGATATCATTAATGATATTCAACAGTATACCTCCATCGGAAAGATAGCATTGGCATTGACGTGAGGACGATGTCTTCTTAATAGGAGTTCATACATTAAAAAGCCAACATAGTTAAGCTTGTGCCATGACACTGTGGCCCTTCATGCTATTTATCCTGTTTGTTTTTTTTAATTCAGAGGATTTTATTGTTGTAGCTGTTTGTGTTTGTCAATCTTTTTGGACAAATACTTATCTAATCCGTTTCTCCTGTGGTGACATTTAATGTGTTTACGTGTATTGCATTGCATCAATTGAGCATTTCTAATGTATATTAATATTATACTCCTAGCAAATAAAGCGTAAGAGCATATTGAAGACTGTCGTTCACGTAATGCAATGGATCGCGTCCTTGTGTGCTTTATTCTATATACTACAAAACCACATGCAACTAACTTTATAACTATTATTATTATTGTGATGATTATTATTATTATTTTTACCATCATCATCATCATTATCATCATCATCATCATCATTTTTTCAAAAAAAGAAAACACATTGAAAACCAGGAAATAGACAATTGAGCACGTATAAATTAAAGATAATACAACCACTCGAACGCCAGGGAAGGACATAGTTAGGTTCTAGGACAATTATCCCCTTGGCAATCACCCCCCGGAAAATTACCCCCCGGAAAACTACCCCAAAAGGACAATTACCCCCTGGAATATTACCCCCTGGAATATTACCCCCCTGAGAATCACCCCCCGCGGACAAAATTCCCCCCTCCCCCTGAGGACAATTACCCCCCGAGGACAATTACCCCCCGAGGACAATTACACCCGATGACAATTACGCCCCGAGGACAACTACCCCCGTGGACAATCAGGATTCAATATAGCAAAAGACGATCTGACACATTGAGAGATGGCTACGAGCCCATAAGATCCCCTGCATGAACCCATATTCTTTCAAACATGGGTGTCGATCCGGGGGGATATATCCCCCCCCCCGAAAGATTTCAGGTTGGGAGGGGGGTGGCCTGTACAATCATCCCCCCCCCCAATAATTCACCATCACAAAAACAAATGAAGAGAAAAATTAATGAAGAGAGCCCGATGAGAGTAGTTAATGGTTATTACTCGCAAGATGACCATCAATATACACATTTTGCTATCTCATTATCATAATACATACATATATAAATAGAAAACGAAGTAAATGAGACAACCGTATATGAGACAAGAATAAATTGAATTCTCGCTCATACGGAATTTATTCAATTTATTCAATCAACAGCATCATATAAATGCAGTGCGCCAAATGCAAAGCCGCAGCGTTAAAAAGCAACGAGCTAAATTTTAAGCGCGAAGCGCAAAAGTGCAAAACTGGAAGTAGAGAGTGGGAGAGAGAGATAATGAGAGACAGAGAGGAACCAGGCGCGTAGCCAGGGGGCGGAGGGGAGGGGGTCGACCCCCCCCCAAAAAAAAAAAAACGCCGGCCCCCCCCCCAAAAAAAAAAAAAAAATGAGAGAGAGAAAGAAGAAAGGAAGAGGACGTAGTCGAGAACGGTACAACGAATCGTCTTCTTTCTTTAAAAATTTAATGAAACGTCAAAAGGATTTAGACAAGGATTAAGAGTCGAGATCGGTACAACGAATCGTCTTCTTTCTCCAATAATTTAATGAAACGTCAAAGTTTCCGCGCTTCGCGCGGGAGGGGGGGGGGGGGGGGGGGGGGGGGGGAACTGAATTCAGACAAGGATTAAGAGTCGAGAATGGTACAATGAATCGTCTTCTTTCTTTAATAATTTAATGAAACGTCAGAGCTTACGCGCGGAGGAATGGGAATTTGATTCAAACAAGGATTAAGAGTCGAGAACGGTACAACGAATCGTCTTCTTTCTCAAATAATTTAATGAAACATCAAAGCTTCCGCGCTTCGCGCGGAAGGGGAAAAACTCCCCCTCCCTGCACCCAGCCCCCTAGGGAGCGCGCTTCGGATAATAACCCAGGTAGCAAGCCCATGTGGGACAGACATGGGTCCCATTTTCTCTGAAATGTTATCTTTATTGAGGGTGACTTAAAAAAGTTAATAACTTGGAAGGGAGCTAGGGGTGCAACCTGCCACACGCTTCTACCTCTGGGTTGCTTTGATCCATTGCCGAAAATATTTTGGCACCTATCATCCCCCCCCCCCCAACCACGGATACAAATCGACACCCCTGCTTTTAAATACTATAGCACGTTGTCTTCCTCATTACTACACATTTCCCTTTTATTATAATTTATGCAACGCCAGTGCGGTTGCTAATTTCCACGAAGGATGTAAGTTTTAGGTAATTATCCAGCGCTTTTCAAAATGCATAGAAATACATTTCTCTGGAGCAGCGTTATCTTACCTTTTTGTTAGTCACGGTACCCTCTTAAGAAATGAAAATTTTCTCCCAAATCCCAAAGTCTTTACAGACTATTAATTTTGCTTTGCATGGCTCTCGTCAAGTGTTATGCACACACGTATGGGCACATTTAAGAATAAAAAGGAGAGGACATTTTTAAACTGGTAAAAAATTAGTTTGTAATCCACACACTAGAAACTATTTAAAGTACTGTATGCAGGCACCTTGCCGCCGAATGTGAATAAATAAAAAGTGATATATTCGGTCATGACCTTGATACACGAATATGAGGATATTCGGGCCTCTCGTTGCCCTTATTTGCCTTGCTGTCAACATTTTGTCAACGAGTGAGGAAGGAAGACTCTTTAGTATCTTCAAAATTGTATATCCTCTCATGTAATTACATATTTTAACCATTTTTGGTATTTGATTTTTTTACAAAATAAACGTTTTCCAAATCGTTCTCTTGCGGCACCCCGGTTGAAAAACGCTGTGCTGGAGTTACAAAATCAAATGAGATGAATTACCAGAGAGCGGATATTTATTTTCTTTTGACATGGCACCGTAATACAAAGTTTTGGGAAATTTTGAAAATTGGATGGATAGTGAATCTTTACAATTTGATATATTTGGATGCCCCTGTGGATGTATTATAAGCACTAAAAAAATAGCCCCTAAATCACTTCTGTTTTCGAGAAAAATTGAATATAAAAATTTACCGGTGCTCCCGGTAAATTTTTGTTAAATTTCAAATGGCACCTATGGCCGTACAATGGTAGCTGCGACCATGAAAATCTCAGAATATGTAGTTGTGATATATAATTTCCAAACGGGAATAGCTAATCGGTCGATTTTAGTCAAGAAACATGGTTTCATAGCTAAATTGATATATTGACCTTGAGAGGGAGCTATACAACATAAAGAGTTTATTATTTATAATTTCATAACTTTAGACTCGATTTCAACCGCGACAACGATCAATGAATATCGTAGGAACGCATATGCTTCCCATATGTTAATTTGAACCAAATTCATGACCCCATACCAAAACTTTGTAATACCTTTAACGTAAACGAAAACATATTATACTTCAGCAAGTTCAGCATGACAACAGAAATAAATAGATAACGTGAAGAAAACCTTAATTATGGATCATGGCATGGATGAGGGCCCATTATACATACAAAGACAAATACACGATCAGCTGATTAAAAAAGTTACAGAGGATGCATAAAGCAAATCTTACATCCTAATTTCTTTGTTGTGCCATTGATGGTGAGAGAGGCTGTAACGCGAATACTCATCGGCGCTCAATGTATTGTTCAATTTCTAAGAAATGCAATTTCTGTTCTTTACTCGGTAGCAAAACTACAGGGGAATTGGGCAACCTCCACCCCCCCCCCCCCCATATTGAATTGAATAATTTGAAAAGACTGAAATGAACTTCATAAATAACAAAGAAAATGAAGGTTTATGCAATTTTCTGTAAATAGCAATTTGGAGAGAAGCTTGCGTTATACGTCACAGTGTTATAAATTCCTCGGGGTTAATTGTCATTGGGGGTAGTTGTCCTCCGGGGGTTATTGTCCTCGGGGGTAATTTTCCTCGGGGGTAGTTTTTCTGGGGGATAGTTGTCCTCGAGGGTAATAATAATAATAATAATAACGTTTTATTTACCCAGGGTAGCCACTTCAGTTATGAAACTGCTCTTCCAGCGGGCCCTGCATAACATAATATGGGGCCTGTCACCACGAAATGAGTCCAGTGTCGCAAAAAAATTATTCCTGTTTTTAAGTATTATATGAATCTACATTAAGTAAGCTTTAAATTAAGGGGTCACACATTAAAATTGATAAATTATATCCAGAAATATGAACAAAAACCTAATTGGACTTTATAACAATGGGATTACCCAGTTTTGAGATAATTAGGTGTAAAGTTAATGATGCGTAACATATTATAGTCTGGTCAACAACAACATAGCAACAACACACTTCCCATCATTCGATTTCAATGAAACTTTCAACAAACAAAGAAATAATAAGTCGATTTTTGGAAAATTCTTAAATGTGGTAGGTGGGTCAATTTTCAGTACATACACACTATACATCGCTATTACTACGATTGAGCTAATGCGACACTGGACTCATTTCGTGGTGACTGGCCCCATATGTTATTACTACCCTTCTCCAATCTAATATGCTGAGCGCCTAGCTAGAAGGCAGAAGGTCCCATACCATGGCTACAAGTCTTTGGTATGACTCGGCCGGGGTTCGAACCCACGACCTCCCGTTCATTAGGCGGGCGCTCTAACCACTGAGCCACCATACCCAGTAGTGTCCATGGGGGGTAACTGTCCTCGGGGTAGTTGTCCTCTGGGGGTAATTGTCCTCGGGGGGTAGTTGTCCTCAGGGGGTAATTGTCCTCGGGGGTAATTGTCCTCGGGGGTAGTTGTCCTCGGGGGTAATTGTCCCCGGGGGGTAGTTGTCCTCGGGGGGTAATTCTCCGGGGGGTAATTTTCCGGGGGGTAATTGTCCTTAGAGGGTAATTGTCCTCGGGGGGTAATTCTCCGGGGGGGGTAATTTTCCGGGGGGTAATCGTCCTACGGGGGTAGTTTTCCGGGGGTAATTTTCCGGGGGGGGTGATTGCCCAGGGGGTAATTGTCCTGATATGCATAGTTAACCTAATAAATGTGGCCAAAGACCTTCTGTCCTAGTTCTAGTGGTAAACCAATATTACATCATTAGTGGGGCACCTGACGTACCCGGGAGTTATGAAGCTATACATCACGACCCAGTAGGAAATGAGTGAAAATCCTTTTCTGTTTGTTTACTAACAACAATATTGAAACAAATACTATTTTATAATAATAATAATATTCCGCTTTTATATAGCACTCAATACAATGTTTCTAAGCGATTTACATAGGCCTATATACTTTTTGTGTGGTTTTCTTCAAGTTATCTTATGCAGCTTGACCTTTTAAGTAATTATATTCTTGAAGTAATTACTGTATAGATTCTTTTGATGTTGAGTTCAACGGTACTTTGCTAACTGAATTTGAATTGTTCGGGTTACTACGCATGTACCAGGTGACTGGGTATTGGTGCTAATGCATTTGTATATAAATTACCTTATTCCATTGTGTTTTAAATCTCCCCCCCCCCCCTCTTAAATTACGTCTGTCTCTACTGCTACGGTTTTTCATCTACAATGACTATTTTATCAGGAACCTATAATATACAAGCACTACTTTTCCATAGGTTCCTCACATTCTACTTAATCTATCATATGAATTTAGTATCATTGAGACGTGCCCATACTACATGTATATATATAATTTCTATTTTAAATGTATGTCTATATCTTTTGTAAAATGTGGAACAAATAAACTTCAAACTTAAACAGTATAGGCCCATGGCAAATTCTTATTGGGTCTGAACAAGATATGAGTTGCTTGTTGATTTCTTTGAGGATATACCAAGATATTTTGTCATATCAATTATAGAAGCCATGGTAATACATCTCTCAACTTATTTCTCTTTCTCTCTCACTATCTTTCTCTCCCTTTTTTCCCTCTCTTTCTTTCTCTTTCTCTCTCTCTCTCTCTCTAAAAACAAACAAATAATCAATCTCTCTTTAGGTTCGCAAAAAGTATTAACATCAAAGATTTAATTTATCATTGCAGATCAGAACAATTTAGAAATTGAGTTTAAGATCATTCTTCACTCTCAACAATAAGAGAAATTGCAAAGCAATACGACCGCACTTGTAATCACAAAGTTTAGCGTTGTTTTTATATGAATCCTACTTTTTCATGAATGTGTGACGCTCTTTATTATTGGTGTGAACGTCTGCTATGGAAATATGACGGAAAATACAAACAAATTATCGCTGTAATAGTATTGGGGTATTTGTTAAATGAGTGCAATGTCTAATAACAGTTGTTCAAATTTGTCTTTTTAACGTAACACTCATTGCTGCTTGTAAATGGAACTCGGGGGGGGGGGGGGAATCTTCAAAATTCAAAGGCCGTTTCTGCTACAGTTCTGCATGGCACAGGGTAGTGTATGGCTCAAATGATCGTGGATTTACCCACTTTTTAAGAGCAATGAAATAGCTTATCAAAATATCATATACCAAAGGTGGCGTTTCCTAGGTTCTCGAATTGCACCAATCTAAAAGCATCGGCTTAGAACCAGAGGGGCATAAGTCTTATACTTTTGTACAAAGAGTTATCACCCTCCTGGCTCTCTACAGACGTTATATGCTATTTGGGTGAATAACATAATCACAAATGGCGCTATAAAGTGATAACTGGTATACTTGTGATTTTGTTTTTGCATGGTATAATAATAACGTGCTTTTATCTTGAATATGCATTATATTATATTATGATAAAAGGCAAAATGTCTAATCAATGAAAATAAATATCTCCGAAATCTCTCGATTTCTCAAGTATTATTGTTTTTAATTTCTTAAAGCTGAGCAAACTTAAGATTTACCCAGATTAGATGCAGAATGATGTTAAACTGCGAAAATAATCAAGAATGACACCTTATGATAGCAAAAGAAGAGAAATATTCCAAAGACTTGTGAACAGATCGTCAACTGTGTACAGAAAATGGCGCCTCGATTATATTATGATAACCCCGGAAGCTATTTTTATTCCAATTCAACACAATATATTTAAGGGACAGCGAATGACTCGTATGATGATAAAACTTGGCAAATTTAATTTACATCAACTGTTAAAATATATCGATCCCTACATTTTCACAAGATTTTTTTATTTATTATTAAATTCTGTGTGGAATTTGCTCACCCCTAATTTGTATTGACTAATCACTAATCCGCAAATTGGCAGCTCGGGTATATACTAGTAACTGTTTAGACTTTAGATCATGCAACAAGGACAGAATATGGGGATCCAAGTTGAATTGGGAAATATGATTTATTTTTTTCTCTTCATTATCCCATTATTCAAAAGAAGGTCTTTGTTCAGCTTGAAAACGTCATCGGCGCCAATGTTATGAGCAGAGATAAATGCATTATTATAAACTCTTTTATGATTGATTTTGTTATTTTTGCTGACTGCCAAGCAAGAGGCATCAGATCAGATCAGATCAATAATTAAAAAAGAGTGTTGAAAATGTCAGCAAAGCTAAAAGTTAGACGATATGCTATTCGGACTTTGCATGCCATCTAGAGTAGTTGCATATTGACCTGTATTGATATACTAATATTCAATGTACTTGCCCCAATAAAAAGCAACCTTGATATCAGTGTGCCATTATTGAGTCTTGTTTATTTCAGTATTTGCGAATAGGGGATTTTTCACTATAGTATATATAGCAATTTAAAAAAATCTACAAGTGATTAGAGCATAGTACACTTTGATGTAAACCATTCATTAATGTCTGGCTGCTTTGAAACAAAAAATACAGATTGAATTACACCAGGTTTGATTATCCAATTTCGGTATTATACAAACAATGGTATAATTATTCAAACGACTCTGAAATTCGAAAATACATGCGTGCACAATGTATTTGACAATCATCCCCCAGGTTTAAACGTGATGATTTTTTTAAAATGTATTTTGTTACATGTTTTCGATTGGCTGAAGGCCACTAGGTTACAAATTAATATGAATATAACAAAAATAAATGATATTTTGTCCAGCCAAAAAACCTTACACTATTAAAACAGCAATTCAAATATACAATATTGAAATTGAAAAGGTTCATAGCATTAATTCCCTGGCGTCATAATCGACAAAAGGCTAAATTGGACAGATCATGTTAACAATATTCATGGACAAATTAGTATGTATATCGGCATATTAATGTGTAAGTTCCGTTCAGTTGTACCTTCCAAAAATGTAGTTATGTTAAATAACCACCTTATCCTGCCATATCTCAATTATTGTAGTCTTTTTTGGTCAGGAACCAGGTCAATTAATTCAAAACGTAAAATATTTATTACAAAAGAAAACTGTTCGACCTTGCATTAATTCCCCCTATCTTACACACCAACACGCGTGCTCGTTTAATGACGAAGGTAAAGATAATGACTTTAAACGCAACGGGGATATCAATAACAGTATTACACTTACATTTAAGGAAAATAATATCCTTTGTATTACAAAAATAAAGCACCTTTTAATGTATGATACAAAGCAAGAAGTACTCACGTGTTGAAAATTGTCAGCGAAGACGGTATGAAATCACACAAGCATCGAATGAGAACGTAAACCGCATCTTGGACCTACTTATGAAATGTGTGTTTGCATACAGATAATAAAACGTGCCACTTGATAAATTATCGTTGTTTCGCGGGGTGCGGGTCATGTTACATGTCACATGACCCGCACCCCGCGAAACAAGAACTACATGTATAGAATAACGTCAGTTTCTATTTTTAATGGGATTTGTTTTCTTCTTCATAAGTACTACAGATAACTACGAAGCCCCAAACATGCCATTTTTGCGAACCAAACAAATGAATTATTCCGTACGTACGAGATATTATTCCGTACGTACGAGATAATATTCCGTACGTACGCAGTAAATTATTCCGTACGTGTACGCAATAATATTCCGTACGTACGGAATATTATAAAATATAAATAGTACAGTAATGAAAAAGAACTTGTTCTGAAATAAAAAGCTTCTTTACTGCTCCATCTATACGTTTATGGACATATCCAGATGTGTAGCATATTAAACTGGGACACAAGTATGAACAATACAGGTTGTGAAGGGTGGGAGGGGGTGGATACACTAAAGGTCTCAAGGAATGGGGTACCCCGCCTCCCAGGAGAAGAACACTTCGGAAATATTTCAAATGCAAACATCCAGAACTACGATGAAATTTGTTCCCAAATTCCAAAGTGTAGACCGGAAGCAAAATTTTGGCTAAACTACAAAAAAACGTGTTTCGTTAATTGTCTTCAAATAATCTTAATGACTTGATCGGCCTAAGAGAGAGGAAAATTAGGGATCAAAATAACATCTCTTGAACGGGACATATATCCAATATGCACATTGAAGTGCCCCGGCTGACCTAAGGAGAGGGGGTGTGGGTATTTCTGCTGGTGTTCTCCTTGTTTGTTGCTGATAACAAATGGATTGTAACCAAAAAACAAAACAAAAAAAGCAGTAAAGGAGTAAAGATGGTTTGTATTTTTAACCCAAAAGAACATAATAATAATAAAAACCTGAATTAAATGACGTATAAAATTATATTCAAAGAAAAGGAAAGTTAACAGGAATGAAATTTCCTAAACATTGCGCATGCTACCTATATTTATCAATGGAGGTTTTTATAATAGCGCTCGCATATCGTGGACATATTGTGAGAGAATGGGAAAGTGTGCCTGTTTTTTGTTATAGGGGTGAGAAGCTCATGAGCCCCTGAACGCTGGCGTACTGATGGGGGGGGGGTTAATTTTTATTCGAAACCAATGATTTACAAATGTTGCTGAAATGACATGATTTTCCGGTATTTTTTCTCATTTTTTTTTGTAAGTCATACCTTTTTATGCGTTTGTTGGAAATTAGAAATTCCAAATTTACAGTCGGGCGAAAAATATGCCTATTTATAAGCCTGTATGTCAGGGTCTGCAGAACGGCCGGGCTCGGAGTCTCGAGTCCCCCTCACTTTTTGAAAAAGTTTGTTAAAGAGAAAAAGAAAGAAAAAGAGAGAGAGAAAAAATAAGTGACCTGCCAATGTCACAAAATAATGAGGTATCAAAATATACTCATCTGACCGTAATTAAATGCCTAAAACCCAAGAGATTACGGGGGCTCTGCCCCCGAACCCCACCAAGAGCCCTAAGGCGGTCCCCTGTATGCTCATCTGACCGTAATTAAATACCTAAAACTCCCGAGCTTCCGGGGGCTCTGCCCCCTGGACCCCACCAAGGGCCATCAGACGGGGCCCTGGATGCTCATTTGACCATAATTAAATGCCTACAACCCCAGAGCTTACGGTGGCTCTGCCCCCAGACCCCACCAAGGGCCCGCTAAGGCGATCCCCTGTATGCTCATCTGACCGTAATTAAATACCTAAAACTCCGGAGCTTCCGGGGGCTCTGCCCCCTGGATTCCACCAAAGGCCATAAGACGGGGCCCTGGATGCTCATCTGACCATAATTAAATGCCTACAACCCCAGAGCTTACGGGGGCTCTGCCCCCGGACCCCACCGAGGGCCCGCTAAGGCGGTCCCCTGTATGCACATCTAACCGTAATTAAATACCTAAATCTCGCGAGCTTCCGGGGGCTCTGCCCCGTGGTTCCCACCAAGGGCCATAAGACGGGGCCCTGGATGCTCATTTGACCATAATTAAATGCCTACAACCCCAGAGCTTAAGGGGGCTCTGCCCCCAGACCGTACCAAGGGCCCGCTAAGGCGATCCCCTGTATGCTCATCTGACCGTAATTAAATACCTAAAACTCCCGAGCTTCCGGGGGCTCTGCCCCCTGGATCCCACCAAAGGCCATAAGACGGGGCCCTGGATGCTCATCTGACCATAATTAAATGCCTACAACCCCAGAGCTTACGGGGGCTCTGCCCCCAGACCCTACCAAGGGCCCGCTAAGGCGGTCCCCTGTATGCTCATCTGACCGTAATTAAATACCTAAAACTCCCAAGCTTCCGGGGGCTCTGCCCCCTGGTTCCCACCAAGGGCCATAAGACGGGGCCCTGGATGCTCATTTGACCATAATTAAATGCCTACAACCCCAGAGCTTACGGGGGCTCTGCCCCCGGACCACACCAAGGGCCCGCTAAGGCGGTCCCCTGTATGCTCATCTAACCGTAATTAAATACCTAAAACTCCCGAGCTTCCGGGAGCTCTGCCCCCTGGACCCCACCAAGGGCTATAAGACGGGGCCCTGGATGCTCATCTGACCATTATTAAATGCCTACAACCCCAGAGCTTTCGGAGGCTCTGCCCCCGGACCCCACCAAGGGCCCGCTTAAGGCGGTCCCCTGTATGCTCATCTGACCGTAATTAAATACCTAAAACTCCCGAGCTTCCGGGGGCTCTGCCCCCTGGACCCCACCAAGGGGGTCCTGGATGCTCATCTGACCGTAATTCAATACCTAAAACTCCCGAGCTTCCGGGAGCTCTGCCCCCTGGACCCCACCAAGGGCCATAAGATGGGCCCCTGGATGCTCATCTGACCATAATTAAATGCCTACAACCCCAGAGCTTACGGGGGCTCTGCCCCCAGACCCTACCAAGGGCCCGCTAAGGCGGTCCCCTGTATGCTCATCTGACCGTAATTAAATACCTAAAACTCCCAAGCTTCCGGGGGCTCTGCCCCCTGGTTCCCACCAAGGGCCATAAGACGGGGCCCTGGATGCTCATTTGACCATAATTAAATGCCTACAACCCCAGAGCTTACGGGGGCTCTGCCCCCGGACCAAACCAAGGGCCCGCTAAGGCGGTCCCCTGTATGCTCATCTAACCGTAATTAAATACCTAAAACTCCCGAGCTTCCGGGAGCTCTGCCCCCTGGACCCCACCAAGGGCTATAAGACGGGGCCCTGGATGCTCATCTGACCATTATTAAATGCCTACAACCCCAGAGCTTTCGGGGGCTCTGCCCCCGGACCCCACCAAGGGCCCGCTTAAGGCGGTCCCCTGTATGCTCATCTGACCGTAATTAAATACCTAAAACTCCCGAGCTTCCGGGGGCTCTGCCCCCTGGACCCCACCAAGGGGGTCCTGGATGCTCATCTGACCGTAATTCAATACCTAAAACTCCCGAGCTTCCGGGAGCTCTGCCCCCTGCACCCCACCAAGGGCCATAAGACGGGCCCCTGGATGCTCATCTGACCATTATTAAATGCCTACGACCCCAGAGCTTACGGGGGCTCTGCCCCCGGACCCCACCAAGGGCCCTAAGGTGGGGCCCTGGATGCTCATCTGTCCGTAATTAAATACCTAAAACTCCCGAGCTTCCGGGGGCTCTGCCCCCTGGACCCCACCAAGGGCCATAAGACGGGGCCCTGGATGCTCATCTGACCATAATTAAATGCCTACAACCCCAGAGCTTACGGAGGCTCTGCCCCCGGACCCCACTAAGGGCCCGTTTAAGGCGGTCCCCTGTATGCTCATCTGACCGTAATTAAATACCTAAAACTCCCGAGCTTCCGGGGGCTCTGCCCCCTGGACCCAACCAAGGGCCATAAGACGGGGCCCTTGATGCTCATCTGACCATTATTAAATGCCTACAACCCCAGAGCTTTCGGGGTCTTTGCCCCCAGACCCCACCAAGGGCTCGCTAAGGCGGGCCCCTGTATGCTCATCTGACTTTAATTAAATACCTAAAACTCCCGAGCTTTCAAGGGCTCCGCCCCCTGGACCCCACCAAGGGCCATAAGACGGGGCCCTGGATGCTCATCTGCCCATTATTAAATGCCTACAACCCCAGAGCTTTCGAGGGCTCTACCCCCGGACCCTACCAAGGGCCCGCTAAGGCGGTCCCCTGTATGCTCATCTGACCTTAATTAAATACCTAAAACTCCCGAGCTTCCGGGGGCTCTGCCCCCTGGACCCCACCAAGGGGGTCCTGGATGCTCATCTGACCGTAATTAAATGCCTACAACCCCAGAGCTTACGGGGCTCTGCCCCAGGACCCCACCGAAGGCCCGCTAAGGCGGTCCCCTGTATGCTCATCTGACCGTTATTGAATACATAAAAACCCCTGAACTTCCGGGGGCTCTGCCCCCTGGATCCCACCAAGGGCCCTAAGGCGGGGCCCTGGATGCTCATCTGACCGTAATTAAATGCCTAAAACCCCAGAGCTTACGAAGGCTGTGCCCCTGGACCCCACCAAGGGCCCTAAGGTGGTCCCCTGTATGCTCATCTGACCGTAATTAAATACCTAAAACTCCCGAGCTTCCGGGGCTCTGCCCCTGGACCCCACCAAGGGCCATAAGACGGGCCCTGGATGCTCATCTGACCATAATTAAATGCCTACATCCCCAAAGCTTACGGGGGCTCTGCCCCCGGACCCCACCAAGGGCCCGCTTAAGGCGGTCCCCTGTATGCTCATCTGACCGTAATTAAATACCTAAAACTCCCGAGCTTCCGGGGGCTCTGCCCCCTAGACCCAACCAAGGGCCATAAGACGGGGCCCTGGATGCTCATCTGACCATTATTAAATGCCTACAACCCCAGAGCTTTCGGGGGCTCTGCCCCCGGACCCCACCATGGGCCCGCTAAGGCGGGCCCCTGTATGCTCATCTGACTTTAATAAAAAAACCTAAAACTCCCGAGCTTCCGGGGACTCTGCCCCCTGGACCCCACCAAGGGGGTCCTGGATGCTCATCTGACCGTAAATAAATACCTAAAACTCCCGAGCTTCCGGGAGCTCTGCCCCCTGGACCCCACCAAGGGCCATAAGACGAGCCCCTGGATGCTCATCTGACCATTATTAAATGCCTACAACCCCAGAGCTTTCGGGGGCTCTGCCCCCGGACCCCACCAAGGGCCCGCTAAGGCGGTCCCCTGTATGCTCATCTGACTTTAATTAAATACCTAAAATTCCCGAGCTTCCTGGATGCTCATCTGACCGTAATTAAATACCTAAAACTCCAGAGCTTCCGGGAGCTCTGCCCCCTGCACCCCACCAAGGGCCATAAGTCGGGCCCCTGGATGCTCATCTGACCATTATTAAATGCCTGCAACCCCAGAGCTTACGGAGGCTCTGCCCCCGGATCCCACAAAGGGCCCGCTAAGGTGGTCCCTTGTATGCTCATCTGACCTTAATTAAATACCTAAAACTCCCGAGCTTCCGGGGGCTCTGCCCCCTGGACCCCACCAAGGGGGTCCTGGATGCTCATCTGACTGTCATTAAATGCCTACAACCCCAGAGCTAACGGGGCTCTGCCCCAGGACCCCACCAAAGGCCCGCTAAGGCGGTCGCCTGTATGCTCATCTGACCGTTATTGAATACATAAAACCCCTGAGCTTCCTATGGCTCTGCCCCCTGGATCCCACCAAGGGCCCTAAGGCGGGGCCCTGGATGCTCATCTGACCGTAATTTAAATGCCTAAAACCCCAGAGCTTACGGGGGCTCTGCCCCTGGACCCCACCAAGGGCCCTAAGGTGGTCCCCTGTATGCGCATATGACCGTAATTAAATACCTAAAACTCCCGAGTTTCCGGGGGCTCTGCCCCCTGGACCCCACCAAGGGCCATAAGAAGGGGCCCTTGATGCTCATCTGACCATTATTAAATGCCTACAACCCCAGAGCTTACGGGGCTCTGCCCCAGGACCCAACCAAAGGCCCGCTAAGGCGGTCCCCCTGTATGCTCATCTGACCGTTTTGAATACATAAAACCCCTGAGCTTCCGGGGGCTTTGCCCCCTTGATCCCACCAAGGGCCCTAAGGCGGGGCCCTGGATGCTCATCTGACCGTAATTAAATGCCTAAAACCCCAGAGCTTACGGGGGCTCTGCCCCTGGACCCCACCAAGGGCCCTAAGTTGGTCCCCTGTATCAACAAGCTTCCGGGGGCTCTGCTCCCTGGAATCTCCGCCAATTGGTGGTGGTGGTGTCGCAGATTTTTCTTTTTCTTTTGAAAAAATATCTCGTACGTACGGAATAATTTATTTATTTTTGGTTCGCAAAAATGGCATGTTCGGGGCTTCGTACAAAAGAGCATGGAGTAGAATATTAATTAAATACCTAAAATTCCCGAGCTTCCTGGATGCTCATCTGACCGTAATTAAATACCTAAAACTCCCGAGCTTCCGGGAGCTCTGCCCCCTGCACCCCACCAAGGGCCATAAGACGGGGCCCTGGATGCTCATCTGACCATTATTAAATGCCTGCAACCCCAGAGCTTACGGGGGCTCTGCCCACGGATCCCACAAAGGGCCCGCTAAGGCGGTCCCTTGTATGCTCATCTGACCTTAATTAAATACCTAAAACTCCCGAGCTTCTGGGGGCTCTGCCCCCTGGACCCCACCAAGGGGGTCCTGGATGCTCATCTGACTGTCATTAAATGCCTACAACCCCAGAGCTAACGGGGCTCTGCCCCAGGACCCCACCAAAGGCCCGCTAAGGCGGTCGCCTGTATGCTCATCTGACCGTTATTGAATACATAAAACCCCTGAGCTTCCTATGGCTCTGCCCCATGGATCCCACCAAGGGCCCTAAGGCGGGGCCCTGGATGCTCATCTGACCGTAATTTAAATGCCTAAAACCCCAGAGCTTACGGGGGCTCTGCCCCTGGACCCCACCAAGGGCCCTAAGGTGGTCCCCTGTATGCGCATATGACCGTAATTAAATACCTAAAACTCCCGAGTTTCCGGGGGCTCTGCCCCCTGGACCCCACCAAGGGCCATAAGAAGGGGCCCTTGATGCTCATCTGACCATTATTAAATGCCTACAACCCCAGAGCTTACGGGGCTCTGCCCCAGGACCCAACCAAAGGCCCGCTAAGGCGGTCCCCCTGTATGCTCATCTGACCGTTATTGAATACATAAAACCCCTGAGCTTCCGGGGGCTCTGCCCCTTGATCCCACCAAGGGCCCTAAGGCGGGGCCCTGGATGCTCATCTGACCGTAATTAAATGCCTAAAACCCCAGAGCTTACGGGGGCTCTGCCCCTGGACCCCACCAAGGGCCCTAAGTTGGTCCCCTGTATCAACAAGCTTCCGGGGGCTCTGCTCCCTGGAATCTCCGCCAATTGGTGGTGGTGGTGTTGCAGATTTTTCTTTTTCTTTTGAAAAAATATCTCGTACGTACGGAATAATTTATTTATTTTTGGTTCGCAAAAATGGCATGTTCGGGGCTTCGTACAAAAGAGCATGGAGTAGAATATTGATTAAATACCTAAAATTCCCGAGCTTCCTGGATGCTCATCTGACCGTAATTAAATACCTAAAACTCCCGAGCTTCCGGGAGCTCTGCCCCCTGCACCCCACCAAGGGCCATAAGACGGGGCCCTGGATGCTCATCTGACCATTATTAAATGCCTACAACCCCAGAGCTTTCGGGGGCTCTGCCCCCGGACCCCACCAAGGGCCCGCTAAGGCGGGCCCCTGTATGCTCATCTGACTTTAATAAAATACCTAAAACTACCGAGCTTCCGGGGACTCTGCCCCCTGGACCCCACCAAGGGGGTCCTGGATGCTCATCTGACCGTAATTAAATACCTAAAACTCCCGAGCTTCCGGGAGCTCTGCCCCCTGGACCCCACCAAGGGCCATAAGACGGGCCCCTGGATGCTTATCTGACCATTATTAAATGCCTACAACCCCAGAGCTTTCGGGGGCTCTGCTCCCGGACCCCACCAAGGGCCCGCTAAGGCGGTCCCCTGTATGCTCATCTGACTTTAATTAAATACCTTAAATTCCCGAGCTTCCTGGATGCTCATCTGACCGTAATTAAATACCTAAAACTCCCGAGCTTCCGGGAGCTCTGCCCCCTGCACCCCACCAAGGGCCATAAGTCGGGCCCCTGGATGCTCATCTGACCATTATTAAATGCCTGCAACCCCAGAGCTTACGGGGGCTCTGCCCCCGGATCCCACAAAGGGCCCGCTAAGGCGGTCCCTTGTATGCTCATCTGACCTTAATTAAATACCTAAAACTCCCGAGCTTCCGGGGGCTCTGCCCCCTGGACCCCACCAAGGGGGTCCTGGATGCTCATCTGACTGTCATTAAATGCCTACAACCCCAGAGCTAACGGGGCTCTGCCCCAGGACCCCACCAAAGGCCCGCTAAGGCGGTCGCCTGTATGCTCATCTGACCGTTATTGAATACATAAAACCCCTGAGCTTCCTATGGCTCTGCCCCCTGGATCCCACCAAGGGCCCTAAGGCGGGGCCCTGGATGCTCATCTGACCGTAATTTAAATGCCTAAAACCCCAGAGCTTACGGGGGCTCTGCCCCTGGACCCCACCAAGGGCCCTAAGGTGGTCCCCTGTATGCGCATATGACCGTAATTAAATACCTAAAACTCCCGAGTTTCCGGGGGCTCTGCCCCCTGGACCCCACCAAGGGCCATAAAAAGGGGCCCTGGATGCTCATCTGACCATAATTAAATGCCTACAACCCCAGAGCTTACGGGGGCTCTGCCCCCGGACCCAACCAAGGGCCCGCTAATGCGGTCCCCTGTATGCTCATCTGACCGTAATTAAATACCTAAAACTCCCGAGCTTCCGGGGGCTTTGCTCCCTGGACCCCACCAAGGGCCCTAAGTTGGTCCCCTGTATGCTCGTCTGACCGTTATTAAATACCTAAAAAAATAACAAGCTTCCGGGGGCTCTGCTCCCTGGAATCTCCGCCAATTGGTGGTGGTGGTGTTGCAGATTTTTCTTTTTCTTTTGAAAAAATATCTCGTAAGTACGGAATAATTTATTTATTTTTGGTTCGCAAAAATGGCATGTTCGGGGCTTCGTACAAAAGAGCATGGAGTAGAATATTTTTATTGTTAAAAAATAACTGATCGATGCTCTTTTGTGTAGTGTTTGCTCATCGGAGCAGATGTGCCGTGGTCATGGGGAATTCCACATTCTGGATGACGCCAAACTGCTCGGTCTAAACTAAACTAGTTAAGTGTGTGCCAAATTTCATGAGCACTGGGACTTATCTTATCACTGGTATTACTCACGATATTCTTTATTTACTGGATGTATATCTGCTTCGGAACGATTGCTTTTAATCGGTTTATAATGCCTTTTCACAAATATAGGTATTGCAAATCACGCAAGCATTCCGGGGATTGCCCAGGTCGTAGACCACGTGATCTTATGGCGCCTCTTTACGCTACGATGATCACATTGATCACTAATACAATTAGTATCTGGCATATGGTTTATCAAATATCTTATGTTTTTGTTAACCTTACTATTTACTTTCCTCTACCAAGCTGCCATTTTCCAGAGATATATCTCACATTGTCTGAATAAATACTAATCATATCACATTTCATGATTTGACACCCCCCCCCCCCCCCCCCCCCTCGCCGTTTACCCCCGGCTTTCTCTCTCTCTCTCTCTCTCTTTCTCTCTCTCTTTCTCTCATTCTCTCTCGTCATTATTATCATTAGCCACATCATACATGTCGTTTCTCTTTCTCTCTGTACACACAATACACACACTAACACATCATTATCACCCTCTCCCTGATCACCATACACACACGCACCCACATCGTACATGCCATCAGACACACAATCGCACCAAAATTTCGCCACATTTTCCCCATTTTCTGTCATGACTCCATGACTAATCATACTTTTTATCCTCTCATTCTTTAAAAGTTCAGAGGATTTTTTTTCTCCATTTCTCCTCTAATGATGTTTAATGTGTTTACGTTTGTATCGTTTTAGCCTTACTGATGTAAATTAGTATTATGCTCTTAACAAAGAAAAAAATAGAGAATATTTAAAAACACAATGCAGCGGATCACTTCATTATGATTCTTTATTTCTTTCATTGCAAACCACACGCAATCATTATTATTAATATTAGTAGTAGTAGTAGTAGTAGCAGTAGTAGTAGTAGTAGTAGTAGTAGTGGTGGTAGTAATAGTAGTAGTAGAAGTAGTAGTAGTAGTAGTAGCAATAATAGTAGTAGTAGTAGTGGTGGTGGTGGTAGTAGTAGTAGTAGTAGTAGTAGTAGTAGTAGTAGCAATATTAGTAGTAGTAGTAGTGGTGGTGGTAGTAGTAGTAGTAGTAGTAGTAGTAGTAGTAGCAGTAGTAGTAGTAGTAGTAGTAGTAGTAGTAATGGTGGTAGTAATAGTAGTAGTAGAAGTAGTAGTAGTAGTAGTAGCAATATTAGTAGTAGTAGTAGTGGTGGTGGTGGTAGTAGTAGTAGTAGTAGTAGTAGTAGTAGTACTAGTAGTAGTAGGAGAAGTAGTAGTGACAGTAGTAACGGTGATTGTAGGCTAGTAGTAGTTTTTGTATCATCATTACCATTTCATTTGGCATCAGAGAAAATACATAACACATCAGAAAACAGACAATTGAGAACGTAAAGATAAACAATTATACAACCACTGGAACGCCAGGGACATAAAATGTTAACCTTTTACATCGACAAAACGCTCGCTGTTCTAGTTCCAGTGGTCGTAAACATAAATAATTTTCTTCTTTTTTATCCAATATAAAATTATAGCCTTATGTTACCTTAAAATTAATACACAACCAAATTTCCCATCAACAAAACACTTTTGATTTGGGAGAGAAAATAAATAAGGGGGAAAAGAAAAAAGGAGGTGGTAAAAGTAGATAATGTCGCACAGTGAAACATAACATGGAACAAAGCGAGAGAAAGAGAGTGATGAAACATACATTTAAAAACAAATCATAAAAAACATTACTTTGTATTCCATTATTAATTATCATGCGCACAATTAATATACAGCACCTCTCCTGGAAACAAAACCATTGTGTTAATAAAATATGAACAACAGGTTTATTTAGTGTCACATTTTAGGTCTAATACCGGTGAAAAGAGAAAAAGGAAAAAAGGAATTCTCATTTCGCGTTGTATGTATAATGGGAGGGGAAAATGGGCATAAGACGAGTAAAATTGCAATATGGGCCTTTTTACATCAAGAGAACAGAGGATAATAATTATACCCTACCAACCTAATAAGTTTTTTTTTATGGAATTATTTAGAACAAAAATTACAAATCAAGAAAAGGGCATCTTATATATATATTATACATGTAGTTTAGCAAGTCATGCAGATAGGGAGATCTCGAGCACCCCCGAGCACAATGACTCGCAGAACAATGCATTCGCTGAGCACGCGCCCGGAGGTGAACGAACCTTACATTACAGGCATGGCGAGCATTTCACACTTGTTTTGCTTAACCCCGTACTTTGCTTAGCCCCGTACTATAATAACCCCGGACTAACTTTTTTGGCTTTTCTCACTGCAATTCCTTAGCCCCGTATTAGCCATAGCGTAAATATTCATTAATTTGCTCCACTGCGTAGTCCCGGACTATTTTTCGTTTTTGTTCTCATTCATTTGCTTGGCAGCGCAATTGCGGAGTTAGAAGGAGTTAGCACCACGATTGCGGGGTTAGCCCTGCTATTTTGCAGGGCCAGCTAACCCCGTACTATAGGTGGGGCTAGCCCACTTTTACTCTTTTCACACTGGTTTTGCTTAACCCCGTACTTTGCTTAGCCCCGTACTATCCTTAACCCCGGACTATTTTTTTTTTTTTTTTTTTTTGGGGGGGGGGGCTTTTCACACACGCTGTTTTTAGTCCTGTACTAGCACCTATTCCGGAATAAGAAAATTCACGCTGTTCTCACTGCAATTCGTTAGCCCCGGATATCGTGAATGTTATGATTGGACAGTGGGCTCCTTACTTCGCATCTGGCCTATCCCCTTTTCATAAATGCCCCTTTTCACCTTTTATAAATCCCCCTATCAAAATCTGAGGGGAGCCCATTTTCCGTCGACAAATGCCTATTCTCATGACTGACCTTTTTCCCCTGGTGAGTGTCTCTTTTTGAGGGTGTAAGAAGTGCCCTATTTTCCCCTCTGATAATTACTCTTTGTATTTTTGCACTGCGACCTCACAAATCTTTAAAAAATTTCCTCGCTCGCTTCGCTCGAAATTAATTTGTTAGACCATCACATCCAACTGCAAAGCATGATGCTTAAGCAATATCTTGTATGGTGTATAAAGTGAAGCAAATATTGTAATCACAATGTAAGGGTATATACCAATGTCTAAAAAAATGCACATTTTCGCTTTGAAATATCCCTTTATAGGTGCCCTTTTTTCTTGGTGCCCCCCCCCCCCCCACTTTGGAAGTCGCTCAGCCGCCCCTGAAACAGACAGTTTGTATTAGATCAGGAGTGAAAATTTCCTGTCATTTTGAGAACCAAATTTTCCATCAGTGATATTCTGTTTCATTGAATTGAGTTCCCGCAGAGAGGATTCAGTTGGTTTAATTAAAGAAGGAAGAGAGTCAAATGAAGAACCAAAAGCAATATGTTTTTCATTTATTAATGAGAAATATGTTTTTTGGAGATCTCCTTACATAGAATATTGGAATGGGTTTTTCACGATGAATGTTGTTTGGAGACATCAATATTCATAAAATGTATGTTTTTATCACCAGAATATAAAGAATTTTCTGTCTACATAAACCTTTCCTGGTTGCTTATTAATACATTTGCCCACTGGTAACATAATACCATTACAAATGGATTTTTTTTGGTAATGTCTAAATTTCGTTTGAAAAAAGATGATATCAGTCTGGTAGGCCTACACTGCAGGCAAGAGTCAAGACTAACTTTAAGCATGTTATTAACTTTATTACTACTCTTATACTCTCTGAAATGTTATCTTTATTGAGGGTGACTTGAAAAAGTTAATAACTTGGAAGGGAGGGGGTGCAACCTGCCACACGCTTCTACCTCTTGGTTGCTTTGATCAATTGCCAAAAATATTTTGGCACCTATCATCCCCCCAACCACGGATACAAATCGACATCCTTGCCTGTGACATACTCATTACTGACCACGCACCTCCACTGAAGTGAAAAGGAGTAACTTCTCGTACCTGAAAAGGGTCATTTACCAGAGAAAGGCCACTTATCAGAATTGAAAATGGACACTTATTGCAAAGAAAAATGGAAACTTGTCGAAGGAAAAGGGGCACACTACCAAATATAAGAGCACTTATCAGAGTTGAAAATTTGAAGGGGCACTTTTACTAATTAATAGGGGCACTTGTTAAAGTAAAAGGGGCACTATTCCTATATAAAAAGGGGGCACTTTTCCTGTGTAAAAAGGGGCACTTTTCGGGTGCGTAAAAAAGTGGGGGCACTGTGCCCCCTCTCCCCCCTAGGAGGGCCGCCTCTGGTTTGTTCCTTAACAAAATAATATAAAACTTACGTTCCAACTACCAAACAACAAACTTCCATTATCTCCTTCTTCACCCAGAAATACTTATCATACCAGATACGCTCTAAAATATAAGCATAATATTTCCCTATATAAGGCCCTGACCAGAGCACTATTTTGTTTGTTCAAAAACTATAATTAGTCTAAGAAGGTGTATTATTATTGGAAGGGTGTTATAAACAAAACTTCAAACTTAATAGCATTCTAACCTTCAAAAACACCTTAACTATCTTATGCCTGTTACGTTTGAATACAATACATAGGCCTACATCAGCTTTTCAATAAAACAAAAATAAGTTGTGACATAATAATCTTTCTCCAAAATATCGAACTGGAGTATTCTGTTGTATTGCTTGTTTATGTACAAACAAAGAGCTTGTTTTTAAGAGGCATTAGATCCATGTATGTAACTTAAGAAAGAACTCTTTGTTTACCCGATTTTGTTCAGGTGTCTATGGAAATTTTTTATTAAAAGATGCATGTGTTCATAATTTCTCTCGTAATTTAGGTTAATAATTTTGTTCAAGGTAAATCGAGGATAATGAATATCATTATTTCCATTTGCGATCAAAAGATTTTGCTCCTTTCGGAAAATAGCTCTTCAAATGTTTTACATGTAGAGATATAAATAAACAAAGAAATGGTTGAAATCAATAAAACAAAATAGATACCGAGTATGAATCAGGGAGCAAACTGAAAGTTTCGTCTCCTACATGCTGCCATTTGGACAAAACCGTCTTTCTCTTCAATGATATATACAATATTTTATTACTTTACTTGCATTATGAGAAAAAAAACGCATCATCGACCCCACATAGCTTTAAAAATCATTTCAGATTGAACTGGCCAAAAGTCATGTATAATTCTTGCTCAGATGCTTTCCTTTTAAAGAGTTCTTTATATCGAGGAATTGGTTGATCATTTTTTCTTGGCAATAATGCCCAAATTAAAAGAGTTAAACAAATACACGACTGTAACTTTTAACGCGTTTTGAAAAAATGTTTTAGGAAATATCAGGAAATAAAATGAGTGTAAAAACAAACAAATAAAGATACAATGACGTGAATTTTAAAAATGGTGAAAGGAAACAACATAACAACTAGTGAACTATCTATAAGTCATAGCAAAATGTGTATATTGATGGTCATCTTGCGAGTAATAACCAACAATAACCACTACTCTCATCGGGCTCTCATCATTAATTTTTCTCTTCATTTTGTTTTGTTTTATTGGGGGATGATTGTGCACGCCATCCCCCCTCCCCACCTGAAATATTGGGGGATATATCCCCCCCCCCCGGATTGACACCCATGGTCACAGGACTTTAACGTATAAACAGGGAGTCGTAACTCCCTGATCTAAGAAAGTAATAGACGATCATGACAATTATGGCAACAAAGACTCCTGTGAAGATCTGCATTCCGCGGCTAATAGATGGTGGCTGCTGTACTTGGCGATCAGTCGCTAGGTGTAAGTGCCAGCGGCGTCTCAGACCCTATAAAACAGACCACGTAGAAAAGACAGAGATGATCGAACTGTTATTTAGTTACTCCTTCTTGTGATAATTTTTAGGGAACTACCAATGATTTCTTATTTAGTGGTTTACATTCCCACCTTCCGCAATACATGTTAAATAATACATAATTTTATCTCACATTTTATTTTCCAAGACGTGCATTAACCCTCAGTTTTTCCGCCGTATTGCTAACATTTTGGTTCCATAACAGGTTTTCAAATTTGATGTCTGAAGGTGAAATTTTTTAAGAGGGGGAGAGCCAAAGATTTTATTTGATTATATCATACCTGGTTTGACATTAGAAGTAGAGGGTAGGTCCAAAGGCTCGCCAATGACTGTATCAGCGCGGCTAGGATAGGTAATCCCATATTTGTCCAATTATAGAAAGAAACAACAAATGTGATCTTCATTATTTTCAAGCAACCTTATTTAATATTTCGCCTCACGAGAACAGAAAATGTGAAATAACTGGGCAGAAATGTATATTTGCTAATTACAAAAGAAGAAAAGTAATGATATAGGCTTAAATTCTTTAGAATTGAAACATACTGCTACATTATCATATTAATGATATGTTCAAGGAGACTTGAAATAAGGTAGTACAAAGAGCTTGAATTATCATGTGGTGATTTGTTAGTTTCATGTCAGGTCAAGGGAGCATTAACCCGGGAAATTCTCTCGTTTCCATAAACGTCATCCACGATACACGAGGCTCCAGTTGGCAGTATAGGTTAACTGCTGCATCAACATGAAACGGGAAATCAATAATCGTCTTCCTTAACTCTAAAGAAAATTATATATTAAAAAAAATCATGCAATTAGTGAATGTATATCGCGAGACTATCTTCTGAATGTCCAAATACAAATAAACCAAAAGATATTAGGACATAGGAAACAAGAAATATACTATTCTGAATATTATTTTAAACCATGAGCAATATGCAATTTATAAATGTTACGATAACAAAATTGTCAATGGTTCTGTTATTTGCCCGCGTGCTTTCTTTTAATTCGGACGTTGCTAAGAATGTTTTTTAAGGTATGAATGTGTCAGCAAAGAAAATAATACTAAGCTGGAAGAATTGCTGAATAAACTTTAAATGTTAGCAAATGTCATTTTTCACTCAATCATTGATTAATAATGTAACAAAATAGCCTCTCAACATCCATTCTCTTAGCATCCTCTCTCAACTTTAACATTTTAGGAAAGATGTTTTCCCTTGATTAAAATCACATTATGCTACGTTTACACTATGTTCCCGGCAGCCCCGTCTCCCCCGAAACGTAATGCGCAGTGGGATTTTGGCCATTTGTTCTCTGTATTCAAGTTTTGTTAGGTCTTGCCGAGTTTTTTCACGGTTTCCGTGACGGCCGTGGGAGGGAAAGGGGGTGCGCGTCCCGGAGGCTCCAAGGCACAGTACGGTTCGGCCTGCGGTCTGATGGGGTCCCTTATGTTTCTCATGTTGTGATTAAGGTCTGACACGTTTTTCACGCTCTGTCAAGGCTTTCTACGGATGAAACGTGGACGCCGGGCAGTTTTGAAGCACGTTCGAGCCCATGGTATTAAAGGACCTCCCAAGCTATAGCAATCATTGTATCCTGAGACCAGCGCTTCGTGTCAGACCGTAGTAGAGCCCAAGACGCCTCAGCGCGCCGGGCCCGTAAACCGTCCCACTACGGACCGCCTCCAATTTTGTTACGGCCTATTAAGTAAAGACACTTTTTGTTGCGTTCACCTCGTTTTACAACGGCGTACGAGGTTTCTTATGCGCACCGTGACTGCCATGGCAAATGTTTAGACAGTTAAAAAAATCTAGCCCATCATCCACGGCAAACATTCCTCTCACGTTTGCCCATTCCGTCCCACCCCCGCCCCCCGCCCCCACCCCCCCCCCCCCCGAGTTGTCTCACGTCCATCCCGTTTTGTCCACATGTACAGTGGCCTGAAACGTGATTGCCGAGGCTACCCGGAACATAGTGTAAAAGTAGTATTAGATGTCATTATATACCTCATTTTAAGATTCTTTACTAATCCTGTCTTCTGATTGGTTGAAAATGCAGTCATGTTCTTAACCATGCCCGCTAATTGAAATTCATAGTCATTTTTCCCGGCTCTACCGGTTTATATCCATTTTTCATAGCACTTTTTCCATGGCTGTGAAACGTGACGTCATTTTGCTGCGATCCCCATTTTGGTTTACGTGTTACCGTATAAGTTTCTTTTGTGCGATGACCGATGCGCAATACCGTTAACGGTGTTTGAGTGCAATTCGATTTTGGTCGCTGCATTCAGGCGACGAATCTACCAATCCACGCAGCGCAGACGACCGATCGCCATTTTGTGTACTAGTCTCGATCGCAAAATACTGGGGTTTTTTGTTTCCAATTTTTTGTCAATAAAGAGGCAAAATGGAGGACACAGCTATGCCAAGATTTCAACTTATGGATGACATTCAGCTGCAAGACTTAATCATTTTCCTTTTTTTCGGTATATAAAATATATATTGACTGCTTTTAATATTCGAGGCATAGTTGTTTCTATAGGGTCTCGGGAAACTCACAACCTGCTATGACCCCGCGGCGCAAGCGCCTTGGGGTCATAGCAGGTTGTGAGTTTCCCTTGACCCTATAGAAACCACTATGCCTCTCAAAGCAGTCAATATATCCTTAATATAAGTTTTAAGAATATAAATAACATGTCTATTGCTCGCTTCGCCTCCCAGTTCATAACTGTATACAGGAATATTTGACATGCACTCACGCTTTTTAAGGCCTGCGTGTTATCGAAAAAACTGAGATCTAAATAATAAAAATCTGATATGACTTTATTAGAACTGAACATTATAATAAACCTATCAATTCATTATTTAGAGAGCAATGGTAAAGGAATCAAGGAATCAGGTTTCATTTTTTTCTTGAAAACCTTAAATATATTTTAGGTAGGAATGATAGGACGTATACCTTTTTCGATGAGTTTAGCACAAGGCTCCATGTCTTTCTCGAAGAACATAAGCCGCAGTTTCATGGCGATCTTTCTACCTCTGCCATGCATGTTAACAAATCTATGAAGTAGGCTCAGGTACGCCGCCTGGCGATTGAGTAGGGCCTGAGCTTCAACGTTTTTACCATACGTAACAGTGAAGTCCAGACATACACTTATTACTTCTGGGGCGACATGAATTTCTGAGGATATCTGTATCAGTAGCCAGTCATTTAGAATTTGTTCATCCATAAATTCCGCCATTGCTTCCTATTTAATAGATGGGGTTTAAAACAAAAATTCTCTCAATGAATATTCCATAGGTAAATACATGAAATATATATACATATAAACGAGTTTAAAAAAATATGTAGGCCCATATACATTCTAATAGTTAGAACAGTAACAAACAAACCAAGGTATTATGGGAATTAGGATGGCCGTAGAAACATATTGGGGGTTTGTCTAGAAGGCCAACCGAACACAGCATAAATGGAGTGTCTAGCAAGACATGTTTGACTATAATTTTAAATTCACAATAAGAATTGGTGCAGAATATAAATTTTGTAATAAACATCAAGACATAACAAACAAAAGAGAAAAACACGAAGAACAAGTACCTACCCAAACCCTACACACAAAAATGCAGTATGTTTTAAAAATGTATTCAATTTTCTTTTTATTTTCTATTTAATGAGTTGATTGATTGTAATTTAGAAGTGAGGTTATTCCACACAACTGGTGCATGAAGTCGAAGTGAGAATGATGAGGATTTTGTTATTAACAGATCAGGGAATGTTTTACAAAGACTAAGATTGATTTTAAGTTGGACTTAATCATGGTAGGCCGTTCATGCCACTGTTTGCTCTCACCATTTACTGACAATGGTTTCTTAAAGGACGTACAAATCGCCTTCACAAATCTACAGAATTTACCTTTTTTGATAGTTCATTATTGAAATAAAAAATATCATCTAAAGATCATAATTGAGAGACCAATGATGAGGGCAACCAGTGATATGAACGGCCTGCCATAGTTCAAGTCCAACTTAAGTCGATCTTAGTCTTTGTGAAAGACCCCCATGTTTGATATTTGCCTCTACTTCTTGTGGTATTTACTTATACCGATGGATATGTTAGCATTGCTGAATTAGAATCGTGGATTAAATTTAGCTTATGTTCAAACAATAATATTGCATTATAATATACATTTAATTGATACATATTTTACGAAATTAAGTTGACGAAATAATTATGTTGTGTGCGCTAATCAGCTAGAGAATAAACAAATTCTAATAGGCCTAACTCTTTTTTGTAAGATAAATAATAGCTGTAATCTAAAGTGAATTAAGGGGTTAAAAAAGAAAACATCTTTATACACAACGGGGATATCAAAACCGTAGTACACTCACATCTAAGTAAAAGAATATCCTTTGTAGTAAAAATCAAGCACTATTTAATATATGATATGAAGGATGATATGAAAATTACTAATGACGATAGTGTTGAAATATTTTGTAAACAAAGACAGTATGAAATCACACAAGAATCGAATGAGAACAACGCATCTAGATAGGATGTAGGTATGAAAGTTGTGTATTCATGCAGAAAATAATACGTACCTTTTGAATGTGCTGTTGCCCGCGAATCAACATGGGCATGTATGGAATTAATTCAGTTTCTATTTCTGAACAGGGGTTGTTGTTTTTATGGGAAATTCTCCCGACGTCAGTACATCGTGAACATAGGCCCCAATCTTGCCCGCAACATTCCAGATTCCAATCTACCATTCCATTCTTTTCTAAGAGGCAACATTCCAAATAGTCTTTTCTTTTTACCTACTCACGGAACTGAAGTAATTGATATTGTAAACAATTTCAAGCTGAAAAATAGTTCAGGGTATGGTGGTATCACTAATGTTTTATTCAAAAAAATCATCCATGTAATAGTTTCTCCTCTAACACATATTTGCAATCTATCACTAACAACCGGCACTGTCCCCAATAAAATGAATATCGCAAAGGTCATACCTATTTTTACGAAAGGTGATCAACAGGTAGTAGGAAATTAACGCCCCATTTCACTTCTAACCATTTTCTCAAAGATCCTCGAAAAAAATGTTTATTCTCGCCTGTTACTTTTTTAAATTGTAATCATGTTCTCTCCCAGGCGCGGATCCAGGATTTCTTAGGGGGGGGGGGCCCAAATTTGAAATTATGCGAGCCAAAAATTGGAACGTAATGGTGACCAGCAGTGACGTAATGCGGGGGGGGGGTGGGTGCAGGGAGGGGCGAGTTTCCCCCTCCCTCCTCCTCGAAACGCGATAGCTTTGACGTTTCATTAAATTATTAGAGAAAGAAGACGATTCATAGTACCGTTCTCGTAAATAATCCTCTTCTGAATTCAGGTTCACCCCTCCCGCGCGAAGCGCTGAAACTTTTACGTTTCATTAAATAATTAGAGAAACAAGACGATTCGTTGTACAGTTCTCGACTCTTAATCCTCGTCTGAATACAGGTTCCCCTCTCCCGCGCGAAGCGCGGAAGCTTTTACGTTTCATTAAATCATTAGAGAAACAAGACGATTCGTTGTACATTTCTCGACTCTTAATCCTCGTCTGAATTCAGTTTTCCCCCTCCCGCGCAAAGCGCGGAAGGTTTTACGATTCATTAAATCATTAGAGAAACAAGACGATTCGTTGTACATTTCTCGACTCTTAATCCTCGTCTGAATTCAGTTGTCCCCCTCCCGCGCGAAGCGCGGAAGGTTTTACGATTCATTAAATCATTAGAGAAACAAGACGATTCGTTGTACATTTCTCGACTCTTAATCCTCGTCTGAATTCAGTTGTCCCCCTCCCGCGCGAAGCGCGGAAGCTTTTACGATTCATTAAATCACTAGAGAAAGAAGACTATTCGTTGTACCGTTCTCGAAAATAATCCTCATCTCCCAATAAACAGAACACTAAAAAGTAACCTCTTTTGGGAGTGTATTTTAAGTGATTTTAAAGTATAGTGCCTTTTGAACTAGATTTAAACGTTATCGACACGTGCCTTCATTTAAACAAAAAAGGTATTCCTGTTCACGTTTTCATATAACCTAAAAACCACCAGTTTATCACGCGACTGGAGTAACGTGATTCCACTTACCTCTGTAAATAAAGTGTTTATGACCAAATAACCTCTTGACCAAGCAACGAGTTTTTTGTCCGTTAACCGATTGTGGCGATAAATACGTAATTATTTGGTCTTGTAAGCACCTTTATCGATTGGTTTCACAGGTTATCCAAGGTTGATGGTAGTAATCACGTTACTTACACCGGCTAATCGTCTTATTGTTCTGTCCGTGAATCTCTGGTTATATTAAATTAGTAATTTGGAGGTGTCTTACACACCTCTTTAAATGGTTTCAAAGTTACCATAAATTTCTTGGTTATGATCACGTGGCTCAAGCTGATTACTAATCTAAGCTGTGAATCCGTGATATGTAGGTGTGAAAAATTAGTAATTATTAGGTGTCTTAAAACACCTATTTAAATGGTAGTCAAAGTTGCCAGCAGTTCCGCGGTGATAATCTCGTGACTCAAATGGAATATTAATCTAAGCTGGGCATACGTGACTTTTAGGTGTGAAAAATTAGTAATTCGGAGGTGTCTTAAAACACCTATTTCAATGGTAGTCAAAGTTGCCAGCAGTTCCGCGGTGATAATCTCGTGACTCAAATGGAATATTAATCTAAGCTGGGCATACGTGACTTTTAGGTGTGAAAAATTAGTAATTCGCAGGTAGTCAACGTTGCCAGCAGTTCCGCGGTGATGATCTCGTGACTCAAACGGATTATTTGTATAAGCTGGGTATTCCGTGTTTGCCAGGTGTGAAAATGAGTTATTCTCGGATGTCTTGATGGTTTCACAGTTACCATTTAAGTTCCGTGGTGATAATACCGTGACTGTTGGCATATTTCTATGTTCACCAGTTGATAACTGACTGTTGGCATATTTTCATTGCACCAGTTGATAACTGGAGTGTGCATATTTCCAGTTGCACCGGTTGATGACTGAGTGTTGACATATTTCGAATTGAACGAGCTGACACCAGTTAATTTGCATATTGAAAATGGGGTGCGTGCAGATCTATGTTTTTTAAACAATTTATCTGAATTTACAGCATATTTCTTAATTACTGATGAATTAGTTATATGCAATTCATTTCGAAAATACTACAAATATAAATTACCAGTTATTAGGACATTTCGCTACTTCGTATAAATTACATTTAGTTAAACATGAATAAGGGAAACATTAACTATGAACTAAAATAATTTCAATAAAGTACAAGTATACGAATTTTTTTCGATAGTCTACTTATTACCAATGCCTTTAAATTGGAAATACAGACGTACCAGTATTGAAGTATTGTTGCTGTTCAACTGGTTGGAAGTTAACCAAATGGTTCTAATGGCTCAGCTAGACCAGTTGAATTATAACTGGCCTGGATCAACTGGATCATTTAGCCCATTTCAATTTCCAGAATTACCAGTTGGCATTAAATGGTTCATCAACTGGACCAGTTGCAACTAGCTTTCTCTTCTGGGATGTTTGCACCAACCCCCCTCCCCCAACCCCCTCTAACCCCAAACTGCTACCAGCGCGCCTGGACGTAATTATGGAAGATCCAAGACACGATGTTCAGAAACGGGATGATTATTATTATTTTGGTTAATTTATTGTGTAACATTTGCGTAATTATTTGGTTGAACGCGGGTTACAGTAACATACTTCCTCTTCGACGTAAATTTCACGTGAATGAAGAACATGATTCATCTCAGGTCAGCCTCGTAATATTCACGTGAATTTCACCCAGATATTTTGACTAAAACTATCACTAACGCTTCACGTGTTTCTGTGACGCGATAATTTCGTTTATGAAGATGTAATTTCATAACCAAACAAACACGGGAGTATTAGGTTTACAAACCATGGTCTCCAAGGTAGGGATAATCACGTTATTATAATGGTGATATTGCAGTGACAATTGCGTGATTTAGTGTACGTGCGTTTTAAGTTACCTAGTGCAATAAACGTATTAACACATTTACGTAAATGTCAGGAGTTTGAAGAACGTAACTCTCCTCAAGTCGATACCTTGATATTGACGTGATTTTCACGTGATTTTGTTTATTGGGCTGAATTCATTTTCACCGCCCTCCCCCCGGCCCCTCCTGCGCGAAGCGCGGAAGCTTTTACGATTCATTAAATCATTAGAGAAAGAAGACGATTCGTTGTACAGTTCTCGACTCTTAATCCTCGTCTGAATACAGGTTACCCCCTCCCGCGCGAAGCGCGGAAGCTTTTACGTTTCATTAAATCATTAGAGAAACAAGACGATTCGTTGTACATTTCTCGACTCTTAATCCTCGTCTGAATTAAGTTTTCCCCCTCCCGCGCGAAGCGCGAAATCTTTTACGATTCATTAAATCATTAGTGAAAGAAGACGATTCGTTGTACCGTTCTCGACTCTTAATTCTTGTCTAAATGTAGTCCCAACCCCCCAAGCCCTCCTGCGCGAAGCGCGGAAGCTTTGACGTTTCATTAAATTATTAGAGAAAGAAGACGATTCGTTGTACCGTTCTCGAAAATAATCCTCGTCTGAATTCAGTTACCCCCCCCCCCTCCCGCGCGTAGCGCGGAAGCTTTTACAATTCATTAAATTATTAGAGAAAGAAGACGATTCGTTGTACCGTTCTCGAAAATAATGCTCGTCTGAATTCAGTTACCCCCCCTCCTGCGCGTAGCGCGGAAGCTTTTACGATTCATTAAATCATTAGAGAAAGAAGACAATTCGTTGTACCGTTCTCGACTCTTAATTCTTGTCTAAATTCAGTCCCACCCCCCCCCCCCTCCTGCGCGAAGCGCGGAAGCTTTTACATTTCTTTAAATCTTTAGAGAAACAAGACGATTCGTTGTACCGTTCTCGATGCTTAATCCTCGTCCGAGTTCAGTTTTCCCCCTCCCGCGCGAAGCGCGGGGGCTTTTACGTTTCATTAAATTATTAGAGAAAGAAGACGATGCGTTGTACCGTTCTCTACACTAATCTTTGTCTGAATTTTAAAGATGTTCTTTGTCTGCTCCACTGGCGTACCTATGGGGGGGGGCAGGGGGGCAGAGTGCCCCCCCTGACGGGCTCCAGGGGAAAAAAAGAAAAAGGGGAAAGAAAAGAAAAGAAAGGGAAAGGAAAGAAAAAGAAAAAAGGAAAAGGAAAGAAAAAAGGAAAGAAAGGAAAGAAAAAAGGAAGAAGAAGAGAAAAGGAAGAAAAAGGGAAAAGAAAAGGAAATGAATAAAAATGGGGAAAAAAATAAAGAACATGGCCGTAAGCACCGGGGGGGGGGCAGTTGACCCCAGATATTTTGAAATCGTACAGTTTTTTTCCTGAAAATGTAGTGTAGGCCTATACCAAATCCTTCAATTCTACTTTTGAAAATGCAAAAGTACCCTCATGACCAGTTCGGTCGCTCGAACTCCCTTCACTCCTTTTGCTTTTGAGATTCTTCGAAAACTTTTAACGCATCTTTCCCCCTTCCCCCATCAGAAAAATATTCCGCATACGGCCCTGAAAAATTAAAACAAATGAAAATAGGAAAATATAAGTGATATAACGAATTTGAAACTCTTCGCTGGCGCGAACTGCTTGCTAGCCTATTTTGTATTAAATGTTTTCACTTCCTCGTCCCCCTGAAAAAAGAAAAGGATTAGTATTGCCTAGAATACAATTGTGCCTGCCCCGACGGGCCCCGACCTGCAACCATGGCAACAATAACACACAATATATGTACCAAATGTTACTAAAAGAGACTAATTCATTTTTCTCGCTCGCTACACTCGCTCGCGAATAAAATGAATAGACATTGCTTTGGAAACAATTGTGCCCACCCTTGACCTGCAACAATATCATTAAAAATGGAAGAGTTTTTTCGCCCTCTCGCCAAAAAGGAATTGAATCGCGTTAAACGCGATTGCGTCCATCCTGACCTGCACCAATAAAAACAAGTTTATTTATTAATTTCTATTAAAAGAGAATTTATTTTTTTGCTTGCTCGCTATGCTCGCTCGCCAAAATGGAATTGACACCGCTAACGTGCCCGCCCCAACCTGCAACAACCAGTTAATAATTATGTACGAAACGTTATTCAAAGAAGTTTTGGTGTGCTCGTGCTCGCCAAAACGGAATTAACATCACCTTAGACATGATTGTGTAAGCCCTGCCCTGCAACAAAAAAATTTGAAATTTATGAACCAATTTATTATCATTACAAAAATTTTGCTCGCTCGCTACGCTCGCTCGCCAAAATAGAAATAACACCGCTTTTAATAATCACGTCCCTGACATGGAACAATTAAACCAAGTTTATATACCATATTTTCCCTATGAAGAGAAGTAATTTTTTATTGCTCGCTCGCTACGCTCGCTCGCCAAAATAGAATTAACACCGCTTTTAATAATCACGTCCCTGACATGGAACAATGAACCCAAGTTTTATATACCATATTTTCCCTATAAAAGAAAAGTGATTTTTTTTTTTCGCTCGCTACGCTCGCTAGCTCGTGGAATCTTATGTGCCCACCACTAACCTGCTACAATATCATTAAAAAGAGAAATGTAGGGGGTTGTCTGCCCGCCAAAATGGGATTGACATTGCCTTAAACACGATTGTGCCCGCCCCCTACCTGCAACAATGAAACAAATTTTATATAGCAATTCATTGAGAGAAAGATGTATTTTCGCTCGCTAGCTAAAATGGGTATAAAATCACCCTAAACACAATATTGTTCCCGCGCCCTGCATGGGACAATTGAACCAAGTTTAAGTGGCAATTATTAAAAAAGAAGTGATTTTTTCTTGCTCGCTACACTAGTTTGCAAAAAAATGAAATTAACGTCGCTAACAAGTGAATGTTCCCACCCCCAACTTGCAACAATACCAGTTTATATACCAAACGTTACTTAAAGATTTTTTTTGCTCGCTCGCTCGCTCGCCAGAAGTGAAAATTAGCATCGCCTTTTTTGTTTGTTTCGGTCGCTTGCCCCCCCTGACGGAGTACCCCAGGTACGCCACTGGTCTGCTCCTTTTTCTTTCTACGTCCTCTTTCTTTTCTCTCCTCTTCTTTTTTAGGGGGGCGGTTATTGTTTGGGTACCGCCCCCACCGCCCCCACCGCCCCCCTGGCTACGCGCCTGCGGTCAGATTAACACATTTTGATACCTCGTCCGACCCTGGAAGCTCAGACGTTTAAGGCAATAAATAACGGTCAGACAAGCATTCAGGGGCCCGCCTTAGGGCCCCTGGTGGGGTCGAGGCGGTGGAGCCCCCGGAAGCTCGGGGTTTTTAGGCGTTTAATTACGGTCAGATGAGCATTTTTTATAATCCTTATTATTTTGTCACACTGGCAGGACACTTAGGCGTGGGGTCAAGGGGACAAAGCCCCCCAAAATCAGGGGTTTTAGGCATTAAATTACCGTCAACTGAGCATCGAAGGGCCCGTCTTAGGGCCCAAGGTGGAATCCTGGGGGCAGAGCCCCGGAAGCTCAGGGGTTTTAGGCGTTTATTTACGGTCAGATGAGCATTTTGTTATAATCCTTATTATTTTGTGTCACTGGCAGGACATTATTTGGCGTGGGATCCAGGGGGCGGAGCCCCCCACAATCAGGGGTTTTAGGCATTAAATAACCGTCAGATGAGCATCGAAGGGCCGACCTTAGGGCCCTAGGTGGAATCCAGGGGGTAGATCCCCCGGAAGCTTAGGGGTTTTAGGCATTTAATCACGGTCAGATGATCATATTTTGATGCCTCTTTATTTGTTAACACTGGCAGTTAACTATTCTTTCTTTCTTGCTCTCTTTCTTTTTTTTTATTTCTCTTTAATATACTTTTTTTGTTAAAGTGTGTGGGGGGGGGGGGGGGGCTCGAGGCTCCCGATTCCCGCCGTTCCTCGGGCCCTGACATGTAGGAATCTCAAGAATCATATTTTTTGCCTGGCTGTAAATTTATCATTTGTCATTTTGTCATTTTCCAACAAACGCATAAAAAAGTATAATTTACTAAAAAGTGAGGAAAAATCTCGGAAATTATGTCATTTCAGCATTATTTGTAATCCACAATTATGGAATTAGAAATAAAACACGTTTGAATTTGATTTCCCCCAAGCCCCCCCCCCCCCCCTCTCTATCAGTACGCCAGTATCTCCTATTTTCCTTTTTTCTTTCCCTTTCCTTCCTTCTCTATTATTTTTTTGATTGGGGGGGGGGGGCAACAGCCTGGGAGGCAAGGCCCTTTCGCCCCCCCCCCCCCCCCGATCTCCTTCTTCTCCCTTTTTTTTTCTTCTTCCTCTTCTTTCTTTCCCTTTCTCTCCTCTTTCCCTTTCCCTTCTTTTCCTTTCTTCTCTCTTTTTTTTTTTTTTTTTTTTTTTTGCCGGGGGGGGGGCCAAGGCCCGCTCGGCCCCCCCCCCCTGGATCCGCGCCTGTTCTCTCCGGCTCCCAATTTGGTTTTCGCAAGAAGCACTCAACCGCGCACGCACTTCTATTATTTATCAATAAGATTGCAAATGCTATCGACAATGTGCTACATACTGCGGGTTTATTCCTGGACTTCTCCAAGGCCTTCGATACAATTATAATCACGATATTTTACTCAAAACGTTATCCCACTATGGTGTTCGAGGGAGGGCGTTGGAGTGGTTCAGGAGCTACCTCAGTGGTAGAAAACGGTTGGATATATAGATGGTTCGGAATCGACTCTTCAACCAATTGCCTGTGGCGTCCGCCAAGGTTCTCTTTTAGGTCCGCTCGTTTTTACTGTATACATCAATGATCTCAAAAACTCTTCTGAAATCTTATCAAACATTCTTTTCGCGGATGACTGCAATTTATTTTGCTCTTACAAATACCCAGAAACACTTCTAAACACTGTAAACGCCGAATTAAATTGCGTTTTTAAATGGATCCAAGCAAAATTGTCGCTTAATATAAATAAAACATATTCCATGCTATTCAGTAACTCTGTACTATCCTTACCAGATCATATCAAAATCAATAACCAGAGGCGGTTCTCCCGGGGGGGCAGGGGGGCACAGTGCCCCCCCCCCACACTTTTTCAGATACCCCAAAAGTGCCCCTTTTTACATAGGAAAAGTGCCCCTTTTATTTTGTAAGAAGTGCCCCTTTTACATAGGAAAGGTGCCCCTTTTACTTTGACAAGTGCCCTTATTACTTAGTAAAAGGGCCCCTTCCCCCTTTTCACCTCTGACGAGTGCCCTTTTTATTTTTGACACGTGCCCCTTTTCCTTCGACATGTTCCCATTTTCCTTTGCAATAAGTGTCCATTTTCCATTCTCATAAATCTTGAAATTATCTTGAATAAGTGCCCTTTTTAATCTCTAGTAAGTGCCCCTTTTCACTTTTAATAGGTGCCCCCTTCACCTCTGATAATTGCCCTATTCAAAACTGAGAGGTGCTCCTTTTACTTTGACAACTTCCCCTTTTTTCCTTTGTAAGAAGTGCCCCTTCTCCTTTTAATAACTACCCCTTTTTTAAACTCGGATGAGCACACCTTTCATTTTAACATGTGCCCCTCTTATTTTCTAATAAGTGCCCCTTTTCCTTATGATAAGTGCCCCCATTAAAAAGAGAGAGCTCCTTCCCTTTCTCATAACTACCCCTTTCCCTTTCTAATAAGTGCCCCTTTTCCTTATGATAAGTGCCCCCATTGAAAAGAAAGAGCTCCTTCCCCTTCTCATAACTGCCCCTTTTAAAAATCTGAACGGTGTCCCCATTTTATTCAACAAAAGCACATTTTCCTTTATTATAAGTGCCCCTTTTACATTTTCATAAGTGCCCCTTTTCATATCTGGTCAGTGCCCCTTTTCAACTCTGATAATTCCCCTTTTAATAATGATACGTGCCCCTTTTCCTTTCTAATAAGGGACCTATCCCCTTTTCACCTCTTATAAATGCCCCTATCAAAATCTGATGGGTGCCCCTTTTCCGTCAACAAATGCCTATTTCCCATTTTTGTAAACGCCTCTTTTTCATCACTGGTGAGTGCCTCTTTTCAGGTGAAAAAATGCCTCATTTTCACCTCTTATAATTATCCTTTGTACTTTGACACGTGCTCCTTTTCTTTTCTAATAAGTGTATTATCCCTTTCGATAATTGTCCCCTTTTCATGTAATCATTATACGTGCCCCTTATTTAAAGCGACTAAGAGCAATTTCCCCCAAAGTTCGCTCGCTGCGCTCGCTCGCATTTAAAGATGATATAATTATGTTACTTATCAAAGGTCTTTTCAGTCTTCCGTTATGAGAATGTGCTTATAACCTCATCACGATTGGCTTTTTTCCTCTTTATAAGTTGTAATTTTTCGCACTGCGACCTCACAGATCTTTAAAATTTTTCTCGCTCGCTTCGCTCGCACGTAAATGCATATTCAGACATCACACCCAACTGTAAAGTATGATGCTTAAGCGATATCTTGAATGATGTATGAAGAGAAACAAATATTGAAATCATCCCTGATAATGTAATCACAATGTAGGGGTATATACCAATGTCTAAAAAATTGTATATTTTCGCTTTGAGATTTCCCACTGTAGGTGCCCTTTTTTTCCAGAAAGTGCCCTTTTTTGTTGGTGCCCCCCACTTTGGAAGTCGCTCGGCCGCCCCTGTTTGCTACTCTCCACCCAGGAGACGTCTAAGAAAGTCATAGACGAATTTGGCAAGTATGGCAATTATGGCAATAAAGACTACTTTGAAGATCATGTCGGGGCTATAAGATGATGGCTGCTGTTGACGCTCTACTAGGCGATCACGAGGCTGAAGGTCGCTTGGTGTAGGTGCCAGAGGCGTCTCAGACCCTATAAAAACAGACGTTGTAAGAAAGATAGAGATGACCGAACTGTTATTCAGTTTTTTATTTTTTATAATAATTTTAATGGAACTGCCAATGATTTCTTATTTAGTGGTTTACATTCCAACTTTCTGCAATAAATGATAAATAATACATGATATTATTTCACATTTTAATTTCTTTTAATCTGATCATTTGTTATAACGGTCAAATTCTTAAACCGATAAAGCAATTTGTGAGATGCATTTGATATCAATTGATTAAAGGGGCACGTTCCCGCCAGTGTAGTTATCGGAACATGCCATCTGCGTAAGAGCCGTATTCTGTTGGTGTCAATTGGCAGCTATAGCACCTTCCGCCAGCGCGTACGTATTTTGAACGCCCTCTGGAATACGGGGAACATGCCCCTTTAATCTAAAAAAAATCATGGCTGTATACATCATTTTATGTTTCCAAAGTAAAGGAAAACAGTGGCAAAAGGAAATATAACCGTATACAATTTTGCAAAACGTGGATTTCCCTTGGTTTTCTAGCTGCTTTACAAACATTTTGGTACTATAACAGGTTTTCGAATTTGATGTCTAATTATATATTTTGTAAGAGATAGTGAAGTGGGGGAGACAAACAAAAGCCGAAGATGTTATTTGATTACATCATACCTGGTATGTCATGCTGAGGAGAAGAGGGTGAGTCAACATCCTGGCAAGTAAGTGCGTCAGCGCGGCTAGGAAAGGCAATCCCAGACTTCGCCAATTCTATAGAAAGAAAGAAATGTAATCTTCATTTTTTTCTAGCAACCTTAAAGATAAACTTTAGTACTGGTAATGCGATTGCATTGTGAAAGAAAAGGTGTGGAAAGGATCAGAAACAGTTGATCATGTAGCATGTAAGTATTGGTGTGCACTGCAAGGTTCTGGAGTCATCAAAATCATGATAAATTTGACCGAGTCTTGGTAAAGTAACAAGCACATACACAGAAAGCTATGTATGGGACAACACGCATGGTGTCGGGGTTGGTACTACCTTGATTCCTTGTCTTTCTGTGCTCATTACTCAGCCAGTATACATTTTCTTCCAAAATTGTTTGGCACATGTCATTTATTTGTAATCTTGAACATTCAGTGTAAGTTTCGTTTGATTCTGTGAGAAATAATTTTCTTTTTTTTACCAGTACTCAACCTTCTCTTTAATATTTCGCCTCACGAGATCTCAGCTGTGAAATAACTGAGCAGAAATGTATATTCGCTAATATTAAATAAAAGAAGAAAATTAATGATATAGGCTTAAAGTCTTTTGAATTGAAATATACTGCTACATAATCATGATAATGATATATTTAAGGAGACATAAAATAAAGAAGTTTAAAGAACATGATTTATCATATGGTGAGTTGTTAGTTTCATTTCATGTCAAGGTAGCATTTTCCCAGTGACTCACAAATTCTCTCATTCCCATAGACGTAATACATGAACCGCGAACCTCCAGTTGGCAGTAGGTTAACTGGCTGCATCAACATGGCGACGGAAATCAATATTCGTCTTCCTTAAATCTAGAGGAATTAAATGTCAAAAGAAATCATACAATTGGTAAATGTCCCTCCTGAGTCTATTCTCTCACCATGAATTCTCTTAACATCCTCTCTCAACTTCAAAATTTCAGGAAAACTGTTTTCCCTGGATTTAAATCACATCACTTAGATTTAAATGACAGAATTGTTGCTCGCTTTGCCTTCCAGTTCATAACAATATACAGGAATATTTGACAAACATCCACGCTTTTTAAGGCCTGTTTATTATCGAAAAACAGAGATCTAAAGAATAAAATTCTAATAGGACTGTGGTAAAACTGAACATTATAATACACCGATCAATTCATTTTTTAGAGAGCAACGGTCAAGGAATCGAGGCATAAGGTTGCATTTTGTTTTGTTGTTTTCTTTATTCGTTTCATTACAAAACCACATGCAGTAATTATTATTGATATTATTAGTAGTAGTACTAGTACAATGTAGCAGTAGCAGTAGTGGTAGTAGATGTATCATCATCAACATTTTTGGTAATAAAGAATATTAATCTCAAAGAATCATGGCTGTATACAGTATTTTATGTTTGCAAAGCATAGGAAAGAGGGGCAAAAGGAAGTACAATCGTATGCAATTTTTCGAGATATGAATTGCCTTTGGTTTTTTAGCCGTATTGCAAATATTTTGGTACTATAACAGGTTTTCAAATTTGATGTCTCAAGAGAGAGAGAGAGAGACGGATAGAAGCGGAAGAAGTTGATTATATCATACCTATGGTGTGTCATGAGGAGGAGAGGGTAGGTTAGAAGGCCGGTCAATAAGTTTATCCGCGCGGCTAGGAACGATAATCCCATATTTCTTCAGTTCTAAAAAGAAACAACAAAATGTAATTCTCAGCCTTTTCTAGCCTCCTTAATATTCGTCGCCCTTAAATCTAAAGGAATTAAATATCAAAAGAAATCATACAATTGGTGAATGTCCCTCCTGGGTCTATTCTCTCACCATGAATTCTCTTATCAAACTCTCTCAACTTCATTTGACTGTAGTAAAATTGAACATTATAATAAACCGATCAATTCATTCTTTAGAGAGCAATCAACTGGTAAAGAAATCAAGGTATAAGGTTGTTTAATTTTTTGAAAGCCTAAAAATAGATTTGTAAGCAGAAATGATAGGACGTCATATACCTTTTCCGATGATTTTAGCACACGGCTCCATGTCTCTCTCCAGGAATATAAAATGCAGTTTCAACGCGCTCTTTATATCTTTGCCATATCTTCTGACAAATTGACGAAGAAGTGTCACGTACGGCTCGAGTTGGTCAGAACTCAAATTTCGAGCGTTGGAACCCTGCGAAACTTCGGACCACAGATAATCGCTTAGCTGTTCTGGAGTGACGCCGTTAATTTCTGGGGCTATCTTTCTAAATAGCTCGTCATTTAGAATGTCGTCGTCCATTAATCCCGCCATTGCTTGCTATTAAGTGGATGGGGTACATAAAAATAATTATTTTAATATTTTGTCTATCTTAATATGTTTATTATTAACATCAGTGTACTGTGCATTCGATTAGAAATAAAGGTTAATGTAATATGTTAGTCGAGCGAAGAAGGAAAAGATAACATCGTTAAACACAACAGGGATTTCAATAACCGTAGTACACTCACATATTGTAAGGAAAAGATGATGTATGTTATTAAAAAATCAAGCACTATTTAATATATGATACAAAGCATGGTATAAAAAGTGCTCACGAACTAAATTGAAAATTGTCAGCGAAGACGGTATGAAATCACAAGAGAATCGAATGAGAACGTTAAACGCATCCAGGACGCAGTTTTGATTTTCTATTTCTTTTTGTATTTATGCAAAAACTACTACGTGCCATTTAAAAATGTATTCTCAACCGCGAAACAACAACGTCATGTATTGAATGACGTCAAAAAAGGCTACACATGGGACTGCTTTACAAATTAGCCTGTCACAATTACCAGAGAGGCGTTTTCAAGCTGTGATTTTAGCACTACAAATATCTGGAAAGCAGGAATTTCGAAATTAGGTAGTTTATGCATACCTCTTTAAAATGAAATCAATAAAACAAGCAGTATTGATATAATGATAACTACATTATATTGAAGCAAGACATTGAACCCTTCGGTGGGCCCGTATTTACGATTTGTGATTTTTTTTTTTTTTTTTTTTTTCAAGTTTTAAGTTAATTTATTTATTTCCACACATCTCAAATAATTTTAACACAATAAGTGCAAAATAAAGTACAATTGAAAAAACAAGTATAAATGTCACAATTATAACATGTTAATAACTACTACACAATATAGACTGTATCATCAAATGAGAAAGAAAAAAAAAATCTTGTTTGTTTCAAGTTGAAGAGAGAGTGTGGGGACTCATAAGAGAAGCGAAGCTTGTAATACTATAGGTCCCCTTTTATAACATACTTACAAACATACAAGAAAGGTTGACGAAAGAAAGAGAGAGAAAAGGAAACTAACATTATAGTTGGAAAAGAGATATATAGGGAGAAAGAAATATAGAGGATACTAAGAAAGAAGGATAGTAAAGAATAGAAATAAAGAGAATCACAAACTATTACATCAATTAAAACCATTTCGGGTTATACAACATTCGCGGATACAGGCGGGACCACAGCTGACCCGTACCCCCCCCCCCCATCCCCTTTTTGGCGGATAAACAATATAAGAAAAGAAAGAAAAAAGAAAGAAAAAAGGGGAAAATCAACTTTGAAAATCCGCGCCTGAAGCTAGCTTTATTATGTAATATGAATTTCACAAGAAATACTCATAGCAATATACAAATAGCATTTCCAACATTTACTCACTTGAAATAGTTTTAAAAGAAACTATTTCAAGTAAAATCTAAATGAATACAATGTAGAAGCATTTTCCAGAGTAGGTTCAAGTGAATTCCAAAATGTGGGTCCATTGTACATGAAGGCATTATTTGCTGTTACTGTTCTATACGGTTACATGTCGTTTTTCTGAAGGTTCAAAAATCCGAAGGTCCGTAACTCCGAAGGTCCGTAATCCCGAAGGTTCGTAATTCCGAAGGCTCGTCACTCCGAAGGCTCGTTACTCCGAAGGTCCGTTATTCCGATGGTTCGTATTTCCGAAAATAAAATAGGATACGTAATTCCGAAAATGAAATAGGGTTCGTAATTCCGAAAATGAAATAGGGTTCATAATTCCGAAAAATGAAATAGGGTTCATAGTTCCGAAAATAAAAAGGTGTTTATAATTCCGAAAATGAAAAGGTGTTTATAATTCCGTAAATAAAAAGGTGTTTATAATTCCGAAAATGGAATAGGATTCGTAATTCCGAAAATAAAATAGGAAGGTTCGTATTTTCGAAAGTGAAGAAGGGTTCATAATTCCAAAAATGAAAAAGGGTTCATAATTCCAAAAATGAAATAAGGTTCATAATTCCGAAAATGAAATAAGGTACCTAAAAAGGAGGGAGGAGAGGGCCGAAAGGACTGATCAGCCTATTTTATAATTTACAAAACGCTTAAATACAGCCCCGGCATAGCACCTGAAGAGCTCTCCGAACGCTGCTGAGATGTGTGAGATCACAGTATGGACATGAATTGCACAAGCAGGCGATGTCTCTAAATTTATATGGCTATAGAGAGGCCACAATAGAAATATGTAATTACTTTTTTTGTTAGGACAGATGATCATCGATCAGACCCCATTGCCTGAAGAGGATAACATAGAGATGATATGATTGACCGAATATCAGCGGACTCTAACAACCCGAAATTGCAGATCAAAGACCTGGAGTCCGCCCTGGAAAGGCAGGATCTGCGTTCCCGTCGTCGATGTCTTCGTATCAACGGAGTTACGCAGACCGCTGGAGAGCATATAGACGCTCTCATCATCGATGTAGCGGTCAAGATGAAGATCCACTTTGGGAGCCACGATCTCGGCGGAAGCTACAGGATGCCTCCAAGACGAGATGCTCCTCAATCCACTTTAAGAAGGCATCCATGATGCATCCAAGACTACGGTCAAGAATGCAACCGAGAACCGCGAAACCGACCAGTCTTGACCGCTCGATGTGCAATTCACGAGGTTTTCCGTTCGATCTAGAATAAACGCTGCTAAATCTAAGAGATCACATGCCCGGTATCAAACAAAAAACGAATAGCAATAGTTTTCATCAGTGTGCGTTAATACCCCCAACTAGTCAATTGATTTACATAGATACAAACTTTGCTGCTTAAGATTACGAGCATTGTAAAATCATTTTTTCCAACATTATCAATCTCCATCTTTAACAATTGAAAGTGCTGTTTAGTAGACCAAATGTATTTTGGACTAAAAGAAAAGGCCTTATAGACCAAGCAGTCACACGAAAGACAAACTGAGAATTGGACTAAATGCGCATTAAACCAATTGGGCAGTAGATGAAAACACTTTTAGACTGCTCAATGAATGAAATGGAGTCCGAACTAAGCTATTACGTTACCCCGAATGGCGAAGATTCGGTCGGTTTGGAGTCGGTGGGGATTTGGTTTGGATTCGGTTTGGCGGTGTGACTGACGTATTAGAGATAAAAAGTTGACAACGATTCAGTTCAATTCAAAATCTTATGCAAAAGAAATTATCTTTTATGAAGGAATTGGATCTATTGGGGTTTTACAGCGAAAATAAGTTAGGCCTTTTTTGTATTAGGAGATGGGTGTATTTTGACGTATGTCACTATGATATTTTGAACTAAAAAGATTTTCTTTTAAAAACCAATGATCTTTAATGTATCAATAAATATGATATATAAGTGTACTCACGGTATTTGGAGTTGACTGACGAAAATTGTAAGAAAATCCAATACAAGTATAAAATGTAGACACCTGCTAGTCTGCCCACTCCTGCCAGAGCCATGCACCCAAGATGACCTGGAAGCCGTGAATTGCCGTGCCAAAGCCTGTGTGGACCACTGGATGGGACTTGTGTAGTGACTCGATAAGAAGAAGAAGTGATATCAAACATTAATGGTCGTGCCATGAATTTTTGTAACGGTGTTGACTTGAAACATACCGTTTTATGCACTGACTTAAACATAAAATGACGTCAGTCTCAACTATAAACGAGAATGTTTTGTGAGTGTCATAAAAGACCTCAACACCAGAAAAATTGTATAGACGCGAAACACAACGCAATCTGTATTAATCTGTTTTGTTTTTAAACCCCTCTGAACGGCTCCGAGTATTTGTATAGACAACTTTACGAAAGAACCAAACCATGGCAATTTCTCAATCGGTATGAACAATTTATTTAAGGCTAAGATATGTGTGGCTTGTTGATTTCTTAAGTCTGGGGACCGACCTTTAACTGCACCATCCGAAAGCCGTGACTCAGTTTCGTTTCGAACCTGCGTCCTCGGCTGAATCAGTTTGTAAGTTCAATTGATAGCTGGATTACAGGCGCACGCCACAACACCTCGTTAGGGATAGTTGAGTTCTTGTTAAAGACCGCGTATGCCTTCAAAGTGCATGATTATTGCTCTTATTCTTATTTCTAGTGCCCTTTTAAAACCTAAAATTGCTATGAAGGTAATGTTAGTCCCCAATATGTATGGATTTAGATTGAATACGATCATACCAATTTAGCTCCACTTTCAAAGAAATACGGTGACTGTTAATTAATTAATTAATAATGCGTATTATAACCAACACGAAAAAAGCCAAGAAAAAGCCAATATTGGCATTGGCTGAAATAAAACGTAAAAAGCTATCTCGTTTTCCAACGGCTCGTTCAAAAATTACCGAATATTTGTGGGGCACCACAAATATAATAGAAATGGTAAATACATGTATTTACAAAAGATTATTTTGTCATTTAAATTGTATATTCTTTCAAATTTGACACTTAATTTTTCATTATTTCACATAAAAATGATTTTGTGTAGCACCCTCTGCAACAAACCTCAACTATCACTTTAAGTTTAAGCGGTGTTTTTAATGAACCCTACTGTTAATAAATTTGTGACGCTCATTATAATATTGTCGTACACGTCTGCTAATGAAAATACAAACAAATATTTATTGTAAAAGTATTCAATTTTCGAAATGGGTCCAAAGTCTTATAACTGGTTCCAATTTGGCTTTTGAATATAACACTAATTGTTGCTTGTGAATCGAACTTGGGCGGATCTACACAATTAAATGGCCGATTTTGATACAGCTTTGCATGGCACAGAGTAGTGTATGGCTCAAATGATCGTGGATTTAATCACATTTTAAGAGCAATGTAATAGCTTTTTAAAATATCATACATCAAAGGTGGCGTTTTTCTTGGTTCTCGAATTGAAACATTCTAGTATGTGTTTAATTGATTACTCGTATTACACCAACCTAATAGCATAGACTTTAAACCAGATGGGCATAAGTCATATACTTTTAACAAACAGTTATCACCCTTCTAGCTTTCAGCAGACGGTATGCTATGTATGCGAATAACATATATCACACACGGCGCATAGTGATAACTTGAATACTTGTGATTTTGTTTTTGCATGTCATAATAATCACAAGCTTTCTACTTGAATATGCATTATTGTAAAGACCAAAATGTATAAAAAATAACCAAAAAAATCTCTGTGTTCCTTCTGGGGAAAGCGCCTATCATGAATTCAATATTTGTCTCGATTACTCAAATGCGTATTTTAACTTTTTTTTAAAGCTGAGTAAACTAAAGCCTTACCCAGATGCAGAATGATGTTAAACTGCAAAAATAAGCAAGAAGCTTATTTAACTTCCGGGGCTATGCATCATTCAACACAATATATTGAATGGACAATGAATGACTCGTATGATGATAAAACTTTGCAAAATTTAATTTACATCAACTGTTGAAATACATATATGTCGATCCATACATTTTTACAATGATTTTATTTTTCATGAATTTCTGTATGGATTTTACTCACCCCGAATTTGTATACACTTCTCACTACTTCGCAAATTGGCAGCATATACGAGGCAAATCCAAGACACAGATGGTTCTGACATTATTTCTGAGTCATCGATAACAACATAGCGCAGAGGTAATGAGGCAAGAATAAAACATTAATAATAATAATGATAATAATAATAGTGGGTTCTTTTATAGCGCTCGTGTCTGTCAAACTTGACACTCCTGGCGCTCCGCAATTACTCCGCAAATTGGCAGCACAGTCATATAATTACCAAGGAAAATCCAGGTTGATAAGTAAATTGCTGAGGCATTACAGGGAGGTGTTTAGACAACCATACTTCTGTCACGTCACGCCTTATGCCAAAAGACCGAAGGGGGTAACTCTCAAATCTAAATAAGGGCACTCATTGAAAAGGGACACTTTTAAGAATGAAAAGAGTGTATAGAAAGAAAAAAGAGGCACTTGTCAAAATATAAGGGACACCTCACAGATTTGAAAAGAGGCAATTATAGAGTTGAAGGGGCACTTGTGTGAATGGAAAAGAGTGGCTCATTATTAAAAAAGAAAATGGCCATTTATCAGAAGGAAAAAGGGCACTTATTAGAGAGGAAAAGGGGGAACGTGTTAAAATAATAGTGGGCAGTTAACGGAGTTGAGAATTGGTACTTATGAAAGATGAAAAAGGGCACTTATCAGAAGGGGAAGGGGCACATAATAAAAGAAATGGGCACTTGTTAAAGAAAAATAGGCACATGTGAGATTTGAATAGGGGCAATTATCATAGGTAAAGGGGACACTTATCAGAAATGATAAGAGGTACTTATAGGAATGTGGAATGGGCACCTATTAGAAATAAAAACGGGCACTTATCTGAATTGAAAGGGGGCACCTTTCCTTTATATAAAAAGGGGGCACGTTAAGGGTACTTGCCGCCTCTGCAAAAGACACAGATGTTTCTGACATTATTTCTGAGTCACTGGTAACAACATAGTGCAGAGATGATAAGGCAAGAATAAAACATTAATAATGATTATAATAATAATAATAATAGTTCTTGTATAGCGCTCATGTCTGTCAAATTTGACAATCCTGACGCTCCACAACTATTACCCCGGCTTTAGCCGTGGCTGCCATCACGGCGCTCTAGCATTTCAAGGAATTAATTCCTGCCAGGTACCCATTTACATCACTTGGGTCAAGTGTGGCAAATGGAGATTAATGTCTTGCCATAGGACATCTGTGCCGCGGCGGGACTCAAACCGCGGACCGATGACAGTCCGGTGACATATCCACTCGACCACGACACCTCTAATTACGGAGTATGCATAGAATGAAATGTATTCTTAAAGATATAGACCGGTATAGTAGTGGTAAAATTGTGGTGCCAGGGTTTTGGGTGCAAAATATCCATCCAATATTGTTTAGATATTGCCTTCAGATGTTTAGATGGCAATACTTCGACCAGAAATATATGTCCAAATGTTCAATGTTGAAATGGCCGAATGAACGGTTCAAAATTCAGAATCTAACCGTCGCAATATTTATCCGGGCCAGATCGATACGATAATTTATCAAATATATCAATTAGTAGGCGGCAAGTTCCCGTCAAAATTTGTATCATCACGTATTAGTCAAAACATCATATTCTTTCACATGATTGGTAATAAGAGCTTCCATTTCATTGTTTGGAGAGGGGGGCGTTTCCAAAACTGGTCTATACCTTTAAACGGTTTATTGTTAAGATCATGCAACATTGGCGCCAACATTATGAGGAGAGATAAAGACATTGTTATTAACTCTTTTATGATTGATTCCGTTATTTATTTTTTTCGTGAAGGTTTCCTAACACCACATAGTCACAACCTGCTCTCGTTTTATGTAATAGGCACTGTTGTAGCTACATCTAACTTAAAGGAAACCTAACCCCAAAGAATGACTTTCTCATACACTTTAGTGGGGAATCTTGTAGATTAATGAGCAAGAATACAATAAATCTCTTCGAATAACTAAAGTTTTTTCTTGGGTTGAGGTTTCTTTTAACTTCCATCGGTCTTGCTTTTTCATGCACACACACACTCACAGGTTAGCATACCTATCTCGCTCCTTCCCTCTTTCTCGCTCTCTCTCTCTCTTTCTCTCTTCCCTATTTCCTTACAAACACACGATCACACACCCTCCCTCACGCACGAGTGCACACATCTAGTTCGATTCAAGCTCACCCCCCCCCCTTCACCTTCCCCTTTAGCTTTAGGTCCCTTAGATCCCCCCAAAAAAAGTTTACTTTTAAACTGGATTTACAAACTGGCAGTAACATAATCATACCAATGTTTCAAGATAAAATAGAAATCCCAAATATGTTTGAAGATATCACAGGCCAATCTGACAGGCCAAGCAGTGGCGGATCCAGGGGGGCCGGGGGGGCGCCCCCCCCCCCCTATCAAAAAAAAAAGAAGGAAAAAAAGGGGAAATAATTGTTTTGTGTGTGCTAAAGCACACAAAAAAAGTGTCCCCCCCCCCCTTTCCCCAAAGCCACTTAACGAAATATCTGACGACGTAATTTTCCAATTTCCGTGGCCAAAAAAAAAATAGATAAAAATGTGCTCATCTGACCGTGATTAAATACCTTAGAACCCCTCTGCCCCCTGGTTTTCACCTAGGGCCCGAAGTCAGGCACCTGGATGCTCATCTGACGGTAATTTAATGCCTAAAACCCCTGATCTTCTGGGGTCTCGGCCCCCTGAATCTCACACCAATTAGTGTCCGGCCAGTTTCACAAATGAGGTATCAAACTATGTTCATCTGACCGTAATTAAATGCCTAAAACCTCTAAGTTTCCGGGGCTCTGCCCCCTCAACCCAACCAGGGGCCCTAAGGTGGCCCCTGCATGCTTGTCTGACCGTTATAAAATGCCTAAAACCCCTGAGCTTCTTGGGGATCCGCCCCCTAGACCCCTGGCCAATTAGTGACCTACCAGTGTCACAAATAAGGTATAATTATGCTCATCTGACGTAATTAAATGACTAAAACTCTGAGCTTCCGGGGCTCTGCCTCCTGAACTCAAACATTGCCCTAAGGCGGGCCCCTAGATGCTCATTTGACCGTAATCTATTGCCTAACACCCCTGAGCCTCCGCCTCCTGGACCCCACGCCAGTTCGTGACCTGCCAGTGTTACAAATAAGGTATAAAAATATGCTCATCTGACGTAATCAAATGACTAAAACCCCTAAGTTTCCGGGGCTCTGCCCCCTCGACCCAACCAGGGGCCCTTAGGTGGCCCCTGCATGCTTGTCTGACCGTTATAAAATGCCTAAAACCCCTGAGCTTCTTGGGGATCCGCCCCCTAGACCCCTGGCCAATTAGTGACCTGCCAGTGTCACAAATAAGGTATAATTATTATGCTCATCTGACGTAATTAAATGACTAAAACCCTGAGCTTCCGGGGCTCTGCCTCCTGAACCCAAACAGTGCCCTAAGGCGGGCCCGTAGATGCTCATTTGACCGTAATCTATTGCCTAACACCCCTGAGCCTCCGCCTCCTGGACCCCCGTCAATTCGTGACCTGCCAATGTTACAAATAAGGTATAAAAATATGCTCATCTGACGATACTTTAATGTATATAACCCCTGAGCTTCGGGGGCTCCGCCCCCTGGACCCAACCCCAATTTGTGTCCTGCCAGTGTCAAAAATAAGGTATCAAAATATGCTCATCTGACCGTAATGTATTGCCCTAAACCCCTGAGCCTCTGGGGGCTTCGCCCCTTGACCCCACGTCAATTCGTGACCTGCCAGTGTCACAAATAAGGTATCAAAATATGCCCATCTGACCGTAATGTATTGCCCAAAACCCCTGAGCTTCCAGGGGGCTCTGCCCCCGTAGACCCTACACCAATTTGTGTCCTGCCAATGTCACAAATTAATAAGGTATCAAAATATGCTCATCTGACAGTAATTAAATGCCAATACCCCCTGTGCTTCCAGGGGCTCCACCCCTTGACCCCCGCCGAGAAACGTTCAGCGGGGCCTGCATGTAAGAGTGTGGTGATGGGGATTTTTTTTTTTGTCTACCCCCCCCCCCCTAACAAGAAAAAAAAACAAAAAAACAAAAACGTTTTTGCCACTGCCAGTGTCACCATTACGTACCAATATTTGGCTCGCATAATTTCAAATTTGCCCCCCCCCCCCTAAGAAATCCTGGATCCGCGCCTGCGCAAAGGGATGCGAACTATACACTGTCGCTCATAAAGGTGGAATATTTTTTTTTTACCCCAATTTATGGAATTATTTTAAAAATAATTTTAAAATAAAAGATCTAGATTAAAGTATACATACTCAGATTTTATTGATTAACAATTTACCAATGTTTGTTTTGCGTGACTGCTAAAGCATATGTATGCTTCTATGCTTATCAACTAGGGAACCTACGCCCTTAAGTCATAAATGACAGTAATGCGGATTAATTCCCCACAAAAGGGCACTAATATAGCACATCGACACGGTTTTGATCCTGGGGCCTCACAGTTACGAGGCCATTGCTTTGTCACTGAACCATGACTGTACGCAGCGGGGGCCAGGGTAGGGGGCAGTTTCCATAAATTAAAAAACAAACAGAAAATGCAATAAATTTTCAATAATTCATTGCATTTTACTCCGGTCCCCAACATAAAAAAATCCTCTGGACGGCCATGCATTATGGCTCAAGGCATGGGCACACAGAAGATTTTTTTATGTTGGGAACTGGGGTAAAATGCAATAAATTATTGAAAATTTATTGCATTTTCTGTGTTTTTTTTTTATTTATGGAAACTGCCCCCTACCCTAGCCCCCGCTGCGTACAGTCATGGTTCAGTGACAAAGCAATGGTCTCGTAACTGTGAGGCCCCAGGATCAAAACCGTGTCGATGTGCTATATTAGTGCCCTTTTGTGGGGCATTAATCCTCATTACTGTCATTTATGACTTAATGGCGTAGGTCCCCTAGCTGATAAGCATAGTAACATACATATGCTTTAGCAGTCACGCAAAACACACATTGGCAAATTGTTATTCAATAAAATCTGAGTATGCATACTATTATTTAGATCTATTATTTTAAAATTATTTTTAAAATAATTCCATAAATTGGGGTAAAAAAAAAATATTCCACCTTTATGAGCGACAGTGTACAAATGGATTTACACAATAATTCACCAATTTAACGATAAGATACATTCAAGATGTTTACAATTTGTTCAATGTCCCACGTGAATTGGAAAACATTGCCCATCGTAATTTACTTTATAATTACTTAAGAAACTGTATGAATAAATCATGTGTCTATGTACGACACATCGTATATATTCAACAGTTATCCTTGACAGATTATAATAAATTGCATTATAGGTATTTGGTATGGCCTAAATATGTATTCCACACTTGTTCTTTAGTGTATATAACAAATTACATTATCGGTATTCGGTATTACTTTAACTAGAACTGTTGGTGGGCATTATAGAGTATAAGAACAATTTTCCTTCGCAACCGAATTCCTGTCTCTTGATGAGTTACTTTTGCAGAAATTGAAGTAACGAATAGAATAAAGATTTAAGAAGAATACGACAAACTGCTTTTGAAATAAAATATATTATAAAGAGTTCGTATCAAGAAATTTATATCAATATAATTATTTTCTGCATTAGCGGGTCTGTACTAATAAGAAAAATTGCACACTGGCAACATTCATAATTTAAATTGACCAAATTAAGTTTGGAAACCCATTACGGTTAAACAGGTTAAGAGCACGGGGGTAAGATCCAGGCCTCACTGGTCTGGAGTTACATACACATAACAATACAAGGTTTGTTTTAGCAATAACCACCTATCACCACCAATTTCACATCCAAATCACAACAAGATTCAAAAGCGAAAGACTACAATGTTGATACATGTAATAGGCAAGTATGAAAATGTTATGGTATATATATATATATATGTATATTCGCACTGTCGCAGTTTTTCTACAGGATAACAGGTAACAAGCAACACAAAATGGGTTTGTTTGTTTATCCATTTTATTAGAAGACATACATGTAAGCCTTTAATATTGCATTTTATCATTTGAAGTTGAATCGGTAGTTATTCAACAAAATTGTAATTTCAGCAACATCAGGTCCGTGGTGCTTGTTTGATACAATATTTATTTATTTTTGTAATCTAAAAGAAAATAAAAAGTAGGTTGAAATTAGGAAGAACGGTAAAAAGAAGAGGAAGAAGAAGGAAATAAAGAAAGAAATGAAAAAAGGAAATGAAGAAGGAAATAAAGAAAGAAATGAAAAAAGGAAACGAAGAAGGAGAAAAAGAAAGACAAGGAGAAGAAGAAGAAAAGAAAAAGAAGAAGAGAAAGAAGTAGGAGAAAATAAAGAAGACGAAGAAGAATGAAATAAAAGAGGAAATGAAGGAGAAGAAGAAGCAGAAGGGGAAGAAGGAGACAAAGAAGAAAACTGAACTGCAGTTGGCGCTACAGGATTTTACCTAGTTACAGAAATTGATACCTGAGCGGTCGACCGCGAAGAGTTAACCTCACGAGGCCCACCTAATTGTTAACGTGCTATAGGGATTCGTGATTATTATGACTTATAAAGTACATACTACATGTATGTCACATTTACTCCACAATTTCTTGAATTTGTTTTCCTCTCAATATCCTTAGTTAGGTTGAGACATCGGTAGGCATTAAGCTGAATGGAAATTCCCATTAGTATTTGTTCATTTATTCAATTCATTCTGCGGCTCGTGTTGCAGTATTTCAGTCAATTTGATATTTTATTATGGATTCAAGATCATACGTCATATTCTCTTAAACACAATGGTCTCTATTCTACTAATTCGGTTATACCAAATGCTGAAACTAAGTCACGTTTTAACAAAGGGACTAAATTCGACATAAGTCTAAACTATGTTGTGAAATTCAACTTAAGTTTGAGCTACTCAGATTGCAACCCAGCGGCGGGTTTAAATCATAGAATAACCGGGTACAGATAAGTTCTTCAAAACGGGAATAATATCAATAACATTACAAAAACATCTTATTTATACTTCATGATTCCTTTTACTATTGTAATGACATAAATACCTGCCTGATTTTTCTTAATTTTTTATTAATATTTGATTATTAATACAACAAGATTTTGAAAACAGCCTAGCACCTAGAACTACACAAAAACTTTGACATCGAGCATGTCATTTGGAGAACAAGATTCCATTTGGATTAATTAACTCAGTTAACAATGAAACGACTTTCACCAAACTGTCTCTAGTTGAATATACATATATCCATGGAATACATCAATTCATTCAATTGTTGTCTCCATCCAACATCTTCAGCCAATGCTTCAAGCACATTTTCAGTCGAACAGGCTCGTATAATCGAGTGTTAAAGATCAACCTTATATTCATCCATCTTTGTAACTATCACTGCTTTGAGTTCTTCAAGCAATAATTTATCAATTTTTTGCAAATCGATACATCTCCTAGATGTGTTCCCAGGTATATAGCGCCATCATGCAAGTTCTGATCCACACCGAATATACTCCTTTCGACTAAGTACCAAAAAGGTTCACTTCAGCGCTAGAATCGAGTATGAGTGTCTCTAAGAGAAGTCTCTGTAATGGATATAGGTGATGGCTAGGACAGCGACTACTACTGTTGTGACCAATGTGATGATTCTGTCTGTTGTAGAGGCTGGCTGCTGGGGATCTTGGCAGCTATGTTTTGATGACTTTTTGGTCGATTCTGCAAGAGAAGACAAAAGGGATCAAAGATCAGATAATATTGTTAGAGGAATGACTTATAGTTTAATAATAATAATAATAATAATAATAATAATAATAATAATAATAATAATAATAATAATAATAATAATAATAATAGTTTAGAATGACAGACACAGTATTCTTCTTGTAAATTATTAATATAGCTAAATGTATAATGTCTTAATTAAAGTCGCTTTTCAAAAATGAAATAATGTTTCCTCATTTAATAATATCTAATTCTATTGATTGTAATTGCATGCACACTTATTAGAAGATGTGTAACGCTACTGTCGGTACAGGCGATCTGAGGATTTCAAACCCCAAAGCATTCCGTACTTTAGTTTTATCGATCTACGTTCTTTCAGCTGTGCAAGCCTATTGATTCAGTCCCCTATATAGCCTTGAAATTTTGTTCACGGGGAAAGGGTTATGTACTAAAATGTTTGAAATATAAATATATTTTGTTGTTGTTGAAAGATTTTAAGATGTTTGAAATGTGTATAGACCGCTGTGTACATCCTTCCCTTTGAATCTGCCTCTGGTTATATTTCTATCATGATTTACAGAATAAATACATGAAGATATATTTTCAAGAAATCCAATCTGCTTCTCATTCCAATATCTATTTCCCTATTAGCATCATGAATAACTTCAAATTCCATTACAACAACAACAACAAAATCATTTTTAACTGAACAAGTTGTAAGTGAAAGCAGGAACTTCAAAACATGCTTTAAAAGAGGTTACATATTGATTGTATATATATCAGAGTTCCTTCCATGTCTTATGTTTGATGCCTACATGTACATTCAATAGAATGTTAAAGCTCTCTAACTGGCAGGGGTGTATTTGTTGAGCATGCGACCTTTTGACTGCTTTCTTCTTGACTCTTAAAATAAGAACATAATATTCCTTGATGGCATCCCTCTCATATACCAACCTTCTTTGATGACGTCAGCCATTTTTGAATACCCGTTCTTTGTCAGGATCGTCTTGAGCCTCTTAGCCGCTTCGTCATCGCTCCCGTGTTCGTTTACCCACTCGTTGAGGAGATGTTGCATTGCACCTTCAAGATTTGATGACTTCTTGCCGAGGGTCGTCGCCTTTTTTATGATAAGCTTGTCGAGATTAAGGGTGTCACCAAAAGATCGTATTGTGTCATTTTTACTGTCGTTGGTGGCTTCGAACTGGTTTGCCATTCGGAGAGTGACGTCGGCGCTGAGTCTAGTTCTTTTGGCCATGTTGCGATCGAGAGGGTGACTGATGATAATGATGACGAGATGTTCGAATATGAACTGCAATTTAGAAGAAAATATAAGGCATAGACAAGAGGGTAGGTGTAGGTTTTTATATCTTGAAGGTTCGTATTACAAACCGATATCTCGCGTCCTTTTTGTATGGGCAATAAGAAACGGGAAGGTATTGAAATTAAGGATTGTATTTAAATATAGGCCTATGTTATTATTTTGAATGAGGTAACCCCATTATACTCCATTACTGAGCGAAACGAAATTTGATAGGATGCTCAGGTGTCAGAATCGCATACATGTGGAACTCTCCCTGCATCATTATAGCAGGGGGTGAGACTTTTAAGGTCACATATCTCCCTGTTTATAGTCAGGCATTTCCACCCTGGAAGGCTGTCAAGTGCCGCAAATTCAACAGTCAAGATAGTTAAGTTTACATGTGTACAATTCTGATTTATGATAAGACCTCCCTGCATAGACAGAAATATCTGTCTGGTGTGGGCAATTCTTCAATAAAACTGACATTTGTCAACCTTCCTATACTACTATAAGCGGTCAGTGGAGCCAGACATGTATAGTCTCAGCGGAACAACCCTTGATACCGGCGTTTATATCAGAGACTGAAGCTGTCATCTATCGTATAAGCTTTTGATGTGAAACAATTAAAAGCAATATTCAGGATAATTGTATATACATTGTATACTGCTAATCTAATAGCAGGTTCTAATAAGTTCTACTATTTCAGGCTTTGCTCACATCCTCTGCTTGTTATAATCGCAATAATAATTCTCACGTACTACGGACTTTACGGTATATACAATTATTATTGGCTCACTGTGTGCGATTATAGTGCGCTCACCGTATGCGATTATAGTGCAATCACTGTATATCTCCACAGCGTTTGATAACTCAGTATTATCAGGGAGTATGATGAAGAGAGTGTATATGTTATGCAGCTTGCAGTACGAGATGAGTTCATGAAATAGCTTACCTCTTTCTCACTTTTCCACAGGATTCTGCTTTACCATTTACACCAATGTATATTATGTATTTCCAAGGATTAAGGCCAACTCAGTAGATTGCAATACTCAGTGAATGTGTAGTTAAAACACCTGCACAATATACTGTACACGTTGAACTCTCAAAACCGAACACCATGTAAACAAGTAGTGTGTTGCACGAAAGGGTATTCCTGAATAGAAAAACGGAATGAATGCCCTCCACGGGTGACTGAATCACCATAAAAGGGACCTTTGAGCGTTTGGGGGTTTGAACAACCATTTGTGAAATAAAGTTTGGGAATAGTATTGTGCTTCCCACGTGTGGTGTGTTTTATGAATTTCAACCCGAGAGATTCTATCAGAAAATTTGAACATAATGGTTACATATGTTTGATCAACATGATTTAATCGTTGACAGAGTGTTTTTATTGGAGCAAGTAGACCAGTAATGGATAATCAGCGTCCTTCAATAAGCTTCGAAAGTTAAAAGGGACGACATGTATTGGAATATATTTTAACATTCGGGGCCTACTCAATTATATCAAAATTCAGAGCTCGATCTTTACATGTTTCTTGTCCCTATTTTGCTTTCGAACTGTCGCCTCTTTATCCCTTTTATAGCTTCATAAATTGTATAAATTGTATAACCCCTCACATTCTCCCTCTCTCTCTCTCTCTCTCTCTCTCTCTATGTGCCTATTTTTAATCGCCCCCTGCCCATTGCATGCTCCTAGCGCCCGCTCCTCTTATTCCATCAAAACAAAACCATACACAATATGACACATTCTTCTAAATTAGAAAAAAGATAATGTGTTCATATTAATAATTTTATATGTAAGATTGCTTACAATTAGTCATTGCTTTTTATCTTTCCCAGTTAGAATCATGAACATGATATATTTTGGTAGTTTTTCAGTCTCATCAGCGCCTTTGATTAGGCAACTAGATATTGGCGCTTTATACATTCATGGATCTGTATGGATATAGGCCTACTCACTTGATAACTTTGTTGGCAATGTTATCTAATGGTAGAAAAAGTATTGATTGTATAAATAAATGGAAATTGGTATTTAAAAGGTTTTGGACAGTTACATATTCGAATACAGCTACTGCGTTTGACTTTGCTAAGGCACTATTATACAAATTTCTAAGCAATTTGTAAATACATATCTTATATCATAATGTGATATGCACTATGCATAATTATATGAACGAATACAGGAAAAATGAGTAAGGGTAAAAAGTGATTATTAATTATTGACCCTCAAGCTGAGTTTTTGCTCTTGAGATTTATGTTCTCTTTTACTTCAAAATAACAGTATGCAAAACCAACTGAGCGTTTGTGGTAGCCGATTTCGGTGAGAAAATACGACCGCCTACATGTTTCGATCAAATTAAGAAAATTAATTACCGCTTATAATTATGATGCATGTTTGAAAGTATATAACTAGCCTACTTCCTGTAACTGATGGTGATGACTATGAATTTTTAATCAGATCATTAATGATTTGGACATTAATGTAAAAATTAACATCATGGAGCACCACGAATACCGAACATGTTTTCATTTATAACTGTATATGACTCAGAATTATATTCAAATTTGTAATAATTTTTCTACATTATAGGCCCATATATTTGGTTAGAAGCGTCTGCTAATGGTTGGGCACGGTTTCAACACCCTAATATATCTCTCGGCACATGATACCATGTCATAATAGCTCAACATTAATAACACAAATAGAAAGCACAATTTATGTTTTATTGTATATATCGGGACACATCAAGTCTTGACTCGAGAATCGTGAATTCTATTCATAAATGTCACCCTCTCTTGTTGATAACATACAGTGTTCGTCAAAACACCTCCGTTTTTTTTTAAATTTCTATTTCGTTACTAGTGCAGAAATGATGTCATGACACCGTAGCATATCTTACTAAATAACGCGTTTTCATGTCATCCTCTGCCTTGATAGGGTTGCCAACATTTCGTGTTTATTGTGATGGTTATGGACCTACAATGCAAGTCGTTGTTATATGCAATTCAAATCGATTCAATTCAATTCAAATTCAATTCACATGAACATTTATTTTCTTCCATTCAATTTGACAACATATTTGACATCTGTTCAAACAATACGATTTATACGTAGGAACATAATATAATTAAAGAACTTGTTTTACAAGCTTGTAATGGGTACGCCCGAATACACAAATACATAATATACATTATAAATAGAAGAAAGGAAGAAAGGGATAGGCAAGGAGGAGAGGATCGAGGATAGAGAGCTTGGAGAAAGGGAACAGAAGAGAGGAAAAGAAGAGGACTGCAACATGGTAGCAATGGAGTGTATCGTATCGCATGCATAAGCAACATAATGGCAAGATATAGGTAAAGGGTATAATGTTGAAATATTTGACTGCATATATATATATATACTTCTTTACAAGTGCATGCATTTATACAACATAAGCCTATACATTGATCTACATTTGCCACACTCCACCCAGGTGACGTAAATGGGAACTGGTAGGAAGGAATTCCTTGAATGCCGTGAGCACCGATATCGGTAGCCTAGCAGAGCCGGGGTAATATCGGAGCGCTTTGAGCACCCTGCAGGGTGGATATGTGCGCTATATAAAATATTCAATATTGTTATTATTATTATACATGTATGTTTACATAATTATACACATGCATACAACATATATATACTTACACATCCATACAACACATCCCCTTATACAATATACATACACACTCGTCTACCCAGGCGCGTGGAAATTTTTTGTGTGTAAACCCCCCTAAAAAAAACCTAAAACCCCCCCCCCCCCCCCCCCCCCCTTTTGGATTTTTTTTTTTTTTTTTTTTTTTTTTTAATTATTAAAAAAAAAAAAAAAAAAAAAAATTATTCCCATGGCCGACCTAAAAAAGGTGACCTTACCCCCCCCCCAACGGAGCAAAATGTCAAATTTCCAAATTTCGAGACCAAAAAAAAAAAAAAAAGTGTCCTCTTACCCCCCCCCCCCCCCCCCCCCCCCCCCCCCCCCCCCCCCGCTTATTCAGCGGTCGGCTGAGTCGTTGCGATTTTTTTGGGACCAAAAAAAAAAAAAATGTGTCCTCTTACCCCCCCCCCCCCGTACCTCCCCCCCCCCCCCCCCCCCCCCCGCTTATTCAGCGGCTGGCTGAGTCGTTGCGAAATTTTCGGACCGATTTATAAATGTTAAAACCCCCCCCCCCCCCCCCTTGAAAAAATCCTGCGTACGCGCCTGCGTCTACCTAATCGGGTAGAGGGCTAGTACTTATGCACTTTAATTTAAAATGTTACATTGTTTAAGCTTCCCAGAGAAGCTTAACAGAGATACAGATTTCCTCATAGGTTCAGGTAAATCGTTGCAAAGCTTAGGGCCGGTAAAACGAATATTATTTTGAAAAATACGACTATGGTGTTTGGGAATATGGATTTCATCAGTTGATCTAGTACCAGGCGCGTACGCAGACGGGGGCTTTTATTGTTACCCCCCCCCCCCCCCCCCCTCAATTTTGTTTATGTGTGGGTATTGGAGAATAGAACCCCTTTTTAGCATCTCTTTAAGAAAATCACGTCTGGCAATTCGAATCATACGTTTATTTTGAAGATTGCATTGACATCTTTGATCTTTGAACTCCCAAGAGAAATTATCTGCTGTTCATGTGCCAATGTTGTTGCCAGTGTGATCCCGATCCCCTGCAATTTCCTTACTTCCACCCCTTTCGATAAGATAATTTCGAATATAATTAATACACCCTCATCATAATGAGAGGACGTTGATGTTTCTTTTCTTCGTTTTATTGTCTGCTAATTTCAAAGAATAAACCGTCGGAGACATTAATATTGGCATGTTTCGTATGTGAAATTGGCCTTCTTAGGTTTAGATCTGTAGTGTAGCTCGGGCGGTTCCTTCTCTCCGGCCTTACTACTAGACAAAATATAAAACATCAACAACAAAATACGCTACCAGCTACTGTCACGGAGCGCTTATACATGGTGTCTACTGGGCGGATAGTTAGGTTAGCGTGTGAAGGTGCCCGGCTGTCCGGTCATGTACGCCATGATACTTTATCCGCATCGCTCTGACTTACCCCCCCCCCCCTTCAGTGGCAAAAACACAGATGAAAACACGTTAATTTTACCTCTTTTCTTGTTTAAAAAAAAACAAAAAACGGGCCCCCTTCCGTGGCAAAAAAAAATAAAAGGGAAATGGATGTTGAGCAAAAAAAAGTGGGCACTGTCCCCTATCCCCCCTCGTTGAACACCAAAAGAAAAACTCACTTCCTCCTAATATAAGGGGCACATACATTTTATTATCCTGAACAAAGAGCAAAGGATTACCTTGGATTCTTGGAATTAGGAGTTTCAAATAAATCGGTTTACAGGATAGCTGGTTAGCAGTTGTATTTGAACATGCCAAGGTAGTTAAAAGGGGCAAGAGAATTTTAGTTTGAAAAAGGCACGCTTATTATACATATCTAGAAAGGAACATTAGATAGCTTTGAAAACGAAAACGATTTTATTTCTCAAAGGGGTACAGTTAGTTCATATGATATTTGGGCATTGTACCTCCTGCCCCCTTGGCTACCACCTTTTTTCGTGGTGTTAGAAATAGCGTATACCTGTTTACTACAAAAAGCTGCTTCGATTCTTTGGCTCTTTAGATGACCGCAAAGGGCCACCATTAAGTAAGCAACACTGGGAGATATAGATCTGAGTTGGTCCTAGAAATGGATTGAGTTGGTCCTAGGATGGATGCATCAGGTAATTAGTTCGAGGCTGGATGGAGTCGATTGCTTGAATGAGAAAGATTGTCTCTGACTAATTTGTTTTTTCTGAATAAATTTGACATATCAATAGAATCGATTTCGAAGTCATATTCTTAGTTCCATATAATCTTTTAATTGGTAGTAGGCTGGTGCAATGCTGGAGCGAAAATACTGAATGATAGCTCTATACAAAATGGCGCATACATTTACTGATCCTTTTCGTAATTATATGCGCCATTTCGTAGAACCAGGTAAATTTCCCTGGTAGAACTATCACGGTAATTCAGTATTTTCGCTGCGCGCAATGCAATCGGGACCACGGGTTATGTGTCGTCAGTCAAGACCCCTCGATTTGGGGCTAAACACAGAGGACAAGCTAATAGGAGGATTAACTTAGCCTCTGCTGGGGGACGTCTGCGACGCAAATAACTCTCCATCCTCATCCGCGGTCACCAATGTCAAATTGCAGGGGGCGTATACATGTACCAGTTTGTGCCTCGAGCCCATGCATGCACCTCTATACCAGTCGACAGGTTGTACGGGAGTTGGTAGGAGGGTATTATGAAACCCTTTCTAGTCAGATTCAGAGTTCTAAACGTTCTTTCCTTCGTGCTTTTTTAGGCTCGCTGTGGAATCATATATTCCTTTAGTTTATAGATTATATAGTGCTTTCATCATGGTTCTATATTGTCGTGTTTGTGCTGCTGCATGTACGCTCAGCTATTTGCTCTTTCTTCTGTTGGTGTCGGGAGGTAAGACGTATACAGTTGTAACATATTTTTGTTCATGTTCGTTATGTACGTGTCATAATATTCTCACATAACAATACATTTATTTTGTCATACGTCATGTCCAAAATTATGTCAACTTTAATGGTTGGAATTATTAGAAAAACATGTGTATATGCAATCGTATCTGCTGTGGAGGTTCGTATATAGCTATTATTTTTAGATTGTATGTTCGTATAGTATAGTTTAGTTTGTTATACTCTTTGTAAGGTTTGTTGTTATTATACTCAATCATGTTTATACTCAGCTCTTTTCCCTATATATCTGCATATGTTTTTAATATGGACCTCTGTCTTGTGCAGCTGAGAAATAAAGTTCTGAATTGAAAATTGAATTGAACTATATCCAGGACCGCACGGTCGATATTTGGGTTATATGTGATCCCCACTTCTAAGCTGAGAGAGACGTTGCACACGTTTCTATGGACCCTAGACTAGCTCCCTAGAGTCAAGACCCTGACCTATCTGACCGATCTTCGGTTGGCTTCACTCATCAAGAAACAAGGTCGGACAAGTCGGTTGTTGGAGATGAACGAAATTTTTATAAATGACGTGAAAGTGTGAGTTCAGCCTCAAAAGCCGTGATTTATCTTTGATGTTTTTCTTGCCCCCCCCCCCCCAAATAAAAACCACCCCCAAAAAAAATCCGACATGTTTAAAGCCTCTCTGCACTAGTTTGGCCAGGAGGGATTAGACCTCCCTGCATGGTCACTGACAGGTGGTAATCTCATCAAATCAGCTCTCAATTTACATGAGAAAATGGGGACAAACGGTCACCGATTAGGCTTTGTTTGCTATATAGCGGGCGCACGTAGCTACACGTAGTACAGTGGGGTTTTAAAGTAAAAGTCTACAACAGGGCGTCTAAGCTCTCTCCAGAGACATCTTCTGCTCTCATAAAACTTCAGATGTTTCGGAAGTAAAAATGATACAAAAACGAGATATAGAGCGTCAGAAATAATGATAATCCTCGTTATCTGAGCATGTTTCTTTTTTTACATTATTTAGTAGAAACCCTGAGCACCCGCCCTGACTTGTCGACTATTCTCCATCATGTTCAAATATTTTGATGTATCGTGTGAATTAAACGTGAATGATCGTAGTGCTTGATAACGAGATGGCATAACGATTCCCTCAATAAATCAAAATGAGGAACTTTGTAAGCTGTGTGCTTAGTACTTGTGTGGATGATTGATTGTGATGTAATACTCCCATTTCTTTTTTATGCGAAAAAGATGATTTCGAAACAAGTCCGAAAAGTAAGCGTGTGAGCTGGCACTGGTAATGGTATTCATCTTGAAACAAAATTTGTCGACTAATTAGAGCAAATATAGTAACGAATAAGCAAGGGCTAGAATTATTTTTGCTCCAAGTGTTATTAACTCTCGTATTACCACGATATGATATGATTACAGAAAACTTGTTCAAGCCGTAAGTTTAGAATTAATAGCGGATGTCAAAAAGGGTATGGTATGGCTCTACCCCCCTCCCCCGTATCTTGTCAACAATTTACTTCTTTTTTTTTACTTCTTCTTCTTTTTCTTTCTCCTCCTTCTCCCTTATTAGTTATTACCTCATTCTTCTGTTTCTTCTTCTCCTCCCCTGCGCCTTCCGCCTTCTTTATCTTCCCCCTTCTTCTTCTCCTTCATTCCTCTTTTTCTTCTTCTTGTCCATCAGCAGAATATAGTTGGAAGGTAACGAACACTCCCCCCCCCCCCCCTCCTCTTTCAAATGTCCCAGCGACGCCCTTGCAATGGCCATAGGGGGGTTATCACTTTACTACCAGGCAACCGGATTGATTTGAAACGAAATGACTTTTAGATTGATATTACTAGGACACCGCCCCTTTATATTCCATGATGTCTTTCTGCGTTGTTTCACAAAGTCGGAGTAAATATTATAATCGCATTATCGAAAGGAAGCAGAAAACGGGGAGTTACAAATTGAAGAAAGTCGATGAAACCATAGAAAGTGACGATTTTGTTTTTGTAATCATTTGACGTCATTCGTGACGTCAGTTGTGTTGTCGATCAACTCACTCATTTGTTTCACTACAAACAAAATGTTTCTCTTCTCCCAGCTTGAAAGGGTTGGAACTCTATGAGCACAATAGCACTTAAACATGATCCTGCTGTGAGCCTGTGAGGATTGCCACAATGTGTTCACATTAACTGAACTCTGGCGGCTTTCCAAGTTCCTAGTTTGCGAAAGTTTGCCAGTCGTTACGCTTGAAAAAAAATACGAGAGCCGAATACCTGAATCAGAATTCTCAAATTCTTTTATATGGAGCTCTAAAAAGTAGATTAAAGAATATCATCGGACTCTATGTGGTTGCACCCGAAATGAAGTTGTCATTTTTTTTTTTGGATTTTGTATAAACATCGCTCTCTTCGTCTCTCGTATCTTGTCAATCCTGGGAGCAATGTTTTATATTGGTGAATAGAAGGCTCTATACTCTCATCTGAAAGGTCATGGGCATAGGTCCGATACCCGCTCCGTTACTCTTGACCCATGTACCTGTCAATACTGGGGTAATAATGTAATACTGGCATTGACCGTAAGAAGAGCTATACTGATGTTTCTTATGTATTTTTTTATTTTTTTTATTGTTGTTGTTGTTTGGGGTGATATCAGTTGTCTAAGTAAAAGTAGTAGCAGTAGTAGTAGTAGTAGTAGTAGTAGTAGTAGTAGTAGTAGTAGCAGTAGTACCATTAACACTTTTATATTATTCCAATCACACACTGTTTCAATGAGTCAATTAGTTCAGATGCACAAACATTATCCACGATGTGTAAATCCAGCATGCATCGATTGGCAGTGAGAACGAAACGACAGCAATGGCATGTATGCAATTTACTGTTGATGTGGAAGAGTTGATGCAAGTTCAGTGGAGTTTTTACATGTACATTTATTTCCATCCCAGGAAAAAAAATGAATTGGCACCGAGTGGCACGCGGGCTCTCTTCATGACCCGCTTGGAGGAGGAAATAAAACTAAATTTGTTGGGTTCAGGTCATCTATGCTACCCTCGGGAGTTCGCCGATGGAAGAGAGGAGGGAAAAGAGAGGGGATAATATATATACGGTATACAGGCATATATATATTATATACTTATATGAAGAGAGAGAGAGAGAGAGCGAGGGGGCGGAGAGGAGAAAGGCAATGGATACGGGAAATTACCAGATATCGGACAACGCGGAGTAGTATTAAAGGCTACAAAATGACTTTTCACTTTCTGCTCTGTTGTTTATTTTGGTTTTTGTTTCAGTGATTGTTCATCCGTTTGTTTGATCGTTTTGTTAGAACTTTGTCACTATTCATAGATAATTCAGTGTGATTTAGTGAAACATATTATATTTATTAATTGATTGATTGTAATGAGGCTGATTAAAAATAGCAGTTCATCTCTATCACGTTTCGATTGGAAACACATTGGTACACGCTGATGTCTCTTTACGGTCATGGTGATGTGGGCCTTTTTATAGTCGACAAATTTGTTTAAAGATGAATACCATTACTAGCGCCAGCTCACACGTTTACTTTTCTGACGTGTTTCGAAATCATAAAAAAGAAATAGGGGTAAATTTACTTCACAATCAATCATCCATTAAAATAGGCACACAGCTTTGACAAAGTTCCTTATTTTGATTTATTGAGGACATCGTTGGCCATCTCGTTAAGCCATTAAAAAAAAACATGTTTAGCGTCCTGCCTTTTTGAAAAGTAGGAAGGAGGAGGCCCTTTTTTTGCCAAAATGTCCGTTCTCGGTACATTTCAAGATGGCCGCTAGCATTGTGTTCGTTTTTTTTTTTAAATCAGAAATTGATCATTTTAGAAGTATGTTTTTCATATTTGTATTCATTGAAAAATATTGAAATAAAAAAAATAAATAAAAAAATAGGAGGCGGCCTCAAAAAAGAAGCGGGCGGGGATGATAAACATGCAATTTTTTTAATGACCTTATATAGTACGATCAATTTCGAAATACGACAGTGAAACTTAATCGACACGGTTGTCCGTACAGGCCGACTTATTTTTTTTTTTAATATTTCGATGGGTCTATCTTAACTTGTTTATGTATTCAATTTTTTTATTTAGTATATTTTTTTTTGACTCACTTATGTATTCATTGTATTTATTTATTTATCTATAATATAATATAGTGGGGTGACAAAACCTCGTATCTCAAAAATCATGAATTTTCAGGAGAGCGTAAAAAAATTTCCTGTCTCAACAGACTTAGTGCTGTGACACCGTCCTTTGTGTGGAATTTGTGAAAAAAACCGAGACAAGAGGCGTTCCATGGATTTATCAGATGGTGTCGTAGGCCATTAGGTACACAATTATGCCAAAAAATCAAAATCTCAAAAATTGAGATACGAGGTTTTGTCACCCCACCGACGAATATATTAAGTTTTAGTATGAGTGTGCGCGCGCGTGTGTGTGTTGGTTTGTGCGCGTGTGTGCGTGTGTGTGCGGGCGCGTGTGTGTTTGTGAACCAATCAATGCACGTATTGAAGGCATATCGATGGGCAGAACCATGCTCCTCGGCTCCACCCTATGGAGTACACGCTTATGAACAATAATCTTGTATTCTTACTGGTTGGCATTGACTATAAAAAGCAAATTCCGAAATAAGCGAGTTCTTGATTTGCTTAGCTTTTACAATCTCTGAATCGGGTAAGTTCCGAGTAGGCCTCCATAATGAATACGAGGAAAAGGGGCATGTTGTATTCCTGTTGCATTTATGTGTCCTATGTAAGGCTATGTTACATACATTTAAGCAGGCGCGGATCCAGGATTTCTTAGGGGGGGGGCCCAAATTTGAAATTATGCTAGCCAAATATTGGTACGTAATGGTGACCAACGGTGATGTAATGCGGCGGGGGGGGGGGTCGGTGCAGGGAGGGGCGAGTCCCCCCCCCCCCCCCCCCCTCCACGAAACGCGGAAGCTTTGACGTTTCGTTAAATTATTAAAGAAAGAAGACGATTCGTTGTACCGTTCTCGACTCAAAATCTTCGTCTGAATTTAGTTTTGCCCCTCCCGCGCGAAGCGCGGAAAATTTTACGTTTTATTAAATTGTTAGAGCAAGAAGACGATTCGTTGGAGAGTTCTCGACTCTTAAACCTCGTCTGAATTCAGGTTCCCCCATCCCGAGCGAAGCGCGGAAGCTTTTACGTTTCATTAAATCATTAGAGAAAGAAGACGACTCGTTGTACCGTTCTCGACTCTTAATCCTCGTCTTAATTCAGTTCCCCCCCCCCCTCCTGCGCGAAGCGCGGAAGCTTTTAAGTTTCATAAGATAATGAGAGAAAGAAGACGATTGGCTTTACAGTTCTCGACTCTTAATCCTCGTCTGAATTCAGGTGCCCCCCCCCCCCCTGCGCGGAAGCTTTGACGTATCATAAGATTATGAGAGAAAGAAGACGATTCACTGTACCGTCCTCGATTCTTAACCCTTGTCTGAATTCAGTCCCCCCCCCCTCCCCTCCCGCGCGAAGCTTTGACGTTTCATTAAATTATTAGAGAAAGAAGACGATGCGTTGTACCGTTCTCTATACTCTTAATCCTTGTCTGAATTTCAAAGATGTTCTTTGTCTGCTCCTTTTACTTCCTACGTCCTCTTCCGTTTTTGGGGGACCGCCCCCCCCCCCCCCTGGCTACGCGCCTGCGGTTAGATAAACACATTTTGATAACTTGTCCGGCCCCGGAAGCTCAGGGTTTCAGGCGTTTAATTAAGGTCAGATGATCATTTTTTTTTAATACCTATTATTTTGTGACACTGGTAGTTCACTATTTGGCGTGGGGTCCAGGGGGCGGATCCCCCCCCCCCCCAAAAAAAGAGGGGTTTTAGGCAATAAATTACCGTCAGATGAGCATCTAAGGGCCAGCCGTAGCGCCCTAGGTGGAATCCAGGGGGCAGAGCCCCCGGAAGCTTAGGGGTTTTAGGCATTTAATCACGGTCAGATGAGCATATTTTGATGCCTCATTTTTTAACACTGCACTGGCATTTAACTATTCTTTCTTTCTTGCTCTCATTCTATTTTTTTTTTCTCTTTAATATACTTTTTCAAATAAAGTGGGGGGGGGGAGGGAGCTCGAGGCTCCCGATCCCTGCCGTACCTCGGGCCCTGATATGTAGGAATCTCAAGAATCATATTTCGTGCCTGGCTGTAAATTTAGGAATTTGTCATTTTCCAACAAACACATATACAAACGTATAATTTACTAAAAAATGAGGACAAATCTCGGAAATTATGTCATTTCAGCATTAATTGTAATCCACCGTTGTGGAATTAGAAATAAACCACGTTTGAATTTGATTCCCCCAAAGCCCCCCCCCCCCCCCCCATTAGTACGCCAGTATCTCCTCTTTTCCTTTTTTCTTTCCCTTTCCTTCCTTCTCTCTTATTTTTTTGATTGGGGGGGGGTTAACAGCCTGGGAGGCAGGGCCCTTTCGGCCCCCCCCCCGATTTCCTTCTTCCCCCTTTTCTTTTCTTCTTCTTCTTCTTCTTCTTCTTCTTCTCTTTCTTTCTTTCCCTTTCTCTCCTCTTTCCCTTTCCCTTCTTTTCCTTTCTTCTCTCTTTTTTTTTTTTTTTTTTTTTTTTTGCGGGGGGGGGCCAAGGCCCGCTCGGCCCCCCCCCCTGGATCCGCGCCTGCATTTAAAGGTTCTAGGACAATAAACCCCTGGGCAATCACCCCCGGAAAATTATTCCCCCGGGGACAATCACCCCTCGAGGAAAATCACCCCCCCCCCTGGAAATTTACCCCCTAGGACAATTATCCCCAGTGGACAATTACCCTCCGAGGATAATAACCCCTTGAAGAAAAAAATCTGCTTTTATTAAAATCAACTGATTATCAGGCTGGACTTCCCTTATAACGAACAAGGGGGTGATTTTTTTTGTTTTTGTTTTTTTGTTTTTTTTGTTTTGGGGGGGGGGGTAACTTCCGGGCGGTGATTGTTCCGGGGGGTGATTGTCGTGATACGACATTTCAGCTCTATCTTCTGCTCTTCCACAAAGATTGATGTTGGAATGTCGGGCTAAACCATGCAAAAAGGCAGTGCTATTACAGGGGGGTGTTTCACAAAACTTGATATCAATAACAAGTTGCAAGCTACTGTTACAAGCTACTGAAATCATGGCATCTGATTGGCTAAGAGCAAATTTGTCATAGAAATCTAGCATTTGTTATAGATAATAAGTTTTGTGAAACGGGCCCCTGGTGTTTATTAAAATGTGAAAATGTCAATCAGAAATTAAGTAAACGGCTAAGAGCAAGTTTGAAAACACAATTACCTGACGTCCTGACCCTATTAAAAAACGTCGTTCAACTCGTATTGCCTGAGGTTAAAGCATGTGTTTTTTATCACGCTTTCATTATTGCATTCATTCGTCTAGTTATTCATTATATTCTGGAATTATTTGGGATTTCTTTTCAAGCGTTTGTTCATCCAATCAATCGCCCATTCTTCTGCCCATTCAGGCAATGGGGAAGTATGTCATTTCATTTTATTTTGCTCGGAATATCCTCATGGTAAATCAACTTACATAAAAATAAAAAGCAGAAAGTACTTTCAGCCAGAACTGGAACTCCACGATAGGCAGCATTTTGATGCCTTTGAGCCAGATTAAATACAAACATTATAATGTGTTACTAGTAATGCAGAACAGCAAGGTGAAGGAAAGGGGGTAGACCGAAGTATAGAGGTGCCGTCGTCTAGTGGATACGCTGTAATTTATAAGTGAAAACTTTCAACAAGTCTCACATTTCTATTCAATAAAAGTGAAAACACAAATTGAGTGCAAACAGGGGTCGAGATACATGATACTGCCACATGCGTGATTTATACCAACAATTTTGGCCAGTTTCGATCTCACATTTTATTTCGTTATTTCATGTCATTTGTGTGGATTTCCAAATTTTAATGTATAGTGAGTAAAATTACTTGTTGTTATATTCACGTCGTCATCGGTTAAAACAAAGCCAAAAGCCAAAACATATTTGCATTCGATCACTAGCTTGTCTTGTCAAGTCGGTGTACTATTATTTAGAGCTAGATAGGAAATAACGGAAAATTCAAGACTATAAGCATTAATAACTTGCCTACCTATATTTATCTTCTCCGTCATACACTCATACAATACACTAACAAATTCATACACAAATATCGCGTGAACACATTTTCATTTAAATTTCACTTTTCACAATTTTTCTTTTGAGGCCGCCATCCTAGTCAAGTGTCGCTTATGATTGCGGTCTCTTGCACTTTTCCACAGATAGTTCAGATAAAACTTTAAATTTATAATAATATTTTATAGAAATATTAAGTTCGTATGATTTGTATATGTAAATCACATTTTAACATTTTGATATTATTGTTTGCATATTTGTATTGTATTATAGCTTACGTTTACGTGTTCTTTGTTATTCAGTTATTGTACGAGTGTACGTGGGAAAATGCAGAAAGAGAATAGAATAGAATAAAAATCATACCCCTTTCTCTCTCTCTCTCTCTCTCTCTCTCTCCATGTTTCTCCCTCTTTCATTCTCTCTTTCGTTCATATACACTCCCGCACAATATTTTCCCCCACCTCTCTTTCATTTCCTCTTATTCTCTCCAGATAATGCTTCCTGGTATCTGGATTAGCGTTCTCTTCCCCCTTCTCTTTATTCTGTCCACTATCAATCCCACTAATTCCCCCTTTCTTGCACTGTTTGCATTAATCACTGTACTCTGTATTCTATCCCCTTTCTGTGCTGAAGATTCAAACATGGTTACTTTTTAACATGACGTTTAATTAACAGGGTCCAATCTTCGTTATGATGTATGTATTTTTTCAAGGAGGGATTTACTATGACGAGCCCAACTTTACGTTATTTCAAAAAAAATAATTGATGATTTGAAGAAGAGACAAGGAAATGGGATGCTTCATAATGGATAGGCCAAACATCAAGTCCGCAAGAGTTCTTACATAGTTTTGTAAACATGTCGCTAGAAATATTGACCATAAATTCACAGTGAAGGAAGAATTCTACATATGGGGTAATAATATAATTGCAGGGCTCCCAGGGAGTAGTACTAGTAGTTGTAGTAGTAGTAGTAGTAGTAGCAGTAGTAGTAGTATTAGTAGTAGTGGTTGTAGTAGCAGAAGTAGTAGTAGTAGTGGTTGTTGTAGTAGTAGAAGTAGAAGAAGTAGTAGTAGTAGAAGTTGTAGTAGTAGTAGTAGTAGTAGTAGTAGTATTAGTAGTAGTAGTAGTGGTTGTTGTAGTAGTAGAAGCAGTAGTAGTGGTTGTTGTAGTAGTAGAAGTAGTATAGTAGTAGTAGTAGAATTAGTAGTAGTAGTAGTAGTAGAATTAGTAGTAGTAGTACTCTCTTTCACTGATAATGGATCTTCTATATGATATATTTATAGGTCATGGGCAAGCGGACTTGGACCCACAGGTGATCCTCTCTTGTAACTATGAGAATGAAACGGATCCGTTCTGTGGCTTCACGCAAGATACCCTCGATGACTTTGACTGGACCAGACAGGCTGGTACCACGTCTACAGAAAATACAGGACCAAGTGTCGACCATACCTATGGTTCGACAGAAGGTACGTATACACATCAGTATCTAATGGGGTATATGCAGCTCCAGACAGAAATAACCGTCTGGTATATAGGGAATTCTTTAATAAAACTGATATTTGTCAACCTTCCCAGTACAAATAGAGGTGGTCAGTAGAGCCAGACGTAGTCTCAGCGGAACAACCGTCGATATCAGAGACTGAGGCTTTCGGTCAAGATAAGATCGTACTCGTATTCAAATTCGATGGTTCGACTTTTGAGAACGGTTATTCATTTACATGAAATATGAAGAAAATGATTGTTAATGATCAAAACATGTCAAAAACTTGTTATAACATGTTTCCATCTCTATTGATAGAGGGAGATCTAGAGTTAATATACTTTTTACCTTGGTAACATAGTTCAGTCTGCTATCATCATGAACAAAACACTGATACGACTTCTTGCTCCTTCCAGGCTACTACATTTACACCGAATCGTCCCTTCCGCAGACCCATGGTCACGTGGCCCGACTCGTCTCTCCCATGATGCAGCCGTCGACCACGCCCATCTGTTTCGCGTTTTACTACCAGATGAACGGGGAGGACATCGGTAAACTCCGGGTACTCCTCCAGACCGCCAACGGGACGGATGACCCGACGCTGCTCAAGCAATGGAGTGGTCATCAAGATGATAAGTGGTTGAAGTCGGGGATCACCATCCAACCCCAGACTGAAGATTATCAGGTAAAATTAGGGATTACACTATTAAAGCCCCACTGTCCTACTTGTAGCTACTTGCTCCCTCTATATAGAAAACTTCCCCAATCGGTGCCTGTTGGTCCCCCATGATCCTCTATTTCTTATGTTAATTGAGAACTTAGTTGATGAGATAGCCATCTGTCAGTGACCTCGCTGTGTGGTATAATCCCTCCTGGCCAAACTAGTGCAGATAAGCTTTAAAGGCTTGTAGTGTTTACAATCGTATGAAATCGGTTATTTAAGAATTTGTCTGTTTTTTGTCAGATCATTCTTGAGAGTGAGGTTGGTGAGAGCTACAGAGGTGATGTAGCAATTGACGATCTAATGATTCTTGATAAAGTCTGCCCTTTAGGTAAGTATGTCATTCACATTATGAAAAAAATACTCCCCCCTCCTCCAACCTCCCCCCCCCCCCCCCTTTTTTTTTTTTTTTTGCTTCCTCATGTTACTCCAACATTATCGTTATATTTGCTACATTTGTTTAAAGTTTGAAGTTTATTTGCTTTATGTTTACATTGAAAGCCATTGATATCCATACAAGTTGAAGAGTCTATTGAAAAAAACATTACTGGTGCGGTATATAAAAAAAATGCAGTATTATGTCCTGTAAGTAAGTACAAGTTTTCGAGGAAATTATAGATACGACAGGCAATTGTAAAATACATGTATGAGGAACCTGAAAAACATAGCTAATCATTGATGGCTACTTCGTATCAAAAGGGGAATCAGCGTCATAAGGAATATATTGCTTTAGCATTTCCCTCAAATTTCAATTATACATGTACAGTGTAACTGATTATGGACCGGATTTGTATGCCTTGTTCGTATATCAACATACATACCTTTTCTCTATGGAATGTTTTTAAATGTATGTGATTTTTTTTAATATTCAGATTCACATTGAGTATCATTTTGATGAGTTCACAGTGTCACAGTACACTTTTTGTTTGTCTTGTACCACCACACACATAATCAATATCCCCCAATAACTTTTAGATAATTTCTTTCCCGATGTACCCGACCAGTACTCGACATTATCGTTTAGGATGTATACCTTATGATTGAATCATATTGTGAACTATAATAATCGTGTATTCACGATTTTCAGAAGGGAATAGTCACCGGTAAATGTATCTTAATCACAAAAGTGCACTAACATTTGCTCGGCGAGAATCGTTCCGCGCTTCATTTGGTCTAAGATTCGTCTAAGTATGGACGCAATCTTTTCAAGATATAATATATATATATATATATATATATATATATACATGTTTTTTTTTACAAAGTCATGTTTAACTTCATTTTTCCATAATAATTTTGGTCAAACACCTAGATATTTACATGACTGGACCCTTTTTATTTCGTTATTATCTATATACATATATCAAACATCAATAATTTCTTGTAATCATTTCAAATGCTGTTGAGTGCCTATAAACATTACTTGAAATTGGTTAATATAATTATCTTTTAATTAAAGGGGCACGTTCCCGCCATTGTAGTTATCGCTGCTCTAGTCATCGCCATCTTGGTTCCGAAGATCGACTTCTAATTTGCATACAGCTGTCAATCAAAGTACGCGCGGCCTGGCCTGCCTTCGTCAAGCCAGCTGATCGCTGCCGATCCTGACGTCACGAAAGTGGGCGGAAACAGCAGCCGAATCTTAAAACCGAACTGCGATTGGTATTACTTCGGCACATGTATGCGATAATCGGCATTGTGCGGGCATTCGGAACATGCCATCTGCGTAACAGCCGTATTCTGTTGGTGTCAATAGGCAGCTAGCACCGTCCGCCAGCGAGTACGTATTTTGAACGCCCTCTGGAATACGGGGAACATGCCACTTTAACCAGCATGATAATCTTAAAAGATCTTCATCAAATTTGCTACAAGCTTCTACTGGGTCTTTTGATGAGGTCAATATACATGTGATGAATACTGCTGCTAGTTAATGTCAATCCTGCAACTTACCTACACAGACAACCTCACGTGTGATTTCGAGACAAGTCAAGTATGTGGATTTACTCAGGATACAACCGATGATTTCGATTTCTGGTGGCATGCTGGCTCTACCTCTTCTTCTAGTACGGGTCCAAGAACCGACAACACATTCAAGAACGCAAGTGGTAGGTTAAAGGGTATGGCCGTAGCGTACCCACGGCAAACCCCATGGCATAAAGCAAAAATGATATTCGATTTGGGAGATCATGGACCTATTACGGATGGACATTCATCGTTTTCTTAACGAATTCATTGTGATTGTCTCCGTCAATGTCGTCTCAATAACATTCCGTACATGTTCCTTCCCTTTGGTCTCATCATGGTCGCCGGCAAAAAGCCGGGACAGAATCAAGATAGTGATTTTACACATGTTAATCTACATGCGCAGAAGATAATTACTAGCCTAAATCATGGAAAATAGATGTGCAGTTCTGGCTTATAATCGGAAATTGTTGTTCCGTGTACTGTACATGTACTTTTTTTGAAAAACATGTTGATATTACCAGATAGAGGTTATTTTTGGATTTTTTGGTTGTGATTTAAAATCCCGTTTCCCCCTATTTCCTCATGATATTCCAGAGTTACAACGCACAAGGCTGATACAGATCATGGCCTTCTAATTGTTTTTATAAGATCATAGGTGTGTGCGAAAGTTTGCGTAACAGTAATAATACATTTCATATCACTAAAATCGTCTGCTTTTCAACTTTGCTGCTCCCACTTGAGGATGCTTTTATTTAAGACACACTCTTACAAAGCACACCATCCAAACAAAACCCAAGAGAGGGAAACTGCTCCTTTGTCAATGACCGAAAATGCTTACGCAGTCGTTATTGTTAAAACAGCTGAATGTTCTCATTAAGATACACATAATCAGAAGGCGGCGACTATGATTGGATCAAAGAAAGAATCACGTTGAATGTCCATCCGTATTAAGTCCATGGGGAGATCGAGCATTTGCAGGCGCAGGCCCCAACATGTGGTATGACTAGCCATTGTAGCTAAGGAAATCACCATCATCAATTACTTTTCAATAAAAACTAAAAGCAAAACTTTTCAAGCATATCAGGAGCTCTTTCAGCTCAGTGAACTATAGTTGTACAATGTCTGCGCTTTATACAAGTATATTATTATTGTTATGGTTATTATTATTAATATTATTGTTGTTGTTATTATTATTATTATTATTGTTATCATTATTATCATTATTATTATTATATGGATTTTATAGATGTTATTAAACACGGGACGCTGAACATACCACAATGTCTTACGCATCTTACCGAGTAGGCTACTCATTTAACACTTCTGTGTAGAGAATCGATGTAGGATAGATTAAATGTCTCGATATACCCTCACCTATTTTGTTATATATTCGATAGGGCATTATATGTTTATCGAAACATCCTACCGTCAACAAGGCCATGTTGCTCGTATGATCTCGCCAATGATGGCGGGTCACGGTGGTCGACCATCCTGCATGATTTTCTACTATCACATGTTTGGAAGGATTATGGGCGACCTCAACGTCCACATCAAAAACTCGACGTCGGACGACATCGGTGATCCCGTGTGGAGTCTGTCGGGAAATCGAGGCGATAAATGGCGGGCTGCAGAAGTCGTGATCAGCACGCCTTACGATTATCAGGTAGCAGGCTCATGATGCCCTTATATCCATATTTAGCTAATGAGGACAAAAAAATAACTCCTCTTTTTTTCAGCCACTATATTTTGCTCCTTTGGTCACTTTCGCTGCCATGGGATATAAAATAAGCAAAACTTCAAAACATGAAAGAGAAAAGACAACAGGACTGCTCCGTCACAGTATCCATCGTTTTTCACGACTAAGTGTGTGACGAATTGAGTGACCACCGTCATTTACTAAGAAAAGAAAATATACTACATGTTGAGAAGATTGCCACAAATAGGGGTTAAATACTGTGTACTCTCTATCTGAGGATTTAAAATTGTTTCTGCGTCAGTGCTCATCCAGTAATATGAGTTACCGACAAAAAGTTACTTTTGATGGAGTTTTTAGGATTGCACCATGTATCCTGAAATATTTATACACAAGTGCCCCCCCCCCCCCGTGAAAAACTCTGGAATCGCAATCACGATTATTGCTTTTTCCTTCATTGCTGCGTGAATTGTGATTTCAACATTGTTCTGACAATGCGACCCCATTTGTTTGTCTTTCATGTACAGGTTGTATTTGAAGCAGAGAGAGGCGAAAGCTATCAAGGAGATATAGCGATTGATGATGTCAATATCACCTTCACCGAATGCCCAGGATTTCGTTAGTATTCATTCTTCTCATTATTCAGATAATCGCTCCTGTAAAAAGAAATACAAAACAATAATTTTAGTCAGTATTTGGAAGGTACTCTTCTTTGTGTAACATGCGATTAATTTTGCCCCGTATCATTAATCTGTTTAGACTTTAGAGATTATGTGTATACATTCCTTTCTAAATAATGTTTGATCTGCTTGACCTTTTGAACGTATTTTAGTTTGAGTGAAATTGGTATTTTTCATTTTCGAGCAATGTCTAGTATTTTCTTTTAAATGATTGTAGAAATGTTTATATTTCTTTTCTTCCTAAACATGATGAAGTTGCTATCTTATTACGATGCCTTAAAGGAGCTACACGAAGAAAATTCACTAACAACTAATAATTAGAACAAATTACATATGGATGGAAAGATTTTCTCTTGAAAAACACGAACAATTTGCTGAGAAATCATATAGATATCATAGAAAGGCGTAAAATGCAATTGTTCAAAACCCTCCTTAGACCCCCGAACGCCCCTGAACGTAAGTCAAACACACAAGCGTAGCGAGCTCTGAATAGTAACGTCACACACTGGACAAACAGCTCAGTACCGTGTAGCCAGCCGTGTCCCGTATGTGACGTCACAAATATTGACGCTCTACAAAGGACGCTGAAGGCAGAAAATCTGGATCTCAAAACTAACATTTTCTAGAGTTGAATACTGCGGGCCCCAAAAGTATTTTGAAGAGAAGAGTTGTTGTATTTGATCGGCAAGGCTTCCCCTTCGCAATGATATGGGTTTTGCATCAATTCAAAACACTTTTGATTCTTTGTGTGGCTACTTTAAATAAAGGTTTTTACAATGTGTTGATATCAGAGCTGTTCATTTAATGTAATTGCAACTAGATTGGTCTCATTCGTACATATTTGTAAAGATTAATTCCCGAAGAAAAAAAATATGTCTTCTCGATCGCATGCAAAGTAGTTAGATCTCAGGAACTTCTCGAAAGAATGCTATATTCATCCAAATCCATGTGCACCTACTGAAACTTTGTTCACTTTCCTTTTTTCCAGATCACATCAAGAATTTTAGCAGTGTGAACTGTGACTTTGAGGAAGCCGAAATATGTTACTACGAGCAGAACAAGGACGATCAATTTGATTGGACCTGGGCTAACCGCGGTACATGGTGGAGGTTTACCGGACCTTCGGCTGATCACACGCTCGGAAATGAGCTAGGTAAGCGCCAGTAGACAGATCAGTCATGATGACTGTAATTGTTGAATACGAGAAGTTATTTTGAATTGCGTTATATATCTACGGTGACAAAAATCATATCAAGGTTAAGCTAATTAGTGCATGTGACAGTAGTCTAATGAATGTTTACACTGTTTATTTTGCATACCTTGTCGTATGTTGTCACACTCCTACAGTGCGTCAAAAATCATGCCAGCAGTATACGGATGTACAACGGGCGCAAGTTATAAAACGAAAACTGGCTGCAGGGGAGGCAGTGACACTGCGCCAATCAATTACATTCAGTCTATGCGCCCCAGCTTTGCCAAATCAGAGAGAAACGAGTTTTGTATCCAGAGATGCAAGGAACTAGCGAAAGATCGGTGTCGACGAAACAACTAGAGTCGTTAAACCACGGCGTCAACTGATTCATTGAATCAATCGAAGGGTGTACTTATAGCAATATATTGTAAACTAAATCTTCATTCGCAAGAACTTGTCTTCAGTGGAGATGACTATGAAGAAAATGTTTAGTACACAATTCCAGAATGGATCGGAAGAGACGTTTTTAGGATGTATCTATAGAAGCTCGCACAGCAGCCGATCAAATATTTAAGACGTTTTGAACCTCATTGAGAAAACTGAGAAGCTGTAATATAGTACGCTTTTTACTATCGGAGACTTCACAAACTTACTAAATATTGATTGGGAGATTCCTTCTGCACTAGGACATGACACTTGTTTTGCTAGTGAGTTTACTGAAGTTCTACAGGATCAATTTTTATCACAACTCTTAAGTCATCCTATTAGAGTGAGAGATGTTCAGAAGTCAAACGTGTCGGACCTTATAATAACAAATCAAGAAAACATGGTAGAACCTCATGTTACATATCGGGCACAAGTGATGACTTAGTATTGGAATTTAGTTTGGTCCTGACAGAAAGTCTACAGGAAACTTAACAAAATTGAATACTTTGCTTTCTTCAACAGAGACTAAGGAGTGAGAAAATGCGCTAAGACTCATTACGTATTCACGATGCTTTCGCGTAAAGTCGAAGCTCGATCCCACCCAAAAACCCCTGTGGATGAATGCCGCTTTCAAGAACATAATACACACTAAACATAATAATATTATAATAATAATATTGGCATTTATATAGCGCTCTTACAGACATACATGTGTATCACAGCGCTTTACAACATATTATTATTACCCCGGTCATCGGATTCAGGCTTACCCGCACACAAGGTATGCACATTCTCCACTCCCTGGGGAGCATTCCAGCCAGTCGCCATTTTACAAGCGCCACTTGCTAATCAAACCACATTAGCTTTCGCATCCTACCGGGTACCCATTTTAACACCTGGGTGGAGAGTGGCAAATGTAGATCAATGTCTTGCCAAAGGACATTAGTGCCGCGGCGGGACTTGAACCGCGGACCTTGTGATCCACAGTCCGGTGACTTATCCACTCGACCACGACACCTCTATAAAGCAATGAAGCGCTTTCAGAAGTCACCGTAAGTTAACATGTCAGAGAATTTTTCAAGAGAGCTAGAAATGAAGCCATTACAGTAGTAGCTGAATCGAAGAATACCTTTAAAAGGAACTGACTTCAGAATTAAAATTAAATCGTAAGAACTTCTGGAACAACGAAAATATTAAAATGAAGTTTAAATACAATGAGTCTCTGGAGAATCTGGGTGGAGGTATGGGCGATGGATGGAGCACTGACCTGCTGGGTCAAAGGGGCAGGGAAGGCGACATCAGGGGGTGGGGGCTACATCAACATGTGGCCGTTATGGCGTGTCCAAGGTAGAGGGTAAGGCAACATCCACAGACGAGCGACAAAGACGCGAATAGCACATACCATGTATCATTCTGGACAGTGGTTGTTGGGACTGTCCAGGCAGGGGCGGAGGTGGTAGGGTAGCCCCAGATGCAGAGTCGTCGCAGGGTTGGGATCAGTATCCTCCGTCCAATCGTTGGGATGCGGCAGGGTCGCAAAGCATGGCTGCTGGACGGATCCGATGTCATCGTCCAACAGTGAGGGGCGTCAGTACATGAATATCCAAGTAATATGGTCAACAGTGCAGAAAGTTCTGTACCGGATACTCATTCTTTTAGATATAAAGACAGCCTGCATTTCTTGTACTTACGTCTGTGTTTTGAGTTTGCTTTTGTGCATAGATATGTAAAAATATGTGAATGTAAAATATTCCCTTCATTCTCGGAAGGAATGCGAAAACTTAGTCACCATGGTTTTCTAGCAAAACTTATCACTCCAATCTCAAAATTCATTTCACCAGGATTCTTCATGTACATCGAGGCAAGCTGGTCCACGCCACGTAACTCGTACGCGCGCCTGACGTCACCGGAAGTTGGTGCTCAGAGGCGGCCATCTTGTCTCGAGTTTTGGTACCACATGTATGGAGTAGACGTGGAGGAGCTGAATGTTTACATCATGGCATCGGACGGTCCACTGCCCTCTACGCCGACCTGGACCCAGACTGGGGATCATGGTGACTACTGGCATCGGGCAACGGTTAACATCAATATGCTCAATCGACCGTTTAAGGTGACACCTTTGGTTCTATAATAATGATAATGATGATGATGATGATGAAGATGATGATGATGACGATGACGATGTTGATAATAATAAATATGATGATAATGATAGATAATGATAATCATAATAATAAAAACAATAATAATGTTGGATAATTCAATATCACACGACCCAACAAGCAAGATGCTCAATGCATTCCAATATTACCCCGTTTCTAGATGGGCTACCAATGTTGCTGCTCACATCATTCAAATAATTCCTTTTAACACCTGGGTGGGGAGTGGTAGATAAAATTAATGTCTTGCCAAAGGACACTAGTGCCACACGGAGGCTCAAACACACGACCCTCACTATTCAAGTCAAGTGTTTCAACCACCAGACTACCTCCAGTATGCCCATTAGAGATTCCAAATTGCATTTCTTGATCGATAGTTCTCAAAGCGGGTTTTTCTAGGATTGCTACCTTATTTGTCATATATGGATCCTAAGAGTTGGAACAGCCGTTACCTCTTTTAAAGAAAAGTTTTTTTAAAAAAAAATAAAAAAGGGGGGGGGGGACGTGAAGTACATGTAATTGAAACATTCAGTTCTGGATTTTGATAATCCAATGAAATAAGAGGTGTAATGTTTGTTGGAGTGGGAATCTCCCGTTTTTTAAAATATCTCTGACTGATCTTTAATATGAGGCCTACATCGGTATGTTCTTTCCAGGATGGTATCGATGTTGATCACTTATGCACTCATATCGTTAATTTTATATAAAAACTGATTATTATTATTATTATTGTTAATATAGGTGGTATTCGAGGGAAAACGTGGGGTATCCAGACGAGATGATGTAGCTCTAGATGATATCAAAGTCTACCAAAGTAGAAGTTGTCCGCCATGTAAGTGCACTGTTTGGAAACAGATTTTAAAAAAAGAACTGAGCTGAATGTATTATGAACGAATGTAGCTGCATATACATCATGAACAAAAAATCGATGCAATTCGAGGAAATGAACTATATATATATATAATGTAGATATTATCAAAGTAATTTGCTGTTAAGTTGTGTACACTTCTTCTGAATGAAACATCAGGAAAGCCTATGAACGATTGTAGCTGCATATACATCATGAACAAAAAATCGATGCAATTCGAGGAAATGAACTATATATATATATATAATGTAGATATTATCAAAGTAATTTGCTGTTGAGTGGTGTACACATCTTCTGAATGAAACATAAGGAAAAGCCTGTCTGCCATTAAAACTATATCACCACCATGAACTCCTCAATTTATTTCTTATGTCACTGTTGGTTCTATATAATAGTTGACACTTTAAGCATTCATGTAATCCCCTAATGTATTTTGGAGTCGTTCGTAGAATATAATCTATTGTTGATATTTTAGTACGTGCAATCAAAGGTGAATGTGCTGAATATATCACGAGTTTAAACTATTTGGTCTGGAGGGTGATTTACTTTATATCAATGCTGTCAAATCTCACACGGATAAAGTGTTTTGCGAGAAAAAAGTTTCTGATAAGCTATCTTATATCAATATCTAGATCAATGTATTTGCCTTTCAAGCGTAGTCGACACAAGCCTAAATAAAAACCATACCACCATCTGCGGATCCACAGGGACCTTCTGTGTCAAAGATGTTAGAAAGACCTTAAATAATATGTTCTTTGTGCAGTTACCACCGATTTTCCACCGGCAACCACTACTCCTCGACCTTGGAATGACCTTCAGTGCACCTTTGAGCAGGACTACTGCAACTTCACCCAGGCTTATGATGATATCTTTGACTGGGTTCGCCATAAGGGTACTGTCACCTGGAGATGGTGGTTCGAAACTGTTCACAAGGACCACACTCTAGGCACTAATCAAGGTATAAATTTAGTGCTTGTGGTCCAAGTTTTCACTGGTTTTAAATTCACATGCATAACTTGTAGCTACTTGCTCCCTCTATATAGAAAACTTCCCCAATCGGTGCCTGTTGGTCCCCCATGATCCTCTATTTCGTATGTTATTTGAGAGCTGAGTTGATGAGATAGCCACCTGTCAGTGACCTCGCTGTGTGGTCTAATCCCTCCTAGCCACACTTGTGTTGATAAGCTTTAAGTGGAGGTGTCGTGGTGTAGTGGAACCCCAGCCCGGCACAATTAACCTCATTTGGCAAGACACTTTTCCACATTTACTACTCTCCACTCAGCCGGGTTCAAATAGGTACCTTGAATAATTATAATCTCAGGGTCCGCAGGAATAGAAGTATTGATACTAATATGGCTACCATGGGTATATAAAGAAGATATATTCATTATTATTATTATTTTCATTATTATTATAATTATAATTATTATTATTACTGTTATTAAAATTATTTTTTATAATTATCCCTAATGTCGAATATTCATGGTGTTCGTATTATGTGAGCAATTTATGTTCAACCTTTTACCAACTACATGAAGTTTCTGTCGACCCAGTTAAACTGTTTTCTTATATAGCGTAAGATTTTTGTTTTTAATCTTTTTATCCAACTTACAGGTCACTTTATGCTTCTTCAGGTAATGGAATGGTGGAATCATTTAACCAACGATAATGCTCGAACAATGACCCCGCTACTCCAGGGGTCGTCCAACCCACGCTGTCTGTCATTCTGGTTTATTCTGAATGGGAGATTCGCGGATTTCTTTAACGTTTACATCTTAAACCATGGTGAAACATTGAACTTTGACCCCGACCTTGTTTTCTATGGTGACCACGGACCCAAATGGACGCAAGCATTCCTTGACATCCCACCTTCAACATACCCTTTCTATGTAAGTTCATATAAGCGACGAGACGAATATGGTAGGGAAGCGGCGCTCACCCTCCATGATTTCTTTCTTCAAACAACACAATGTGGAAATAGTCATTTCATTAGAACATGTAATTTAGGTGTCCGAATGTGTAGCTTTTATATCTTCCACTGTTTTTGCAAAATTTGAGTTAGTAATCGGGGGAAGGCGTCACTCTCCATTCCCGGTGAAACTCTGCTCTGTGCGTATTTTACGAGGTTGGTTGTTTCATATAGAATTCACAATAGCAGTGTAGATGTATAGATTGATGGATGAATATCATGATACATCAATCTTGTTTGAATTGCTTTAAATATGAAATATTTTGCATTTGCTGTAGTTTTTTTTATTTATTATACCTATTCTCAGTTTTTCGAACAAGCTGGTAACTCTCCCTAGCAAAGAATTTGTTGCTGTATCAGCCTAACTTTACATGCGATTTCATTTTCTTGCAATATGAAAACTAAATAATAATTTACCTGGAGGAAAAGATTTTCATTTGATTTTTTTTCTGCATGATTATTTTTTAGGTCGTCTTTGAAGGAATTATCGGGTTTATGTGGGCCACCACAGAAACAGCCATTGATGATATTCAGCTACTCAACCAGAAGTGCATGAGGCGTAAGATAGTGTTCTCAGCGTTTTATTTGTCTTTCTTTTTCTTTGTCCCCTCTTCATCCTTTTTCATCTCTTCCTCCAATCTCAAAACATGTGACGCTTGTGACATTATTATTCCTACTACAACTTATCTGCTATCATGGAACCATTGTGACAATAGCTTAAGATGTACGTGCACAATTTATGACATTAAATCAGCGCTTTTTTTGCAACCCGACAAAAAGATCTTCTTACGAAAGACTTGAAAACGCCGTCAGATAAAGCTACGGTCACAAAGGTTCGTACGATCGATGCGTTTGTACGAATCTCCCTCTTTTTCCATTGTGTTCCCGAATTTCCATTGTCTGAAAATCGTTCGTACTGCGTTCGTAGCAGTTCGTAAAGGCATTTGTGACCGAGGCTTAAGCTACGTTCACAAAGATTGGTAAATGTATGGTCTTGTCCAAGATTTTTTTTCAACCTCGTACGAAACCCTCTCTTCGTAAGGCAGCCGTACGAACGTTGTAAGAACATCGTAAGAACCACGCAAGATCTTCGTGCATTTCGTAGGGTCGAGAGACAATTCTAGAAGCCTTAAAATTATTACGATGATCGTAAGAACGCCTTAAGTTGCTCATAGAAGGCTCTTATGGCGTTCGTAAGAACGCCTTACGAACGGAGATTCATATGGCCTTCGTACGAACGACCCCTGGCGTTCGTAAGGCTTTTGTAAGGTGCTCGTAAGGTGTACGTACAATTTGTGCTGCGCTTTTTTGCAACCCGACAAAATGTCCAAAAAATCGCAATATCTTCTTACGAATGACTTGGGAACAAACCTTGTTAGATGGCCGTAAGTCTGACGTAAGAAGAACTCAAGGCATTCTTAAGAAAAAAAAAATTAAAAAAATTAAACGGCGTTCGTACCGTAAGAAGGACGTAGGAACTATGCCCCATCTACGAACAGGGAGATTCATATGAACACGAACGCATCGTTCGTACGAACCTTTGTGACCGTAGCTGAAGGTATAAAGATTCTCTATTCCGTACTGACCTCATCTAGATTCGGCAACCTTCAGTGTATATACTTTTTTAATTGCTGTGATATCACAAGGGTAGTTGTGCACCCCACAATGATTTTATCAATCATTGGGAAAATTACACCAATGAATGCTATCTAAAGAGTTCGTAAATTTTAATATAATTCAGATCAAGCTACCTTTCGGAATCGCCCTGATCGTATCATTCTTTTCACCCTGGCGGTATTCTCCTACAGCCGTGCCAACGACTCCGCCCATCAGCGCGGACTGTAACTTTGAGGACGGACAAGGAGACGGCATGTGCAATTATGTTCAGGTGCTGGAAGCAAAGTTTCGCTGGTGGCAGCGTTCTGATATGTTTCTTTGGCAACGCAATGTGGGCAACACAGCAACCGTCAACACGGGGCCACCCTTTGACCACACCTTTAGAAATTCATCAGGTATTACATCAATAATATTATTGTGTGATCTGAAATCCACTGCGATCTCATATTAAAAGATATCATAAAACATTGAAAGTTGGCCATTATTATCTACTGGTCCACGGCGAATTTTAAAGTCGGGAAAATTCCGCCGTCGCATGCGTCAGGGTCAGGGTGCAGCGGTCTGCTAATGTTTGTTTCGGCCCGTTATTAGACAACATTGAAGCCTGTGTTGTGCTTACCCGACAAAATGTTGCCAAAATGTGCAAAGTGGCTTTATCCATGCATTATGGTAATCCGCAACATCTTGCACTGATATAGGCTCTGGTAAAAACAATGAACTCTCTGAGGTGACTGGCATAGCACTATGGCATGTTTGTCATGAAGAGACTCCATAATTTTACCGGTGCCTCTAAAACAGTGCAAACTTGATGCGTGATCTGAATTGATTTGAATGGTGAAAATGGCAGCAAAATAATACACGAGAGTATCTCTCTCTCTCTCTCTCTTTCTCTCTCTGTATAGGATATTACCTGTTAGCAGAGGCATCTCAACCTCAGCGCCCAGGTGACAAAGCACGCTTTACATCCCGTCCTCTTGCCTCTACCGGTGATCGCATATGCCTGCAGTTTTACTACTACATGACTGGAGACGATATTGGCTCACTCACAGTGCTGTGGAGTGCTCCTCATTATGAAGAAAAGCCTATCTTCCAGACATCAAAGATGGCAGATCGCTGGCAGTCAGCTTACGTCGACATCAAAGACATCGTAGATAATTACAAAGTAAATGGTAGAATTATCATCCAAGTCAATGCGGTATCTGTTCAATAAACTTATTACCCTCCTTCAACAGTCATTCAAGATAAAAAGTTTTGTTTACTTCATAATAAAGCATTGGGTCCTGACTTGGCGGATGCTGTTCCAGTATAACACATGATAAATCCCTTTGATTGGGTTCTTGCCTATCTAATGAAGCTTTTGAAGGCAGTTAGTGTATTCGCCAGTAGTTTAACTTGATGTGTGCAGTTCTTTTAATTTTGCATAAACTTTGAGTACTGTACAGTCCAACATTAGCAAAATAACGCCTCCTGTGCAGCCGGCATAAAGCCCGGTGCGCACGAGTTGTTTTTTCGCTGACGTTGGGTTGCGTCAAAAACACATTAATAGTGACATCGCAGGGGCGTACGCAGGATTTTTTCAAGGGGGGGGGGGGGGGGGGGGGGGGGGGGGGGGGGGGGGGGGGGGGGGGGGGGGGGGGGGGGGGGGGGGGGGGGGG